>NC_079500.1:87972514-89172514 GCF_030052815.1 Hevea brasiliensis
CATTTTTAATTTATTTTCACAAATGATTTTCTTTAATTTCCCTCAAAATTAATGTGGCGGCTCCTCACTCTTTCCCACTTCGGTGAGTGTTCGTCCAGGTGACCGCAAAATACCTTGCGACATTTTCTATAAAATTTTCGAAACCTCAAATGAATTTAAAATTTCAATAAATGACTTAAATGAGTTAAAATTTCACAAATTGCACATCATGACCATTAATAAATAAATTAAGGATAAAAATAATTGAGATAAAATATGGTGTTCCGGTACACTGTGTGACATATCTTGCTCGGCTACACTGTAGATGGGTAAAGGGTGTCATAATAATGGGGAGTCATTACATGAGTATTGGGAGAGATTCAAGAGATTGTGTGTATGTTGCCCACATCATCAAATAAGTGACCAACTACTCATTCAATATTTTTATGAAGGTCTTCTTCCTACTGATAGAGGCATGATAGATATAGCTAGTGGAGGTGCTTTGGTAGATAGGACACCTAAAGCAGCAAAGAACTTGATATTAAACATGGCTGCAAATTCACAAAAGTTTGGAGTAAGGAATGATCCACCTACAAGAAGATTCAATGAGGTAAGTACATCTTCCTTAGAAAATCAAATAGATAATTTGACTTCTATTGTTATCCAGTTGGTTGTAGGGAATGTGCAACTAGTGAATACATGTGGTATATATTTAGCACAATGACATCCAACTGATATGTGTCCTACATTACAAAAGGATTCCATTGAGCATGCAAATGCAAATTGGAGGATTTCCTAGTCTACCATAAATGAAGTATGATCCTTATGTAAACACATACAATCAAGGATGGAGGGATCATCCTAACCTTAGCTATGGCAATCAAGCACAAAGGAACACCTTTCCTAATTAATCCCCTGGTTTCAACCAATTACAAATTTAGTTTCAAAGGCAACCACAACTAGTAGGTCAAGATCAATGTATGTCTTTAGAGGACATTGTAAATCTTTAGCTACTAATAATAGAATTTTCATAAGAAGATAAGGGCAAGTATCCAAAATTTGGAGAATCAAATGAGCCAGATGGCCACATCAATTAGCAAATTAGAAGCACAAGGGTCTGGTAAGCTTCCTTTTCAACCAGTTAAGAACCCAAAAGAGAATGCATGTGCAATTGTGTTGAGAAGTGGCAAGGAAGTAGAAGCACCAAGCAAGGAGACTCCAGCTGAACAAAAGGTCGACCACAGAGTTGAAAAGAAAAAGTGGTTGACGAAAACAATGAAGAAGAGCAAGAGGCAGAAGTCCATTCAAAGGTAAGTCCTTTTATGTCACACCTTACCTCTCTGTAAGGCATAACATGACTCCGTAGTATACCTAATAAATTACCGAACTTCACCTACTGTTAATCTATTAAATATACTAAAAGGAGTTTTAACGTATCAATTTCCTATTTAAGTTTGGCGTGGTGAGAAAAGCAGTATTAAAATGTAACTGATTCAAATGGATGTCATAAAATTTATTTAGAAATAATTGAGCATTTTTAAAATTTTGCAAAAATTCTGCATGGTGCCAGCTAAAAATGCAACAAAACAGTTTTTCTAAACCTGTGAAAATCAATTTATAAAAATATATAATCCACAATTCAACTCAATCAAATATTGAACCATATCATTTTAGTCTCAAAAATTTCATCATAAAAATATAATTCATCATTTGCATAATTTAAAAAGAAATTTAAATGTTTGCATTCATTGGGATAACAAAGTTTATATTACAAAATTTACATTAACTGAAGTGACCAAAATAACATTATAAAGATTTTTATACAATTGCTCAATGTCTATACATAAATACATATAGATATATATACATCAAAATGAATATACAAGGGTATACCTAAAATATATACCCGAAGCTATATCCTATTCTGCTCTACGCTGCTCACTCTATAGCTCTTTCCTCTTCCTTACCTGCAACAGCATGAAACAGCTATCGCTGAGCAAACACTTAGTGGTGCACAACTATAATTTAAAACTTAATATAAACACAGTTTATCAGATGGTAAACAAGAGTTTACAACATTCACATTTCCATAAATCATGAAACTAACATCTAGATTTTCAATAACATTTTATCAAAATAATTTCAAACAATAGTGTTGCCACAATTCACATAACTTAGGTCATGATATAAAATTTTCAATCAATACCATGTTGTACACCACGACAAAGCAATCTACAACCTCACTAACCGAAATTAATGAGGGAGGTGGCTAGCTAGCTATATGAGTACTCATCCGAAACTCAACCTCAATTGGCAAGCCAGAGAGGGAGGAAAACATAATCAAACTCAACCCCATAGATGGAGGAGGAATACAATAGGAATTGTCATGCCAAGTGTGGTTTCAAAAAACCAATCCAAACATTTCATTCAAATAATTTCATTGCAAATCAACAATCATATTTCATTCATAAATTTACACTTGTAGGGTAGGCAACACACACTTTCTCAAATTAAAATTCTCAATGCAATAAAAATCATAATCATTCATATAAACTTATTCAAAACAATTTCTAATTGAAAAACAAAGGATTAGGATTAGTTGTGCACAAATCTTATGTAAATCTTTTTTTTCTTGACTCAATTCTCCTTATCCTTCAAAGTCTCATTTTCTATTGAAAATATACAATTAAAGTATCAACACTTCTCCCAATTATCTCCAATAGCTAATCCAATAAATGCCTAATTCATCCCTAAGTAGATTTTGAAGTTTCCAATATATTCTAGGTCTAGGGCAGTTTTGGACCCTAATTTTGTAACCCCATTTCAACCTAGTTTTGGTCATAATTTGATGAAGTGTTCTTCATGAAATTTATTCCTCTATATCTTAGTTTTATTTCCAATTTGAATCACTTAATTTGGAGTTTTGTAACTCTAGTTATGGTCAATTTACCAAGTATTGGACCAGTGACTAATAATGTTCCAAAACAGGGCAGATTCTAGAACTCAAATTTATCAAGCAAATTGAACTAGTTATAGTCATAATTTGGCTTAGTGTTCTTCATATGAATTGTTCCCCTATGTCTCATGGTTACACAGGCTCAAGAATCACTAAATTTGAAGTTGTGTAGGGCAAGTTATGGCTAATTAACCAACCTAGACTCATAAATCCGATAACTCCAAAATTCTAGGTTTCAGATCAGTATTACAATTAAGATTTAAGGCCCAAAATTTGAGTAATGTTTCTAAACCAAAGTTATAGCCCTAATTCTTAGGTTTTCAAATCATTTTGGTTCATCTCATTTGAAATTTTCTAGTGAAAGTTATGGTCTAATTACTATCATGGGGTCAAATGGCTAAAATGATTCAAGTACAAGAATTCTAGATTAGGAAGTCCTGACTTCTCCTAAAAATTTGCCCAAGATGCCTTATGATCTGGGTTCTGACCAAAGCATCAAAGTTGTAGTTTTAGGTCTTATGAAGATTTTGGTTTTTGAATCACTACATTTTCAATTTTGTAGCTCAAGTTATGGCAATTTTTCCAAAACTGGTTAGATAGGTAATTGTCCAGAATTTCCAGGTATGTCCAGAGTCAAGGTAGATTTGCTGGACCAGCTTGGTCTAGCAATATGATCAACTTAGGGTCATTATTTGGGTTCATAATCTTCATAAGAAGTGTTCTACTATGCTTTAGGTTTCCATTGGTTCAAGAATCATCTAATTTGGAGTTTTCTAGAGTGAGTTATGCCTTAAATTACTAAACGCTATTCATTTAATCATTTTTAGTCAGGTCCAGAATTGAAATCCAGATTAAAGCAAATTTTAGAGCAACCTATGGTCAGTTTCTAGACAAGATGTCTTCATGAAAATTCTAGCCCTATGTCTGATGTTTTTATAGAAATTTGCATTAAAGTAATAACTTGTCATGGTTATCATGCAGGCAAATTATTGAGTGTTGTCGATGCATATGCACTCTCACATATAAAGTTGTGAGTCTTATTCTTCTAAATTTAAATAACAATTGTTTTGTTATGAGTGTCCGTTGCACTATTTTTTATTGCACCGGTGTTCACCTATAAGTTCAAAATGAGTATTGATTTTGATGACGGCAAAACTTATGTAGAATCAAACTAATCTTACTTCAAGTTATGTGAAGAATCTTCCTCGATATAATTGGAAAGTTTCATGGTTATTGAGCCAATTTATAGATAGAAGGTATTTAATACTAGCACAAAATGAAGCAAAGTGTAGGAAGATAAAGAAAATTCCCTTCCAAGATTTACTGAATGTCTAGAGTTAAGTTTTTGAGTCTGAAGATTCTTGTGCAAAACTCTGAGGGAGTGTTGCCAATGATTCATATTTTTAGTCCCTAAACTATTCACTTTTAAGTGTTTGAAGATTACTGTTATTATGGTTTTGAAGTTTTTGAATGATCAAATTAATTTTTCTAATTTGGTACAAAGTTGCTAATTTTACAAGTTAAACAAATGCAGATGGTCTATTAGTTTGCTACTGGTTGTTAGTCTGCTACCTAATTTGCTACCTAGTTTGCTAAGTATTTAGACATTGTTCTGGGTTTGTACAAAATAATAAAACAACAGCTAATTCTTTCAAACTTGTAACTACAACATTCCAAAAGGGTTTCAAATGGTTTAAAATGTTTTGGGAATTTATAAACACTTATTTTACACCATTTTACATTTAATGAAAATTTTAGAACAGCCCCTCTTTGAAACTCATTTAAAGTTTTTATTCAAGTGCCTTAAATTCTATTTGAGCTACATTGACATATCTATTCTCTCTCATTTTTATAGTGCTGAATGTATTGAGTAAAATTGAGTGAAAATCAACCTAAATATCATTTATGAGGATTATTTAAGCATCTGTTGAAGCTTGATGTGAGTAGAGTGTTTGAGATAACACTTGTAAAGGTTTCAAGAACCTAATGAAGTCTTGAAGATTGTGAATGTACAATGGCTTGCATCTTGCCCATTGAAAAGAGAAAATAGTGTAGTGAAGACTCGAAGCAGTCCTTTGAGAGAATGGATGTAGGCTTGTTAAGCCGAACTACTATAAAAAATTCTTGTATTCAATTTTCTCAACCTTTAACTCTTTACTTTATATCATTTGTTTTGCTTTATTGATAATTTTGAGTTGAATGACATATTTGATGTGTTGATTGAATTGATTTAGCAATATATTGAGTTAATTAAGAAGCATTTTGTGTTGAGTTGCCTTGATCTTATTCAAAGTACTAAGTTGTGAATATTTGAGATATACATATTGAATTGTCTAAACTTGAGTAGTTGTTGCACTTTGAATTAACTATATATGCGATACATATTTAAGTTACTTGGCACTATCACTGCACCTAGGTATTTGCATTGGAACCAAACCACAATTTGTCAAAGGTTACAAGTAATGTTGAAAAATCGTTCAAGTCTAATTCACCCCCCTCTTGATAATTGGCCTATGATGCAACTCTTTGGCCAATATAAGTACAGTGTAGTATGCTTGCAATTGGATGAGTTTCATTCTTGGCCCAAGCAAGGGAAACTTGAGTTCCACAGTGCAGAAAATTGAGTAATTTTTTGAGAACAGTTGTGCTTTGTGTATGATGTACCATGTCCTTCTCTCTTTCTTATGGTTTGTATCTTTGAGCAAATTATTGTTTTTGCAATTCAGGTATATTTAGATTACAAATTTATGTATATAGTTTATTACTTTAATGTCATTATATGTTAGATTAATCATATAAGTCTTAGAGCATACGGGTTATGCATGAATATGGATTATAGTCCATAAATATCCAAACTTCTCAACAAATTTAATTAATAAATTTCATAATATGATAATTTTTATTTATTTGATTTTATAAAAAAATATATAATCACATTAACTTTTTTAAAATGTCAGTCACGTTAATTTTAATTATTACTTAAAAAAATAAAATTTTAGACTTTATAATGGCAAATTATAGTTTTACAATAACATATAACGGAACAAACCATCATATACAGTAACGGAGGTAGGAATTCATCTGAGAGGGGTCCAGTTAAAATATGTAATCTATAAAAATAACATACATAAAATAGACATAAGTTGATAAGAGAATTTCTAATAAGAATTCGATAAGATATTATAAGTAAATTATAATAATTATCGTTTATTTTTTATTAATTGAAATCTAATTAATCATAATAACTTCATTGTCAATACTTAGAAATATATCTCTTTCAATGTAATTCATCAAACAATCATTTAGTAATTTATCTCTTATTCTATCATGAAGTAGATTTTTCATATATCTAGTAAGATTAATGATCAATTTTATTTTGACAATTTAATTTTATAATTAACGACATAAAAATATAAATTTACCATCAATTTTATTTTGTATATTAGAATATAAGTCTAAGGAATATAAGGTTAATCTTCTATAACTCACTCTGATGCATAGGTATAAACTTTATTTTTTTTTTTTAAAAGAGACTTTGTTTTTATAATTATACTTTTGTTCGTAATTAAGGATGCAATTACAGTGATAAAAAGTCAAAAACTTTGTCCTCCTAAAAGAATAAGAACTTTTTTTTTTACTTATAGATGATTGGAGACAAAATAAACAAAAAAATAGAATAACCTATAATTACCTTTGAGCTAGGAAATGGGTTGTTTAGTCCACTAACCATACGGTAGTATTATAGAATAATGAGTATCAGCTTGTCTAAGTTTAGGACATAAAAAAGGTGATATCCCCATCTTAATTTAGTAAAATTACTAATATATAATCCTAAGAGATTTGGAAATTTCAGAGCGGTCCAGTGCCCCCCTTGACCCTAGTGTGGCTCTGCCATTGATCATATATACTATTTTTATTTACATAATGACTACCTTTTTCATATTGTATAACTTCCTAATTTGATCAATATAATACCTTGTATTTAATATATATATATATATATACTTTTATAAATAAAAATCAAATTATGGAATTCATTAATTTAGTTAATATAAATTTTACACATAAAATTTTATGAAAGATTACAATAAAATTATTTTAATTTTTCTAATTTTAAATTTTTTTATCACACTAACACGTATTTAATGAATTTATGAATTATAAATGCAAATATAAAATACATTTATGGTACAAATATTGTAATAAATTTATTCTTAATAATTTAGGACACTACACATAGAGGTTATCTCAATAAAAAAAATTATATTTATTATATTTTAGGCATAATATATGTATATATTATATTTTAAATAAAATATATAATTATGTAAATGTAATGTATAATAATTTAAAAATAAAATAATTAACTATATGAATATAAAATTTAGATAAATAAATTATTTTGTTAATAAAATAAAACTTTAGGATTTAATTCTTTCAAATTAAAAATAAAGTTATGGATGTTTTAGTTATTTTTTTATAATTAACTGTAAATTAGCTTAAATAGACTAAATCATAAATTTTACAAACCTCAAAAATTAATTTATTATTTACCTTAAATTTTATGTTAAGAGTTGAAGTGTCAGTCTTAATGCAATACAAAATAGTTTAAAAAAAAGTCAATTATCATTATTTAAAGCTATAATTATAATTTACTTTTCTAAATAAAAATATTATTTTAGATGCTATTAAAAAAAGTAATTTATAAAAAATTATTTTATTATTTTAATATTTTTATAGTTAAAATTTAATAAATTTAATTTTATATTATTTTTTAATATATTTTAAAAAAAATAATTTTTTCAATAACAATTTTAATAACAATACTAAACAGATGCTTAGAATGATCAGTAAGATGAGAATTTTCCTCCCTTAATAATTAGAGTTCAACTCTATTAAAAAAAACTCAAAATTTTTTTTATTTTAAATGTATCAAGACAATTTGGAGAGTGCACTTTTAAGATCGCCCAATTAGAAATTTATTATAGGTAAGCAAAAATTGACTTAAAAATACCCTTAACGGTAAGTACCAAAAAAAATTATAGTTATAACATTAAAAGTTAATATTTTTAATTCTTTTCGCTTGGTCATTCAACCATTAATATTTTAATAAAGGGCAATTGCGTTGTAAGTAAGGGGCTGTAGTTTTAAAAATTATAATTTTATCATTACATTTTTATTTTATGATTTTTTAAAAAAAATATTGTTCACTCCTAAAATTGTTTAAATTTAAAAATTTAACTATAAAATTTATTATTTTTTTTAAATTACTATTTACCTCTTTAATATTTTTATTTTTGTTTTGACCTTTGCATTTCTATATAAATTTCATTCATATTTTTTTATTATTTAAGTTTGATCTCTTAATATTTTATATTATCATTTTAGTCCCTATATTTTTATCAAAATTTATATAATTTCTAATTCTGACACTGATTTTAATTATTAATGCAATACCAAATAGCTAAAAAACAGCATAAGCAAATTAATCTAGAAAGTTAATTAATCTCTAGAGCTAAGAAAGGTTTAAAAAAGATTACCGCGCATAGAAGAAAGTTCTTCCAATTTTACATATGTTTCTTTAAAAAATAATTTAGTTGATTAATATTTCGAATGATTTTGAAAACTCGTATATATTGAACACAACTTATCAAAATCTCACTCTAAATAGAACAGTAACTCATATTGATTGCTTAGAAATCTAAGCATAAAGATAAAGGCAATTAAGGATCTGTTTAGTTTAACTGTTGAATATAGTTGATAACTGTTAGTCGATAGCTGTTATTGTTAGCTGATAGCTGATAGCTGATAATAGCTGATTTATGTTAAGTATCAGTTAAAATTATATTTAACAGATGTTGTTGATATGTGAAAAGACTAATAAGGGTATATATTATATCATTTATTTTATTATTAAAATAAGAAAATAATTAATTTTTTTAAATAATTAAATAACTTTAAAAATATAGATAAATTAATAAAATTATTATTATTATTATTATTATTGATAAAGAAAAAATTTAAAATTAATTTTAAGCTTTTAGATATAAATAAATATTTTATATTTTATGTTATTAATAAAAAAATATTTTAATAAAGTTGAAATACGTTAATTAAAATATTAAGATTATAAATAAAAAATATAAAAATATTAATAATATTAATTTTTAAGTTAAATAAAAAAAAATAATATAGTCAAAATAAAAAATAAAATAAAATCAGTTATCAGTAATTAGTAGTTGAGAAACAGCTCTAAAAATAGAGTTGATAAAAATTATAACTGATGGGTATCATATCAGCTACCTATCAGTTATCAGCTTTATTTTTTAAAATTTATCATACACTTTATTTCATTTGTTTAGATGTCTATCAGTTACTAATTATATTTAACAGGTGAATCAAATATTCACTAAATATAAAATTTGAAAAATCAAACAGATAAAATAAAAATAAACTGCTGAAATCTATTGAATTGATTGATTTTGTTATTGATTTAGTTGGTGTCTTTACCGTAGCACTACGAATAATATTTATAGCTGTACTTGACGGACCCTGAAAAGTTCCGAAACCTTCACCACTCTACGCCTGCACGTTCAAGCGGTTACGGCAATTTACCCGAGTTTTCTATTACCGGCTAGTAACCTATCAAAAAAGTTTCGACTAACTGACATAACTTCTACCAATGACCACTAAAAATTAATAACTTTCAGTAATAGCTATCCAAAAATAATAAATAAATAAGTAATTAAATCTCATAACTAAATTAATGTAATAAAACTAATTTTAAAAAAATTAATTTAATTAATTATAAACTTAAAAAATAATTAATAAGGTGGTGTAATTATTTTTGGATATATATATATATGGGGAAAAATGTTATTGCCTTTATTGGTGTCAGTGGTAGTTGGCGGAAGGGAATCCAGTTCCAATCTTGTTATGTTGATCCATACTCAGAAAGAGTAGGATTCTGATACTTGTCCACTAAGGCAAGTAAGTGCTTCGTGGGACTCCACCAAAATTATTTATCCATTTATGTGCCTTTAATTTATCAAAGCCAAGCTTAAGGGACGATTGGTCACCCTTCACCTTTTGAGCCTATGCTCAATTGCCTCTGCTTTTTCAGGATTAATGTCTCCACTTCATGGAGCTTTCTATCCAAGATCACTCTTTTTTCTTTCTTTTTTTTTTAAGATGCAAAATAAATCTGCATTACAAGCCCCTGGAGCATCATTACAGCAAGCTATCCGAAGAAGAGTGGCAGAGATCCAATTACAGGGCAATTGATTATGCATACTAAGATTAGCTAACATGGGAAAGATCATCCTTCATGAAAGATTGAATAGCCTGAACAACAGCTCGAATTTCCCATGGAGCGTTGGTGCTGCTTTGATCCTAAAGCATTTATGAGGATCAGAGAATCAGATTCCAGAACTATATTAGAACATCCCATATCATTTGCTAATCGAATTGCCTCCGGCACAACAGTAGCTTTCCACTGAAAGGGGAAGAGCACCGGTCTTTCTTTGCCCAACCATCAACAACCCTGCCTGAAAAATTCATTGCGATAACAACAACTGAAGAAATGGGAGAGGATTCAGACCATGCAACATCACAATTGAACTTGATAAAACCCCAAGCAGGCCGAGACCAGATCACTTGATGGGGGCCATGGCTGGACTTGATCCATTGCTAGTTGGATGCACACCCTCCGAGTCCAGCTCTTGAATTGCACAATTAATTCTCATCAAAGTAGAGAGAGGATTTGGCGTACAAGAATAAAAAACTACCTTGTTTCTCTCCTTCCCGATTTGCCAACTTGATCCATTTAACATATTCTTCTATTTTATTAATTATTATTTATAATTCAAATTTAATTTTATAATTTTTAAAATTTTATATAGTTTAATCATTCATATTATTATTATTATTAAACTTTTTGCATTGCTATTTGTATCACTAATCTTGAGTATAATCACACATAAACATAAACTATAACAAATATTCATAGTCTAAATGTATTTTATTTTCTGAAAATAATTGTTCTCTTCTTGATTGAATTTTAGAATCAAATTGCACCGATAATGCAAAAAGTTCCTTTTTCTATTTTTTTTTCTTACTTTGCTCTTTGCTTCGTATTTGCAATAACTTTTTTACTTTTGTAACACTAAGGCTCCGATTATTGTCTATAAAAAAAAAAAATTCTGTTTGTTTTAAAAAAATAACTCGTATATAAAAAAGAAAATATTTTTTTAACAAATATTTTTCATAAAAATATTTTTTATTATTTAATTGTAATATTAAATTAATATTATATATATATATATATTTATATTTTAATAAAATTATTAAAATTTAAAAAATAAAAAATAATTTTCGCTTTTAAAAAGAAAAATTTATTTTCTTTAAAAATAAGAAAAATATTTTCTATATACTCATTTTCTTGGGTACTCTCAAATATTAAAAAATATAATTAAAAAAAAAAATAATTTTCACAAAACAATTAAAGCTTAAGTTATTATTATTTTTTTTTTACAACAACGACACGTGATGTTAAGTGCTTTGACTTTTATATATGGTTTTTACCGCGAGGCACACTGTTTGGCTGAGGAATTTTGCATGGTAACTGCCATGCAATTACATGTGGTTGGGTTTGTTTCTTTTTATATATATTTTTTATTTCATAAAATAAACTCAAATTATTTCGTTCTCCACTTATACATGTTGAGTCGATTCTCATTTCAATTTTTAGAATTTTTATACTTAACAAATAGATTATGTAATTAATACATACTTTCAGAGCTTAATTACTCTCTTTCTCTCTATATATATATAATTAGAAAATATGATATACTAATTAATGTAGCTTAAAGTAGATATAATATGTATTACCTTAGATCATTTATTATATTCATATCTCTTATAATCTATTTTTCATAATTATGTCTTTCTTG
The DNA here is from genome assembly GCF_030052815.1 of Hevea brasiliensis. Taxonomy (NCBI): domain Eukaryota; kingdom Viridiplantae; phylum Streptophyta; class Magnoliopsida; order Malpighiales; family Euphorbiaceae; genus Hevea; species Hevea brasiliensis. The sequence goes on from NC_079500.1 coordinate 87,984,401, forward strand.
TTTCACAATATTCTTAACCTCAGTTTAATTTGTTTTTCCAAGATGTCCTGCCAAATCGAATCATTCATGGTCCTTAATTTGATAACAATCAAAGATAGCAAGAATAAAATTAAGTCTTGAATAACTAATAAGAGTCATGAATATACAAAGTGAAGATTATTTAATTTCTTTGTATAGAATTAATATGCTTAGTTATAAATCTTATAAAAGCTTATAGGCTGATAGGCCGAGTATATAAATTCACTCCTGTACTTTACCAAAAAAGCCTAATGGCACCCTAACCTTTCAAAATGTCCCATATACAATACACTTAAACATTCAAAAAATGGAATTAAGATAACCTATGAGCATAGTCAACAGAGAGTGTGAACAAATTCACAAAGGAGAGAGTAAGATGTTAAAAAATGCTGACATGGAAAATAAAAAGAAAAATGAAAAAAAAAACTAGCAGTAAAAAAAAAATTCTCCTTCATTACGTCGTCACTTTAGCTAATCACACCACTCTTTCTAGGCTTGTTTCTTCTCTGTCTTGCCTTGTTGATCTTGCCAACTGATAGTTGCTTAAAATGTCATATCTTTATCATTGCATACTTAGTCTTTTAAGTTTGTTTTTTGTTCAATTAGCTTTTTAATGCTTATTTTTATGTTATTAGGTGTTTACAAGAGCATGTAAAGCTTATGAAGCACAAAGAGGTGAATTGAACATAAAAAAAAAGCAAAATATACATCAAACATTTTAAGGCAAAATGAGCTGAGAATTTAATGAGGACTTAGCCAATGACAAAATGGGCTTAGGGGTATCTTATTCATGGTATTTGGAGGCTAATGGTGAAAAATAAACAGATTCGGACATCAATCCATGTTGAACTTCTTTGGATAGTCTTAATGAAGTTTGTATATGATTCACTATTTAGAGTGTGAATATGATGTTATGGGCTTATATGGACCTTAGTTGATATATTTTGAGGTGATATATAAAAAATGAGAGCAATTAGGCCAGATTACATTGAGGGTCACATGTTAAGTGTGTTTGGACTCTTTATAGTTAGTTATGTGGGACCATAAGTTAGAGCCTTAATTGATAGATTTAATTATTCTATCTAAGGCTCAAAATAAATAAAATAAAGGTGTGGGTCCCCAAGGTCGTGTAAGTAGTAGATCTGTACAAGGAGAGTTCCTTTTTTTAACTCGTTTTCCTACTTTAATTAGGATTCTTGAGATAGTTTTAAAACTAGGACTTTCAAATCAGACCTGGAGTCTGAGTTAATATATTTTTCTCTATAAAAGGGTCCAAAATATAGATCTGAAGCAATTCAATCCAAATTCTCTTTTTGTGCATTTAAAGATATCAACTACTTGATCTGATTGTTGGTGTGATTTCTTATTCTTCTTTTGACTTGTGGAGCACTTGGAGTGCGTAGCATTATCATCAACATTAGATTCAAGTTGTTCAAATTACTTCTAAAAGGGCAGCATGCTTTTGTCTCTTCTTTTGTTAATTTGTTTGTATTTAATGTTTGTAGTTATGTACGAGTAGAGTTGTAATTTAGTAGGGAGATAGTTGAAGGCATGGAACATTTTATCATGAGACTTTGATTCGAGTTTAATAAAACCTAGATTTGTTCTATACTGAATATCACTTTTCTTTTGGTGTATATTATGAATGTTGAATTTATGGTTAGTTAGGGTAGCCAACTAATTAATTATGCATAAAAACATATTGCTCAGTTAAGATAATTTGAGTACGTAATAGCTTAAATAATCTAACTACAAGTAGCACATAATGATTTAATTTCATTATAAAGATGAGTGTCTAGGTTAAATGAACTATGCTGAATGAGTTTGTTACCTTGAATTAGGATGTCTTTCTAATGATTAATGCTATAATTAAATTCAATTATAAGCTACTTTAGTCTCAAATTAAGTGTGATGGTAAGGGATTAATTGTAGAGCACTTCCCGATTAATCTAATCTATAAGGAAAGATAAAGAAGTTGTTAACTTCTATAACCAATTTACTTAATTGAATAAATTTGCATCTTTAGTCAATAATTGATACATGTTACATGGTGAATACACCATGTTTACTAAATTTGTTGCAATTTGATTGTGTTGAGTATTCATAAGTGTCATTAGCCTTAGTTTATATTCTAGCATTATTAGTTTAGCTTTAGTAGTTTAGCAAATACAAATCAAAAGCCCCTTTTATTTTATTTGCACATTCAGTTATAGATTAGGTATTTATTTTATTTGTTTTAGGTTCCTTTTATTTATTTGTGTCTCTAAGATCTGTTTTCTTGTTTGCGTTTACTTATTCCTTGTGAGATTGACCTCTACTTACCCTATATTTAAGTAGTTTAGATAGAATATTTTTAATTGGTGCATTTAGCACACATCAAATTTTAGCGTCATTGCCAAGGAGTGATTGTTATTTGTTTTAAACTTGAATTCAAATATGTTTATATTTAGTTTTTGTGTTTATTCTTAGGTTGCATGTCTGAAGAAGAACTTGATATAAGGCTTAAATGTATCAGGGAATTTGTCAAGCATGAAGCCAAATTATCCACTCCATTCAGAGCTGAAACTTTTGTTGGAAACGATCCACAAGTGATTCCTTCTTAACTTTTAGAACAAGAACCTTTAGATTCATCAAGTGATTTAGAATTAGAAATCATGGCTACTAATGCTAATGAAAATCACACCATTAGGGAGTTTGCAACTCCTGACATGTACCAACAACCATTATGCATTCAATATCCTGCACTTGCCGTACCTTTTGAATTGAAATTTGGCTTTATTCACTTATTGCTTACTTTTTGTGGTCTTATAGGTAAGGATTCTCACAAACACCTCAAGGGGTTCCATATTGTGTGTTCAAGTATGAAACCTATAGGTATTATAGAGGAGTAAATTAAGTTGAGACCATTCCCATTCTCATTTGGGGATGCAGTGAAAGATTGGCTTTGCTACTTACCTTCTAGTTCCATAAACGCATGGAATGACTTGAAGCGGTTATTCTTAGAGAAGTACTTTCTAGCTTCAAGGGCAGCCAACATTAGAAAAGATATTTGTGGCATTAGGTAGTATAATGGGGAGTCATTGCATGAGTATTGGGAGAGATTCAAGAGATTGTGTGTAAGTTGCCCACATCATCAAATAAGTGACCAACTACTCATTCAATATTTTTATGAAGGTCTTCTTCCGACTGATAGAGGCATGATAGATGCAGTTAGTAGAGGTGCTTTGGTAGATAAGACACCTAAAGCAGCAAAGAACTTGATATTAAACATGGCTGCAAATTCACAAAAGTTTGGAGTAAGGAATGATCCACCTACAAGAAGATTCAATGAGGTAAGTACATCTTTCTTAGAAAATCAAATAGCTAATTTGACTTCTATTGTTATCCAGTTAGTTGTAGGGAATGTGCAACTAGTGAATACATGTGGTATATATTTAGCACAATGACATCCAACTGATATGTGTCCTACATTGCAAAAGGATTCCATTGAGCATGCAAATGTAAATTGGAGGATTTCCTAGTCTACCATAAATGAAGTATGATCCTTATGTAAACACATACAATCAAGGATGGAGGGATCAACCTAACCTTAGATATGGCAATCAAGCACAAAGGAACACCTTTCCTAATTGACCCCCTGGTTTCAACCAATAACAAATTTAGTTTCAAAAGCAACCACAACTAGCAGGTCAAGATCAATGTATGTCTTTAGAGGACATTGTCAAATCTTTAGCTACTAATACTATGAATTTTCATAAAAAGACAAGGGCAAGTATCCAAAATTTGGAGAATCAAATGAGCCAGATGGCCACATCAATTAGCAAATTAGAAGCACAAGGGTCTGGTAAGCTTCCTTTTCAACCAGTTAAGAACCGAAAAGAGAATGCATGTGCAATTGTGTTGAGCAGTGCCAAGGAAGTGGAAGCACCAAGTAAGGAGACTCCAGCTGAACAAAAGGTTGACCACAGAGTTGAAAAAGAAAAAGTGGTTAACGAAAACAATGAAGAAGAGCAAGAGGCAGAAGTCCATTCAAAGGTAAGTCCTTTTATGTCACACCTTACCTCTTTGTAAGGCATAACATGACCCCGTAGTATACCTAATAAATTACCGAACTTCACCTACCGTTAATCTATTAAATATACTACAAGGGGTTTTAACGTATCAATTTCCTATTTAAGTTTGGCGTGGTGAGAAAAGCAGTATTAAAATGTAATTGATTCAAATGGATGTCATAAAATTTATTTAGAAATAATTGAGCATTTTTAAAATTTTGCAAAAATTCTGCATGGTGCCAGCTAAAAATGCAACAAAACAGTTCTTCTAAACCAATGAAAATCAATTTATAAAAATATATAATCCACAATTCAACTCAATCAAACATTGAAGCATATCATTTCAGTCTCAACAATTTCATCATAAGAATATAATTCATCATTTGCAGAATTCAAAAAGAAATTTAAATGTTTGCATTCATTGGGATAACAAAGTTTATATGATAAAATCTACATTAACTGAAGTGACCAAAATAACATTATAAAGATTTTTATACAATTTCTCAACGTCTATACGTAAATACATATAGATATATGTACATAAAAATGAATATACAAGGGTATACTTAAAATGTATACCTGAAGCTATATCCTATTCTGCTTTATGTTGCTCACTCTGTAGCTCTTTCCTCTTCCTTACCTGCAACAGCATGAAACAGCTATCGCTGAGCAAACACTCAGTGGTGCACAACTATAATTTAAAACTTAATATAAACACAGTTTATCAAATGGTAAACAAGAGTTTACAACATTCACATTTCCATAAATCATGAAAATAACATCTAGATTTTCAATAACATTTTATCAAAATAATTTCAAACAATAGTGTTGCCACAATTCACATAACTTAGGTCATGACACAAAATTTTCAATTAATACTGTGTTGTATACCACAACAAAGCAATCCACAACCTCACTAACTGAAATTAATGAGGGAGGGGGCTAGCTAGCTATATGAGTACTCATCCAAACTCAACCTCAACTGGCAAGCCAGAGAGGGAGGAAAACGTAATCAAACTCAACCCCATAGATGGAGGAGGAACACAATAAGAATTGTCATGCCAAGTGTGGTTTCAAAAAACCAATACAAACATTTCATTCAAATAATTTCATTGCAAATCAACAATCATATTTCATTCGTAAATTTACCCTTGTAGGGTAGGCAACACACACTTTCTCAAATTAAAATTCTTAATGCAATAAAAATCATAATCATTCATATAAACTTATTCAAAACAATTTCTAATTGAAAAACAAAGAATTAGAATTAGTTGTGCACAAATCTTATGTAAATCTTCTTTTTTCTTGACTCAATTCTCCTTATCCTTCAAAGTCGCATTTTCTACTAAAAGTACAAAATTAAAGTATTTTAATACTTCTCCCAATTATCTCCAATAGCTAATGAAATAAATGCCTAATTCATCTCTAAGTAGATTTTGAAGTTTTCAATATATTCTAGGTCTAGGGTAGTTCTGGACCCCGATTTTATAACCCTATTTCAACCTAGTTTTAGTCATAATTTGATAAAGTATTCTTCATGAAATTTGTTCCTTTATATCTTAGTTTTATTTTCTAATTTGAATCAATTAATTTTGAGTTTTGTAGCTCTAGTTATGGTCAATTTACCAAGTACTGGACTAGTGACTAATAATGTTCCAAAACATGGCAGATTCTAGAACTCAAAGTTGTCAAGCTAATTGGACTAGTTATAGTCATAATTTGGCTTAGTGTTCTTCATATGAGTTGTTTCCCTATGTCTCATGGTTACACAGGTTCAAGAATCACTAAATTTGAAGTTGTGTAGGGCAAGTTATGGCTAATTAACCAACCTAGACTCATAAATCCTACAACTCCAAAATTCCAGGTTTTAGATAAGTATTACAATTAAGATTTAAGGGTCTTACACCCAAAATTTGAGTAATGTTTCTAAACAAAAGTTGTAGCCCTAATTCTTAGGTTTTCAAATCATTTTGGTTCATCTCATTTGAAATTTTCTAGTGAAAATTATGGTCTAATTACTGTCCTAGGGTCAAATGGCTAAAATGATTCAAGTGCAGGAATTCCAGATTGGGAAGTCCTGACTTCTCCTAAAAATTTTCCCAAGACGCCTTATGATCTGAGTTCTAGCCAAAGCATCAAAGTTGTATTTTTAGGTCTTATAAAGATTTTAGTTTTTGAATCACTTCATTTTCAGTTTTGTAGCTCAAGTTATGACAATTTTTCCAAAACTGGTTGGATAGGTAATTGTCCAGAATTTCTAGGTATGTCCAGAGTCAAGGTAGATTTGCTGGACCAGCTTTGTCTAGCAATATGATTAACTTAGGGTCATTATTTGGGTTCATAATCTTCATAAGAAATGTTCTACTATGCTTTAGGTTTCCATTGGTTTAAGAATCATCTAATTTGGAGTTTTTTAGAGTGAGTTATGCCTAAATTACTAAACGCTATTCATTTAATCATTTTTAGTCAGGTCCAGAATTGAAATCTAGATTCAAGTAAATTTTAGAGCAACCTATGATCAGTTTCTGGACAAGGTGTCTTCATAAAAATTCTAGCCCTATGTCTTATGCTTTATCTCCAACTGACCTCATACAAATTAGAGCTATGTAGCTCAAATTATACTCAATCAAAGCTGCTAGACTCAAGGGTCCAGAATTTAGCACAATGACACACTACATATCCATCAATTCCTTTCATTAATTCAACATCAATCCTCATCCCAAATATACCAAATGACCATAATTAGGCCTTATAGACCTCAATTGGTCAACATATCACAAAACCCTAATTTTCCATAAACCCTAATTTTTCATCATCCCAAACTCATGCAATTTAGTATATTAATTATATATATCACTTCATATAGGCTAATCTTCATATTTAATTCAACTAAAACACATCAAAATCTTACTTCCCTATGGCTGGCCAAATTCCATCCTTCCCCCTTCATGCATGATTTCATGCTTTCTCAAGTTAATTCTACTTATTTGAACTTAAATTCAATGAATATATAAGAAAAAAGCTTAGAAATAAACTTACCTCACTTGATGATTTTCTAATCTTCTATTTCCTTCAATCTCTTTGATTTATTTTGCTCCCAATCTTCCACTCAAGCTTAATTATCAAATTTTGTTGAAGTGGCTATGGATTTTATGGTGTAAAACTAGGGTTTTAGGAGCTCAAAGTGTGTAATAATGGAGGAAATGGAAAGAAAAGAGAGAGAGAAGAGATAAGTGAGCCGGCAAAAAATGGGATGGGAAGAAGGTGATCTTGATTTTAATTATTTTTGTCTTCTTTTTTTGAAATATTTTAATTTCATACAATTTAATGGACATTTAGGTCAAAAGTCACTTATAGGAGTGAATTGACCAAAATGCCTCTCATCGGTTATAATCCATCTTTTTAATAATGTCCGATGAGTCTTTAAGTTTTGATTCACTTATTTGAATTTGTTCTCTTTTCCTTTCTATGGTTTTCACATTCCCAATAGTTTCGCAATTATCCCTTAACTAAGGATGTCATGGGGTCCCACATGAATTTAGGGTAGCAACTGAGTTTGCAGTCACTTCCCAGATCGATCACCCATCGCTGGGACCTTCAGCTCATTTAACCGATTGTGCTTTGTTTCTCTTATTTTTACCCAACTTCTTTTGATCTTTATCATTTTTTTTTGTTTATGACTTCTCTATGTGAATAAAGTATAGTCCCATACATTCTAGCCGTCCGGACAGACACTAGTCACCGGAATAGTAGAATGTATGGACTACTTAATATGAGGGTGTTACATTTTATACCTCACTTAGATTATAAGCCTATACCTCCATTTCCTAGTAGGTTTGCAAAGATGAAGAAAGAAGAGTAAGAAAAGGAGATTTTGCTTATGTTCAGGAAGGTGGAGATCAACATCCTTTTTTTGGATACAATCAAGCAAAACCCAAGATATGCAAAATTTCTCAAAGAGTTGTGCACATCCAAAAGAAAGCTAAAAGGTAATGAGAAGGTAAGTGTGGGGGAGAATGTCTCTGTTATGATATAAAAGAAATTATCTCCCAAATGCAAAGATCCAAGTACATTTATTATTACATGCAAAATTGGTAATACTAGATTTAAGAGGGATATGTTGGATTTAGGAGCATCTATTAATGTCATACCTAGATCCATTTATGCTTCTTTAAATTTTGAGCCTTTGAAAGAAACTGGTGTTATCATACAACTAGTTGATAGATCTAATACATATCCTGATGGGGTAATTGAGAATGTTTTGGTTCAAGTCAATGAATTGGTTTTCACTGCTAATTTTTATATTTTGGATATGGAGGATAATAATTCTCCTAATACTGTAGCTATTTTGTTAGGAAGACCATTTTTGAGTACTTTAAGAACTAAGATTGATGTGCATGATGGTTCTCTTACTATGGAATTTGATGGTGAAATTATGTGTTTAAATATTTTTAATGCCATGAGATATCCTAGTGATGTGCATTCTGCTTGTCATGTTTATATTATTGATCCATTAATATAGCAAACTTTTAAGTTAGGTGGTCAAGACAAGCTGAATGTAACTATTAGCTACAATGTGGAGAAACAAAGCAAGATGAATTCACAAGGAGAGCTTGTCGTTAGTGAAGAGTAGGAGGAGATTTTGAAATTCCTTGATGTTGGATGAAAAAGAAGGCTTGAAGTTGAGCATGAGACTCTAAATAAATGCACTGCTTGGGAGGCAATCTAATAAACAAACAGATTTGGATTTCTATCTCTTTACTTTTTGTTATTATTATTTTTTTATTTTTAATTTCTTTTCTTTGCATGATAACTTTCATTGGGACAATATAAGATTTGAGTTTGGAGGAGGGTTTCTATTTGTTTAGTTCATTTAGTCAATTAGTCAGTATTCTTTTTCTTTTGAAAATTATGGGTTTTTGTGTTTTTAGGTTCTTTCCATAGATTGATGAACTTATACATGTTATGAGTGTGAATTGATCAAGTTCGATGAGAGCATGAATAAAATGGATATATTGACTTGCAACTTAGGCTTTCTTAATGTGGAAATTGAATTGAAAGGTTAAATATGCTAATAGGGAAGACCAATACTTTTTGTGAGCTCTTGAGCCTATGATTGAAACTTCAATATCAATCTATTTCTTTGTTATCTGGATATTCATTCCTTGATTATGTATCTCTAGAACTTACTTTAAATCTTTTTGAGATTGCATGGATATATGCATGCATTTTAGTGATGAAGGCAAATTAGGTGTAACCACTTGGGCTTAAATTGCCAACCTTTTGACAATAAAAAATTGTTCCTTTAATGATCCAATTTTGTGCCTACATTATTTCTATTCTTTGTGATTGAGCCACATTATAAGCCTTAGCAAACAAATGTTTCTATCATAACCATAGGATTAGTAAAACATCTGAAACTTTTTGAATAGATTTTGGTTGGAATGTTTATAAAAGTGATAGTGAATTAGGGATATGAGTTTGAAAGTATACAATTGATGTTCTTGTAACTTAAAAAGTAAATTGACAAGTATGGATTAAAATGCAAAAAAAGAAAAGCTCAAAAAAAAATAGAAAAAATAAAAAGGTGAATTTGCATTCATTCCACTAATTAAAGGACATCGATTGTTATAATTTTTTTTTTTATGAACAAGAAAGTTGAAGCTAGAAAAGAGCTTGTTTATAATGTGATGAATTCTGGTTGGTATTTATTTAATGTTATGAATTCATGAGTTTTTGATGCTTTACTAGTTTTTTTGGTTCTTTAACTTAATATATCCTTTGTTCTATACTTTGTCCTTAGTCCCATTACAACCAAATGAAAGACCTTTTTATTTATGATATTCACAAGATCAAAGTAGTGGAGATTAGATGGAAAAGAAAGCTTATAGTAGTGCATTTTCATTCAATTGAATTTGAAAGTAAACACAATGCCTAAACACATGAGAGATAGAGTGATTATTCTACCATGTGAGAATCTACCATTATTGCATGCTTAGCTTTTTGATGAGATTGCCATATTAAGTTAAAGTTCTAATGCTTGTCAAGTAAATATGTTTATGATATTTATGACAATTTGAGAGCTTGGCTTTATTCATGCTTATAGTGTGTATGGTTCAAACGTTTATGTGAAGATTAGATGGAGTCAATCTTTTAGGTTTTGGTTAGTTTTGATCGAAAACGACCAAAAGCTAAGTGTGGAGGAATTTGATAGTTGCTTAAAATGTCTTTATCATTGCATACTTAGTCTTTTGAGTTTATTTTTTTGTTTAATTAGCTTTTTAATGCTTATTTTTATGTTATTAGGTGTTTACAATAGCATGTAAGAGCTTATGAAGCATAAAGAGGTGAATTGAGCACAAAAAGAAGCAAAACACACATCAAGCATTTTAAGGTAAAAGGAGCTATAATTTTGATAAGGACTTAGCCAATGACAAGATGGACTTAGAGGTATCTTATTAATGGTATTTGGTGGCTAATAGTGAAAAACGAATAGATTCGGACATCAATCCATGTTGAGCTTCTTTGGATAGCCTTAATAGAACTTGTATGTGATCGACTATTTAGAGTGTGAATATGACCTTGTGGACTTACGTAGACCTTAGTTGATATATTTTGAGGTGATATATGAAGAATAAGAGCAATTGAGCTAGATTACATTGAGGGTCACATGTTGAGTGTGTTTGGGCTCTTTATGATTAGTTATGTGAGACCAGGAGTTAGGGCCTTACTTGATAAATTTAATTATTTTATTTAAGGCCCAAAATAAATAAAATATAGGTGTGTGGGTCCCCAATGTCGTAAAAGTAGTAGATCTATGCAAGGAGAGGTTTTTTTTATTTTTTTTAACTTGTTTTCCTACTTTAACTAGGATTCTTAAGAGAGTTTTAAGTCAGAATGCAACTAGAACTTTCAAATTAGATACGAAGTCTTAGTTAATCTATTTTTCTTTATAAAAGGGTCCAAAGTATAGATCTGGAGTAATTCAATTCTCTTCTACTCATAGTAGCCAAATTCCCTCTTTGTGCATTTAAAAATATCAACTACTTGATCTAGTTGCTGGTGTGATTTCTTCTTCTTCTTTTGGCATGTGGAGCCCTTCTACATCCTTTGGAGTGTGTAGCATCATTATCAACATCAGATCCATGTTGTTCAAATTACTTCTAAAAGGGGTAGTATGCTTTTATCTCTTCTTTTGTTAATTTGTTTATGTTTAATATTATTAGTTATGTATGAGTAGTTTTGTAATTCAGTAGGGACATAGTTAAAGCCATGGAATATGTTACCATGAGAATTTGATTTTAGTTTAATAAAATCTAGATTTATTCTATATTGAGTATCACTTTTTTTTTTTTTGGTGTATGTTATGAATGTTGAAGGTATGGCTTGTTAGGGTGGCCAACTAACTAATTATACATGAAAACATATTGCTAAGTTAAGATAATTTGAATGTGCAATAGCTTGAATAATTTGACTACAAGTAGCACATAATGATTTATTTTATTATAAAGATGAGTGTCTAAGTTAAATGAACTATACTGAATGAGTTTGTTACCATGAATTGGTATATCTTTCTAATAATTAATGCTATCATTAAACTTAATTATAAGCTACTTTAGTCTTAGATTAAGTGTGATGGTTAGGGATTAATTGTATAGCACATATTGGTTAATCTAATCTGCAAGGAATGATAAGGAAGTTATTAACTTCTATAACAAATTTACTCAATTTAATAAACTTGCATCTTTAGTCAATGATTGATATATGTTACATGTTGGATACACCATCTTTACTGAATTTGTTGCAATCTAATTATGTTGAAAGTGTCATTAGCTTTAGTTTATATTTTAGCATTATTAGTTTAACTTCAGCAGTTTAGCAAATACAAATCAAAAGCCCCTTTTATTTTACTTTGCATATTTAGTTTGATAGATTAGATGTTTATTTTGTATGTTTTAAGTTTCTTTTATTTATTTGTGTCTCTAAGATCTGTTTTTTTTGTTTGCATTTACTCATTTCATATGAGATCGATCTTTGCTTACCCTATATATAAGTAGTTTAGGTAGAGTATTTTTAATTGGTGCATTCGGCATGCATCACTAACACCCACACAAAGTTTAACTTGTTCACTTAGGAGCAAGTAGCCAATCATATCTCTGTTGTTCTAGATTGATGCAATGTTCCCTATCGTGAGATTTATCTTTATCTTTCTGTAAGGTTAAATGGCTCTTTTGTTGCCCGTACTCTTGTTGTTGCTAGTGCTGATGTCTTGCTTCAGAACTCCACCGAGTGGAATCCTCATTTGGAGTTTTTTGTGTTTTTGGAGCTCTAAAATTTCTTTTATTTTATTCCATCTTCACCATCCTCATGCTTGGGCCAAGTGGCATTGACACTTACCACATGTCATTGCCATGCTTGGCATAATGCAAGATTTTTACTGTGATGCTCTCACTTTAGGTAGTCCATACATTCTACTATTCTGATGACTAACGTCTGTTCGGACAGCCAGGATGTCTGGAACTACACCTAAACTAGAGTAAAGAAACATAAATTGACTAAATACAGACTAAGGTAAAATTAAAGAAAAGTAAAAGAAGCGAAGTACAATTCGGTTAAATGAGCCGGGGTCACGGCGATGGGTGATCATACTGGGAAGCGACTGTGAAGTTAGTTACCAACCCCAGACCTACGAGGAACCCTAGCAGATAATTTTGGGACTTAATTATCGTAACGGTTAGGCTCCAACCACTAGAGGAATTGTCCGCTTTGGCCATAAGCCTCATGGTTTTGTCCTATAGGTGGAATGGAGAACTTCCCAGGAGGTCACCCATCCTAGAATTTCTCTCAAGTGAGCACGCTTAACCCTGGTGTTCTTCCAACTCTCCAGGTCATTCAACCAAAAGACGCCTCTAGTGATTAGTTCTCTCATTTTATATATTATTACCTTGTCCTCTCATTCTAATGTGGGACGTGTTTCCTTGTCTTTCAAAGGAGCTTTACGCCACGTCCAGCCTAAGCCGGGCTCTTTTATTTAAGGGGGTAAGGAGCTCGGCTTAGGCTAGACGTGGTGTAAACTCCTTTGAAAGACAAGGAAACACGTCCCACATCAGAATGGGAGGATAAGGTAATAATATATAAAATGGGGGAACTAATCACTAGATGGGCCTTTTGGTGGAATGGCCTGGAGAGTTGGAAGAACTCCAGGGTTAAGCGTGCTCACTTGAGAGAAATCCTAGGATGGGTGACCTCCTGGGAAGTTGTCCATTCCACCTATAGGACAAAACCATGAGGCTTATGGCCAAAGCGGACAATTCCTCTAGTGGTTGGAGCCCGACTGTTACAATTAGTATCAGAGCCGGACACTCCCTTAGTACAGTGTGAGAGCGAGGACGCTCGAAGCTTAAGGGGGTGAGGAGCCCGGCTTACACTGGATGTGGCGTAAAGCTCCTTTGAAAGACAAGGAAACACGTCCCACATCGGAATGGGAGGATAAGGTAATGATATATAAAATGGGGAAACTAATCACTAGATGCGCCTTTTGGTGGAATGGCCTGGAGAGTTGGAAGAACTCCTGGGCTAAGCGTGCTCGCTTAAGAGAAATCCTAGCATGGGTGACCTCCTGGGAAGTTCTCCATTCCACCTATGGGACAAAACCGTGAGGCTTATAGCCAAAGCGGACAATTCCTCTAGTGGTTAGAGCCCGACCGTTACATGTACATGGAAATTTCCTTCCACTTTGAGAACTGTAATAACCTCACTTTAGATAGTCTGTATATTATATTGTTTCGGTGACTAATGTCTGCCTGGACAGCTAGAATGTCTGGAACTATATTTAAACTAGAGTGAGGGGTCATAATAAACCAAATAATGATAAGAAAAATTTAAAAAAAAAAATTTAGAAATGAAATGCAATGAAGTTAAATAAGCCGTAGCTACAACGATGGGTAACACTAATGGGAAACAGATGTGAAGACAGTTGTCGACCCTATACCCGTGGAAAAACCCTATGAAATAATTTTTGGGACTCCAGTGAAGAGTTATTGAAGCTTAGATGACAATAGAATGCCAAGAAAATATAAGGAAAATTAAATCAATCGGTATAAACAACTTTAGCTCAATAAGCAAAACGAATGATATTTTGGTCATTTCGCCTTCAGAGACGATTTTTGACCAACTTGTCCATTTAAGTAAGTGAATTATATGAAATAAAATATGAATAAATATTGATGAAAATTTAATTAAAAATGAATAGAAAAGTAAAGAAAAGAAAATGAAATTAAATTCAAATTATGACATAAGCATTAGGTCACCATGATGTAATAAAAACTTCCTAACCAATCACCATTCAAAAAGCTTACATAAAACAAATAAAAAGAGGATAATAATCAAAAGAAATTCAGCTTCTTCTTTCTCGTCTCACTTGGTCGAAACTCGCCTTTGGAGAACCTCCACCATTGTTGCCCAAACAAGATTCATCTCCCACTTGGATTCACCATAAAACCTCTTGCTTCCTTCACTAAATTTGACCCTTGCACCTTGAACAATCCCTAGGTAGCAAAAAGAAGGAGAAACCAAGAAGTTTTGCAAGCTTGGGGTTAGCTCACATAGAGGTTAGTGCTAGTTATCCTTTTCTCTCTCTTTATTCTATGTTAATAGCTTGAATTGAGATAGAAATTGTAAGAAAAAGGGAAATAAAATATATATATATATATATATATATATGAACATCATGCATTTTCGGCAGCCATGAAAGAGTTTAGGGTATGAGGATTTTAATGGAATTTAATATGTCTGCTAATGCCAAATGATGTGTATGCTTGAGTTGAAATGCAATATTACATGAATTGCATGGTGTTATGCATGAATTAGGAATTTGAAGTTAGGGTATTAACCCTAAAATTAGGGTTTTGTTAATTGGATGGTGAATTGGTGTTTTAATGGTCAAATAGTGACCATTTGGCATGGTTTGACCAAAGAATGAAGATTGTTGTGAGATCGGAATAGGAATTAGTGTGCTGCCCATGTGTGCCAGAAATTCTAAACTTGAGTCCAATGTGGTTGGGTAGCTAAAACTTGACTTGTGTAGCTCCAATTGGTGTAAGGACAATTGGAGATGAAATTTAAGATCTTAAGCCACATTTCTTATGAAGGAGCCATGCCCAGAAAACCAACTTAAGATGACCTAAAATCTGCCTAAATCCAGGTAACCAACATTCTGGACCTGGAAATTGACCATATAAATAGTATTTGTTCAAATGGTCATAACTCTGTGTAGAAAGGTCTAAATGACCTGATTTTTGTGGTCATGGAAAGCTTAGACAATTTAGAACAACTTTCATAAAGAACAGAAACCCAAATTCTGACCATAACCAATTCAAATTGCTAATCGAAATTAGGACACCAAAACTGCCAAAATCAAATTCTGCCTAGAAAATCTGGACAATGCGCTAATCCGGCCAGTTATGGTAAAAATGCTATAACTTGAGCTACAAAACTCCAAATGGAGTGATTCAAAAAGGGAATTAAAGAAGACACATTAAGGAACAACTTTGATGAAGGAAGTTTAGCCAAACTTCCACTGTAGATTGGTCCAATGGAATAGTAAACATTGGCTATGAAATCTGAAAATTTGAAATAACTTTTAATGAACTTTGAATTGAGATTGGCAATTAATGCCAACAAGTGTAAAATCCAAAATGTGAAATTTTGGTGTAATTAGAACTAACATATCTATTATGTATGAAAAATTCAACATTTATGCATGAATAGTAAGGTGAATAGTAACCACCAAACATTAAGTATAAAAAATCAAACAATTAACTTTGTAATATGCCCTAGTATGCCTAGTATGATTGATTTGGATAGGTTGGCATGCCAATAGGATTCCGATAGCAGTACTGAATATGGTTTCGTATCATTCCATGATTTATGGCATATCGTGCCATTTTGTGATATTATGGCCCATGGCCATTTTGCTATGATTGACACACTTGGCTTTACGCCTGATGTTTGATCTGGCTTATTAGCCATTCTGTTGCACACCTAGCAGACGCTTTGTGAATGATGGTGTGACAGCCCGAGGTACTTGGTACCCAGTGCTAGTTTTCCCATTTATCCAGTCCAGTCAATTAGTATAGGTTACTTGGGCAACTAAAACAAGTCTTAATAAATTATAACCAAATAATGAACACATAAAGTACTAAAATTTATAACATTACGCATAATTACCATAAATTCATTCTGCATGAAACAACAATATAATTTTTGCATATTTATTTATTTTAGTTTATTTTCATTTTATATTGACACTACTGAGCTGTATTGCTTAGCGTGTCGCTATTTGCCACGCGTAGGTACTGGAGACACTGATAGAGAGCCCAGTAGACTCCAGACTGGGTGAGAGTCCTGATCCACATTGAGTCCCGTGTCACCTCCACTACAGTGCATTTTTGGTAGGACCACTAAGTTTCCTTTTGTATTTTGTATTTTGTAATAGACATTAATTTTTGTTATGTAAACTATAAACTCATGTACTTAGAGATTAATGTAATTATCTGTAAATTTTGTTAATAAATAAAATTTGAGTATTCCTTTATGAATTGAGCATGAGTATGATATGAACAGAATGAATGGAACTGAGTTTGAAATATTGAGATTATTGGAATTTATGTTGATGTTTGATGGAAGTTGTGGATATGATGATTTTACTGGGAGTGTTTTCAACAAATTTTGAAGAACTGTTTTCTCAATTTTTAGCCGGCACTCTGCCGGATTTTTTGTAAAATTTTTGAAATTCCAAATTAAATTAAAATTTCAATAAATGGCATAAACCTCACTTAGAGGCTTTTGAATAAATAAATTAAGAACTAAATTGAATAAGATAAGATAAGGTGCTTCGACACACTGTGTGACATGCCTTACTCTGCTACATTGTAGATGGGTGAGTGGTGTCGTATTTAGTTGTATTAGAGCACGGTTTAGGCATTTCTGGGTCTAGGTAGTGTCTATACCATGCATTGCATTTGTAGGAGTTGAGGTGACACTAATGCAGATCTGTTTGTTTTTGTTTATTTTGGTTAAGATATGGATCCTACTTCGCAGAGAGCAGTAGAGGAAGAGGTGAAGAGTCATGCTCCACCAATGGCTGAAGCTGGAGGCAGGGGAGAACCTGCTCCACTAGCACTAAAGGTACCTGCACAGCCTCAGTTTGCCTTATTTCAACAAATGACCAAATTCTACAGGCAGATGATGAGGGCTATCCCTCCACCACAACCACAGCCACAACCTCTGCCACCACCACAGAAGTCCCATTTGGAGAAGATAAGAAAATATGGGGCTGTGGACTTTTTGCGTAAAAAGGAAGATGATCCCATGGCAGCCAAAAATTGGCTAGACAGAGTGGGAAGGGTATTGAGACAACTTCACTGCACCCCAGAATAAAACCTAGAGAGTGTTGTGTCCCTGCTTCAGGATGATGCATATCAGTGGTGGGACACAGTATCCAAGGAGGTGCAGCTAGATTAGATAACATGGGAGTTCTTTCTTACAGAGTTTAGAAAGAAGTATGTTAGCAATGTGTACCTAGAAGAGAGGAGAAGAGAATTTATCAGTCTGAGGCAGAGACAGCTATCAGTGGCAGAATATGAGAGAGAGTTTGTCAGACTGAGCCAGTATGGAAGGGAGATAGTCCCTACAGAGGCTGAGAGGTGCAGAAGGCTCAAAGAAGGGTTGAATGATAACATCAAGATTATGATAACAGCCTTAGGGATTACCAACTTTGCAAAATTGGTTGAAGCTGTATTAAAAGTAGAAAGGGTTAGAATTAACGAGCAGAACAAAAGGGATAGACAGTAGAAGAGAGGTCCGGGTTAGACCAGTTCATCCTCTGCACCTGGTAAAAAGTTTAGAGGTCCTCCTACTCAGAGTGCTAGTTAGCCACAGGGTCAGGGCCAATCCCAAAGGCCCAGATCTCAGTTCACATAGAGGAGAGGCTAGTCCACACCATCAGTGGATAGCTCTCCAGGAACAGTGTTTAGGGGACCAGCCCCAACAGCCTCTTCTGTCACACCTTACCCCTCTGTAAGGCATAACATGATCCCATAGAATACCTAATGAACTACCGCACTTCACCTACCGATAACTCATTAAGTAACCTACAAGGGATTTTAAAACAATTTTCTTACTTTTGGTAAGTGGTGAGCATTCCTAATAAGTATTTAAAACATGTACTTAAGTGGAAAGCTAGTTGGAAATTTTGGTTCATTTTATTTTTCCGCAAATTTTATAAAAATTTTGACAGAGTTCTGTCTGTATTTTGAGAAACCAGTTCTTCAAATACCTGTAAAAAAGCACTTCTAAAAATTTTTCTCAACAACTGCTTCAATTTCATACTCAATCTCAATCAATTTCTCAACTCATTTATCAACTTTCAAATTTCAAATCCACTATCCAATGACCATCAAAATACTAACAATCCATTTCATTCAATTTAAATAAAATAGTTCCATTCATAGTTCATTAGAGACAAAATGATTTAAATACATCATTACAAAATTTACATTAAGAGAATTTCAAACTATTATATATATTACAGCTTTATACAAATTTTATACAAACTGCTCAAGACCCATTTTTACATGTCCATACATTTATGTGCAATATATACATCAAAAGAAGTATTTACAGTTAGGGTATAAATTATACTCGAAGACTTCAAGCTGGTAGCTCTTCACACCTCAGCAGCTCAGTCTGCTGCTCCTTTAGTCTCTGTATCTGCGACAGCAATAGAAGCTATCGCTGAGTACTAGGACTCAGTGGTGCACAACATACTAAAATAATCTTTATGCAAAATATAAATCACATTTATTCAAAAATTTAACTGAACATGAGCATTAAACACAAAACATGAATTATGAGATTTTAATGCAAACCAAGTTCATTTCGAAGTATCAAAACACATTTCATAAAACCCACAGTTAGATCACGCCATTCGAAACAAATAGAATCTCAATAGCCAGAGGTTAAAGAGAAATCACATCACAAGGCTAGCTAGCTCAAATATATGGATATCCATTCACATCCTCTTCTACTGGCACACCTCAACACTTTTCCTGAGAAGGAATCAAAATTCGAAACAAATTACCCCCACTAGTCATGCTAGTGAGGTGTTCAAATATATGGTCATGACACTGTGGTTTTAAAACTTATCTTAACAATTTGCTAAACATTGTCATTTCAAATATACACAATAACTTTCAACAATTTAAGTCAAAACATCATAACTAATGTCACAAATAAATTTTCAACAATTCAAAGCAAATGTAAAATACATATTTCATTCACTTTATCAATACATTTTAAAGCATAGTGATGTTGTGTACAAACCTCAAGCGAGTCGCCTGTTGGCCTTGACTCAACTCCTTGGGTTCTGTCCCGGTATTCTTTTCCACTGAAATACGCAATTTTACAATGTTTCAGTACTAGAACTTAAAATAAATCCAAAATAAATTTAGCTTCACATTTACCTAGCTCTAACGTGTTAAATTCGACATTCTCGAAATTTTGTGTTTCGGGTTACTATTCACTGCACTATTCAAGTCAAATTATTGACTTTCTAAGGCTTAATAGGTATGGGAATTCCAAATTTACCCACATACCACATTTTGATCACCAAACTTATTGGTTTTGGTCATTTTCTCAAAACTTAGGTCTTTTAGGCAAAATTGCCAATTTTCGATTTTGGAGTCCTAAGTTGCACTGTTTCATTGGTCCTTTTACTGTTGGAATTTGGCAAACATTCATTCATAGAAAATGTTCCTTATTGTCTTAAGTGTATTTTCATTTTTGAATCACCCCAATTGGAGTTTTGTAGCTCAAGTTATAGCTAAAATACAATTACTGTTCACGTGCACTGTTCATGCTGCAATTTTGGTTTTGGCAGATTTTTAATCCAACTTGGTTTAGTAATTTGATCAAGTTAAGTCCATAATTTGGTCTAATTTCCTTCATACGAAATGTTCTACTATGTCTTAAGTTTCCATCGGTTCAAGAATCGCCTAAATCATAGTTTTCTAGAGAGAGTTATAGCCATTCAAACATTACTGCTCAAATGGAAATTCTGCAATTTGCAGTCTGATGGTTTAACTTTGCTCAATGATTTTGAATGGGTTAATGGCATAATTTGGGTTGGTGTTCTTCATGAAAGTTTTAGATCTATATATTATCTAATTACGGTTAAAATTCAGGTCAATTTGACCTACCTAGCTCGAGTTATGACCAAATGAGCGATTCTTGTTCATTTGGTCGATTTATCTGATGTGACCGCTCTCATTTCACTTTGGTCAATTGTTTCACTAAGTTTTGGTCAGTTTTTGGCCATGGTTCCTTAATGAAAATTGTGCTATTTTATGTCTATTTTCATCCCCAATTGATAGCATATCAATTGGACTTGTAAAATTTCCGTTTTGGTCCTTCAAAGTTGGTTTGGTCATGCTGCCAGCAGCATGACCACTTACCCTACGAATTTGATTTCCATTCCAACAATTTCCACACATCTCTTTTGGTCATTATTGACCATTTTTCATCTCACAATAGACCAAAGTCATCATTTAAGCATTTCTCCAAAATTTGGTTCACAAACCCTAACATTCAAACCCTAACTCATTCATTTCATGCAATTAACTACATTTAATGGTTTTAATGCTAATCAATCAACTAAGTAAGGTTTCTAAACTCATTCAAAACCCTCAAGCCATACAAAATCATACTCCCTCCAAGCTGGACGAAATTTCAATAATAGTCTTCCCCCCATATTTTCATTTCATTTAATTAACTCTAAGCTCATTTCAACCATCACATATGCATTTAATATGGAAAAATGATAAGTTAATAAACTAACCTCAACTTAAACACCAATTCTTCAATTCCTCTCCTCCTTTCTTCTTTCTTTCTTGTTCTTAAGTTGAGATTGTAAGGTCTAGTGAAGTTTTTAGGGGAGTTATGTTGATTAAGTGGAGAAAATCAAGCTTAAATGTAAGCTTAAATGGAAGGATTTCATGGAGGGTTTTGGGAAGAAGGTGGGGCGGCACTTTGGGAGAAGAAGAAGACTTTTCTAATTTTTTTTTTTGTTTTATTTTCTTTAATCTTATCCCCTTTTAGAAGACCAAAAATCCCAAATTAATAAAATAAATTAATTAATCCTTTATGACATCATGCATGATGTCATCACCTTTGACTTTTCCATCTTCTCTCTTTTTTTTTTCTTTTCTTTTTTTTTCTATTAGTTCTTTAATTTAATTCTCGATTCCGAAATTTTCTTTTCTCCGATTTTATTTGACAGTTAGGTCAGGAGTCAGCTCTCGGGGTCAATTGACCAAATTGCCCCTCGCCGATTCATCCCGGTTTGCAAATAATTCCATATTTCTTTTGGTTCCCTGACCTAATTATTTGACTGACTTAACAGTTCTTTTTCATGATTTTCTCTTTTCCACTATGTCCATAAGGGTCCTAAGGACCGCAGCGTCACTTTTTACGGTTCGAAATTTGGGTTTAAAATGACTTCGCAGTCATTCCCGAGGAGGTCACTCATCGCTGTGACTCTCGGCTCGTTTAACCTCTTATGTTCTGTTTTTCTTATTTATAGTTAACTAATTAAACATTACTAATTATTTGTGTTTATGGTTTCTCAAGTTGTCTTAAGTGTGGCCCTAATCCCATTAATTGTCCGGACCGACACCGGAACAGTGAAATATACTAGGCTATACCAATAGGGGTGTTACATCTTCAGCGTGTCCACACTGCCATAAGTGGCATAAGGGTGAATGTTGGTGAGTGACTGGGGGTTGCTTTTAGTGTGGGTCTACTAAGCACTAGATCAGAGATTGCCTAAGGAGGACTGTTACAGCTGCTCTAGCACCAGCAGACAGGCCTGCCCCTACAGCTCAAAGGGATAGAAGGCCAGGTAAATTTGAGGCAGCTGGTACATTACAGAGGCCAGCAATAGAGTCAGCTGAGAGGCCAGAGGCCAGGGCACCAGCAAGGGCATATGCCATGAGAGCTCAGGAGGAGCAGGACACTCCAGATGTCATCCGGGGTATGTTCTCTCTCTATGACATACCTGTGCATGCATTGGTGAATCCAGGATCCACACATTCATACATCTGCATTGAATTACCTATGGAAAGGGGAATTCAAAAAGAGGAAAGTGACCAAGACATTTTAGTCACTAACTGTAACGCCCTCACACTAGGTAGTTTTGTACATTTTACTGTTTCGATGAGCAACGTCTATTCAGATGGCCAGGATGTCTAAAACTACACTTAAACTAGAGTGAGTAGTCATAAATTGATTGAATAAAGATCAAGTAAAATTAAAGGAAAATAAAAGAAGCGAAGTGCAAATCGGTTAAATGAGTAGGAGGTCCCGGCGATGGGTAACCTTACTGGGAAGTAACTGAAAGTTCAGTTGCCACCCCAAACTCATTGGAAAACCTATTGGACATTTATTTAGGACTTAATGGAGGGATTAATGGAAATGAAAATGTCAAGGAAATGAAAGGAAAGCAATGCTAATCGGTAAAGAAAAAAACTATAACCCGATAAAGGGCATTTTGGTCATTTCACTTGAAGAGTTAACTTTTGACCAGAATATCAATTAAATTAAGTGAAATTTATGTAATAAAATATGATGGAATTTTTAATGAAAATACAAATAGAGAAGAATAATGGAAGGAAGAAAAGAAAGAAAAGAAAATTTAATTTCATTTATGACCTAAGCATGACTAAATGATGATCTCGTTAAAAATTTAATTACACTAAATGAAGATAAATACATAAGTAGAAGACAAAATGAATTAATGTCTTCTTATCCATCAAACTCATCTTCTCCATCTTCACTCAAGCTGGCCGAACCAGCTCCCTCTCTTCCATCCACCATTTTTCTTTCTTTAAGCTCAATTTTCCTTAGATTTTCACCATAAAAATCCATAGCCCCAACACCAAACCTTGATATTTGATCTTGAAAAGGTGATTATAAGCAAGAAGATTGGAAGATCTTGAAGTTTAACTAACTTGGAAATCTCTCAATTGAGGTTAGTGCTAATCTCTAATCTCTTTCTATTTATAGTATGAAAATGAAGTTAAATTATGATGGAATTAAAGAAAAATTGATGAAAATAAGGTATGTATGAAGATCATGAATTTCGGCCAGCACATGGTAATGAGGGTTTGATGTTGTTAATTGATATTAAACATTAATTCTAACTTTGATGATGTGATAAACATGAAAGTTATGTTAAGTTGCATGAATTGTGATTGTGAAAGTTAAGGTTTTGGGAGAATTTGGGGGTTTTGTGCCTTGATTCTCAATTGACCATTTGATGAGAATTGGTTGAATTTTGAAGTTAGTAGTGGTGTTGAATGGTTGAATTGGGAGTGTGTTTTCTATGCAGGGATTTTGGACTTTGAGTCCAGTATATTTATGTGGCCATAAGTAGAGCTAAATAGCTCCAATTGGTGTGAGGCCAATTGGAGATTAAACCTTAGACATAATGCTAGAAATGGCATGAAGAAAGCTTACCTAAAAATTGACCATAGCTTGCCCTGAAATTTGCTTGAATCCGGATGTGGCATTCTGGACCTGGACAGAATGACCATTTGAACAGTGCTCAGTAATTTAAGCATAACTTGCACTAGGAAACTCCAAATAACCTGATTCTCCAACCCATAGAAACCTAAGACATAGTAGAATATTTTTCATGAAGATCAGGAGACCTAGTTTTGACCCTAACCCAATCAAATTGCTAGGTAAATTTAGTCCATCAAATCTGCCTGAACTAAACCTGACCTGGAAATTCTGGACTTTAGGCCATCCGACTAGTTGTGGCAAAAATGTCATAACTCAGTCTACAAAACTGAAAATGCAGTGATTTAAAAGCCAAAATCTTCATAAGACCTAGAACTACAATTTTGGTGTTTTGACCAGAATCCAGAACCAAACGCAACTTAGGAAAATTGCTAGGAGAAGTCAAGAATTACCAATATGAGAATTCCTGCACCTGGACAAATTGGCCATTTGATGCCTGGATAGTAAATGAATCATAACTTATAGTAGAAAACTCCAATTGGGATGAGACAAATTGATCTGAAAACTTAAGAAATAGAGCTACAATTTTGGTTCAGAAACCCTGTTCAAATTTTGAGTGTAAGGACCTCAAATATGAATTGCAAAGACTGACCTGAACTTGAAATCCTGAATATATAGGGTTATAAGTCTAGGTTGGTTAATTAGCCATAACTCACCCTATACAACCTCAAATTTAGGGATTGTTGAACCTGTGTAACCATGAGATATAAGGGAACAACTCATATGAAGAACACTAAGCCAAATTATGGCTGTAACTAGTCCAAATAGCTTGACAAAATTGAGTTCCAGAATCTGCCCTATTTTGGAACAGTATTGGTCACTGGACTAATACTTGGTAAATTGTCCATAACTAGAGTTAGAAAACTCCAAATTGAATGATTTAAAAAAAAAAATTAAAGCCAAGACAATAAGGAATAACTTTTATGAAGAAAGTGTGGTCAAATAACTACTGTAGCTTGGCCTAATAGGAGAATGAAGTTAAATTTGAAATTCTGGAATTTATGAAACATCATATAAATGACTTGGAATATAGTTGGTATTCAATACCATTAGCTCAATGAACTTGAATGTGAGATGAATATGTATTTGAGACCCATGTTCCCATCATGATTGAAACCAAAAATGCTATGAAGCATGAATATAAAATGTAATGAGAATATGAGACCTATGAATGCTTAAAAACACTAAGTGCCCATGTAGGCCTAGACATGTTTGTATGGTTTGGATAGATTGGCATGCCAAGAAGGGACCGATATGTTTAGCAGTACTGCTTATGGCTTTTATGCCATTCTATTACATTTGGATTTATGCCCGATATATGGCTTTATGCCCGTTCATGACTTTTAAGTCATTATGTTGATATTATGGCTTTTAGCCTTCTGCATACATGGTTGACATTATGTGTCCCATGGTATGACGGCCCATGGCACTACGGTGTCCAGTGCTCAGAAACCCACGTATCCAGTCTAGTCAGTCTGTCATAGGTTACTTGGGCAATGAAATGAAATAACAAGGTTAAATATTAAATAAATGAGTAGAAAGGAACAATAAATTATGAATTACTCATAAGCTATAAAAATGCATTTTTATATGAACTTACACACATGAAATATGTATTTTAAATTATTTAGTTTATTTTTATTTTATTATTTCACCACTAAGCGTTATGCTTAGCGCGTTGGTTTTTCCATCGCGTAGGTACTGGAGATAAAACCCAGTAGATACCAGACTAGGATTTTGGAGTTTAGATATGCACTTGTATCCAGTTGTCACCTCCTCTGCAGTGCATTTTGGTAGGGTCCACTAGGCCATATTAGTACACTTTTTGTACATTGTAAATATTTATAAAGTTTGTATTGTAAATCATGAACTTGTATAATTTATTTTGTACATTATGTAAATTATTAAAATTTGTAAATTCATGTATGAATGAAATGTAAAACTTGATATGGATGAATGACACGAGAATTCTATTGAAATGATTATGGAATGAAATTATGATGTTGACATATTTGAGATAATGTTGAAATATGAGATTATATTTGAGATTATTTTCAAACAGGTGAATAGTATAATATGCCAAATGTTAATAAAACAAGGGAAACTCCGTAAGTTTCTCCAATGAAAATAAATTAAGCAATAAATTAAAATGGCATTAAAATTTAAAAGTGAATAAAATAAGATAAGATAAGATGCTTCGGCACTGAATGTAGCATTCCTTGCTCGGTTACACTGTAGATCGGGTAAGGGGTGTTACACTAACCTACTAAGCCACATTGTGGTGGTAAATAGAGTGTGCAAAGGTTTCCCGTTGAGGATTCAGGGGTATGAGTTCTCGACAGACCTGATTGAATTGCCCTTCCACGAGTTTGACGTGATCTTGGGAATGGACTGGTTGTCACGTCATCAGGCAATAGTGGATTGTAGAATTTGCTATTGAGGTAATGCCAGGTACAACACCAATCTCAATTGCTCCTTATAAGATAACGCCCACTGAATTTAAGGAGTTGAAAATCCAGTTACAGGAGTTACTGGATAAGGGGTTTATATGCCCTAGTGTGTCACCATAGGAAGCTCCGGTGCTATTTGTGAAAAAGAAGGATAGGACTTTGAGATTATGCATTGACTACCGCCAGTTAAACAAAGTAACTGTGAAGAACAAATATCCATTACCAAGAATTGATGATATGTTTGATCAATTAAAGGGAGTAGGTGTATTTTCTAAAATTGATTTCATATCAGGGTATCATTAGCTAAGGATAAAGGATGCATATGTACCTAAGACTGCATTCAGGACTCGGTATGGGCACTATGAATTTCTGGTGATGCCATTTGTTTGACAAATGCACCAGCAGCTTTCATGGACCTCATGAACTGTATCTTCCATCCATACCTAGATCGGTTTGTAGTGGTCTTCATTGATGATATACTGGTGTATTCCAAGAATAAAGAGGAGCATGATGAGTATTTGAGGATTGTTCTGTAGACACTGACGGAGAAGAAGCTATATGCTAAGCTGTCCAAGTGTGACTTTTGGTTGAATGAAATTTTTTTTCTTGGACACATAGTATCAGCTGATGGGATTGGAGTGGATCCCAAGAAAATTGAAGCAGTGATGGAATGAAAGCCTCCCAGAAATGCAACTGAGGTCAGAAGCTTTTTGGGGCTAACTGGTTATTACAGAAGGTTTGTGAAGGGGTTTTCTTTGATAGCTGCTCCACTGATCAAGTTGCTACACAAGAATGTAAAATTTGAATAGAATGACAAGTATCAAGCCAGTTTTGAGAGGTTGAAGTCTATGTTAACAGAGGCACCAATGTTAACGCAGCCAGTATCTAGGAAGGACTTTGTGGTTTATAGTGATGCTTTCCATAATGGATTAGGGTGTGTTTTGATGCAAGAGAGAAAAGTGGTTGCCTATGCTTTCAAGTAGCTAAGGCCACATGAAAAGAACTACCCTACCCATAATCTAGAGTTAGCAGTGATCATATTTGCACTGAAGATATAGAGGCATCACTTGTATGGTGAAAAGTGCTACATCTATATAGACCACAAAAGTCTAAAATATTTGCCAACCTAGAAGGAGCTCCACCTTCGACAGAGGCGGTGGATTGAGTTCCTGAAGGGCTATGACTGTGTGATTGACTACAATCCTGGGAAGGCAAATGTAGTTGTTGATGCCTTGAGCAGGAAGTCCATGCAGCATTGAGATAATTGTATGCCCGTTTGTTCTTAGCTCAGGATGGAGCTATTTTGGCTGAGTTGCAAGTAAGGCCAAACCTGCCACAACAGATTCAGGATGGGCAGAAGGTAGATGAGAAGCTAATAGCTATAATGGGCAAAATTCTAGAGGGGAAAGAAACTGATTATGAGGTAAAAGTAGATGGATGTCTGTACTGCAAAGAAAAAGTGTGTGTACCAGATGATGGGGAATTGAAGACCAGTATTATGAAAGAGGCACACACCAGTGTTTATGCTATGCACCCTGAAAACACAAAATGTACCATGATCTGAAGCCTCACTACTAGTGGCCTGGTATGAAGAGGGACATAGTCGATTATGTGACAAGATGCTTGACATGTCAGCAAGTCAAGGCAGAACATCAAGTTCCATCAGGTTTGTTACAACCTATAAGCATACCTAAATGGAAATGGGATCGGGTCACCATGAATTTTGTTAGTGGCCTACCTCTCACCCAGAAGAAGCATGATGCAGTATGGGTGATAGTAGATAGATTTACCAAGTCCGCTCATTTTTTGCCAGTCAGAATTGACTACTCACTGGAGAAGCTAGCAGAGTTGTATATCAGTGAGATAGTTAGACTTTATGGAATCCCACTTTCCATTATATCCGATAGAGACCCGAGGTTCACATCCAGATTTTAAAAGAAGTTGCAAGAAGCCTTGGGCACATAACTCCATTTTAGCACGGCTTTTCATCCTCAGACGGATGGACAATCAGAATGAGTAATTCAGGTAAAACTTAAAACTCATTGAATTATTATAAACATTAAATTGAAATGATAATAATAACATGAAATATGTGATAGGTCCTTGAGGATATGTTGAGGAGCTGTGTTATTGAGTTTGAGAGAAGTTGGGACAGATACCTCCCACTGGCAGAATTTGCATACAATAATAGCTACCAAGCTAGCATTCAGATGGCTCTGTATGAAGCACTGTATGGGAGGAGGTGCAGAACACCATTATGTTGGACTGAACTGGGCGAAGATAAACTTGTGGGATCAGACCTGGTGAAACAGATTGAGAAGAAAGTGAAGTTAATCAAAGCAAATTTAAAGGTTGCCTCAGATAGACAAAAGTCTTATGCTAACTTGAGGAGAAAAGACATAGAATATGAAGTTAGCGACAAGGTGTTTCTCAAAGTCTCACCATGGAAGAAGGTATTGAGATTTGGGAGAAAGGGAAAGTTAAGCCCTAGGTTCATTGGCCCATATGAAGTCATTGAACGTGTGGGTCCAGTGACCCATAGGCTAGCTTTACTGTCAGAGCTGAATAAGATCCACAATGTATTTCATGTGTTTATGCTGAGAAGATACAGATCAGACCCTTCACATGTCATTCCATGGAAAAAATAGAAATATAACCAGATTTGACATATGAAGAGGAACCCATAAGGATCCTGGCTCAAGAAGTGAAGGAATTGAGGAACAAGCAAATTCCGCTGGTGAAAGTACTTTGGAGGCACCACAATATCGAGGAGGCAACCTGGGAAAGCAAAGAGACAATGAGGCAACAGTTCCCTCAACTGTTTGTATTAAGTAAATTTTGAGGATGAAATTTTTGTTAGAGGGGAAGAACTGTAACAACCTCACTTTAGATAGTCTGTACATTCTACTATTTCGATGACTTATGTCTGCACGGACAGCCAGAATGTCTGCTTAGACAGTCAAAATTTCTGGAACTATATTTAGACTAGAGTGAGGGGTCATAAATAAACCAGATAATGATAAGAAAAATTAAGGAAAAAATTTTAGAAATAAAATGTAATGAAGTTAAATGAGCCGTAGCTACAGTGATGGGTAACCCTAACGGGAAACAGCTGTGAAGATAATTGTCCACCCTATACCCATGGGGAAACCCTGTGAAATAATTTTTGGGACTCCAGTGAAGAGTTATTGAAGCTTAGATGACAATAGAATGCCAAAAAAATATAAGAAAAATTAAATCAATCGGTACAGACAACTTTAGCTCAATAAGCAAAATGAAGGGCATTTTGGTCATTTCGCCTTCAGAGACGATTTTTGACCAACTTATCCATTTAAGTAAGTGAATTATATGACATAAAATATGAATAAATATTGATAAAAATTTAATTAAAAATGAGTAGAAAAGGAAAAAAAAGAAAATGAAATTAAATTTAAATTATGACATAAGCATTAGGTCACCATGATGCAATAAAAACTTCCTAACCAATCACCATTCAACAAGCTTACATAAAACAAATAAAAAGAGGATAATAATCAAAAGAAATTTAGCTTCTTCTTCCTCATCTTACTTGGCCGAAACTCACCTTTGGAGAACCTCCACCATTGTTGCCCAAACAAGCTTCATCTCCCACTTGGATTCACCATAAAACCTCTTGCTTCCTTCACTAAATTTGACCCTTGCACCTTGAACAATCCCTAGGTAGAAAAAAGAAGGAGAAACCAAGAAGTTTTGCAAGCTTGGGGTTAGCTCACATAAAGGTTAGTGCTAGTTATATTTTTCTCTCTCTTTATTCTATGTTAATAGCTTGAATTGAGATAGAAATTACAAGAAAAAGGGAAATAAAATATATATATATATGAACATCATGCATTTTCGACAGCCATGAAAGAATTTAGGGTATGAAGATTTTGATAGAATTTAATATGTCTACTAATGCCAAATGATGTGTATGCTTGAGTTGAAATGGAAGATTACATGAATTGCATGGTGTTATGCATGAATTAGGGATTTGAAGTTAGGGTTTTGACCCCAAAATTCTGACCATAACCAATTCAAATTGCTAGCCAAAGTTAGGATACCAAAACTGCCAAAATCAAATTTTGCCCAAAAAATCTGGACAATGAGCTAATCCAGCCAGTTATGGTAAAAATGCCATAACTTGAGCTACGAAACTCCAAATGGAGTGATTCAAAAAGAGAATTAAAGAAGACACATTAAGGAACAACTTTGATGAAGGATGTCTAGCCAAACTCCCACTGTAGATTGGTCCAATGAAACAGTAAACATTAGCTATGAAATCTGAAAATTTGAAATAACTTTTAATGAACTTTGAATTGAGATTGACAATTAATGCCAACAAGTGTAAAATCCAAAATGTGGGATTTTGGTGTAATTAGAACTAACATATCTATATGTATGAAAAAGTCAATATTTATGCATGAATAGTAAAGTAAATAGTAACCACCAAACATTAGGTGCAAAGAATCAAACAATTAAATTTGTAATATGCCCTAGTATACCTAGTATAATTGGTTTGGATAGGTTGGCATGCCAATAGGATTCCGATAGCAGTACTGCATATGGTTTCGTACCATTCCGTGATTTATGGCATATCGTGCCATTTTGTGATATTATGGCTTATGGTCATTTTGCTATGATTGATACACTTGGCTTTATGCCTAATGTTTGATCTGGCTTATTAGCCATTCTGTTGTACACCTAGCAGACACTTTGTGATCAATAGTGTGACGGCCTGAGGTACTTAGTACCCAGTACTAGTTTACTCATTTATCCAGTCCAGTCAATTAGTATAGGTTACTTGAGCAACTAAAATAAGTCTTAATAAATTATAACCAAATAATGAACACATAAAGTACTAAAATTTATAACATTATGCATAATTACCATAAATTCATTCTGCATGAAACAACAACATAATTTTTGCATATTTATTTATTTTAGTTTATTTTCATTTTATATTGGTACCACTAAGCTGTATTGCTTAGCGCGTCACTGTTTGCCACGCATAGGTACTGGAGACACTGATAGAGAGCCCAGCAGACCCGAGACTGGGTGAGAGTCCAGATCCGCATTGAGTTCCGTGTCACCTCCACTACAGTGCATTTTTGGTAGGACCACTAGGTTTCCTTTTGTATTTTGTATTTTGTAATAGACATTAATTTTTGTTATGTAAACTATAAAGTCATGTACTTAGAGATTAATGTAATTATCTGTAAATTTTGTTAATAAATAAAATTTGAGTATTCCTTTATGAATTGAGCATGAGTATGATATGAATAGAATGAATGGAACTGAGTTTGAAATATTGAGATTATTGGAATTTAGGTTGATGTTTGATGGGAGTTGTGGATATGATGATTTTATTGGGAGTGTTTTCAATAGGTTTTGAAGAACTGTTTCCTCAATTTTTAGCCAGCACTCTGCGGGATTTTCTGTAAAATTTTCAG
This sequence comes from Hevea brasiliensis, assembly GCF_030052815.1. Taxonomy (NCBI): domain Eukaryota; kingdom Viridiplantae; phylum Streptophyta; class Magnoliopsida; order Malpighiales; family Euphorbiaceae; genus Hevea; species Hevea brasiliensis. The sequence goes on from NC_079500.1 coordinate 88,016,030, forward strand.
AATTCCAAATTAAATCAAAATTTCAATAAATGGCATAAACCTCACTTAGAGGCTTTTGAATAAATAAATCAAGAACTAAATTGAATAAGATAAGATAAGGTGCTCCGGCACACTGTGTGACATGCCTTGCTCGGCTACACTATAGATGGGTGAGGGGTGTCACAAGAACTCTGTCATTCCTTTCATTGGGAAGATCACTCCGTTAGATACCTATAAGACTTGGAAGTGAGACAGGAATCTTTGAGGAAATTGCTTCCCTAACTGGCTTCAATGGTTGCATATCCAGCACATAGACTAAAGCTTCCTTTTCTTAGGTGATAGTGATCAAATCCACAACATTCTTTGATGTTTAGTGCTCCCAAATTTTCCCCTTTATATTTTTAATATGCTAAAATGAGTATCAAGAGTGTCAATGCCTCCTAAATCATTTGAAATTGACACTAGTTCCTACAACTTAGTTTTGTGAAATCATGGGATAGTGACTCGGAGAAATTAGGGATTTAGATGAAAGAAAATGACTTTAAGGTAATTTTATAACTCATATTATTCTATTATATTTTCATTATGTTACTTATCCTCATCAGCTTCACTAATCAATGTTAGTGCAATTGTATTTCATGTTATCTAGTCTACAGCTCGTAAGGTTATGTCAATTCTATTTTTTGAAAGTTTAGTGTATTATGGGATGTTTTGAAAGGTTAGGGTACCATTAAACTTTTTTCGTAAAACTCAAGGGATTAAACTTATATATTCGGCCAAAGTTCTATCAATGTAAGGATCCTTCGATCAAATTCAACATAAGACCCCAGTGTCATTTTATCTTTATCTATTCCTTTATGTTTTGATCTTGGTGACCCATTCCTTAGCTTCCAAAGGTTAGGTGAAGAACTTGTTACCCTTCTATAGGTGTTGCAAGCATTTTTTTGGCTTCCAAAGGTCAGCAAAGACTCTTGTAGTGGCTTCCTTAAAGTGCTATGGTATTCATCAGCTTACAAAGGTTAGTGAAGACTTTGTCATGCTACTGAAGTTATTGCAAGGCATTTCATGACTTCCTAAGGTTAGTGAAAACCCTCACAAAAGCTTTCTCAAGGTTTTGCAAGATTCATTCTATAGACTAATGAAGACTCGCGTAAAGGCCTTCTTACAGTTTCACGTGCTTGCTTCGTTTTTGGCTACTCCAAGCTAAAGTGAGGTGTTCCTCCATCTTCAACAACTGTGTTTTTGGCTACTCCAATCTGAAGCAAGGCGTTCATCCATTTACAAAATAATAGTCAACATTAACCTAAGCATAAAAATTTTAATGATATTCATTGGCATACCCAAAGTTCACACATCTCATCAACTTTTCTACACGAGGAGTTAAAGTATAATATCAATATTGGGGTAGCATATGAGTATTAGTATTTGGGTTTGTAATAGATACAGTTAGCAAAAAATAAATTCTAATCAAGTTTGAAAAAAATTCGAGTAAAATATATTATTCAAATTTAAATATGTTAAATTTCATAGATACCTTATTCATTATTATCCATCATTTTTGCATGCATTTGCATTTGGCAGGCATCTTACTGGTTGGATTGGAAATTGAAACCCACTCGCAGCCCACCAAGGATTGGCTTGCAGTTTGCTTCCATAATTAACAAGCCCAATTAAATTTAAACTTACGCCTAGGGGTGGCCACGATCCGATTTCAAACCAGAACCAAATTGGAACTGGTAAACTGGACAAAAATCGATCAAAATTGGATCTAGCTTTGAATCGGACTGAAATTGCTCTTCTGCAGTTTGGTTTAGGTTTATATTTTTTAGAAATCATGAACTGACAATTCCTAACCATATTGAACCGATGGTTCCAAACAGGATTAAACCGGCCGTTTAAATACAAAAGAATTTAATAAATATCTTATGTCACTCCTCATTCATTTATATAAATCTTAAATTCTCCAAACATTTATTATTTACACTCTCTTTAATTTTTAATACTCTCTTAATTTCTCTTAATTTCTCTAAACAATTATTTTTTACGCTCTTTTTAATTCTCAATACTTTATCAATTTCTCTACTTTATTATTTTATATGCTCACTAAAATTTTTAATATTATCTTAATTACTTTGTTATTATTTTATATCCTCAATAAAATTTCCAATACCCTCTATTTTAATTTTTTTTTCTCTTTTATACTTTTTTTAAATATCAAATTATCATACAATTTTTATAAAAAGGGCAAGTAATAGAACTAGAAACTTTAATTCCTCTAAACCAAGATAATACATTGGCAAAATTAAGTTTATACATTTTTTTTTAATTTCTTTTAAAAAAATTAATTTCATCTCTAATTTTTTAATCAAGTCCAAGTCTTTTTTTATTAAATTTGTCTTAAAGATAAATTAAATTTATTCTTTTTTTTTCTTAAGAAAAATTAAAATATTTTTACAAATATAAATTAATTCTAAATCAATAACATTTTTTCCTAATTTTTTTTGTCCAAATTGCTCTCTAAACTGTCTTGAACTGTCCTTTTTCAAACCGCCCTTTAAACTATTTTAAATTGAGGCTCAAACCAGAACCGACAGTTCATGAACCGTCTTCCAAATTGTCCCATTGTGGTTTAGATTTTATTGAACTTGAATTGGTGGTTTAGAAAATGTAACTGGCGGTTCCTGAACCGTGGCCAACCCTACTTAGGCCTACTACAATCAATATTCCAAAATGTGTTTTTTTTTTAATTTATTTAATTTATTTATTATTTATTATTATTTTTTTTATAAATTAACTAATTTACATAAAAAATTTATAAAATTAATTTTCTGTCAAGAATTAGTGTAATTCCAACCCCCATCATATAAAACCTTTGCTATCAAAGATTTCCTTTTATCTATTTCAATGTAAATAGGAATTAAAAGATTGAAAATAAATAGTAGAAGTAAAAATAATAAAAATAAGCATAACATCAAGCAACTAAATCAATACCTAATTTCTTTATCAAATTATGAAGAAAGCTCTAAAATAGAGGGTGGTTTTATCATCCAAGAGTCAGTTTGGTAGGTGACAGGTTGATAGTAAATCCAACAAACAACAAATAAATAAAAGGAAAATTTGTTATTTAGGCTTTAAATTTTAATCGAAATTATAATTTGATTTTCATATTTAAAAAAAAAATAACTAAATGAAAAATAACATAATTGAATTGAATTAAATTAAATGAAAAATAATTAAAAAAATTAATTAAATTAAATTTTTGTAAACTTTTACATTCCAAGTAAGGGGTTACCAATTACTTGGTTGATGATTGATATGTTTTTATCTTTGATGCAGGGACAGTAAAATTGATCAGACAGCACACCGACTAGGTTATCGGGTATTTGGTGTTCTTTCTATTTGCTTTGATCTTCAAGCTTTGGGTGTTCTTTTAGCTTTGGGCATTCTTCTAGGTTTTTGGCTTCTTTGCTGCTTCCCACCAGAGATTGAATTTAGAGTTTTCAGTTGTTTCGATGTATTTGAGAGATAGAGAGCGAGAGAGAGAGAGAGAGAGAGAGAGGGAGAGACGGGTAGGATAAAGGGAGAGAGACGTGGCAAAAGAGAGGGAGGGAGATACAAGGATTAATTTCTAGTAATGATAATATTAAAGAACTAATTTATCAAAATATAGAGATTTTCTTTAAATAATTGCAACATTTATGAAATAATTTATTAAAATATATAAGTAAAATTTTAAATAATAAAATATATAGTCTTTAGATTAATTAATTAAACGCTAAACCTATAAGCGTCGTTTTCCTGTAAAGTAAAAACAAATAAAGTTGTAATGAATTGATTTGTTTTATATGAGGCATTTACTTATATTTAATATATTACTATCTCAAATAAAATAAAATAAAATAAAATAAAAATAAAAATAAATAAAAAATTAAAAAAATTAAAATTTAGTTTATTTATTTTAATAAGGTTAATTATTTAATTTTTTTATTTAAAAAAATTAATTTATTTTTTAAATTTTGAAGTAATTTCTTTCATCTTTGAATATATTAATTAATTGAAAATTTAATTTAAATTGAATAAAAAAATAAAAATAAATAAAATAAAAATATATGACTAATTAATATATTTTTTAATATAGTAAAATTATATAATTAATTTTTTAAATAGAGTGATTAAATAATAATTTTTTCTAAAAATAATTTTTTAAGAAAAAATTACTATTTTTTTTATTTTTACAAAATTAATTATTTGGCTCTCTTATTTTAAAAAATTTATTATTTAGTCTTATATTTTTATTTTTTTTTTTCTCTCCGATCATTTTAGTCATTAGTTTCAATTTTATTCAATCTCTATCTTTTAAAAAATATAATTATATAATCTCTTTATTTTTAAGTCTTTTTAATTATTATGTATCCATAATAATAATTCTTTCTCATTTAATACATTTAATTAATAAAAAATTAATTTAAAATAAATGAAATGATTATAAATAAATAAAATAAAAATATAAAAACTGATTAATATAATTTTTTTATATAATTTTATGGAAATATATGAATTAAATAATAATTTTTTTTACATTAATTTAGTAAATGGCAAAGTATTTAATTAAAATATTTGATTGGGATGTGTAAAAAGAAGCGGCATTTCTCTTCATCTGGCGGGTGTAGGCATGGCTGTCAGAATCAAATGTTTTGAAGCCACCAAAAGCCGTTCAAAGCTGCAAAACATTTGTCTCAAGTTCTGAATTTATATATACAAATTATTATCTTTTTTCTTTCTTTTTAATAAAATCTCTTGCCATCAAACAGAAATACTACCCGCCAACCCCACCATTGTCTCCTACCTTGGGAAATTTCCCATTTGGCTTCCCCCCCACCCCCGCTCTCTCTCTCTCTCTCACATTCATTCATTCTTGCTTTCTCTCTCTTTCTAGTTAGTTTGCTTTCTTACTGGCATACTCAACCCTTTCTTGTTAGGTTGGTAGGCTCTTTCATTTTTTATTTTTTATGTGTATAAAGCAAGAATCATGACGGGTTCTTCTTCTAAAGGAGGGAATAATAGTTATGATTACTCTTTCAAGATTTTGTTGATTGGAGATTCTGGTGTTGGCAAGAGTAGTATCCTTCTCAGTTTCATTTCCAATTCTGTTCACGATCTTTCTCCTACAGTTGGTATACTTTCTTTCTTGGAAAGTAACTAATGGATTTTCTATTGCTCCTTTGTGGTTTTCATGATCAAATTTGCATAGGAAATTTTATCTAATCTTAATAGTTGCAGTTGCATTTATTATATAATAATTTTTTTCATGGTTTAGATGTTTTTGTTTCTTTTTGTAAATTTTGTGACTAGAATTAGGAGAGCAATCTGTTTTTAAATGTTGATTGGATTAGGAATGACCTGGATGCTATAATTATGTATCTAGTTTCAATAATCAGCAATAGGATATGTGTATCTGCGTGTGTGTGTGTGTGTGTGAGAGAGAGAGAGAGAGAGAGAGGAGGTTGAGGTCTTGGGGGAGGTCAGTATCAAGTATGGCTTAGTCTAGCGTGAGCCAACTCTCTCATGCATACTGAGGGGCCAGCTTCTGGGTATATGTACACCGGAGCTGTCATAATTGTGAATACAGCTTTGGTCTTTGGATGATAGGATAAGCCTTTGTAACTTTCAAAATCATTGATATATGAAACAGGAAGAAATTGGAAAAATGCTTCTGGGAGTTCTTTTTGTTTTTCAACATGTTTGGCAAAATTATGTGCTCCCACAGAAGAGCAAAAGTTGAAGAGAAAAAAAGAAGAGAAGACTCCCCTTTCCTTTTCTTTTGAGCCAAAATTACAATTTCAATTGTTTGATTCATTCTTCACCATTGAGCTTCGTTGTTGCTTTAACAATGTGCAGGCGTTGATTTCAAGATCAAGATGGTCAACGTTGGTGGGAAGAGATTGAAGCTTACAATTTGGGACACAGGTAATTGAAGGATACCCTTTTATTTTTCTTCGGTTTCCTCCCATATCTATTTTACTTTCAATTACTTGTTAGGGATTTTCCCCATGTACTTGTATTGAGCATTTTTTTTATGCTTCAATTATCTCACTTATAGCAGGAGGTTTTTTTTTTTTTTTTTTTTTGGGCAATATACAGCCCTTGTGGAAAATGCTTCCTTTAATCTCATAATCTGCAAAATGACAGTCAATTATATTCTGCACTTGCATCATTATTTATTTTCCAGTTCACAATCCAGAGCTGTTCATATCAGCATAATTCACTGACAGTTTTAAACAATGTTTGTTTATTTAAATTTGCTTATGCAGTATTAAAATGGTAGACATATGCCTGTTGAGTGCAGGCAGAGCTTTTAACTTTGTCATTGGAGGACTCATTAGGCACTGTGGCCTAGAAATAGGTCATTTGACAATGGTGCAGATAATTGATGTAACTTCAAAAGTTAAAAGAAGATTCATTCAAACATTTTTTTGCAAATCTAATGTACAAGAAATTCATCAATAATGATCCTCAAGTTCAATGTTGCTAACAGGTGGGTATCTATGGTGGATAATTACTTGAAATTTTTATGATATCGAATTTTGCTAAATATTTAGATGCATGATTGTGAATAAGAAAAGTAATCATTAAAGTTCATCTATGCAGCACTTTAATATGTTCTGTCCATGAATTACCCAGAAAAATGTTGGTTGGTTTAGTGCTTGCTTTGATAAATTTAATGTTCGTAATAGATCATTGATTATTCAAGTTAAACTGTTAAAGGCTTGGAGCGTAGTAGATTACATGCCAGGGAAGTTGCAATGAGTTGTTTCTTTTAAGCTACATCCATCATGCAAAGAAGGTTGGGTTATAGACTGTTGGCTCATGACTTCAACCAGTCACTGGGTCAGATTGTACTCTTCAAAAAATGGTTGCAATATCTTTCTCATTTATCCCTAGAGGATTGGTTGCACTCTTGAATCAGGAAACACAGCCCAATTTCAGTTCTTTCTTGTTCTTGTCATAAATATCATTGGAGTTAGAGAGGAGGATTTGGAGTTTCTTGGGTTCATTACAGGAAAATCTCTTTAAGTTGTTTGATGCGAGGGTTTAAGTTGCTTGATTTAGAGTTTTCCACCTGTAGTACTTGACACCAATGCTGTACAGATGAGTGTAAATTACTTATTCTCAAATGACAGTCTTCTGAGAGGTTAGAGCTAGTTTAACACTGTAGTGATGGCTAAGTAAACAAGAAAGGTATCACATCTAAACTTATTAGCGAACGGCAATTGAGACAGAAGGAATCAAGTTTATTGCTTGAGCTCATGCCATTCTCTTTTCAGACTTGACTTTTAGTTGAAAATTAATATTCACTTCATATAGGAGCTGCAACAAGACTAATACTTGGTGAGAAAGTCTTATATTCTTTTTGCATGATGCAACGGTTCTAAAGCATCATTCCGCGGAATGGTGGAATTGGCCTTACAGATGAGGAGCAATGGCTGCACCATTGAGAGCATCTATGAGAGATGACATGTTGCCTTTTGAAGATTCTGGAAGGAATTTGTCATTGACTAGCACTTTTTGGCTTGTGAAGTATCACGTTAGAAAATATTTCCTAGTTATATCACATGGGATTACAGCTTTGCTGTCATCTTTTCTTAAAGTGGTTATCAAATTCCCACATGGTAGGAATTAGACCCCCCATAGGCATGTTAATTCCCATGTTCTGCGGATCAACCTTCCAACAAAATTGGAAACTTTTTCATTTGTGGATAGGAATTCTTTGAGGATTTTCTGAAACAACGGCACCATAGTAGGAACACTGGAACAGATGAAATCCTTTGCCCCACAGGCAGATTGATCAATTGTGTGAACAATACTGAAATGTATGTGACATCGCAAGTACTCTGTTGTGTCATTTATCAGTGCACTCCACTGGGTATGTTAATATGGAATATCCTGAAAGGACATGATTCTGATTATTTTGAAAAAAGAGGTTAATTTTATCTTCCTAAAAGGGAGGATAATTCATGTTTTATTTTACTTCAAGATTAATCCTTTAACATGAATATAGATATTGCAGTGTCATGTCTACATAAAAAAAATGTTTCATCTTTAGATTAATCAAGTGATGGAGAAAGAATTAAATTGACGTGCATTATGAACCAGTTCTTTGAAACCCAAAAAAAGAAAAAGAGAGAAGTTTCGGAGCCAATTTTGTCAGTAATCCTTTTAGATGTAAAGGACAATCTGCATAGCTATCATAAAATCAAAGCCATTACTTATGTGTTTGAATTACATCTAATACCTAGTTAAATATGTATAATTGGGCTTGATAGGCATTTCTTTTTTGTTGCTAATAATGTAATTGGTATCTTAACGTCTTCTGTTGCATTGCAGCTGGGCAGGAAAGGTTTGGAACATTAATGAGTTCTTACTACAGGGGGGCACATGGAATTATCCTTGGTATGCCATTGCAACTATGAAAATTTGTACAACATATTTAGGTTAAGATTGCCATATTTTGTTGAATTGGACTCACTCAATTGAGCATTAAGGAACATAGCGAAACTGTGAACTAGCAACTTGTATCAAGCCTGGAAGTTCTGTTCCTTTATACAAAACATAAAAACCTGTTACTTGTGGATTAATTCAGAAAGCAAGATGCCAATTATAGTTATATTAGAGCACTTATAATGAACTCATTTATGGTAAAGACTGCCTATTCTTTCATGATTGATTCATTCCCCACCGCCTACTTCCAAGGGAGAGGAAATAATTTGGTTTGGTCCTTTAATCAGAAAAAATCATATTGATTTTGTTCTTTAAAAGTTCCTATGATTTTTTAATTCCTGGCGACTGATTTTTCATACTCTGTGATCATAGTGTGTTTATTTGGATGAACTCACATTCTTGTTATACCACAATTCGATCATTTCTTCATTCTTTTCTTGTTTTAAAAATTCTTGACTAACTAATTTGGTATCATATCTTCAAATCTGGAATTATATAGTTTTTCCAGCAGTGTGTGTTATGTATATCCTTCATCAGTTTGTACTTTAATTTCCTTTTAGTTTATGATGTGACCCGCCGAGAGACATTCACAAACTTGTCAGATATATGGGCAAAGGAAGTGGAGCTCTACTCCACTAATCAAGATTGTATCAAAGTTCTTATTGGAAATAAAGTTGATAAGGTAAGTTGCCGTTCCAAATTGCTGTCTTTTCCTAAAATGTACCTCAAGCTCATAAGCACTTAAAATATATATCCTGCAAATTATTTTTGGAAAAGAATGTTCAGATTTTTATGATATAGAATGGAATGTATCTTTAGTTTTATTTTTATCATTTCTAGATTGTATATTTTAGGAAGGGATTTTTGCTTATTCTGATGATATTATATTCTCAGGACAGTGAAAGAGCTGTAAGTAGGGAGGAGGGAATGGCTCTTGCTGAGGAACATAAATGTTCATTTCTTGAATGTAGTGCTAAAACCAGAGAAAATGTGCTGCAATGTTTCAAAGAACTCATAGTAAAGGTATACCCTCTACAAAGAAATGCTTTTCTTACATAGTCTCCTCCTGAATCTGCTTTACAGTAGGTAATCAGAAATTGCCACAGGCTGTCAAACATTTAAATCAAGCATGTAAATGTGCAGTTTTGCATGTTTCTCCAGACAGATTCTCGAAGTGTCCTTGCAACTCCAGGTTGAACACTGGATACGTGATATAGGATGCTAAGCTGCTTGCATCTTTAACTTGGTATCTTATGTTCATATTCTGACCAGTCTTGTTACTCAAACAGATACTGGAGGTACCTAGTTTATTGGAGAAGGGACCTGTAATCATCAAACAACAGATTTTAAAACAGAAACCAGGATACCAGGCACCACATAATGGTGGTTGCTGCTCCTAATTAAAGGGCCACGATGCCAAGGTATGACAAACACAAGTACGAGCAAAACCAGTGGAAGATCCCTGACCATTTGTGCTAATGGAAATTGAATGGCTAGTCTCTTGGACACTGTTCACACTCCAACGGTGTATATGATGTACATAGACTCTAAAGCTCGATCGTGGTAGTATGATCAGTTCTAGGAAGTCGGTTCTTAACACCTTGTTCATGTTATTCTTCCATTTTCAATATCCAGTTCAATATACTCTCTACAGCTGTTACAGGGACATTTTTTTTTCCATAGTAATATTAAGTTTGTGAGTGACATGTAAAGTTAATAGTTTAGTATCAAATGGTTAATAGTTTTGTGCAAGTAGGAGATGTATACTTGAGGAAAAGCAGATGTATAAACATTGCTGAATGTGGGAAATAAATATCTTTCTTTTGGCACCAGTAGTCTCTGGCCGATTTGATTGAAGCTGGCAGCTGCAACATTTTTCTTTTCCTTTCTTTTCTTCTCTCCCTCTCCCTCTCTCTCTCTCTCTCTCTTTTTTTTTTTTTAATGTGAATTCTAGTTGAACAATGATGGCTTCTAATGTTACTCATACATATATATATATTGTCAATCTTTTATCTTTAAATGGATGTTTGCTTTTGATTGAATTGGAAATATACATTTAACAGATAATATGAAAGCTTATATATACTGCATTTATCTGAGAATATGGCAAGACACACGAAAATTAGTACTAAAAAAAATAACTAAAAAAGTAATAACAGGATTTTCTTTTGTCCAGAAAGAAGAAACTCTGGAATTATATTGCAATTCTCATTGATTTACTTAATTTGAATCAATGGACCAAAAAAAAAAAAAAAAAGAGTTCTGAGTTTTAAAAAAGAAAAGAAAAGAGCTCTGAATGAGTTGAAAAGAAACAACTGGAAAACAACATACTTGCTGAAGCAATGAGTTGATTTACTTAATTTGAATCAATATACTTTAAAGCATAAAGATGACAAAGTGGATGAATTTTCTGGAGATTTTGTAATATAAACACCTAGCAGTGTTCTATAATCAATTCGCCATACTTGCTGAAGTTTAACCATGAAAACAACACTGGAAAACTGTTTCCCAGTGGCATACTAATGGAAGGCCGTCCTCTGAAAACAAAATATCATAAAGGACAGAAAACAGCTAATATATAGAGCTTGGCCACAGTCCTGCCGGCTTACAGTGCTGAAGAAAACAAGGCTTACAATGCTCAGTTAAATTGGCAAACCTGCCGGCTTTAGGCTTCTTATATCCAAAACTGCTAGGCATTTATAAGAAATTTGATACCGACAACATTCCTTTCTTTGCATATTCTCTTTGTATTTTTCAATCACTTCCTTGGGATGCTTCACTTTTCTTCTTCCTGCCAAACTTTCATTCCTATGTATATATTCCACAGTGAAGAGGGATGAGTTTCCATTACATTTTGATCACCTGCAATGGCCGGTCTTGGCCACCACAGGGGGCTAGCAGTGTTCATAAAGTTGCTCGTAGTGCTTGTTGCGAGAGCTAATGGCGCCGATATCCTTCTAGAATGGAATGTTTCACTTGACACTACCATCAAACCTATTTCTGTTGATCAACCTGTATGAATTCTTTTTTTTGCATTAATGGACTTGCTTTATATATAGTGAAGAATAATGGTTGATGTTCTTTGAATAGGTTATTACCATCAATGGAATGTTCCCTGGACCCCTTATCAATTCAACCACCAATGATTTAGTCCATGTGAATGTTTTTAATAATTTGGATGAGCCATTGCTCTTTACATGGTACGCACAAACACTTGCATTCTATATCTTGTTTTTTAACATTTTAAGAACTTATTTTCTTTGTCTCCATGGGGTCAGTCCAGCAGCAAAAACCTGAGATTTCACTATAAAGTTTCAGGTTCTAATCCTGCTGAGTTTATGGGGATAAATAAAGCCCTTTAACTGAGATATGTGATGATGTTGGTGCAGGAATGGGATACAACAAAGGCTCAACTCATGGCAGGATGGAGTTTCTGGGACTAACTGCCCAATTCAACCTGGTACAAATTGGACTTATGTGTTCCAGACCAAGGATCAGATTGGCAGTTTTTTCTATTTTCCCTCCATTAACTTTCACAAAGCTGCTGGAGGTTTTGGTCCTATTAGAGTCAATAATCGGAACGTTATTGCTGTCCCCTTCCCCAAACCAGAAGCTGAGTTTGATCTTCTCATTGGTGACTGGTATCATAACAGTTACAAGGTGATGACTCATTCAAATTTATTTGTGAATATGAAAATTTTCCCTCTTTAAAAACCTTTTTAATGCTAGCACCTTTCTTTTCTCGGGTCCAAATTGTGACAGAGGACTAGGGAAATGATGAACAGGCTAACCGAGACAGATGAAATAAGTCCTGATACTATACTGATGAATGGCAAAGGCCCTTATGGCCGTCTATTAACCAAGGCCTATGAGTCCTTCACTGTCACAAAAGGTACTTTACCTCACCCCACGAAGGAAAAAATAATTTGTATGCCCAGTTCACGAGACTCATTGCTTTGTGAGGTCTCGAACCAGTGTAGCCTTCCTCTGATATTTTGCAGAGGGATTGTTTTCATCACTTGAATCTGTGGCCTCCCAGAAATTTTCAAATCAATGTGTACTGACTATTCAGTGTGTATGTTACGCAGGAAAGACTTACAGGTTCAGGATATCAAATGTAGGGAGTGCATTTAGTTTCAACTTCAGGATTCAAAACCATAAAATGGTTTTGGTTGAAACAGAAGGCTCTTACCCGAATCAGATAACAATGGATTCACTTGATGTGCATGTCGGCCAGTCCTATTCAGTTCTTGTCACAATGGATCAGAATGAAGCTGATTACTACATTGTTGCAACTCCTTTGTTGCTCAACACCACTACTACTACTAGCCTTGTGGGTGTAGGAGTGCTACACTACTCCAATTCCCTTACACAAGCTAATGGTCCTCTACCTACAGGGCCTGACCCCTTTGATTTGGTTTGGTCAGTTAATCAAGCTAAATCTATTAGGTACATTTGGAAAAATGAACTTCATTATATATATATATATATATATATATAAAGCAATGCAATTTCAAATTAGGATACCATTTTGATGATTTCTTTTAATGCATTGGAAATTAGAGGGAAGGAAGATTGTTATTAGTTGAACTCCTAATCTCACATGCTACAAGTCAGAAATTCAATCACTAGAATAATAGAAGGATTATTTAACTGATCTTAAAGTGGAAAGTTCATTACTTCAAATTTTTTGCTTTGTTCTTTATTAGGTGGAACATGACAACAGGAGCTGCAAGGCCCAACCCACAAGGAACTTTTAATGTAACAAATGTTACCATAACACAGACCTTCATCCTAGAAGGCTCTATGGCGAAAATTGAAGGTGCACTGCGCTACACTGTCAACAATGTCTCATATTGCACTGTAAATACCCCTTTGAAGCTTGCAGATTACTTCGTCAATGGATCCAACGTATATCAACCTATAGATTGGTTCCCAGTTAGTGCTGTCAAAGCTGAGGCTACCTATGGAATTTCTGTTGCCACTGGAATTCACAAAGGCTGGATTGAAATTGTGTTTGTCAATAGTTTGGATGTCATGGATTCTTGGCATTTAGACGGATATGGATTCTACGTTGTTGGGTAAGTAGCATTACATTCAGCATTCTTTTGGGGGTTGATTTGGCTCCAACTGGTGTTCGAACAACAGAACTTAATATCATTTATCTAAAGCTCATTGATAGCATTACAATCATAATTAATAGTACCGAATTTTCACATCGATTTTGAGTCAAGGGAACCTTCCAAATACATTCTTGTTGTCAGGTTTGGCGATGGAAGCTGGAGACCGGACGCACGAAACACTTACAACCTGTTTGATCCTGTAGTTCGCTCCACAGTGCAAGTGTATCCCAAAGGATGGACTGCAGTTTATGCATTTCTTGACAATCCTGGAATGTGGAACCTGAGATCACAAAGCTTGAAAAATTGGTACTTGGGCCAAGAACTATACATTCGAGTCCACGATAATGATCCTAACCCTGCCAAGGAACGCCCCCCACCTGATAATCTGCTTTTATGTGGTAAGTGCAATGTGCAAATTTCATAAATTTTAGCCATAAGTTAATGATCTTAGTTTCTATTGTAAATCTGGGGTGCCTGTAACAGGTATTTTTGATGATATGGCTAGTGCACCTGTTCCTGCCCCTTCTCCAAGGTCATCGGGATGGTGAATTATTGATGAGTGAGAATTTTATCAAGTGATAGTTTATTTAGCTTTATTTTTCCAAGGCCTTGCTTGCCTTGCCAATGTGCACATCCATGTAATTTCATTTCAGTTCATAATGAATTGGCTTATGCTGAATGTCTCGCAATAAGCAAATTATTCCCTTATCATTGCAATTTTTATTTGAAATATGGTGTTAATAAATAAATAAATTTCCAAACAAGTTCTACAATGATGGATGATTTTATGATGTAATTATAGTATGAGTTGGGCATTTTTTGGATTCAATTCAATCAAATTTTATTAGGATGGTTTGAATAAGTATATAATTAAGTTTGATATGGGTTTGAGTTTAATAAATAGTTCTCGTATCGAATTCAAATATTATGCGTTAGATATTTATTACTTGAAATTATTTATGTAAATAATTATATATATATATATTATAATAAAATTGAAGTTGGTGAAATGAAATTTAAATTTCTCTATACCAAAAATATAAATATAGTGTAAATGAAAATTTTGCATAAAATCAAATAACATTTTTGCCAAGATAGAGGTTTGAGGTATGGGATTGGTAGCCACTGCCCTGTTGTAAAAAAGTTAAAGCAAATCTCATTATTATAAAACAAGAGAAATAAATCAAAGGCCAAAATTGTAAACACCCTCAGATCTCTATTTTAAGGCTGCTTTAATTTCTTTTTATTATTTTAATCTGTTTTCTTCTATGGCCTCATTTGAAAAAAAAAATGTGTTAGAAAAGAATTAAATTGAATTTTCACACATATTATTTTTTATTTATTTTAAAATGATTTTTTTATTAAAAAAAATTAAATTCTAACTTATTGAAGGAATATGTGCACCCATTTGGATTAACCCAATTCTCTTCTATGGATTGACTTTGTTCAAAGTAACAAATTAAAGATATAGCTGCATGTAGCATTTGCAAAACATAAAAAGGACACATGTCTCTTGGCCAACAATTGTCATCTTCGGGTGATATAATAGGGTAATTCCCACACCCGATCATTCAATTTTGTGAGTGTTTTTATAAAAATTATTAAATTTTAATTTCTTTTATAAAACTCACTGAATTTCAATATAATTTTATAAAAGCCACTTTAATAGGAAATTAATGTTTTGAGATTAACCTACTAACCTTGTCAACTATTTTATAAATAAAATTACTTAACTAGTAGTTGCTAGTAAAGAAGAAACAGAGAAAGGAAAGGAGTTTAATGATGATGGGATAGCTAGATGTATTTTATGTATCCTATTTTATTTTTTTTCTTAAAAAATAATAAAATAAGGTAATTTTATTTGTAAAATAGTTGACAGATTAACAGGTTAACCTAAAAACTTTTAATTTTCAATAATAATGATTTTTATGAAATAAAGTTGAAGTTCAGTGAGTTTTATGAAAAAAAATAAAATTCAATGACTTTTATGAAAGCCCTCATAAAGTTGAGTGATCATTTGTGATATTTACCCAATATAAAAGGGAGGCCTATGAAATATTTTTCTAGCACTACAATAAATATAGGCTTTAAAAATATACTTTATGTGCTGTTACAAATTTAAAATATATTATTAATAAAAATTTTCGATAATTACCTAGTGATGTGCATAAACCTCATAATGTAAAATTTTTAACATCATTTTTGCCCTAATTTACAACACTATTAATCAAGAAGTTGAATATATTATTTATTACTTTATATGTTTTACTGATGTCAAAATATATTATTTTGATGTTATTTATTATTTTAACATTATGTGATAAATGATGTTAATGTTAAAACATATATTTGTTGTAGTATGGTGAGGAAAATAAACAAAAAGATTGTGCAAGGATTGTACAATTAGCAATTCCTTAAAGAATTTGCAGTGATACAACATTACAAAACGAAAAGTGGAACTTGTGGTATCCGGGTGTGGCTTGATTATCCATTTGCAACTCTCACATATTCTCCCTTGAAGCATTTTGAATTTCTGCAATCAAAAGGTGTACATTTAGACTATGGTTAATCTATATAGTTCATATTATATATGTGATTATATGGTGGATTAGTAAAATAAATATGTTGGAGATCCTAGGGTAATAACATGAATATGGATCATGATCCATGTATTAATTTTTCTTCACTTATATTTTCAAACATGAGAATTAAAAAAAAATCAATTAAATTAAATTCTTGCAAACTTTAATTTTCAAACAGATCATAAGAGATATAGTTTAGCATTAAATTAATGCATGAAATTTTTGGGACGTGGTTAGTTTTATTCATTAATTAGAATGAACAATTTGTTTGTCTCTTAGACCGTAGTACAACATGTCTCTCAAAATGTTAATTTAATGGCTTAATGGATGAAAAAGGCTAAATGTTTGTGCGAATTTACAATTATAGTAAATTCTTTATAAATTTTTAATATTATAACCTAACCTTTAAGATTTGTTGCAATTATAGCCAGAGTTATTTAGTGATTTGGTGATAATATGTATGACTAGGAGATTTTACAATTAATATTAAAATAATAAGATGAAAAAGATGATTGCCTTGCCATATCCATCACTCTTACATAAATTGCTTTCATTCATGAAAGCTGTAGCTTCATAGATTTGGAGAAATTTTTTTTCCTTAATCACTATAGAAATACATGAAAGGAATTAATTAATGAAAAAAAAATATTATTTCTTTGTTTTTGTGAGCTTATGTATATTTTTCTTTTAAAATTTTCACAGTTCTCATCAGAATTTAATTTCATGATCAATTTTACTAGGGTTTTCTCTTGAAAAGCTTTATAGAGATGATTTGTGAGAAGAGAAAGCGAGTCGCCAAAGTTAGGGCAAACGGTGTTCTTCCTTTCCTGGCATGTATATGTCTTTTTTTTTTTTAAGAAATATATTTAATTTTGTCCTTGTATTTATTAATAAATTCAATTTAGTCCATTTTTAATTTTTTATCTAAATTAATTCAAAATTTTTAATTTAAGCTTAATTTAGCTCAAAATTAAAATTTATGGACTAAATTTCTTGATTTAAATACAAAAAAAATTAAGAAGTTCAATTTCTTATTTTTGGACTAAATTTCTTGATTTATTGATTTAAATCAAAAATCAAGGAGCTTAATTTGTTGATTTTTTTTTTATTTTTTGGATAAATTAAGCTTAAATTAAAAATTTTGGGTTAATTTAGATAAAAAGTTAGAAATTGACTAAATTGAACTTCTACAATAAGGGTGAAACTGAGTTTTAAGCCTTTTTTTTTTCTTGCCAAGTAATTTCTAAGATTTGTTATATTGTTGTTGTTGTTGTTGTTGTTATTATTATTATTATGGGCAATTGGACAAAAAAATACTAAACATTTTCATCAATTTGCAATTTTATCTTAATATTCCATGTAATAACCTGAATTTTTTTAAAAATATAAATTTTATATTTTTATACATTATACAAATATTATTTTAATATTATCAAACTAAACAAAATTATAATTTTTGTAATACTTTCATTTATATATTTCTAATGTTATTCCTAAACAAATTTTGTAAAATTATTTTAAAATTTCAATTTTAAATTTAAATGATTAGTTCTAAAGTTTAACATTATATTAAGCATTAAAGTATTAATATTATCATGTTCTTATTTATACTTATATTTTTAATTATACTTGGTTAAATGAAATGACTTAAATATTTAGAGTAGTGTTTAAGTTATTAATTATTTATATCTTAAGAAATTCAATTGAGTTTTATTTAATTGTTGTTTTATTGGATTTGGTGATAATAATAATAACAATAACAATAATAAAAGGGGGGACAAAATGGTACTTTGATGGGATGTTTTCAAGACAAAAAAAAACGGAGAAGAACTAGTGGGAACTTTTCTTCCCCCCCCGGAAAATTCTCTCTCATCTCCTCCCCCACTCTTCTTCTTCTTTGTCTCCGACGAGTAAGGACCAACACCAGTAGCACCACCAGACCACCCTTCGGCGACATGGTTCCCCTCCCACCCTCCGTGATGGTAGTACATGGTAACAAGTGGCACAGAGAGAGAGAGAGAGGAAAATGAGTCTCTAACTTTGAATGTTCATATCCGGTGATCCCAACGTCCGATTGGAGTGATTTCAACGTCTATGGACTCCTGGTAGAGAGCTCTTTCAGATGAGACCAGCCTCGCTGGATTTGGTAACCGTTTTCGATGCCGACGATGAGAGATAAATTCAAAAATTCGTGGCTTTTCAGTGAGATTTCCGGTGATCCAAACGTTGGATCGGAATCTGAAACCACCATTGGACTCAGAATGATGAAAACTTCGAGATGGAATTGGCCTCACTCCGATCGGACACAGTTTGAAAAAGGCGATCATCGGAGAACCCAGATCGCTTGATGAGATTTTCGAGCCTTTTCAATTCTTAAAAATTAAAAATAATTTTATGATAATTATTGATAATTTTTTGGGCTTATTTAGGTGCAGTCGAATCGGTGATAGCTCACCGGCCTCAAGACCGAGTTTTTGACCCCGTCCAGGTGTTCAGTGGGATGTCCCAGAAAGGGGTCGTGTTTACAGTTGATCTTAGTGTTTTGAGACGTTCCAGATGTGTTCCAGGTGTTAGATTTGACATAGGTAAACCCGAACTCCAAGTTGTTCATTTTTGCCTAATACCTGATTTAGAATAAAATTCATAAAATATTCATGTTGGAATAGATTTATAACCTTGTTAAGGACTACGGCACAAAATTTTAGAAATTTTAGAGCTCATTTCAGTATTTTTACAGAATGTTAGTTTTAGGGACTAAAACGTAATTTTTTAATTTTGTGAGAATTGCCTGGTTTAAAGGGCCCAGGAGGGGTCATGTGATGTTGATGGGATATGAATGTGGGAATTGTGATTAAGAAGTATTATTTGAACTATCTTGCAAGTTGGGCAGGTCTTAAATACAGGGAGAATTCTGCTCGAATTTTTGACATAAATTAGGACGTTTTTTTTACCTCTTTAAAGCTTTGTTTTGAATCTAATACTGATGAAGTTGTAATATAATTATTTAGGTGAACTGGGTCAACCTTTTTCCTCTGCCCAGTCGCCGTAGTGACTTTCGATTAATTTGTGAGTAGATATTGATTTTATTTATAATTTTAATATTACTATATATTCAATGCATGCTCATACATCACTTATAAATATATGTACATAGTTAATTATTAGCCATGCCTGTGTTGCACATGTAATTGATGACTTGCTGTATATGTTGCTTTATGGCAATTTAGAGCTGTGTGCGTGAATTTGGTGTGCGTGGTGTGTATATGGATATGGGTAGGAAGGGTAGATACGGCTAGAGCTTGACTCGCAATGACCCAATCCTTATTATAGATAAGTCGGGGTAGGCACAGCTTGAGTTGATCTCGTTGGCCCTCTCATTTGGATATTAAGAGAAAGTCTGGCATTGAGTTGATTTGGCTGGCAAAGATTGAATCTAAGAGAGCTGTATAGGGGATTAGCTCTCATATATATATATGTGTGAGTATGGATTTGACACACGGGTGTGTGAGTACTCCAAATTGCCTTTGGTGTGATTATGACTTAACTTATTTGAATTGTATGAAGATGTTGCATTTCATTCTTAGAGATGCACTAGACTTACATAGTTATATAAATTATATGTAAAATCAATATCTTACTCTATGAGTCGAATGCTCACTTTTGTTCACCCTATTTTTTAGGATACAGGAGGAGTTCTTTTTTTTTTTCAGAATAATTTTGTAACACCCTCCATGTAGCAATTCCATACATTCTACTGTTCCGGTGACCGGTGTCTGTCCGGATAGCTAGAACGTCCAGAAAATATTTAAACTAAAGTGAGAAACCATAATTAACTCAAATATTAATAAGAAAAATTTAGAAAAAATTTTAGAAATAAAATACAACCAAGTTAAATGAGCCGGTGCCCTAGCGATGGGTAACCTAGTGGGAAGTTGCGGTTCTCGCAACTAGGAGCCTTAAACCCGAGGGAAAATTCATAAAATAAATTTTAGGACTCCAGAGAAGGGTCATTGAGGTTCCTATGGCATTAGAATGCCAAGAAAATGCTTAGAAAAATTTTTTAATTGGTACAGACAATTTTAGTCTGTTAAGCCAAAGAGAGGGCATTTTGGTCATTTTGCCTTCAGAGGTGATTTTTGGTCGACTTGTCCAATTAAGTAAATAATTATTTTGACATAAAATGTGAATAAATATTGCTAAAAATTTAATTGAAAATGAGTAGAAAATAAAAGGAAAGAAAATAAAAGAAAATGGAAATTTTGACATCATTATGATGTCATTAAAATAATTTTAACCAATCACATGATGACACATGGCTAGCACTCACTTAAAATAGATAAATGGGCAGCAAATGAAGGAAAAAAAATCAGAATTTCCTTATCTTCTTCCTTTTTGCCGAACCATTGCCCATGGTTTCTTCTTCCACCATTTTTCTTCATGAAAAGCTTCATCTTCCATAAATTCTTACCATATTTCCCATAAGCCCCAACACTAAAACTTGTTCTTGGACCTTGCTAGAGTGATTGGGAGCTAAGAAAGTTGAAGAAATTGAAGTTTGGTCAAGAAGGAAAATTGTTAAGTTAAGGTTAGTGCAATTTCTAGATCTCTTCCTTCTTTAATTCTTAGAATTAAGTTAACATGAGATGAAATTTCATGGAAAATGAATGAAATTATGCTTAAATGAAAGACCAAAATTTTGGCCAGCAATGAGAGCTTAGTGGTTTTATGGAATTGAGTTGATTACACATGCCTACTAGTGTGTATTGAATTGTTTATATGCTTTGTATAATTGGATTGTGGTATTTGCATGAGATGTGAATTGTGGAGGTTAGGGTTTGGACACAAACTTGAGACTTTGTTCATGTAAGGATGAAAATAAGTTTTAATGATCAATTAGTGATCATTTGGTTATGTGTGAACAAGAAATGAAGTGAGTTAAGGCTTGGCATTTGTGTATGGGTGAGCTGCCTTGGCTGACCTGTAGGACTAAGCATGAGTCCAGTAGGTTTGGGCAGCAATAACTGGAGTTGTAGAGGTTTAATTGGTACAAGGCCAATTGAACATGAAACTAGACACAAAATGGCACAATGTTAGTGAAGAAACCATGCCTAGAAAACTAAACCAAGTGGACCTAAAGATTGTCCTAATCCGGGTGACCTACATTCTGCCTGGGCAAAATGACCAAATGAACAGTGTTTATTCATTTGGTCATAACTTAGTGTAAAAAGGTTCAATTGACCTGAAATTTTACCAGTAAATAGCTGAGACATAGAGCTACAACTTTCATGAAGAAACCTAACCCAAATTTTGACCATAACATACTGCACAAAACACTATAGATTTGGTCAGTCTAGAAAATCTGGGAAGTTGGCAATTCAGCCAGTCATGGTATTTAGGCCATAAATTGAGCTACAATTCTCCAAATAGAGTGATTCAAAAAAAGAAATATAACTAGACACAATAAGGAACAACTTTTATGTTGACAACTTTGCCAAATTCCCACTGTAAAAATGACTAATGGAATAGTAAATATAAGGCTTGAAATCTGAAAATTTTGAACAACTAACACTAAGATTAGAAATGGTATTGGCAACCAATACCAATAATTTTAGAATGCAAAATGTGGTATGTTGGGAGTATTAGAACCAATGTACCTATTGTCTTTGCAAAAGTCAATATTTTAATTAACTAATGAAATGAATAGTAACACCTAAACTTAAATTTCAAGAATTGTACAATTTAAAAGTGTAACATGCCCTAGTACACCTAGCAAGATTGGTTTGGATAGGTTGGCATGCCAATAGGGTTCAGTTAGTAGTACTGCATTATGCCATTATGCCATTATGTGATTTCATGGCTTTTAGCCATTCTGTCATTATGTTGATACTTGGCCTTGTGCCTAATGTTATTACAGCTTATTAGCTGTTTTGTTGCATACCGGGAGATACATATGTGATCGATGGTGTGACGGCCCGAGGTATTTGATACCCAGTGCCAGTTTACCCGTTTATCCAGTCCAGTCATCCAGTATAGGTTACTTAGGCAACTAGAAATGAAAGTGGATAAATTTAATAAAATTATGAATATAACAAATACAAATAAATAAGATTACCAATAATGATCGAAAAATTATCTATATAAGACATCAGAACATACACTGCATATTTATTTTCTGTTATTTCTTTTTATTTTATTATTTACACCACTAAGCATTATTGTTTAGCGCGTTGCTTTTTGCCATGCGTAGGTTCTGGAGAGATCGACCGAGAGCCTAGTAGACCACAGACTGGGTGAGACTTTCTGCAGCTCTGCATAGTGTCCGTGTCACCTCACCGTCATCAGTGCATTGGTAGGACACTAGGTTTTATTTTGGTATTTTGTAATTAGCTTTTATTTTCTCATGTGTAATTAAGACTTATGTAATGTATTTTAGTATTGATGTAAATTATGAAAATTGTGTTTATGAATGAACAAGTGAATATTTATTTATGACTTTTATATGAATTTCATATGAAATGAATGAATGAGAATGGGAGTATATTTGAGAAATATTAGAATTTTGTTGATGAAATGGAGTTTGGGATTGATTGAAAATTTTGGAAGTGTTTTTCACAGGTTCCGAAAAACTGTTTTATCCATTTTTAATCGGCACTCTGCCGGATTTTCTATAAAATTTGCGGAACCTCAAATAAAATTATGATTTCAATAAATGACTTTAATGAATGATATTTCACAAATTATACTTCATAACTATGAAAGAAATAAATTAGGAAGGATAAAAATGATTGAACTAAAATAGGGTATTCCGGCACACTGTGTGACATATCTTACTCGACTATACTGTAGACAGGTAAGGGGTGTCACAAATTTGCTTCCTTCCTCCCAGATTTATTAGCAGCTATTTATTTTTATTATATTTTTCTAAAAATTATAATCTAGAGCTCCGCATGTGTTAGCAGTAGTATGGACCTTATTAGGAATTGTGTTAATTTAAGTTCTTGATATTAATAAATGAAGATTTTTATAATATTTAAATAATTTATAAATAATGGTATCAGGGATGAGCTGGGCTCCCCTAGCTTTAGTTTTTTTTATGGTTATCAGATTGGGTTAACCCGTATAAAAATATAATATTTTATTTTATTTTTTTTGCATGTTGGGCCTCAGTTTTGGGCCCTGGTTATGGATTCAGGGAATAATAAAGCTTATTACAGGCCTCGAGGGCCTTATGCTAGCCCAGGTCTTAATGCCGATCCGGCCCATGGGATCGGATTGTGACAAAGTTGGTATCAAAGCTGAGGCTCTAGATTCATGGGAAAGAGTATAATTGAAAGTGTAAAAGGGTCTTATTAGGAGGTCACATGCAGAGTATAGGATTTTGTTTTGTTTCTTTTTTAAATCCTTGTTTCTAGCTTCTGCATTATACCTCGAGTAATATAAGAGTGCTTCAGTTAGTGTCTTGATTTTTGTGAAGTACATAGAGATGTAAAATAGAGTTAGCAGACGTGTTAAGGTCTGCCATGGGGATACATATTCCAAAGAAATGTTGTGTTTCCATCATAGTGGGGCTATATGGTGTGCCTATTTAGTGCAAGGCACGAAGACATAAAGGTGATTTTTGACATTATAGCTACCCTAGATGAGAGTGAGGGTACCACTGCTGGCAGTCATCAGTGGATGACCCAATCAGAGTAAGTTCATGGTATTAGTGGATTCAAGAGAGATAAAAGATCGGGGGACCTGGTCTGTTGGGACGTACCGTAGTAACTATATAATATTCTTGATGTTTATGCTATAAGTTACAGATTACAGTATCGACATGAGATTATTGTATAAAGCTGCATGCTTTCCCGTGATGCACCAGGGTGAGGGTGCTTGCAAACAGCCTTTGTTTTATTATAGTTATGCCAAGATAGAGTTCTATTTCTGCAAAAGAGTTTGGCACTCCTAGTTAGCAGTTTAAGATCCTTAGGATAGAATATCAAGGTTACAGTTGGGTTATAATTAGAGTTAGTGACTCAGTTATCCTAACTTGAGCATAGAGTTATAGCATAAGTGGCATGAGACTAGAGGCTTTTAGTATGATTGTAGTGCAATGATGACACCTACATAGTGGGATCATCTAGTCTCCAGTATGAGATCGCTAGTAGTGTTGGCATTACGGTGGACGTATTGCCTAAAGTATAGTGAAGATAGCACCTCCTTTATGTGACAGTGAAGTATAAGTACAACTCTACTCCCTAAAGGAGACTGGAGGTTGTGAATAATATTCGTAGCCTGTGAAGTGACATTCTAGGAAAGTTTACAATATAAAAAGAGAGCAGATAACCTCGTATAGATATGGTAATACAGTAGAAGTAGTACCTCTCTTGCAGTCAGTTATGCTACAAAGTATGGTAATGTCATCTCAGGAGAGATATAAGAGTACCACTAATATAATGATATGTGGAATGATGTCCTAAATGAGACTGTAGTGTGATAGGAAATAGTGGTTCAAGTACCCCCCTTAGGGAGAGTATAATTTTCGTTGTAAGGATCATAAGAGATCAGATCATAATGGATGCAGAGCTTTGGAGTAGTAAGGAAAAAAGCGGATCCTGTAGATTCCCTCCTTGAGGTATTAGAGGTAGTTTATAACTAAGCAAAGGAAAGGACAATGACTGCAAGTCAACGAGAATAAGTCATAGAATTTTAGTAGATAAAAGAAATTATAAAAATGAAAATTTGGATAGTTGGTTTCAAATACAACAAGAGAGAAATTCGAATGGCAGTGGAAGTGCTAATCAAAGTGTTCAAAAGACCAATTCTGAGTAGTATAAAGGTGAAGATGACCTAGCAGAGACACTGAAAAGTACAGTTATCTAGCATAGCTGTTTGGTCAAGAAGAAGAATGGAACTAGGGAATTAAGTAATCAAGGTTCTATTTTTGGTAAGATAAAAGAGATGAATTAAAGAGCAAACTAAATAGCTAAGAATAGGACAAGATTAGGAAGATCAAAGTGAGATATAAAGTACATAAAGTGCCATCTTGGGCAAGGTAAATAGGGTGAACTGAAAAGCAATATTAGAAAGCCCAAAATGAGATTACATGAGTGAGGATAGTTGTCAAGATATAGGATTCAGAAGTGTAGGACTTAGAGCAAGTCATAGTTCAGACAGTGTCAGGAGCCAAAACATGGAGTTCATATTTGTAAGATATGGATCAAACTCAAACTATTCCTGTTCTTAAGATAGAGTAGGTAGCAATGGGATAAGATCCATTTAAACTTCTAACAGTATGAGGAAAGTTAGTTGAGGAATACAACCAGAGCAAGCAAAAGTTATAGGATGTGCAATGGTATCTTGAATTATTCTATCAGGCAAATGAGTGAATTAATAAGTAGTAAGTTAAATAAAAGTAAACCTAATGGTTCAAATAGGCATGACGAACAAAAAGGATGGTGGAAAATGGCACATAGGCTTAGGTCCTGAGAAGAGATGGTGAGATAGCATTCATGGGGTCTACGATCAAGGGTTAGGTAAGCATTTTTAGTATCACTAATAGGGTCACTTTATAAGGAAACATGAATGAAAATAAGTGATAGAACGACAGTAGAAGATAGAGCCAGAAGAGATATGTATAAGTGATAGTCACAAGTCACTGAGAAGTACTAGGATAAGAGTTATAGCAATAAGTATGATTGGAATCAATTCTGGAAGAGTCTGTTAGTGAGAGGTATCTTCTAGAATACAATAAAATGTAGGGATGCAAAAGAGCAAGGGTAGACAAAAAGGATAAAAATAAAGTGTAAGTAGAGATAGTAAATCTTAAGATGATATGTCAGCCAATCAGTGGAACAACAAAAGGATGGTCACAGCTGATATCTTATAAAAAGAGATAATAAAATTTCAAGAAGAAGACTAAATAAGAAAGGAAAATTGTGTTGAGGCAACCCAGTATTTAAGAATTCAGTAGGCACTAGTCCATACACATTCTCCTTAAAAGGAAATAACGTTAAGTGTGTACCTAATGTTAAGTATGAAAGAACGATCAGAACAGTGACAGGAGTTAAATCAAGTTAGTTACTAGGGCTTACAACCCTCCTAAACTATAAGCTGGAGGAAGTACTATTTGTGAATGAGTTTCAGTGGATGAAATTGTTGCTAATGGGTAAATTTGAGGCTGAAGTTTGGAAAGCTATGGGCAGTAGATGTGGTGATATCAAGGAGAATGAATACATTAAATATCTTGTCTGGAATTATAGCATAGCACACATTTCCCATAGCCATGTTAGTTCAGGTGAAACTTATAGTTTAAGGGGCTCCTATCTAACCATAATGAGCAATTTCCTACAAAGGGTAGTAGGGAATGATAATGCTTTGATGGTCAAGTTGGGAAAGGGGATACAAGAAGAATTTTCTATAGTTAATTACAAGTGTTGCATAATGTGAAAGATGTGCTGGTAGGAGCTAATCGTAAGGTTAGAATTCTAGAAGTAGTGGGATTAGTAATCAAGATAGGACTAAGAAGTAAAAAGAAGGTTAAAGTTAATGATTTGATGGACAACCTTGAAGGAAAAAGGTTTATGAGTGAGAGAGGACAAAGGTTAAAGAATAAGTACAGTAGGTTGAAAAGATATCAATAATGGCAGAAACAGGAAAAAGAAAGTGGATAAGATCCAAAGGACAGGAGAAAAGCTTGGTAGAGTTGGTTACAATGATGAGAATAAGAAGGAATAAGCATGCTAAGGACACACTAAGAGATGTTTAAAACAAGTTATGGTAAAATGGTAAGTTAAAGGAATAATGGAGCCCCGATTTAAGTACCAAGTTGTGAGGAAGCACATCAGATAGTAAGAAATTTCAAGTAGAAGTTAAGTAACTCCTTTTCAGAAAAGGAGTAACATATGAAAAGTGGTGTTGACTTAGTGGCTTAGGAATACATAGACTTTTGTCAAGTCAAAGAAGAGACCTAGTCCATTCTCTAATATTGATAGATGGAACATGGATGTTCGACATTGGGATGGAACTCTATATAGCTGATTACCTATGGGATAGGTGGAAATTGGTACAAGAACTTGGTTAGTGGTATGAAGTAAACGGGAAACTCACAACATCATGAAAATAAGTAGTACAGGTGCTTTAACACAGAGAAAGTCTTACTGATTGATAGGAATGAACTTGCGTTAACAGGATTGACAGTGATCTCGGATAGAGTGCCTGTAAAAGTGATTACATCAAAAAGAGGGCACTTCGCGAGACAAGGCAAATTAAATAGTATGAGTCATGGCATTTTAGAGTGGTAACAGGATGGAACAAAGAGTTTGATGAATAAATGTCCGCACCTATGCCAATAACCTTCCTTTCTTTATCTCCTTTGCTTGTAAAAAAAAAAAAAAATTAGGGACAAATTTTCTTAGGAGGGAAAATTGTAATAACCTGAATATTTTTAAAAAATATAAATTTTATATTTTTATGCAATAGTCAAATATTATTTTAATATTATCAACCTAAATTATAATTTTTGTAATACTTTCATTTATATCTTTCTAATGTTATTCTTAAACAAATTTTATAAAATTATTTTAAAGTTTCAATTTTAAATTTAATTGATTAGTTCTAAAGTTTAACATTATATTAAGCATTAAAGTATTAATATTATCATGCTCTTATTTATACTTATATTTTTAATTATACTTAGTTAAATGAAATGATTTAAATATTTAATAGTAGTGTTTAAGTTATTAATTATTTATATCTTAAGAAAATTTAATTGAGTTTTATTTAATTGTTATTTTATTGGATTTGGTGATAATAATAATAATAATAATAATAATAATAATAATAATAATAATAATAATAATAATAATAATAATAATAATAATAATAAAAGGGGAAAGGGGGGGGGGGGACAAAGGGTACACTGATGGGAAGTTTTTTAGCAAAAAAAAGAGAGAGAGAAGAACTAGCAGGAACTTCTCTTCCCCCACCACAAAAAAAAAAAATCTCTCTCATCTCCTCCCCCACTCTTCTTCTTCTTTGTCTCCGGCAAGCAAGGACCACCGTCAACAGCACCACCAGACCACCCTCCGGCGATGTCCAGGTTCCCCCCCTCCCCCGATGACAGTACATGGTTATAGGAGAGAGAGAGAGAGAGAGAGAGAGAGAGAGAGAGAGAGAGAGAGAGAGGAAAATGGGTCTCTAACTTTGAATGCTCATATCCGGCGATCCCAACATCTGATCAGAGTGATTTCAGCGGCTATGGACTCTTGGTAGAGAGCTCTTTCAGATGAGACCAACGTTGCCAGATTTGGTGGCCATTTTGGGTGCCAAGGAGGAGAGAGAAATTCAGAATTTCATAGCTTTCTAGCGAGATTTCCAGCGATCTGAGACCACCGTTTGACTCAGGACGACGAAACCTTCGAGATGGGATCGGCCCCTCTCCGATCGGATACTGTTTGAAAAATATTGCTTGGTGAGATTATCGGGCCTTTTCAATTCTCAAAAATTAAAAATAATTTTATGATAATTATTGACAATTTTTAGACTCAATTTAGGTGCAGTCAAATCAGTGATAGCTTACCAGCCTCGGGATCGAGTTTTTAACCCAATCCGGGTGTCCGGTGGGCTGTCCCAGAAAAGGGTTGTGTTTACAATTAATCCTAGTATTTTCAAACATTCTGAATGCATTTCGGGTGTCAGATTTGGTATAGGTAAGCCCGAACTCCAAGTTGTTCATTTTTTCCTAATACCTGATTTAGAATAAAATTAATAAAATATTCATGGATGATTAGAAAATTATGATTCTTCTTGCAATAGATTTATAACCTTGTTAAGGACCGCGGGATAAAATTTTAGAATTTTTAGAGCTCGTTTGAGTGATTTTTGCAAAATGTTAGTTTTAGAGATTAAAACGTAATTTTTCAATTTTGTGAGAATTGGCTGGTTTGGAGGGCACAGTAGGAGTTATGTGATGTTGATGGGATATGGATGTGGGAATTGTGATTTAGAAGTGTTAGTTGAACTATCTTGCTGGTAGGCTAGGTCCTAGGTATAGGGTGAATTCTACCAGATTTCTGACATAAATTAGGGCATCTTTTGCCTTTTTAAAGCTTTGTTTTGAATCTAATATTGATGAAGTTGTAATATAATTATTTAGGTGAGCAGGGTTAACCTTCCTCCTCCGCTCAGCCGCTGCAGTGACTTTCGGTTAATTTGTGAATAGATATTAATTTTATTTATAATTTCAATATTATTATATATTCAAGGCATGCTCATGCATCACTTATAAATATATGTACATAGTTAATTATTAGGCATGCCCTGTGTTGCACATGTAATTGATGACTTGTTGTATATGTTGCTTTATGGCAATTTGGAGCTGTGTGCATGAGTTTGGTGTGTGTAGTGTGTATATGGATATGGGTAGGACGGGTAGACGCGGATGGAGCTTGACTTGCTGGGACCCAATCCTTATTATGGAAAAGTCGAGGTAGGCACAGCTCAAGTTGATCTCGCTGAACTCTGCATTTGGATATTAAGAGAAAGTCCGACTTTGAGTTGATCTCGCTGGCAGAGGTTGGAACTAAGAGAGCTGTATAGGGGATCAGCTCCCATATATATATGTGTGTGTGTGTGTGTGTGTGTGTGTGTGTGAGTATGGATTTGACACACGGGTGTGTGAGTGCTCCAGATTGCCTTTGGTGTGATTATGACTTGACTTGTTTGAATTGTGTGAAGATGTTGCATTTCATTCTTAGGGATATACTAGACTTAGATAGTTATAAAAATTATAGGTAAAATCAATATCTTACTCCATGAGTCAAATGCTCATTTCTGTTCGCCATATTTTTTCAGGATATAGGAGGAGTTTTTTTTTTTTTTCCAGAATAACCTACTTTATTCGTTGCAGGTTTATTAACAGTTATTTATTTGTATCATATTTTTCTAAAAATTATAATTTAAAGCTCTGCATGTGTTATCAGTAGTATGAACCTTGTTAGGAATTGTGTTAATTTAAGTTCTTGATATTAATAAATGAAGATTTTTATGATATTTAAATAATTTATAAATGATGGTATCAGGGTTGAGCTGGGCTCCCCTAGCTTTAGTTTTTTTTTATGGTTATCGGGTTCGGTTGACCCATATAAAAATATAATATATTATTTTATTTTATTTACATGTTGGGCCTTAGTTTTGGGCCATGGTTATGGATTTGGGAAATAATAAGGCTTGCTACGGGTCTCAGGGGCTTTATGCTAGCCCATGTCCTTGTGCCAATTTGGCCCGTGGGATCGGATCATGACATTTCAATTTTGGTTTGGTATCCTAATGTTTGACATTGAGTGCAATTATTGCAATTAGAAATAAAAACTAAACGTTTACTGTAATTTGCAGTGCTATTAAACCCGGCCAGAAGGTTGACCCGGTGAAGGGACCGGGTGAATGGGTTAGTGGTTAAACTAGTGGGTAAATGGTTCAACTAGTGAGTCATTAAAAATGAACTAAATATAAGACCTATAATATAAATAAATATAGTTAGTTAAATTTTAATTATTTAAAATAATGCTTTAACATTTATTAAGTTATATTTAATAAATTTTAATAATATTTTTAAATTTTATATAAAAGTATTTAAGTAATATAATGCATCAAAATTTTTATAAATGTATAATTCTCTTTTCAATATTTATGAAATATTAAGTATATATTAAAAATAAACATAGTGAAATAAAAAACACATTGCTACCGAGTTAGCTCAATAGATTTTGATTTTAAAGACTTTTTATGATATTTTGAGTTTAATTCTCTATACTAAAAATTTTTTTAAAAAAAAAGAGATTCTATTTAATAATTGAACTGGCTGGGTCAATTGAGCCACACTGATTCACTGGTTAACTACCAAGTCGACTCGCTTCCTTATCTGGTTCAAGTGCAAACCTAGACCAGTTTGAGGTCTAGTTCACTGGCTCACCGGTTTAATCGCCCAATTTGGTATGTGTTTAATAACTATGGTAATTTGCAAATATATCCAAACATTCCAATTTTGGATTATAAATCCAAACCTTTGAGAATTCTAGTCAATGCCCAAAACTAATTCCAAGAAATTTAAATTTTGTCCACTAAACTTATAATTATGGTGACCAAACTTCCTAAACTTTAAATTTTATTGCACAAATCCATAAAAATCCACATACATATGTTTTAAATAAACTAATTTTATTTTTTTGATTAATGTGGTCATAATTTTTAAAATAATCAATAGTATAAAATCTTTTTAGGGTGTTTGATTATATAATTATAACTGGACATAAAAACCAAACATTTATGGTAATTTGTAATTTTATCCAAACATTCCAATTTTGGATCATAAATCTAAACTTTTGAGAATTATTGTCAAAACCCAAAATTGATTAACAGAAATTTAAATTTTGTTAACTAAATTTATAATTATGATCACCAAATGTCTTAAACTTTAAATTTTATTACCCATATCTATAGAAATTCATCTATATATATTTTAAATGAGCTGATTTTTTTTTTAATTGATGTGGTCATAATTTTAAAAATAATTAATCAGTTTAATTATCAAAATACACCTTTTTTTTTTTAGGATGCTTGGTTACATAATTATAAGTTTAGGGAATTTAGTTACCATAATTATAAGTTTGGTGGCAAAGTTTAAATTTCTCTAAATCAACTTTAGGCTTCGACTATAATTGCACTAAATTTCAAAAATTGGAATTAATTTTATTCAAAATAAGAAGGTTTGACTATAATTGTAAATTATTGTAAACGTTTCACTTTTATGTCCAATTGCAAATTTGATTTTAAAAATTGTATGCAATTACACCAAATGTCAAATGTTATGATACTAAAATAAAAATTGAAATGTTATATAAATAAAAATTGACGATAATATTTAGTGCTTTTTGTCCAATTGACCTACTAGTGCTACTATTATGTTTACGTTTTTCTGAATGAATTGTCATTTGTGTGTGTGTATATATATATATCTTCCAAGAAATCAGTAATGAATTCACTCAAGGGTCATGATTAGTATTTTGATGAAACAGGTATGTGATTTTTTTTTTTTTTGGATTGATTTAGTTTTTATTGGGTTTGAATTTAAGACTTGATTAGAACACTAAAAATAATCATAAAAATAATTTTGATATTATTAAATCAAAACTCATTGATTATGTTAATTTTATTGGTATATTGAGGAGTTGCTAGTCATATTTTTCTTGATTGGACGGTTGGTAGTCATAAATTGTCTTGATTGATGAATTAATTAGCAAAAAAATTTTCAAGGAGAGGAAGCGTAATAAAAAAAATATCGGTTAAATTATTTTTTTAAGTCTTTAGATATTATTTTTATTGTCATTTATTAGTTTATTTTTGTATTTTGATAATTATATTAATTGATTTTTGAGATTTGATTCCATTAATTAGTAAGTTTCTCTATCTAATTTGCTGTTAACGTAAATTATTAATTAGTCTCAAAGTTTTACTATTATTCACAACTCAACTCCTGTATTTTGAAAATTATATTACATTGTCCTTTGAGGCTTGAATTTTGATTCCATCAACTAAATAGTCACTGTCCAATTTTAATAGTTACAAATTAGTAGTGTAGTATCTATGTTGGTAAATAGCAGTGTAGTATCTTTCCCCCCCCCATTTCTCTCTTTCCCCTCACCCCTGTGTTCCCTCTTGCCATTTCTCTCTGTCTTTTATCTTTGTCTTCTATTCCTCCCTCAATTTCTCTCTCTCTCTCTCTCTCTCTCTCTCTCTTAAATTTATCAACCTATTCAAAACAAAGCCTTTCAATTAGATACTCCATTTCCATTGTTAATCTATGAACCATCCTCTTGTTTCATTATTAGATCTCAAAATAAAGTTAGATTTAAGTATTGAGATATCTTAAGGAATCAAACCTCATAAACCAACAAATATAATTTCCAAAATATAAGAACTAACTGGTGAATAATAGCAATACTATAAGACAAAAGGTAATTTTTTGTTGAGCACTAATGGCAAATTGCAATTTCGAACTATTTACCAACATAATTACAAACCATTTGAGTGCTAATGGTTAGATGTGTGAAATTGCAATTCTTAATACCCTTTTGCTTATTTGCTTTTGTTCAAAGGCCCCCTCCCCTCTTCCCCATTCCTTTGCCTTTATTAAGATCCACCCAAACTCCCTAGCTTGCCTCAATTTTGACCGACAAAATTCCCAAACTTCTTGTTGTCTCAACCTAAAATCCTACCCTTCTTATTCTCTATCTCTTCCCTTTCGCCGTCTCTCTCTTTCTCTCTCCCTGCATGATTGCAACATCCTCCCATACCTAAGAACCCCTCTCCTCCACCCTGTAGTCACACTATCCTCTTCAACCCATTCCTCATCTCCTATTGCTTTATCCATCATTAATATTGCTCTCTCCATCATCAATGCTTATCTCCCCGAATGTTTTGTTGTGACACAATGAACCTTGGAGTTGATTTCGAGCATGGTGCAGTGATGGCAGCACTGGTTTTCAATTTGCATAACTGCGATCAGAGGCAGACGCAGGATTAGATAGAGAGGGGGGCCAAATTTCAAATACTAATTTATCTCTACTATTATATGTAACATACTAAAAAAGAGTGTGTCTTTCTTTTATATCACGAAATTTATCTATAAGTAAAATTATAGTAAATTTTCAACAATTTCTTTTTCAATATATAAAAACAAGTAATTATAGAAGACTACATTTTCAATTGGCAAATGTAATCAATTTTGAATGACACTTATTTTCTTTAAATTTAAAGTTGAACTGAAAATAATCAATTCCATCGTAGGATAATTAAACTGATTGTTAAAGAAATTGAGAGTTAATCACAACATTGAAAATGTCAATTTTGTAATGATACTCTATCAAAGAGTTAAAGTGTCATAAAAAAAAAATCAAATTTAGGTTTTTAAATATAGAGAACTCAGTTTGTTATGCTTATTGTTTTTGCATTAAGAAATAGAAGCTAATAAAAAAAATGTGTGTAGATTTTTTTTTTAAATTAATTAGATTTTTTTTAAAATTAATTAATGTTTTAAAATAATAACTAATAATTATTATAATAAATAATAACTAAAAAATTTTTACTCTATTGCCACAAAATTAAAATTTTAACTCTATTATTTAATTTACTTTCATAACTAATGATAAAATTAATTTTAAATATTAAATTTAATAAAATTATTATTCTCAAATTTGAAAGAAAATTTTAAAGACACTAATAAATTTAATCACTAAAATTAAAATTTTAATAATTATAAAAATTAATAAAACTTTAATTTTTTTTATTTTTTTTTTTAAAGAGACGCTGCTTAATAATTGAGCTCTCTAATTTTTTTTTTTTTTTTTTTAATTTGGGGAAGGGAGGGAGGGTGGGGGCAAATCCCACTCAGCTTCAATGTGGGTCCGCCCTTGACTCCGATGATGTATGGTTGGGCATTTCATGGATTTGTTGCGTGGTGGAAGGTGATAAAGGAATAGGCATAATGACAACATGAACAAAATAGAAGCATAATTCTACAGCCTCACTTGCTATATACAACACACCCCATCCATTCTTGTGATCTTTGTGTTGCATATTAAAACAATCCATTTGAAGAGTAATGACTAAGTGTATAGCAAAAAAATGGCAAAATCACTAGAATCACAACACCCATAAAAGGCTTTTGGTTGGGCTTCCAAAGAATATGTTTGGGACCTTTTCTCCCTGGTTAGTTAGAAGTGCATAATTGGTCTATTTGGATTTAAATCGAATTGAAATAATAGAAAAATTGAAACTTGAATTTATGAGAATCGAATCGAATCGAATTGAAATATAGAGAAAACTGAACCAAATTAAACTATTTTTTTTTTCAATTTGGTTTATTGATTTTTTTCCTATCAAGTCTCAACAATCAGAGTAGTTTCTCAACAATCAAATCACAAGCAAACTAAGTCTCAATAAATAGATTTGGAAAATTAACAATAAGTAACAAAACAACATCTAGTTAATACAAGTATACAACCCAATCAACAACAACAATTGAAATTTAAACCAGTAAGAGGAAGAGGCACAATAGAGGGCCAGGAGGATAGAGGTGCATACTTGATAGAAGAAGAAGAAGAATAAGAAGAGGAGGAGGAGGAGGCACAACGGTGACCAGAATATGATCTGGGGGCACAACACAACCGGACTGTGATCTGGGTAAAGGTGTGATCTGCAAGTCGTGAGGGAGGGTAAAAGTGAGGAGGAGAGGAGGAGGAAGAGGAAGAGGCACAATAGTAGCCAGACTACAATATGGGGGCATAACAATAGGCAGACTATGGTTTGGATAGAGGCATGACTTGTGTGTACAAGAGAGGGTAGAGGCCTTAGCTGTGACTCGCGAGTCTCGAGTTGTGAGGGAGGGCAGAGGAGTGTAATTGACTCCTGATCTGCATGCGTTAGGTGGACATTGGATTGGACAAAGAATGCGATTTGTTTGACGAACACTAGAGCTATGTTGGGTGGACAAAAATTGGAAGTTGCCTGAAACATACACCATGTGAAACATACACCGCATGAGTGAGGGAAGACTGGGAGTGAATTAAAGACAAACACATAATATTATATTTATATAGGTTTGTTCAATTTGGTTTTTAATTTTTACTAAATTAATTGAACTAAAAATCAAAAATTTTTTAAAATTTAATCGAAACTGAATCAATTTACTGAATAAAAGAATCAAAAAATCGAATTAAATTGATCCAATTCAGTTTTTCGATTAAAACCCAATGATTTCCTTCTATTATTAGTCTTTTGTTTTACTGTATTCCTTTTTCTTTCCATTTCTCTTTCTTTTGAAGGAATTATTATTTTGATTTCAATTTTAGATTTTTTAATTATTGATTTGTTGATTTTAGATGGATGAGATTATTGTGATTATAATTTTGAATTTGTAGAATCTAGATTTAGCCTTTGTTTGGGAGGTGTTTTTCTTTTTTTTTTTTTTTTAAGTAATGAGAAGTTTTTCAAGGTTTAAAACCCTTCAACTTGTGTTTGGGAGAGTAAAAGGTGGTTAAAAAAGTTTTCTTTTTAAAACCTCTAAATACCTTAGCAAAAACTTTCATTTCCTTCAAAACATTAAAAAATTATAAAGGTTTGAAAATAATGAAAAATTTTACTTTGTAAAATCTTACTTTACTCTACTTTCTCCTAAACAAAGTGATAGGATTTTTTTATTATGGGAGAGGCTAGGAGAGAGAGCAAAAATATGGAGAGGCAAGGAGAGAGAGACAATAGAATTATAAAGAGACAAATTGAGGGTGGTAGAGACAGAGACAAAAAAAAAAGTGCGGTGATGGGGGGGGAGGAGGGAAGAGGAGGGATAAAGTCATTTTCTTTCCTTTTAAGTGCAGAATAGTGAATTTTTAGATAAAAAAGAATTTGTTAATGAAATTAAAATACAGAGGCTAACTAAATTGACTTTTCAAAATAGAGGAATTGACCAAGTAATATTGATAAATCTCAAGAACCTAATAATAATTTATCTATAAATTAAAAATGTTGCTAGATTGATCAAAATAGGCTTAATTGCCAAAAAAATCCTGAAGTTTAGTAATTTTCAATTAAACCCTGAAGTTTACATGATTGCCACTTAAACCCTTACGATTGATTGATGTTTTAAGTTAACTCGATTATTAAAAAATCATTAGTATACTTAACAAGAGTTCCTCATTAGCTATCATATCATTACTGAAGAACCACATAAAAATTCCAAATTAGGGTTAATTACTAATAAAACCATAAAATTTGTCAGTTTTTACAATTAAACCTTAAAATTTGTATAATTATCAATCAAACTCTCACATTTGATTAATGTCTCAAATTGACTCGATCATCAATAAATCATTAGTACATTTCAACAAATAAGAAATTACAAGCCAAATTCTATTCTGCAGATATAATTACCATATTCTGTTATAATCAACATACATATTCTTGTTACTATATACATGCATAACAACATAATATAAC
Organism: Hevea brasiliensis; assembly: GCF_030052815.1. Classification (NCBI taxonomy): domain Eukaryota; kingdom Viridiplantae; phylum Streptophyta; class Magnoliopsida; order Malpighiales; family Euphorbiaceae; genus Hevea; species Hevea brasiliensis. The sequence goes on from NC_079500.1 coordinate 88,053,246, forward strand.
CTTAGAAATAGAATAAAATAAAATAAATCAAATTCTTCTTCCTCTGCATAGTCAACTCTTTCTTTAAAATCCGTTAAATATTTTTTTTGTCAGTACTACTATGCTTTGCAACTTTCTTCTTAATAGCATTTCTTTGCCAAAGCAAATGTTTTAATAGCTTATTCTCTCGGCCATTGCAAGGTGAATTAAACCACTAGAAGAAAGAATCGTAATTCCCAATCAGTAGCCTATTAATATCAACTATAACCTCTCTCTCTCTCTCTCTCTCTCTCTCTCTCTCTCTCTCTCTCTCTCTCTCTCTCTCTCTCTCTCTCTCAGTGCAACATCCTCTTACAGCTAAGAATCCCTCACCCCCACCCCCATAGTCACACTATCCTCTTTAGTCCATTCCCCATCTCATGTTGCTTTATCCATCATTAATATTGCTCTCTCCATCATCAACAATTATCTCCCCCAGTGTTTTGTTGTGAGTAGCATATGATATTTGTTAATGGAGGTCATTTTCTTTCCTTTTAACCACAAAATAGTGAATTTTTAGGTAAAAAACGAATTTGTTAATGAAATTAAAATGTAGAGGCTAACCTATTTGACTTTTAAAATAAGAAGGATTGACCAATTAATATTGATAAATCTCAAGAACTAAATAATAATTTACCTATGAATTAAAATGTTACTAGATCGATTAAAATATAAGATGCACTTCTTTTCTTGAACGATGTTTGTGCTCAATTAATTGCCGAGAAAAAAATATTACAGTTTCTTTGGAACATCTTAGTGACTTTTTGTGTTTGTAATCTACACTAAAGTACTCTTTGACATCTTAATTAGCAGGATCCAACTCAAACAATGTGTTGATTAAATCAAGGCAAATTATAATTTCTCCATAGTTTCTTAACCTTGCTTAATCCAAATTATTATTCTCCTTAATCAAACCTACTCTTCTAGTTGGCATTTTCTGTACGGTTGGTTAATTACAACATTTTCTTTTCGTTCTTGTCACCATTTTCTCTTCTTGTCCTCACCTTGATCCTTCTACATATTTAATTCTGAACTGTTTCTTGATCCTAATGGGTTAGTTATAGCATCTCCAGAAATGGCATTTCTGAGTAATCATTCATCACTAGAACTCCTGCTCGCCGCGAGCTTCATACTCCTTGCTTCGCTTGCTGCTAATGGTGATGAAATTTTCTATGAGTGGAGGGTTGCAATTGACAAAAAAATCAAACCAGTGTCTGCAGATCAACCTGTTATTACCATCAACGGAATGTTCCCTGGACCCCTTATCAATGCCACCACAAATGACAATATTCATGTCAATGTGTTTAATGATATGGATGAGCCTCTTCTATTTACATGGTAATTTAGAATTCAAGACCTCACAACTTATGGACGACTCCAATACCATTTATTGCTTTCTTTATGCATCTATATTGCATGATCATGTTTAATAATATTAATGTGGTTGATTGATAATTTGGCGTAGGAATGGGATTGAACAGAGGTTAAACTCATGGCAAGATGGAGTGTCAGGAACAAATTGTCCAATCCAACCTGGGAAAAATTGGACTTATCAGTTTCAGTTGAAGGACCAAATTGGGAGCTTTTTCTACTTCCCTTCTCTTTATTTCCAGAAATCTGGGGGAGGGTTTGGTCCTATTAGGGTTTATAATCGTATAATCATTAGTGTGCCCTTTCCTAAACCAGAGGCAGAGTATGATCTTCTCATTGGTGATTGGTATCCAAAAAGTTACAAGGTAATTTTCCTTGCCCTAGCCATATTAATTGTCCATTACTTCGGGTGCTTTTTTTTGGGAACGGAAACAGTTTCTCTATGAAGTAAGAGCAAAGTTTTATACAGCAACCTTTCCAGAACCCTTATGAGATATTTCGTGTATTTAGTTATTCTTTTTAATAATTTAGAAATTTTAAAACTTAAACTAAACTTCTTATACTATTTTATAGAGATATTCGATGGTTGAATCATTAGGGCAAGTAGGCATTCTAATTTCCTAATACCTGTTTGACATTATAGTTTAAAGGCCAAAAGCTAATTTTGAAGAAAAAAAATATTATTTTAAATATTAGAAAAAAGTTAAAAAAAATTATTTTATTATTTTAATTTTATAATAATTAAAATTTATTAAATTTAATTTTAAATTTTTTTTAATACTCTTAATTAATGTATTTAAAAAATATTCAACAGTAATACCAAAATGATCTTTGTTATCACACTAACTCTAGTACAAAATGATCACAGGAGGTTAGGTCCATGATGCTTAACGGTTCTACCCCTCTTATTTCCCCTGATAAGATGCTACTAAATGGCAAAGGCCCATATATAGATCCTTCTACCAAATCCTATGAGTCATTCACATTCACACCAGGTAATGGAAACCTATACCTCTTTCATTTTTTTTTTCTATTTGAATTGAGCAATGGCTGCCAATTCAGTATCAACTGAATTATTTTAAATTCTAAAACAAATTTTATTTATTTGTACAGGAAAGACATACAGGTTGAGGATATCCAATGTGGGGAATGTGTGGAGTTTCAATTTCAGGATACAAAATCATAAAATGTTGCTGGTTGAAACTGAAGGATCATACACTAATCAGATAACATTTGATTCTTTGGATGTGCATGTTGGGCAATCCTACTCTGTTCTTGTCACAGCTGATCAGAAAGCAGCTGACTATTATATTGTGGCAACTCCTAAAATGGTTAATGTTGATAAAATCAGCAGTCTTGCTGCTATAGGGGTGCTACATTATGCTAATTCTACTACAAATGCTACTGGACCTCTTCCAACTGGTCCTGATCCTTTTGATTTGCAATTCTCCATTAATCAAGCTAAGTCAATCAGGTAATTCTCCTTTAATTTATTTCTATATAAATAATTATTTGATTTTAATAATAAACTAATATTTCAATATCTATAACTGAAATTATAACACACAAATTTTTATTTAAACTCAATTTATTATGAATCTAAAATATAATATATATATATATATATATATAATAAGATTCTAGTATAAAATATTCAAATCCTACCAATTAATTGTTTAATCTTTATGTGGAAAGGTGGAATATGACAACAGGAGCTGCCAGGCCCAACCCACAAGGAACCTTCAATGTGACCAATGTGACATTATCACAAACATTTATCCTGCATGGATCAAAAGCTGAGATTGATGGTGTATCCTCTTATACAGTCAATGATGTCTCCTACATTACACCAACGACCCCATTAAAGCTTGCTGATCACTTCGGAAATTGGTCTGATGTTTTTCAACTTGATCAATTTTCCACTAATTCTTCAAATGGTAGCCCCAAACATGGTGTTTTTGTTGCTTCTGGAGACCATAAAGGATGGATAGAACTTGTTTTCATGAATGATTTGGATGTTATGGATTCTTGGCACTTGGATGGCTTTGGCTTTTTTGTTGTTGGGTAAGTACTAACACATTAAAAAAAAAAATCAATTTAATTGGCATTGCTTAGAAATTAAAAGAAAAAAAGTATTAGATTTTCAATTTACTAGAATTATTATTTAGTCTCTTTATTTAAATGAAAAATACTCGATTTTATTACACTCAATTTTTTTTAATCCACTCCTATAATAGTCTGGCAATAACAAATATATGATGAATTTTGATTTCGGATATGGTGTAGGAGATTGGACAAATCATTCGCGCTCTACTTATAATATTTATGATCCTGTAGTTCGTTCTACAGTTCAGGTACTTTTTTATTTTTTTTAAATAATCGATTTATTCCTTTCATTTAGCACAAATTAATTTTTATTAACTGTATAATAGGTCAATTCAACATAAAAAGTAATTAAATGTTTATACTAATTGATAATTATATTTAAATATTTTAATTTTAATTAGAAAGGATCAATCCTTTACATTAGCAGCAATTGTATCCGGCTCTCAAAATCGGAAACATCAAATATCCATAACAAAGTATATTAACTATAAATTATTTCTTTTTTTATTTCTTTTTATTAACAAAATTCAAAATTCCTCTTAAGTAAATTGGAGGCTTGGATATAGTTGCTCTTAATATTAAAAGTTCGACTCTTCTTAATAGAACACATTTAGACATAATTATGGATTAGCAAAAACGTTCTATATATATATATTGCAGGTGTACCCTAAAGGATGGACTGGTGTTTATGCATATCTAGATAATCCTGGGATGTGGAACTTGAGATCACAAAATTTGAGAAATTGGTACTTAGGCCAAGAGCTCTACTTAAGAGTTTATGATGCTGACCCCAATCCTGCCAAAGAGCGACCACCCCCAGATAACCTTCTTCTTTGTGGTAATTACAAATGTCTTCCTAAACCCTTCTTTTCTTGCTCTTTTAATTTATATATTTTCTTTTAATTTTATTTTTTTATATATATAATTTAGTATTGTGATTATTTGTTTACAGGAAAATTTAGCAATTTAAGTCCTCCTCCTCCTCCACCTAATGCCCCTGCATCTGCTCCTCCTCCACCTAATGCCCCTGCGACTGCTCCTTCTCCTTCTCATGCGTCACCTCCTCCTCCTCCTCCTGCATCAACTCCTCCTACTTCTCATGCATTAACTGGACGAAAAGCATGGTAATGAAAATTTATATTTTGCAAGGCAATAAAAAATTCACAATATTCTCATTCTTTTTTTACAATTTCAATTGGACTCATGCTATTTCAAAACTAATTTGATCAATTATATGAATTAATTTAAAAAATTATTATTTACTCTCTCTATTTTAATAAAACTAACTACTCAGTCCTCTTATTTTAAAAAAATATATTATTTAGTCTCTATATTTTTGTTTCATTTATTCTTTAATTTTCCTTAGAAAATAAAGAGACTATAATTGTGTTTTTTAAATTACAAAAATTGAATGAATTCAAATTAACATCTAGAAATGATCGAAAGACTAAAGAGTAAATAAAATAAAAATATAAGAATCAATTAATATATTTTTAAAATAAAGACCAAATAATTCATTTCATTAAATTATAGAAATTAAATAATAATCTTTCATTGTTTTCCCTATCTCATAGGATCCATTTACCATACATCTTCTGAAAGAAATTTTCTTTTATTACACATAATTAATCTTTTCATTTTGCTAACATATAGTATATTTGCTTTGGTGTTTTGTAGGTTCCACACCATTATGATGCTGATTATTGCATTTCTTTGCATGGGCAAGCAGTAGATAGTGAAATTATTCATTAAATTATGGATTTGACAATGAAGTGTATTGGCAAATGAACTTGTGACATCTTAAATTCTAAAATTTAATTATCTTTCTATGGTCACACAATCAAAGCTATCTTATTATGTGCATTATTTTATGGGTATTATATTTATTTATTGAATAACATTTATGGTGTATTTAAAAACTAGAAATTTACAAGTATACTATTCACTTAGGCTGCGTTTGGGATAATGCATTTAAACTCGAAATTTGCATTTCAAATACTGAATTTAAAATTTAAAATTCATAAATTTGAAAATATCTTATTAGATTTAAAAAAAAATTCAATTTTTAAATTTAAAATGGATGTTAGTATATAATAAAAATTTTTTATTAGGCTGAATTGGAATTTCAAATACCATGAGGTTAATGTTATTTCAAATTCTTACTTTTTTAGTTTGTCTATTTATCATGGAGTTCATTAAACTCCAAATTCATATTTTTTTTTTAACTTTTCAAATAAAGTATTTAATCCAATTTCAAATCCATAGATTTAAATCCATTAATCCAAACATAATATAATTTTTTTTTATTGTTAATTCTCTTGTTTGGAAACATAAAAGAGTAAAGAATTCAATTCTTTTAACTTAAAAAATAACTAGTCATTTTAATAGCACAATGCGCGGACTATTTATTATTTTATTTTAATAATATGATTTATATATTATTTATAATATTTTATATTTTCATAATTATATTATAAAATTTTAATAGTAATAAAATTTAATTAATTACAAATTTATTTCAAATTTGATAAATAAATAAGCTGATTATATATTATTTTTTATTATTCTTTCAATTATATGACATATACCAACAAAAGGATATATAAAATGGGAAAAAAAAATGCATATGCCACTTGGCCAATTTTGAAATTATTATTATTAAAATTCTTATATTTTAAATATAAGAAATGTTTTTAAAGTATATTTTTAATTTTTCTCAATAAATTGTTGGAGAATATATATATATATATATATATATATATATATATATATATATATATATATATAATTTTTTAAAAAAAGTAATTGATTTTATGGGTATATAATGTGATGGATATAGTTTTATAATGTTGAATATTTAAATTTAAGAAAATTTTAAAATTCTAAAAAAATAATGTACTAAAAATAATTTTAGATTTTAATAGTTGAGATAAAATTTTAATAGTTAAAATTTAATAATATTTAGATAAAAATTAATATTTAATAAGATGAACTAATTTTTATATATAATTAAAAATAAAGGTAAAAAGAGGTGTCATATGGTAACTTTTTAAATATTCTTATTAACTTATGTGGTACACTCTGAGGAAGTCTTTTTTAAGGCTAAATTTTAATATATATATATATATATTCATTTTAAAAAAAATAAAAATTAGACAAAAAATTATGTGATTGTAAAGAAACTTAATTTAATTCTTTTCTTGCATGCGATTTATTTCATAATAAGCTTTAAAAATGAGAAATTTATAATTTCATCCTAATTTATGAAGAGTTGGTTTGTTCTCTCTATCCATGTATAATATAATAAAATACTATTAAAGTGAAATATTCAAAATAACAGTACTAATATTGCATAGACTTTCACTTATTTTTGGAATAATACCACCTGTCATTTGCTTTATATAATTTTGTTAAATATTACAAGAGTTTCCATTGTTTCTTTGCTAAAATAAGAATACTTAATTTCAATTAAAATCACAGCATGTGCCATCAATTAGCTGATGGAAGAATGGCTCATGATTTTATTTAAAATTATGTAAGTGCCATCGGTAATTCAACCAATAATCGGCACGAGTTTTGCTAATGATGATAAGTTTGTAACCAATCAATTGCTATTACACACCATGCAGCCATTTGATTTGAAGAAAATAAGATTTGCTTTTATATGCTGAGTGTGAGACTTGTATAATTTTTTAAAAAAGATAAGCCTTGATTTGTGCTCCTAATAAGTGAAAAGTTATTGCCCCTTGACCTTGAATTTTGCTCATATTTTACAAAGTGGCCATTTTTGATATGCTAGTCAATGCCTTTCATCAAGAAATTTGCTTGTGGTTAAAATTACAACATGCTATCATTCACATGTCATATGAGAGCCACTTATTTTTATTTTCTTAAGAGAATTGCCATGATAATTTTTTAAAATCATAAAACTGCAATGGGCTTATACTATTTGCTCATATTTACGAGCATGCCATTAGAGCATAATTGAAGTTTCTGATTTTAATTAAGCTTATTTTTATCTTAAGCAAAGAAAATTGTAATTCATTTTAGTCCAATTAGGACTTAAAAATGTTAATTAAGTGTCAATGGTAGAAATTAATTCCAAAATTTAATTAAGGCAAAATTTTCTAAGACCTAAATTATTTACCTTCCTAATTTTGATGTCCCAATAATTGCCTTTGATATTACATTTAGCTTTTGTTATAACATTATAGGCTTTAGCCTTTGGTTAAATTCATTATACACATATATTGGCACACACACACATACACGCCCATATATATTTTATTGGCCATGAAGGCTTTTATTGTTAGTCATAGACAATATTTAGATCAACTGAAAACATGAAAAACACATTTGATTTATTGTATTTATTTGTTCAAAATATTGAATAAATTTACAACATGCATTGTACAAAATTATTTTCACAACAATGTTTGCACAAGCATTATTTTTGCATATAATCTTAGAAAGGCCATAATGCCCATCAAAGAGCTAATTCCTCCAAGTCGATACTCATCACAAAGCCCAAAACAATATCACTAGAGCAATCTTTACCCACTTAAGCCCTGAAGAGGCACTTTAAGGTGACCTTGCATCCACTCAACCTTAAAGAGGCATTCTAAGGAGACCTTTTGTCCACTTAGCTCTTAAAGCAACTCTAAGGTGACCTTTCGCCCACTTAAGCCCTAAAGAGGTACTTTGAGGTGATCTTCGCCCAAAAAGCCTTAAAGAGGCTAAACCAAGGCAATCTACTCCCAAAAAGCCCGAAAAAAAGGCTTCAAAATGATAGTTCACCACGATGACAGGCTTTAGAAGCCAATCTAAAGGCAATAGTTTGCCACTTGAAAATTATTAAGGCAATAATATGTCACTTACAATTTATCAAGTTGATGAAGGTGATAGTTCACACTCTAAAAATTTTAAGGCGATGACCCAAAGCATTGACATCTAAATGAACTTAAAGATTAGTACTCAAAGGAGGGACTAATGATATAGCTCTCCAAAATATATATACTTGGCCTAGTAACTCAGATTCTTAGATAGCTCATAGGCTAAACTGTATTAATAGTTTGGCTATAAGTAGCTCGGTTCATGAATAAGTAGATCAGCTAGTTTAGCTTGACCATAATAAATCGACTTGACCATAAGTAAATCGGTTAGCTCAGATCGGCGACAAGTAGATTAGCTAGCTCAGCTTGGCCACAAGTAGATCGACTTGGCCATAAGTACATCGGCTAGCTTGGCTTGGCCACAAGTAGATCGGCTAGCTAGGATCAACCATAAGTAGATCAGCTCGACCATACATAGATCGACTAGGCCATAAGTAGATTGACTCAATCACTTATAGATAAAGATCTGCCACGTGTAGATAGGATCAGCAAAATAGAGCTCGAGCTCATTCTAGACAGGTAGCTCATCTAGATAGAGTACTCATCCAAATAGGCATATCATAATCTAGATAGAGAGCTTATCTAAACAGAGAATTCATCCAGATAAGTAGCTCACCCAGATAGATAGCTCAACCAAACACATCACTAAGGACAATGTCTATAATTATGTATTATAAATAGAAATATATTCCTATAATAATGCTAGCTAATAATGTCGACATAATTACATAATTGACTTATCATAACTAACTATTGTCTATGTCCTATATAAAGATATCATATTATCTATGAATGTAAGTCCTTTCTCCCTAATTATTCTAATACACTATTCTATCATATCAGATGTTAGAAAGTCCTCATTGGGATAACCCCAGTGGACCTCTAATATATTTTTTTGTCTATTTTGTAAGTCCATATCTGTAAGGAATTTTCATGGATCACAGTTAGTTAGAACGTTATGCTAGTAATGCAAGGTCGTAGTTCAAGACTTGCATGGCCTAAAAAAGTTGCTTTTTTTTTTTGTTCATTAACCAAAATTAAATAAATATAGTGGCATATGTTACAACTTGTAAATTTCTAATTTCAATTTAAAATTTTATAATTACTTTTGTATTTGAAAAATTGGCTTGAAAGTTTTATAAACAATATACAATCAACTTTAATTTAAGGTATGCACTTTCATTCTAACTTAATGTATTTAGTATAAATAATTTTAAAGTGCCTCATACCAAAATTGAGCTGCAATCGATTCTCTCTCCAAAGCAACCCTAAAAAACCTGTCTCTTGCTCTACTCTCAAGTCTCAATTACCCAAAAATATTAGCATAATACAAAATCATTTGCAGCTTTGAGACCCACTGAGTTCAAATTGCCATTTCTTCTTTGATTTTCACTACTTTCTTCCTCTTAAATGGTGTCATTTCACAACCCATCTACCTCCTCTTTAAGGCTACTAGTCACGCTTCCTTGTACTTCTAACTTGTGTATGTGTGTACTGTTACAATAGCAAAAGTGCTAGCTCGAGGCATTACGAAGCCCTGCCACATCACTCTCGAAATGGCTGACTTCATTGGTGCATTGGAGATTCCTCACATCCAAGTTCTCAAACATATTTGGGCCAATATCAAGGAGCACAATCTTCAGTACCCTAATAACAAGAAGATCATTATTTGTGATAACAAGAAAATATTTGGTGGAAAGCACCAAGTTGGATTTCTGGAAGATGCAGGATTAATTAATCCTCAGTTGCTTCAATAAATACAAGAGGTCGGATTTGGAGTTTGTGGACCTTCTACTATCTCTTTGCATGACAACGATAATAAAAATCATCCTTATTGCCTTTCTGCAAATTAGTAATATTTTTAGTTCTATTAGTATGTGGGCACGGAGCTAGATTTTCTAAAAATGTTCATTTGGATTCCTTAATCTGTAAGATTTTTAATGATGATATTATTAAGAATAGTCAGCTTATGCTTTATTAGACATCTTTTAACTTTAGTCGACTTATGTATACAAAAAAAAGATTGAGATATACTAATTTTGTTCAACTTTTTTTAGTTTCAAAGCTAAGGTATATATGCCATATACTTGAACTACCCATTAAAAAAAAAAAAAACACTTAATTCATACTTAGTTGGTTAGAGCGTCATGCTAATAAAGCGAAGGTTTCTGCTTGGGCCATTTTTTTTTAACCAAAAAATAAGCAAATCTGGTGCTATATGTTACAACTTGCAAATTCCTAATTTCAATTTAAAAATTTATAATTACTTTTCATTTGAAAAATTGGCTTGAAATTTTTGCAAATAATATACAATTAATTTTGACTTAAGATATACTCTTTCATATTAGCCTAATATATTCAGTATAAATAATTTTAAAGTGCCCCATAACAAAATTGAGTTGTGCTAATCTTGTTCAGCTTTTTTAGTTTTGAAGCTAAGGGTACATATATGCTTTAACCTTTAATTACCAATTAAAAAAAAGAAAAAAAAATCTCAATGGTAGATCTTTGAATTTTTTATGAAATGTTAATAGACATATTTGATAAATATAAGAAATATGGTCAATAGATCTATCGGCTTAGATGGTTAGTGCATCGTTTCTAATAATGCCAAGGTTGCAAGTTTAAAATTTGAATGGGCCAATTTTTTTTTTTTCTTAATTCAGTGATCTATGTGGTAACTTGTAAATTCCTAATTTCAATTTAAAATTTTATAACTACTTTTTATCTGAAAAATTGGCTTAAGATTGTTGTAAATAATATACAAACAATTTTAACTTACTCTCTTTTATATTAATCTAATATATTCAAAAATAATTTTAAAGAAAACATTTTTATTTTAAAGCTAATGGTATATATGCTTTAACATTCAAATATCAATGAAAAAAAAAGAAAAAGAAAATTTTGTAATATTGAATTTTGCATAAAATGTTGTTAGACATATTTCATATAAGAAATATGGACAATAGGTTTATTAGCTCAGTTGGTTAGAGTGTCATGTTAATAACACGAACGTTCAAGGTTTAACTTTTGCATGGGCCAAAAAGGTTTTTTTAATTTTTTTTAAAAAAATAAATAACTCCAATAGTATATATTGGAACTTGTAAAATTTCAAATTTCAAATTAAAAATTTATAATTACTTTTTATTTGAAAAATTGGCTTGAAATTTTATAAATAATATACAATCAACTTTAATTTAAGCTGCCTATTATATTAATTTAATAAATTCAATATAAATAATTTTAAAAGGATTGATGAGAAAATTGTGCTGGACTAATTTTGTTTAGCTTTTTTTTAAGTTTTGAAACTAAGGGTATACAAGCTTTATCCTTGAACTAGCAATTAAAATTAAAAAAAAATCTGAACAATGTTTATAGACATATTTTATAAATATAAATATAGCTAATAGGCTCAGCTCAGCTGGTTAAATGCATGGGCCAATTTTTTTTTTTTTAACTTTTTAATTAAAAAAATTCAGTAATATATGTTGCAATTTGCAAATTCTTAATTTCAATTTTAAAAATTTATAATTACTTTTTATTTGAAAAATGGGCTTAAAATTTTTATAAATAATATACAATCAACTTTAATTTTAGGTACACTTTTTTTTTATAATCTAATATATTTAATATAAATAATTTTAAAGGGCTCCATAACAAAATTGAGCTGGATTAATTTTGTTAAATTTTAATTTTAAAACTAATTAAGGGTATATATGCTTTAACCTTAAACTACTAATAAAAAAAAATCTCAATAGTTTGTCTTGAATTTTTTTTTATGAAATATTAATAAAGTATTTTAAAAAATATAAATAATTGGTCTATTAACTCTGTTGGTTAGAGCATTGTGTTAATAACGTGAAAGTCACAATTCGATACCTGCATGGGCCATAAAATTTTTGCTTTATGAAAGTCAGTAGGTTAGAGACCAAGTTTGAGAATAAATGGGCCAAAATTTTTATTTTTATTTTTTATTTTTATTTTTTATTTTTATTTTTATTTCTTTAGTTAAAAAAAAAAAATAAATCTAGTGGTATATGTTGCAAGTTGCAATTTCTTAATTTCAATTTAGAAATTTATAATTACTTTTTTTGAAAAATTGGCTTGAAATTTTTTATAAATAATATACAATTAAATTAACTTTAATTTAAGGTATATTCTTTCATATTAATCTAATATATTCGATATAAATAAACTTAAAGCGCCCATAACAAAATCTTGCTAGTTTTTGATACTAAGGATATATATGCTTTAACATTAATGAGATCTTGAATTTTATATTAAATATTAATAGACATATTTGATAAAATATAAGAAATAAGAGCAACAGGCCTATTAATTCAATTGGTTAGAGCATCATGCTAGTAATGCGAAGAATGCAGGTTTGGGTTCTGCATGGGATTAAAAAGTTATTTTTATTAGTATATGTTACAATTTGTAAATTCCTAATTTCAATTGAAAAATTTGTAATTACTTTTTATTTGAAAATTTGGATTGAAATTTTTATAAATAATATGCAATCAACTTTAATTTAATAAGGCTTTAACTGAAACTAAAATTAGGATTGAGCACAATTTTTGGTATCACAAATCAAATTGAAATATTAAATTAAATTTTTTTTATTATTATAGATACCAAATCAAAATTGATTTAATATTATAATCTGGTTCTGAATATTTATAAATAATTGAATCAAATCCAATCAAAGAACATATGAAACAATACAAAATAAAGATTTTATGTTATTGTAAGATTTTAAATATTTTGCTAGAATTAAATCCTGCTCAGCTCTAAATAAATCTTTCATGTAAGTTTTATAAGAAATTGATGTTGACACTTTATTAATTTGAAATATTTTAGATATCATCTTTTCCGAACAAGTTTATATCAAGTCATTTTAAATTGTGAATTAGTTTGAGTTATCGATATAACCTCGTATCAAAAACAATAAGTATTCAATCCAACCAAGTCTTAACCCAAACTAACCGACTACCCAACTCGTCATGAAGTGGTTTGCATGAATGATTTGTTCATCCATAGTCACTCAGATGCCATCATCCAAGAACTATCATTCTATCTAAGCTATGGTTTGGAAAAGGTTGATCTGGACATTTGTGATTCAACCATCGCTTAGATAAGTTTACCATTTTCAAAGATACGGCCGCCAAGGATCTTAGGACCCAATTCCTAACTAATTCCAAGTTGCATGGGATCATGAGAATATTGCTAAAAGCCTCTAATGGCTCCTTTGTTTGTTTTATATGAAGTCTTCACTCTCAAACGCTAGGTATGAAAATTAAATTAGTGGGTTAAAAAAAATCAATAAATACCAATTTGTTAATTGATTGTAAAATTAAATAAATAAAGTTTTCTTACATTCAAACATACATGAATAATTAAAAAAAAAAACTTAATTCTTAATAAGATATGAATTACTAATAAAAAAATTGAACTTATAAAATTTAGTTTGTCCATTAATTTTATTGACATAAAAATGATGGAAAAAAAAAGACAAATTTAATCAATAAAGGATGAGAAAAAAAAAAAGAATGATGAGAGAGGGAAAAAATTATGATTATGTGGATAACTCTTCATTTTAACCACTGCATTTCTATTCCATCTTATAGCCCAGCTTACCAATCTTTCCTCACCAATATATCAATTATCAAGACACCAAACTAAAACAAACACTAATGGGTTCAAGTCATGAACTAGGAATTATAAGCTCTCGAAAATAATAGCACATGGCAGTTGACTACTCTACCTTCGAGAAAAAAAAAAAAAAAAAAAAAAAACATTGCCTCCAAATGTGTGTACCACATCAAGTACAATCAAGATGGCAATATTGATCGGTATAAAGCTTGGCTTATTGTAAAATGCTATAATCAAATTGAAGGAATTGATTACATCAAATATTTTTTTTTTGGTGGTTGAAATTGTTACTGTCCGAATTTTTGTTGCAATTATCTCAGCCAAGAAATGACCCATACACCAAATCGACATTACAAAAAGAAAAAAAAAGGATTAGCAACCTACAAAATTGGTTGCTAATCTATTAAAATTGGTTGCTAATCGATTTAGCAACCGATTTAATTGGTTATAATGAGTCTGATTGCAAATGGCAACCGATAATCAAATCGGTTGTAAATGGCAACCAATAACAAAATCGGTTATTAAATTAATTAAACTTAAAAAAATAAAACTTTTGATAAAAACTATTAGTTGCTGTAGTAACCAATTTAGCAACTAAAATCGGTTGCTAGTAGCAATCGATTTAGCAATACATCCAAATCGGTTGCTAAATTAATTAAACTTAAAAAAATAAAACTTTTTGGTAAAAACCGATTTAGCAACCGAAACATAATCAATTGCAAAATATTTGGTGTCTTTAATTTTATAATTATTTGTAAATTGGTTGCTATTTGTAACTAATTTAGTAACCAAAAAACCGGTCGTTAATTTTAAAAAAATTATAAAAAAAATTAAATTTTCAAATAAAAAATAAAAAAATTCAAACAACTACAATTTTTAAAAATTACTAAAATAATATATTATTAATAAAAATTAGCAGTAAAATTAATATAAAAATATTTTAAAAAATATTAACGTAAAATTAAATATAAAAGCATATTTATAAGATAAATTACTTAAAAAATTACCATATGTATATATATATATATATAACAAAAAAAATTGCTAAAAATTAATACTACAAATAATTTACTAACAAAAATACATTTGTACAAAAATTTTTATTTTGTGCAAAAGAAAAATAAATTAAAAAAAATTTTAACTTAGCAATTAATTCCCTAAATCGGTTGCTTATAGCAATTGGTTTTAAAATTAGTTGCTATTAGCAATATTTCTTATTTGATTGTTAATGGTAATCAATTTTAAAATCGATTATTAATTGTATATTTAAGATTTTCTAATATCAATTAGCAATCGATTTAGTAACCAATTAATCGGTTGCTAAATTTTTTTAAAATTAATTTTTTACTAAAAATTATTAAAATAACAAATTAATTATAAAATTAATTATTAATAGCAACTGATTTCAATCAATTGCAATTAATTATTTTCTTTAATGTGATATCACCGATGCTTACCTTCATGGTTTTATCGATGAAGACTTGTATATGACTCCACCTATATGGCTATCGCAAAGCGGAGCCTAGGCAAGCATGAAAGCTCATCAAATCAAAGACATATGGGGAGGGATGATTTTCAGGCGCTTCTTGTATACTTTGATGTCGTGTTGCTTACGTGCACAAATGAAAACCTCATTCTCGTAACAAAGGAATTCCTTGATTCTACCTTCACAATTAAGGACTTGGGTTACGCAAAATACTTATTGGGAATTGAGCTCGCAAGATCATCTGATGGGCTCTTGTTAAACAAATAAAAATACATCTTGGACATACTCAATGACATGGGCCTTTCCAATGCAAAGCTAGCCTAGTTTCCCATGCTTAATGGCCTTCATCTTACGACTGATACAGGAGAGTTACTACCTAACCTAGATTAATATCAAAAGTCATCAGCGAATTGCTTGACTTAATCATGATATGCCCAAACATTACTTTCACGGTACAACAGCTTAGTCAATTGCTTCAAGCCCCACGCCATCCACACTGGAATACTGTACAATTGCTCGAGTATTTGCGTGGTTGTCCCTCCAAAGGTTTTTTTATTTCAGCTTCTTCTACTCTTCAACTATCGACCTGTTGTGATGTCGACCGGGTGGCATGCCCCACAAGCCGACGTTCTATCACCGGATTCTGTATTTTTCTCAGTCCAACATTAATATCATGGAATTCAAAGAAACAGTACACGGTTAGTCGATCATCAGCTGAAGCTGAATATCGAAGTATGGCAAACACAAGCTGTGAACTCAAATGGATTTCATTTATTCTCCAGGAATTTCATGTACTACTGAATACTCCCATCCCACTGCACTGTGATAACCAAGCTGCCATCCATATCAGTAACAATCCTATCTTCCACGAAAGAACCAAACATATTGACATTGATTGTCATCTGGTTCCTGATCATTTCAATGCTGGTTTTCTTCAAACAGTTTACCTGCCATCCAAAGTTCAGCTCACTGATATGCTTGCCAAATCCTGCACTGCAACCGCCTTTTATTTTATGGTTTCCAAGTTGGACTTGGTTGAAATTCACTAGTCTCCAGCTTGAGGGGGGATGAAAAGTATAAGATAAATCTAGCCCAGTAACTGCAACTCAGCCCAATAGTCCAACAACTACATGCAATGTTAAGATCGTTACAATCCCACGGCTGCAGCTACAGCTGTCAATTCTGTTAGATAAGAATTCTTTTGGCGTATATAATTCATATGTACAAAGAGATTTTAGATTTCTCTTATTGTGTATATAAATAGAGACGGAGATGTTGATACCATATAAAAAATTTTCAATTCTTCTATTCATTCTTACTTCAGCCATTTTCATAGCAGAACTGCTGTGTATGGGTGGCCAAATAAATCTGATAAGCACTGTACATTTACATTATTGAGGAATTTTGGTATGCAAAGAGTGCTTCTGTAGTTGGTGTTCAGGGATTTCAATGAGGTGCTATATAATTTTGAAAAGCTTGGCTGGCAAGTTAAATCGATATCTAGTTTAGAGGGTTTCTGTCAAGTTGATTGCTTGGGTTTGTCTGATTTGGGAAATGTTGGCTATGGTCAGTTTTGTTGATCCTAATGCAGTGAGCAATGTAAGTTTCTTAGCAATGGCAAATTTCGAACAAAATTTTGGTCCAATCTCTTTTTAGCAATTTTATGGTTGATTTGGTTAAAATGCAGTGACAGAATCATTAATTAAGAGTCTCTTGTCCTCTGTCTATGCTCAATAATTCTGTACCATGTTTCTGTTTGGATGAAGGCACTTGATCCAAGTTTTCCCTTCTCTGTTTTTGATATGATTTCTACCTCCGTTGCAATTAGATCATGGCCCAATATTACCAAGCAACTTCCTTCTATCTCTTATTACCTCTACTAGTGAAATCATACAAGTGGAATGTGGATAGATCTTCATTAGGTAAGCCAGGTAAAAGTGGAATTGATTCCAAGGGACTCGAATGGCATTTTCATTTGCATTTTCTCCTGTGCTGTTGGTTTGGTAGATTCTAATATTGCAGAATTTAAAGTTATCTTTAAAGCTTTATGATTGTCTCTTATCATTCCTTGTCCTTATAATAATGTTACTAAGATTATTGTTGAATCGGATTCTAAGACTCTAAATTCATGAGCAATGAATTTGGACTCAACCCCTTGGAGAGCCTCCTCTGTTGTCAATTCCATAGTTGCCTGCTTAAATGCTCTTTCTATAGTTCTATTTACTCATTTGCTTTATGAAGCTAATTTTATGGCTGATTCTTTAGCAAAACTTGGTTATCTCTGTCTAAGGATCTTGTTGCCTTTCTTTGATTGTCTCGTTTGTTGCTTATTCTATCAAGGAAGGAGCTGCTCCATAGACAACGGCGAAATGGGCTTACTATATTTGTCCTTGTGTAGACTCAAGCTCCCCCTCTAGGCTCTATCTAGACTAGTGCTGCACGCCTAGTCCAATCAAATTTTTTTCTCTTTTAATATTAAGTCCAATTGTTGACATAGTTTTAACTTGTCTCATTTCATGATTTAAATTCTTAATTAAATAAATTTTGACCCATCAAAATAACAAATTATAGTTACTTATCCTTATATATATACCCTTATATTTAGAAGAGAAAAAAAAATATAAAATTTTCATCCCTAATGTCAATTTCTAGTTCCATCATAGTCCATAGGCTAGGACCCTCTTTCTCACTATTTTAATCCATTTTTATTAAACTTTTCTTGCTTATTAAGAAAAAATTAATTATAATATTTTAGGCCATATAACTTAAATCGCAATTGATCTTATAGTTTAGAAATCTTTTTCTTATAGTTATAAGATTCATCACATCCTATAAATTATACAATGGCAAGTAAGAATTATACCCTTTAGTTTTACAGCGGCCTATGTTCGATTAGCGCTCAATAGAACAATGATAGAAACAGTACTTTGACTTTCATATACATATTGATTTCATTTGGAATAAATTATTTATAAAAATAAAAAAATTCAATTGGATTTTCATAAAATTATATTTAATTTTTATTTTTTTTAAATAAAACTTTTTAAGTTAAAAATAATTAAATTTTTTATTCCAAATATGAGAATTAATAAAAAAAAAATCAATGAAATTGAATTTTTGAAAAATTTCATATTCCAAACAAGTGGATTTAGACTCTGAGATATTATTTTTTTGGTCTTAACAAACCAAAGTTCTCTATGTATACCCATAATAGCTTATAAATACCCATACATTAAATTAAGAAATTTGACCATGTATATATAATATATTAGCTCCCAAAACACCATTAGTGTACAACTTGCATCTAATATATGCAACTCAAAGAAATTGACCAAACTCTAGAATTAGCACAAACCAATCTCTCTTTCTTAACGTTAGACAGACAGCTATGTATCCTTGTTTAAGAACAGCTAATAATGCTTAAAAAAATGCCATAATATACATGGACGAGGGTTTGGTACAATTAAGGCTAGCTGTTTGTCTTCATTAGTCCCATCTTAGTGGATATCATCGCCAACCTTGTGCGTATACGATGCTTAATTATGCCACAACGTTTTACATGGGTCAACTTGGTATTACAATATCTAATTAATTTGATGGCTAGCAAATTAACCGAATTATATAAATACCCTTTTCCATTTTTTTAAGGGTCAAATAATAATAAGTTCAGTACAACTTTAATTTAGTGGTAATAGAATTATTTTCAATACCATAACTTGCCGAGTACTACAGGAAAGACTTGAAAAAGAAATGAAAGAAACCTATATCAAATATATTAATGTTACTATATATATAAGCTACATTTTTTTTTGGTATAAATCTCAAGAATTAATTAATTAAAGTGAATTGTGTCCTATATATGTAGGTATGTAATGGAGAAAAAAATTTTAAAATACAATTGTTGTGTATATAACAGTTGTATTATACAATTGATTATGGTAAGCTCCATGTAAATTGCATCACAATTAATGATTAGAATGTATCCATTATAAATACAATGGTTGCACTAAATAATTCTTGTAATATAGAGTTTGATGACTAGTTACTGAAAAATAGAATATGATCCAAATTGCTCAATCAAGAACTAATTGTAGTAATTAATTAAATGTAGTCAAATCATTGTATATGCTATGGATATATTCTCATCGTTAATTATGATGAGACTAACTCTTAATGGCCATAATAAAACTGTTATACATATAACAGTTATATTCTAAAATTTTCCTCATATATGAGGTTTAGAAAGCAGTGGTTGTGCTTAAGCTGTGCGGGTGATGAAGCAGTGAATGATTGCAGATAGAGATTGTGATCAGGTTGATTGAGTAGGCTAGTAACTAACCAAAAGAGAGGTGGACCAAGCCAAAAAAAGAACATAAATAGCTAAATTGGACCTTTTTTGAAAGCAATTTGTTATTTTAAGAGAAAAGAGACAAAAGGGGGATTCATATGGGAAATGCAGAATGAAGATACTTACCGGCTTTCCTTGTGCTTTTATTCTATTCTTGTCACCAAAACATGTGTGTGTGTGTGAGAGAGAGAGAGAGAGAGAGAGAGAATTCTTGTAATTGAAACAATGACCTAAGCCACAGGCTTTGTTGCTTGTGTTAGTAGTGATCAACACGAGCCAAAACTCTCTCTCCCTCTCTCTTTCAAGTGTGCAATGAGAGATTATCTTTTACATTCGGTGGTGTAAATATAATTTTAAAAACATTCATACAGAAGATTAAGGCATTGAATACATTGAATAATTTCAATTCGTGCAACACATTCTCTCTCACACAAAAAGAAGAAAAAAAAAAAAAAACCATAACGAGAGAAAAAGATCCCCATCATGAACTTTTCATGAATTAGAGAGAGTCTTCTTGGGAAACACAAGTAACTGGAGGCAGTTTTTACAAAGAATTCATCAAACTCCATCATACATGTGTAAAATTAATTTGATCAAGATATAAAAGTGGAAAGAATAAAAAGAATCTTAATTGTAATTCTTTGAATTTTACAAAAAAGAATTTGGAAACAAATTATATGATCAGTGTTTGAGATCAATTAAATATAAAGAAAAAAGGAAAAAAAAAAAAAAACCTTCATTAGTATTGACAATCCACTAAAGCAGGGCCAGAGAAGACAAGAGATGGTTTCTGTTGCTGTTCTGGTTGTTGTTGTTGTTGTTGCTGCTGTTGCTTTTGTTCCTTGGAAGCAAAGGAGAGTATTTCATTTTCTGGGGCTGGAAGATTGAGATCCAAATCCAAGGAAAGTAGGTTTCTTGCTTTCTTGGGTTCCTCTGATTCTTTAGCCATTGGTGCTAATGACAAGGTTGTGCGAGTATTAGCCCCTATTGGTGTCCGATGCCGCCTCATATGGCCGCCCAAGGCTTGGCCGGATGTGAACTCAGCCCCACAAACGGAACACTCATGAATCTTGGTTTTGTTTTGATTGCTGCTGCTATACATACCTCTATTGTTATTATTATTACTCAATTGAAGAGAAAGAGAAGAAACATCCCTGAAGTGTCCATCTTCTTCATCAGAAGATATAGCAAACTGCTTCTTTTCATCGTTCTTAGGCTTCTTGTGACTTGCCCTATGCCCACCCAATGCTTGAAAAGATGGGAATGCTCGGTTACAAGTCTTGCACTCATAAACATAGTATCCGACCTTGCCAGAACCCGGAGAGCCAGTTTCCAAGAATTTTCTACTATTGAATTTGTTGTTGGTGGTGGTGGCAGCAATAGCAGTGACGGCCGGGTTGTAAACTCCGGCAGCATAATTATCGTCTTGCTTTGGTGACGAATCTTTGAAAGTATTATTGATATGGCCTTGAGCAAGGAGAATAAGGCAATTAGCCATGTCTTCTTCCTCTTGGGTGCTATCTTGGAATTCTTGAGAAGTCGTTGGTGACACGTTTGCACAAATCTTTCCATTAACACAAACATCTCCATCTCCATCACCATCAACACCACCACCATCTCCGCTCAAGGAATTAGAGGTTAGATTAGCAAAAGGGATTGGCGATTGAACCCTTTGTCGTTTGGTTCGCTTGCCCTTAACGATGTTGTTGCTGGTGACTTCCTCTTGAGCTTCCATTGTTCCTACACCACCTGAAAATTAGAGAGAGAAAGAGAGAGAAGAGAGGTAGGGTGTAGGAGGAAGCAAGAGGGTTAGGAATTGGGGTTCTTTATACATATAAAAATATAAATATAGTGAATGAATAAGACTCTATGTAAAAAAGGATAGGGCTGGCTGCGAGAGAGAGATAGGTTTTATTTGGGTGACAGTTTTATGGAGTCAAAAGGACACCCAAAGGAACAGTAATTAGTGTGGAGGAGTCTTGGCTTAACATATAATCTAATAGTAGAAGTTATATATAGTAAGGGTTAAAATTTAACTATAGTTGTAAAATGAGGAGAAAAATTAAAAGAGATCAAATAGAAACAAAACCCAAAAACAAACAAATGTAACTGAAAATATGATAATTTTAGAGACAAAGGGGAGTGTGAAAATGGTTGGGAGAGAGATGGAGAAGAGTTTGTTAATTTCATGTCCGTTTCACACTCTCTTTCTCACGCTTTGCCAACTCACTTAAACCATATAAAAATTAAAAACTAAATAAATAAAATACCAACAAATTAACCCAACCCCAATTCCCCACCATTGCTTAGTTCCACCTTATTAGCGTGCTTTGTTTACCACTTTAGTCTCATAATAGATTCTATTTACATAAAATTTCAAATTTGTGTTCTCTTGGATCCTCAATTAAAAAAAAAAAATAATAATATCAATAAATTTTAATGCAGTAATATTTAAAATATTAAAATTATTTTAAGAACAGTAAAATTATAAATTCAAGTCATAATCAAAATCAATTATATAAAAAAATAAAAAAAAAATATTTATGCTCTTATAGTATATTGCTAAATTAGCATATTCACCACAAATGAGATCTTGTGTAGCTAATTAATTAACTAATTTCCTAAAAAAAAATAGTTAGTTATCACACTATAAAGAATACATGTGTCTAATTAATTTTATTGGTGCAAAGTATAAATTGTTAAAATTATATGGCAGTATTGCTCAAAATTTTTATATTGCATATACTTGGATTAATTGAAGGCTTAAGTAAAAGGAGATAGTAATTAAAAAAAAAGAATAGCTTACATCTCAAAAAGTGTTTAGAATTTTAGGAAAATTTAATTATTAGACGTATTCAGAGCATTAAATTTTAATATTTTTATATTTACATAAATTTTAGTGTTAAAGAGTGGACGTCGTATTTTTGTGAGTGAAACAATACATGTTTTCTATGTATTGTATAATTTGCTGAATTTTAATTACGCAATTATTTTAAATTTTTTCCTTGAAGTATAAATTTTTTGGTTATGTAATTTAATTTTGATTGAAATATTAGTTGGTGTAAATTTTTATTATTTCAATGAACAACTTGACAAAAACAAAATAATTAAAAAAAAGTAGCCCACAGAACATGAGAAGCATGTTTCCAAGCAGCAGGTAGTGGGAGTGAGTGATAAACCAGGAAGAGAAAAGGTGCAGTGAATGAATGAAGGTGCGTGGAAGAGTGAGTGGTGGCAGAGTAGTGTAGCAGTTAACTCTCACACACGTCTTGCTAAAGATAAGGTAAATATTTATATACAAAGAAGAGAAGAAGAAGAAGAAAAAGTGTAGGAGAGAAATTCTGAATGAGAAAGCAAAGCAAAGAAAGACCATTACTTCGCCTCAACGATTCTCTAAATATTAGCTAGCTAGATGGTATATGACTGGCGTGCAAGCCTGTAACCACACGGAATCTGCGCTGCTCCTCTCTCTCTCTTTGCCATACTTCACTTTCCATGTTTGCATGACCTCCCATTTCATGGTTTTCTTGCGCCCTTCTCGCTGCTCTACCCATGTATATATTCTCCCCCATTACTTGTTGCCTATCTTCGCATTTACTACTCCCCCATTTTCACTCATTTATTTGTAGTATGTATTGTGAATTCTCTTTCTTGAAGAATGCGAATGACTCTCAGTAAAATCTATGTGTTAAATTTGGGGTTAATCGTTTAAATTAATTTAGCTTGATTTTCACTTACTATTTTTTTATTTTTTATTTTTATAGATGTGGGCTCTAAATTTATAGGTTTACTAATCACTTCACTGCTTGCAATGGTCCATGCACTATGAATTAGGGGTGAGCATTCGGTTCAAATCGAACCGAACTGAATCAAATCATAAAACTAAATGATATATTTTAGAAACTGAACCGAACCGAAATGGATGACAAATCAAATCGAACAAAATCGCTCTATTTCGATTCTATTCAGTTCAAACTGATCAATTTTATTTTTTATTAATTTTTAATTTAAATTTGATTTTTAAGTTATTTAGCTTTATTTTGACCTTAGTTTGAACCTAAAAACCATTAATCAATGAAATTAAACAATTTATATATATAAAATTACATATAATTCATAAATTCTCCATAAAAATAAATCAATTCAAAAATTAATAAAAGTATTCAGTTCGGTTATGTTTAATTATAATTTTCTCTTCAAAATCGAACCGAATCAAACTGAATTATCTAAAAAATCGAACTAAATCATTGAATTAAAACGATTCAGTTCGATTTATTCGGTTTGACCCGAATAATGCTCATCCCTACTATGAATTACTCTAATTCAAGAGTGGATAACTGTAATCAAGGCTAATGTGTTAAGCTTGAAATTCGCTTTGGCTTTAATCAATTTGGTTTAGTTAACCGTTATTTGTTAACGGTGTGGATGGTTTTACTGTTGGCTGATGAATTAAATATTTCGTGCTATGATCAGCTGATATCAGTATTATATTAAATTTTATATTTGTGGTTCGATTAAAGATAAATAATATGTGTCAGAACTAAAAAAAAAAGGAAAAATAAATTCGCAAGAAAGGATTAATAGTTAAATATTAATGATGACTAACAATATTGGTAGCTGAAAATTTTAACTTTCAGGGTTATATTTATAATTTCAAATCACTAACTAATATAGTTTAGTTTAATTAAGTGTGTCAAATTTATCTATAAGTAAAAAATTATAAGTAAATTAATGTTTAATTTTACTTATAAGTTAAAAAATTATTTAAAATAAGTCAGAAGTTATAAGTAAGATATTATTACCTATAATATATTTATTTATTTTAAAATTATTCTTTGATTAAGTAAAATATTATATTATTTTAATAATTTTAAAAAATATTAACATTATCCTTATTTTAATAATCACATCATTTTAATAAATTAAATTTTTTTAAGTATCTTTTAATAAAACATTGAAATTATTTAAAATTTAATTTTAAATAATTTTATCAAATAATTAACCATTTATTTTTATATTAATATATAAATTAAAAATACATTTTAAATTAAAAACTAAAAGCAAATAATCAAGCTACATCCTCCTAATAAGAGTTGAGGCATATGTATGTTATATAGTTCATGCTTCTAAATTATCACTCACTACACCATCCATATATTAAATGATACTGTAGCCACAGCAATTAATATATTAATTAGGTATTAAAAATTTGATAAGTATCTTTGTGAAAGCTACATGATGATATGCATTATTATTATTATTATTATTATTATTATTATTATTATTATTATTATTATTATTATTATTATTTGATTCTACTCATTGAGTTAATGTGCCATTGACCCATTCCCATATTCTCCAATCACTATAATGAGTTAATGCTTAATA
Source organism: Hevea brasiliensis (assembly GCF_030052815.1). Classification (NCBI taxonomy): domain Eukaryota; kingdom Viridiplantae; phylum Streptophyta; class Magnoliopsida; order Malpighiales; family Euphorbiaceae; genus Hevea; species Hevea brasiliensis. The sequence goes on from NC_079500.1 coordinate 88,078,507, forward strand.
TATAGTTATGTCTTATCTGTTATGTATACTTTGTTTTTCATCATTTTCTTATTTAAGTGCATTATCCCACTTACTGACAAGCTATCAGAGCAGTTCAAATTTAGAATATATCAAGAAACTGCTTCTAACAATTTTTATTTTTATCTTAATTCGAGTTTCCCCTATCCACGTGTAATTTATCCAGTTAGATAATTTAATTTTAATTTATCTCATAATTTATTTTAATTTATATAAAATTTAAAATATCTTATAAAATATTAACTTAATAATCTATATGATTCGGCATGAATCTGATATGCGTGAGTGAATTAATTCGATTAAATAAAATTTTAAGTTAAAAATTAAATTAATTTTTGAAAAAAAAATAACATATATTCATTATTCAAAGTTTTTTAATAGAATGATTTGATGAGTAATTTATATTAACTCACAATTTATATTGATGAAATTACTAAGAAAAGGGAGATGGGGTCTTCTTCATTGAGTATTCCCAAATCCAATAGATTAAAGAAGTTTCAAAATATCTCTTTGAAAGGCATGTAAATCCTTTTAATTTTTTTTCATAAAAGATAAACCTATAATTTCAAAATAAGAAGCTTTTTTTCTTTATTTTTCTTCCAATAGAAACAAAATTTGGAGTCAACTCTTGCCTTTTGTATGATGATAATCATGTAAAGTTTGGTTCATTATACTTAATGACTTGCAAATCCTTTTCTAATCTAATTTATACTGTGAAGATATTGAGGATCTATTATTTATTTCCCATGCATAATATAATTAATTAGCCATGACATGAAGCATATGATAAAAGAATGAAAATTTTTATTTAGACCGGTCGATTATAAATTTAAAACATAATTTATATGGTAGGACTCATATATAATATAGGTAAAATTAGAAATGGTAAAGGGCAAGTCGGAGACAGGGATCACTATCTTGTTCCCCGCCCATGAGAGTATAAGATAAAGCATGGACTTTCCTATCAAAGAGCTTCAGCGAGTGAAGCGTGTTTTTCCACAAAGACTTTTTATTTTATTTTTTTATTTTAGTAATATAAATTAATTTATTTATTAAAAATAAATTTTAAGCTAGAAATATAAGTTTTAAATATAATTTTAAATAATGTATTTATATTTTTTCTAAAATTATAATATTTAAAAACATAAATTTATAGAAATAAATTATTTTTAATAAAAAATAATATATTATTATGTAGATGCAGATTACGGAAATTTAAAGTAAAGATAAAAATTTCCTTGTCCTCGCTCCACACAATAAGATAAAAATTTCCTTGTCCTCGCTCCACACAATATTAAAGTTGAGATAGATTAAGAAAAATTAATTAAATTCAAAATCGAATTAGATTCCAAAATAATTATTATCTCTAAATAAAATCTATATATTTATGTTTCACATCCATGATCCGTAAGTCAAAGGATAATGCGTAGATTAAGGAGAGCAAGTTCTTGGCGTGAACAAGTACCATTGATGGGTTGTGTGAGGCACGTCATCAAACCAAATTAACAATCAAACACACACCATTATTTTGCCAAGCAAAGGATCTCTTAATTATGCCTTGCCTTCTCTCTCCCACAAGTGGATTTTTCATCAAATTTTAATAAAAATGATGAGTTTAAAATTTATATAAATAAAGAGCTAACTTGGAAGAGAAAGAAAGCTAGCTATGTAGTTAGTGTGCCTGTGGGGATAACCCACTCCATAATATCATAAAGTTTATACTGGTATTATACTATACTTTTTGTACTTCACAAGGTATCCACTGATAGAGAGAGAAAAGTAGCTTATGAGCCACTCAACTGCAACATGCTTGTTTAATTTGTTGCAATTAAGCAACCCATAGACCCCATATAATAATAATAATAATAATAATAATAAAAATAATAATAAGTGAGGACCGTATCTATCAAATTATGCTTCAACTCTTTTTTTTTTTTTTTTTTTTTTTTTTTTTTAAGTTAACCATTTCAAATTATATATATTGTTTACCATTAATTAAACTAGTAATTTAATTTAAATTTTTTACAATGCATTAAAAATTATTCCAATATTATTCAATTAAAATTCATTAATGATTAATATATATATATATATATATAAACTGAACCTAAAAATTGCTTCACTAGAATGTGCTACATAATTTAATAAAAAATCATCACATGGCATAGCCTTTTTTTATTTTTAAATTTTATATAAAAAATTAACTTATCATATTCAACATCATCTTTTTATTTAATTTTTTTAAATTTTATAATATAATCATCTAAAATAATAATTATCTAAAATTTCTTTTACCACATCTTTTAAGAATTTTAAAATTTTTAAGTTTACAATTTAAGGTATTGTAAAACCGTGTTGATCATAGCCCATCATAATTTATATCTCTAAAAATAACAGTTTTTTTAATTAAATTCTTTAGTTAAATTAGAAAAGGGGTGAACTCCTTTTTATATATATATATATATATATATATATATATATATATATATATATATATATATATATATATATATATTAATTTTTCACTAGAAAATTATTTATAAAATTTAAACATTTATTTTTAATAACATTTCATATATTTTTAAAATCTAAGAATTTTAATAATAATACTTTAAAAATCGTCACATCATATATTTATTTTTTTTTACTTTATTACCCCTTTTATTGGTATATGTCTACTAATTTAAAAATAATAATAACAGATCATTTATTATTTAATTTATTTCAAAATTTAAAATTAAATGTTTTATATTTTTATATTTTTTATTAAATACAAAATTATATCAGTTGCTATTTTCCCAAAGCTCAGGCAAAACGGGCCAAAAAGAAGGAGAAGGGAACCATTTATATGTATGCCATACATCACCACACCTTTATAAACATAAATATTTAGAGAAATACAAACTACCCCTTTGGATCAGTTTGGAGAAATGACATGAGTTACCGCTCAATATTGTAATTGAGAAACACTAAGACCATGTTTGATTCAATTATATAATAAAATTCATTTTATTTGCAAATAAATTACATGATAGAATTCTTTTACAAATGAATTTTTTTGTTTGATATATTTTATATTAAATATGAAATTCATTTTAAATAAAATGAATTATGTGTTTAGTATGAATGAAAAATTCAATTCAAAATATTAATTTTCAAAAAATACCCTTTATATCTATTTTCGTCCGAGTCTATATCTGTGTATGTGCCTATATATCTATGGTATGTTTGTATCTATATGTGTCTATCTTTATTTGCGTTTATTTCATATCTAAGTATATGTCTGTTTGTATTTGTGCTTGTGTTCGTGTCTGTATCTATATCTATGTCTATTTGTATTTATACCAATATCTGGATGTGTCTGAGTCTATGTTTGTATCTATATCTATGTCTCTTCATATGTCTGTGTGTTTGTCATATAGACAAAAAAAAAAAAAGAGTGGTGGGGGGGGGGGGGGGTGGGGGGGTCGGTTTGTGTTTAAGGAATAAGAAGAGAAAATAAAATAGAATGGTATATAATAAGAGATGATAATTTTATTACTTAAAATATATATGATTTAAATTTGGAATTCATTTGTAAATTCTAATTAATTGATAGAATTCGATTTAGTTATTATAATAAATTTTATAGAATTGGTTATTAAAAATTTCAAATAAATTTTCATTTAAGTTAAATATTTAAATATTAAATTTATAAATAAATTGTACAAAATTTTATGGAATTCATTTGTAATAAACATAAAAATGATAATTCAATTTTTTTTATTAAGAATTTAATCGCTAAAACACTAATTAGAAATTGAGTTTAAAAATAGAAAATATGCAGTATTAGACACCTTAATATGTTTAGCCATTATAACCAACTTTCACTTAATAAAAGTGATAATTCAACTTTTTTTTATTAAAAATTTAATCGCTAAAGCACTAATTAGAAATTGAGTTTAAAATAGAATATGAAATATTTAGTATTTGACACCTTAGTATGTTTAGCCATTATAACCAACTTTCACTTAACTAATTTATTTTATTTGAAGTTGTTCAATCAAATTCATCCCTAATACTATTCATGCAAACCATCATTATACTCATCAATCAACAAGCACAGATACATGTTAGAATTCCAAGTCAATTAGAATTAGGAAATTTAATTAGTTTTAAATTAAAAAAATTTTAGTTGAAAATTAAAAAAAAAAAAAAATACATGCTGGTGTAGGTTTTCACTAGAGTCCAAGATCGAGTTGAACTTGATAAACGTGGCCTATAAAAGGATGCAGAACGTGAGGCCATATTATGAGAGTTGAGTGAACAACATGTGCTAAGTGCAATCAAAAGGTGGAGAATTGCAATTTAGTCCATCGAATTGTGAGTATTGTTTGAGCGCCGTGTGAGGTAATTTGTGAGTGATTTTGAAGGTGAGATAAATAATTAGTTTGTGTAATTATTTTTCCTTTGATTGATGAATTTATTGGTGAAGTAAGTTTAGACCGAATCATATTAAATTTTGTATTTTTTAATTTGTGTAGGTATAATTTTCAACACAAGTGATATATGATTAGATTTGTGACTCAAAATCATAGTTGTACTTGGAGAGAGACATTTTCCTAATTTGAGTAGAAAAATATTCTTAGATAGAGGAATATTTTCTATATAGAGTATAACTTTTATTTTAGTGTGATTCCTAAATTGAATGAGACTCTTAATCAGATTAGAATTGAGGAAATTAATATTATAAATAGAAGAATGGTGAAAAGGCTATTTAACATTTAGCTCATGGAGTAAGGTTATTGCCCATTGTAAAAAAGATCTTTGCCAATTGCTAAGGATTTAGTTTTGTCCATCGATGAAGGGCTTTTGCCCATTGCAGTCCTATGGTGGGAGAGAGGTTTTAGCCTAAGGTTGTAATCCCATGGGAGGAAAAAGGCTTTAGCCTAAGTTGAAAAAGGGCATAGTCCAAGAGAAAGGGACTATTATCTATTATAGTTGAAGACCCTTTATAGTGTATTAGGTAGTTAAAGTAGTAAATTTATTGGATTATGTCTAGAGAAAAATAAGAGGGATTGACTAATATATTTACTATGAGCAATTTTAATGTGAGGGAATCTTAAGTATAATTTGGTTGATGGGTAGTATAGTTTGAGATTGTAATGAATGATTTATTATTATTGATAGTAAAAAATGATATGCCTATAGATATAACTCTATGTAGAAAGGGTGAATCACGTAGATATTAGTGTTTTGTGTATTTATTTTATTTCTTTTTTAGTTTACATGCTTTTGTGATGCACAACAATTGGTATCAGAGCATGGAAATGATCTTGGTGAGTTTAGTTGAAAGTGGAGCTGCTGCGACATGTAGAAAGTTGCACATGCAACAATGGTGATGGTGGAGAGTTGAAATTAAGGTGGAGCTCTTGAAGCGAAATCAAGATGGTTAATGACGTGAAATTTTTTTTTTTTTAAAAAAAGTAAGTTGCACCCAAGATGAAGATTGAAGAGACTAATTGTAACATCCTCCCGGTAGCAATTCCGCACAGTCTACTGTTCCGGTGACCAGTGTCGGTCCGGACAGCTAGAACTTCTGAAAAAAATATTTAAACTAAAGTGAGGAACCATAATTAACTCAAATATTGATGAGAAAAATTTAGTAAAAATTTTAGAAATAAAATACAACTAAGTCAAATGAGCCGGTGCCCAAGCGATGGGTAACCCAGAGGGAAGTTGCGGTTCTCGCAACGAGGAGCCCTAGACCCGAGAGAAAATTCATAAAATAATTTTTGGGACTCCAGAGAAGGGTCATTGAGGTTCCTATGGCATTAGAATGCCAAGAAAATATTTAGAAAAATTTTTCAATCGGTACAGACAATTTTGACCCGTTAAGCCAAACGGAGGGCATTTCGGTCATTTCGCCTTCAGAGGTGATTTTTGGTCGACTTGTCCAGTTAATTAAATAATTATTATGACTCAAAATATGAATAAATATTGCTAAAAATTAAATTGAAATGTGGTAGAAAAGAAAAAAAAAGAAAAATCAAAAATTAAGCAAATTATGACATATTATGATGTCACTCACTTACTTCCAACCAATCACAATTAAACAACCTATTAATTAATAAATAAAAAGAGATAAATATGGCCAAAAACAAAAGAAATCAGCAGCCCTTCTTCTCCTTAGAAAAACGTTTTACACCCCCTCCCCTCTTCCTCCATTGAATCTCAACCAAAGCTCCATTTTCATCCTTATTTCATCACAAACTCTCCTAAGTCCTTTCACTAAAAACTTGTCTATACCTCTTGGGAAGTGTTTGGCAGCCAAGAAGAAGAAAGAAAGTGAAGATTGGGACTGGGAAAAATCTGCCTACAAGAGGTTAAAGTGAGGTTAGTGCACATATGTATTTAAAACTCCTTAATTCCATGTTAGAGATGTGTAATAGGTAAGAAATTGTGAAATAAATGAACTAAACTCATGTGTATGAAGCCCATGGATTTTGGCTGCCCCTAAGGAAGGAACAAGATTGAGTGTTTGGATGGACTTGGAGTGCACTAGAGGTTATGTTTAAAGTGTATGAACATAAGGATAATGAAGTAGTTGGTTAATTAAGGTAAATTGTGTAAATTTTGAATTTAAGCTACGGTTTTGGGAGTGAAAATTTGATTTGGCTTATGGAATGATTAGTGGACATTCTAATGGTCAATTAGTGACCATTTAAGGCAAGTAAATCATAATTTGAAGTGAGCTAATGCATGGTAAACTGAAATGGGGAGGCTGCCAAGAGACAGCAGAAATGAGGCTGTGAGTCCAGCATGTTTGGACTGCCATATCCTTGGCTGTGTAGGTCCAATTGGTGTTTGGCCAATTGGACATGAAACTAGGCTTATAATGGCACATTTTTGCTGAAGAAACCATGCCCAAAAGACCAAAGCAAGAGGACCAAAATTTGACCCCAATCCGGATACCCTGCAACTAGCACCTGCAGAAATGACCAAATGAACTGTAACTGTTCATTTGGCCATAACTCACTGTAGAATGGTCAAATTGACCTGAAATTTTTACAACAACAAGATAGGATATAGACAAACAACTTTCATGAAGAACATTACCCCAAATTATGCCATTAACCCATTCAAATTATTGGGCAAAGTTAAGTTATCAAACCTGCAACTCTGCAGATTTTCACTTGAGCAGTAATGTTTGGATGGCTATAACTCTCTTTAGAAAACTCGGATTTAGGCGATTCTTGAACCGATGGAAACCTAAGGTATGGTAGAACATTTCATAAGAAGAAAGTTAGACCAAATTATGAACTTAACTTGATCAAATTACTGACCAAAGTTGGACCAAAAATCTGCCAGACCCAAAATCTCAGCATGAACAGTAAACTTATTTTGGCCATAACTTGAGCTACAAAACACCAAATGGAGTGATTCAAAAAAAGAAATTCAACTAGACAAAATAAGGAACAACTTTCATGTTTACCATTTCCTCAAATTCCCACTGTAGAAATATCAAATGGAACAATAAAGATGAAGCACCAAATCTGAAAATTTTGTTCAATTAGCATTAAGCTTAGAAATGGTATTGGCAACCAATACCAACAAGTTTTAAATACAAAATGTGGTATGTTTGGGGTGTTAAAACCAATACACCTATTTTCTATCCAAAAGTCTACATTTTTGTTGACCAATGAGGTGAATAGTGACACCAAAACAAAAAATTGACAATTTTGCCAAAATGACCTAAGCTTTGAGAAAGTGACCAAAACTAACAAGTTTTGAATACAAAATGTGGTATGTTGGGAGTATGAAAACCAATGTACCTATTGTTTATGCAAAAGTCAACATTTTAGTTGACTAATGAAATGAATAGTGACATGAAAACTTGAAATTCAAAAATTGTGAAACTTAAAAATGCAAAACGCCCTAGTAGGCCTAATGTGATTGGTTTGGATAGTTTGGCATGCCAATAGGGTATTGTTTTAGCAGTACTGCGAAAGGAAAGGCTTTATGCCTGTATTCATGGCTTTATGCCCGTATTCATGGCTTTTATGCCCGTATTCATGGCTTTTATGCCGATTATGTGATATCATGGCTCTTTAGCCATACTGACTGCATACGTGGTTGACGTTCTGTGTCCCATGGTATGACGGCCCGAGGCACCGCGGTGTCCAGTGCCAACGACCCGTTATCCAGTCCAGTCGTCCAGTATAGGTTACTTGGGCATGGAAAAGTATAACTGTGATTGAACTGATTATTAAAGAAAATACGAAAATTAAGTATCAGGAATGATTACAAAAATACAAAGAAGCTCAATATCATGAAGAAAATAATTAACGAAATGCATGAAGAAGTTAATATCATGAAACATGATTAGCCCTCAACTACACAATAAGTTAGTAATTATTCATTTCTTATGAACACAATAGCAAGGAAATTATTATTTTTATTTGCATATTGTATTTTCTTGTATTATTGGCACCACTAAGCTTTATGCTTAGCGCGTCGCTTTTGCAACGCGTAGCTACTGAAGATTTGGACAGAGGGCCCAGTAGACCACAGATTGGGTAAGGCCGTTCACAGTTCTGCATAGTGTCCGTGTCACCTCAACTTCTGCAGTGCATTGGTAGGACACTAGGTGTCATTTTGGCATTCTGTAATAAATTTTGATTTTCTCATATGTAATGAAACTTATGTAATGTAATTTGATGTTCATGTAAATAATGAGAATTGTGTTTGTAAATGGAAAAGTGAATGTGTATCTGTAATTTATATATGATTATCACATGTGATGAATGATTGAGAAATGAATGGTTGAAAAATGTTGAGATTTTGATAAATGGAATTGAGATTATTGAATATGAATATAGAAAGTGTTTTTCACAGGTTCCGAAGAACGGTTTTCTCCATTTTTAGCCGGTATTTTGCCGGATTTTCTTTAAAATTTTCGGAACCTCAAATAAATAAAAATTTCGATAAATGGCTTAAAATGAATTATATTTCACAAGTTATATTCAAAATTATGATAAAAATTAATTAAGATAAAATAGAGTGCTCCGGCACACTGAGTGGCATTGCTTGCTCGGCTACACTGTAGTCGGGTAAGGGGTGTCACATTTAGTGGTATCAGAGCACGGTTTAGGCGTTTCTGGACCTAGATAGATTGCATATCATGCATTGCATTCATAAGAGTCGAGGTGACACTATTACAGATTTGTATTTCCTGTTTATTTTAGGTTAAGGTATGGAATAAGAGAGTGAAGAGACAATGAGATAGCGAATGGAGATGAGAAAGAGACTGTATTTAAGATGAAAAAGCATGAGTACATAACTGTTTGAGGATAGGATTGAGACTAAGGAGAAAGTGAAGTAGGATAACACGGAAAGGTGAAGAAATAAAGAGGTAGTAGCTCCTTGGCTATTTACATTGGATAAATTTCGAGGACGAAATTTAAATTAGAGGGGAAGAGTTGTAACATCCTCCCGGTAGCAATTCCGCACAGTCTACTGTTCCGGTGACCAGTGTTGGTCCGGACAGCTAGAACTTCTGAAAAAAATATTTAAACTAAAGTGAGGAACCATAATTAACTCAAATATTGATGAGAAAAATTTAGTAAAAATTTTAGAAATAAAATACAACGAAGTCAAATGAGCCGGTGCCCAAGCGATGGGTAACCCAGAGGGAAGTTGCGGTTCTCGCAACGAGGAGCCCTAGACCCGAGAGAAAATTCATAAAATAATTTTTGGGACTCCAGAGAAGGGTCATTGAGGTTCTTATGGCATTAGAATGCCAAGAAAATATTTAGAAAAATTTTTCAATCGGTACAAACAATTTTGACCCGTTAAGCCAAACGGAGGGCATTTCGGTCATTTCGCCTTCAGAGGTGATTTTTGGTCGACTTGTCCAGTTAAGTAAATAATTATTATGACTCAAAATATGAATAAATATTGCTAAAAATTAAATTGAAATGTGGTAGAAAAGAAAAGAAAAGAAAAATAAAAAATTAAGCAAATTATGACATATTATGATATCACTCACTTACTTCCAACCAATCACAATTAAACAACCTATTAATTAATAAATAAAAAGAGATAAATATGGCCAAAAACAAAAGAAATCAGCAGCCCTTCTTCTCCTTAGAAAAACGTTTTACACCCCCTCCCCTCTTCCTCCATTGAATCTCAACCAAAGCTCCATTTTCATCCTTATTTCATCACAAACTCTCCTAAGTCCTTTCACTAAAAACTTGTCTATACCTCTTGGGAAGTGTTTGGCAGCCAAGAAGAAGAAAGAAAGTGAAGATTGGGACTTGGAAAAATCTGCCTACAAGAGGTTAAAGTGAGGTTAGTGCACATATGTATTTAAAACTCCTTAATTCCATGTTAGAGATGTGTAATAGGTAAGAAATTGTGAAATAAATGAACTAAACTCATGTGTATGAAGCCCATGGATTTTGGCTGCCCCTAAGGAAGGAACAAGATTGAGTGTTTGGATGGACTTGGAGTGCACTAGAGGTTATGTTTAAAGTGTATGAACATAAGGATAATGAAGTAGTTGGTTAATTAAGGTAAATTGTGTAAATTTTGAATTTAAGCTACGGTTTTGGGAGTGAAAATTTGATTTGGCTTATGGAATGATTAGTGGACATTCTAATGGTCAATTAGTGACCATTTAAGGCAAGTAAATCATAATTTGAAGTGAGCTAATGCATGGTAAACTGAAATGGGGAGGCTGCCAAGAGACAGCAGAAATGAGGCTGTGAGTCCAGCATGTTTGGACTGTCATATCCTTGGCTGTGTAGGTCCAATTGGTGTTTGGCCAATTGGACATGAAACTAGGCTTATAATGGCACATTTTTGCTGAAGAAACCATGCCCAAAAGACCAAATCAAGAGGACCAAAATTTGACCCCAATCCGGATACCCTGCAACCAGCACCTGCAAAAATGACCAAATGAACTGTAACTGTTCATTTGGCCATAACTCACTGTAGAATGGTCAAATTGACCTGAAATTTTTACAGCAACAAGATAGGATATAGACAAACAACTTTCATGAAGAACATTACCCCAAATTATGCCATTAACCCATTCAAATTATTGGGCAAATTTAAGTTATCAAACCTGCAACTCTGCAGATTTTCACTTGAGCAGTAATGTTTGGATGGCTATAACTCTCTTTAGAAAACTCGGATTTAGGCGATTCTTGAACCGATGGAAACCTAAGGTATGGTAGAACATTTCATAAGAAGAAAGTTAGACCAAATTATGAACTTAACTTGATCAAATTACTGATCAAAATTGAACAAAAAATCTGCCAGACCCAAAATCTCAGCATGAACAGTGCACGTGAATAGTAAACTTATTTTGGCCATAACTTGAGCTACAAAACTCCAAATGGAGTGATTCAAAAAAAGAAATTCAACTAGACAAAATAAGGAACAACTTTCATGTTTACCATTTCCTCAAATTCCCACTGTAGAAATATCAAATGGAACAATAAAGATGAAGCACCAAATCTGAAAATTTTGTTCAATTAGCATTAAGCTTAGAAATGGTATTGGCAACCAATACCAACAAGTTTTAAATACAAAATGTAGTATGTTTGGGGTGTTAAAACCAATACACCTATTTTCTATCCAAAAGTCAACATTTTTGTTGACCAATGAGGTGAATAGTGACACCAAAACCAAAAATTGGCAATTTTGCCAAAATGACCTAAGCTTTGAGAAAGTGACCAAAACTAACAAGTTTTGAATACAAAATGTGGTATGTTGGGAGTATGAAAACCAATGTACCTATTGTTTATGCAAAAGTCAACATTTTAGTTGACTAATGAAATGAATAGTGACATGAAAACTTGAAATTCAAAAATTGTGAAACTTAAAAATGCAAAATGCCCTAGTAGGCCTAATGTGATTGGTTTGGATAGTTTGGCATGCCAATAGGGTATTGTTTTAGCGATCGCGAAAGGAAAGGCTTTATGCCTGTATTCATGGCTTTATGCCCGTATTCATGGCTTTTATGCCCGTATTCATGGCTTTTATGCCGATTATGTGATATCATGGCTCTTTAGCCATACTAACTGCATACGTGGTTGACGTTCTGCGTCCCATGGTATGACGGCCCGAGGCACCGCGGTGTCCAGTGCCAACGACCCGTTATCTAGTCCAGTCGTCCAGTATAGGTTACTTGGGCATGGAAAAGTATAACTGTGATTGAACTGATTATTAAAGAAAATACGAAAATTAAGTATCAAGAATGATTACAAAAATACAAAGAAGCTCAATATCATGAAGAAAATAATTAACGAAATGCATGAAGAAGTTAATATCATGAAACATGATTAGCCCTCGACTGCACAATAAGTTAGTAATTATTCATTTCTTATGAACACAATAGCAAGGAAATTATTATTTTTATTTGCATATTGTATTTTCTTGTATTATTGGCACCACTAAGCTTTATGCTTAGCGCGTCGCTTTTGCAACGCGTAGGTACTGAAGATTTGGATAGAGGGCCCAGTAGACCACAGATTGGGTAAGGCCGTTCACAGTTCTGCATAGTGTCCGTGTCACCTCAACTTCTGCAGTGCATTGGTAGGACACTAGGTGTCATTTTGGCATTCTGTAATAAATTTTGATTTTCTCATATGTAATGAAACTTATGTAATATAATTTGATGTTCATGTAAATAATGAGAATTGTGTTTGTAAATGGAAAAGTGAATGTGTATCTGTAATTTATATATGATTATCACATTTGATGAATGATTGAGAAATGAATGGTTGAAAAATGTTGAGATTTTGATAAATGGAATTGAGATTATTGAATATGAATATAGAAAGTGTTTTTCACAGGTTCCGAAGAACGGTTTTCTCCATTTTTAGCCGGTATTCTGCCGGATTTTCTTTAAAATTTTCGGAACCTTAAATAAATAAAAATTTCGATAAATGGCTTAAAATGAATTATATTTCACAAGTTATATTCAAAATTATGATAAAAATTAATTAAGATAAAATAGAGTGCTCCGGCACACTGAGTGGCATTGCTTGCTCAGCTACACTGTAGTCGGGTAAGGGGTGTCACACTAATGATTTGAAGGGTTTAAGCTCAAGCATGAAGAGCCCATGATTTAATAACACCCAAGAATATCGAGGTATGCAAGGGCTGATAGATTTTGAGTCAAGGTGGAAATTGTTAGATTTATGCCTCAAAATCCTATTGGGATTTAGATAGAGACATTTTTCTAATTTGAGTGAAAGAAATATTCATTAATAGGATAAAAGAATATTTCTCATATAAAATACAACTTTTATTTTAGCGGTATTCCTCAAATTAGGATTAAGGAAATTAACATTATAAATAAAAGAATAGTGATAAGTTTATTTAGGTTTTAGCTCATGGAGTGAGGTTATTGCCCACTGTAGAGAAGGGCTTTGCCAATTATTGAGGATTTAGCTTTGTCCATTGATGAGACGCTCTTGCCCATTGCAGTCCCATGGAAGGAGAGAGGTTTCAACCTAAGGTTGTAATCCCATGGAGGGAAAGAGACTTCGGCCTAAGGTAGAGAAGGGCATAGTCCAAGAGGAAAGAACTATTGTCCATTACACTTAAAGACAGCCTTTATTGTGTATTAGGTAGTTAAAGTAGTAAATATATTGGGTTATGTCTAGAGAAGAATGAGAGGGACTAACTAATATATTTACTATGACCAGTTTGATATGAAAGTTCTCTTTGGTATAATTAGGTTGATGGGTAATATAGTTTGAACTTGTAATAGATGATTTATTATTATTGATAGTAGAATATGGCATGCCTATGGACGTAACCCCATGTGGAGAGGGTGTGTAACAACCCTCACTAGTCTACAATGTAGTTGAGTAAGGAATGCTATATTCGGTGCCGGAGCACCTTATCTTATCTTACTTTATTCCTAAATAATTTTTTTTTTTATCTTCTTCTCACCCTTTTAATTAATCATTCAATTTATTTATGAGGGAGAAACTGGCGGAGTTTCCCCTATTGTATTGCCGTTTGGCCTATTTTACTATTCACCTGCTTGAAATTTTTCAATAACATTCTACAATAAAAATCTCATCAATTATTTTCATAATCATCTCATATTTCAAATATCATCCATATATTTCAAATTTCATATTCATTTCTATGCATTTCTATTCATGCACAATTTATATATAGAAATTCCCAAATTTCACTAGTTTACATGATTTACAGACAGGTTACATAAACTCATAATTTATATGATCTACAAATTAATTACAATTCCATAATCTATATTTCAACATACGATTCATAATTTACATTATAAATAATAACTAATTATAATGTACAAAATACATAATATGACCTATATGGGCCCTATTTACATGCATGGCTGAGGAGGTGACAACCTTGAACACTCTGCAGATCCGAACTCTAAAATCCAGTCTAATGTCCACTGGGCTTTGTATTCAGTACCTGCTCGAGGAAAACAAATCCATCGCGCTAAGTATTCCTGCTTAGTGGTGTAATAATATAACAAGAAAAGAATATATACAAATAAAGAAAGAATGGATCATAATTTGGATACTGTAGAACTTAATTTAATTTAATATAGTACTTCTAGTATTAACTATCTTTTGTTCTAATTTATTCTACTTCAGAAGCGCTTAATTCCTAAATTCACAGTAATAATATACAATCCACAAAAATTCTAAGAATATTATTCTTACCTTTATATTATTATGAAAAGGTGCATTTGAAATGTTTATTTAAGTTATATTTCTATTGCTAATCTTTTTATCATTTCATTCAATACTTGCTAGGTTATCATAGATTATTTTATAATAATTAATGTTCTCAGAGTCATTTCATAATAGATAAATTTTAACATTAGTCCAGTTCATTTCAGTTCTTCCTATTAAAGAGATTCTTAGAGCTAATCTAATTTATTTCAGGTCTTCTTACTTATTTAGTTAATCTCTAATATTTTTAATTGCTCATATTTTTAACTTATTTCAATAAATTACATTGTCCAAGTAACCTATGACAGGCTGACTAAATTGGATAAGTGGGTCACTGGGCACTGGACACTGTGGTGTCTCGAGCCGTCATACTATAGGACGTGAAATATGAAACGTCAACCACGTATGCAATCAATATGGATAAAAGCCATGATAACAGATAATCGGGCATATAAGCCATAAATACAGGCATAAAGCCTTACGCAGTACTGCTAAAACAATACCCTATTGGCATACCAATCTATCCAGTCTGACACACGTGTCTAGGCAATACATGGGCACATAGTACCATTAAGCATTAATATGTATTATTATGTTATTATTTCATTATAAGGTTCAATTATAATTGATAAAATTTTATTCTATTCCTAGTGAAAGTATAAATTCCTAAATCACAATTACACATAATTCATGCATTCCTCATAATTTATACATTCAGTATTCCATTCATGATAATTTCAATTTACATCGATCAATTTTCGTGTACTATTTATACATCGAAATATTTTTCTCTCTCATAATGAGGACTAATGCCCCCTTCATACATCCATATGATTCTTTTATTCATTACAATATTTATATATATTATCGATCATATTCCAAGTAATCCATGAACATTTCATGGATTTTAGATTTTAGACCCTAAATTTTCTTCTAACAAATTTAGCCAAGACATGTAGTCCATTAGGCCATACTTCCTTCATGGAAGTTGTCACTTTATGTATTAGCTTAAATTTCCCTTTCTAAATCATCTATTTGAAATAGTATAATTCTAATTTTTTTTTTAAAACAAATAAGTATTGACTATCCAGGGTACTGAACCTTGTAAGTCTACTAATTTCAAGATTTCCTATTTTCTTTATCATACAATTCCAAGCACTAAAGCTTAGAATTGATTGGACATATTACAGTGATAAATTTAACCTATGGTCCTTTATAGGAGTTGTTCTCGTATGTCCTAGAGTCACTTAAATTCAAGAAATTTTAATTCACTAATCACAAAATATATGTTAGTAATTATAATGACTTCTTTAATTTATATTTTTATTTCTTATGTCTTTGGGATTACTATTTACATATTACTATTCACTCAAATTCTTGACTTTTTTATACATAATATGTATACAAATGTTTGATACATAATTATATCACATTTTGGGTTCTAAGTTTGTTGGCATTGATTGCCAATTACAATTCAAAGCCTCCTAGAATTATTTTCAAAAATTCAATTTTTGTGTCATATGTTTACTGTTCTATTGGTCTAAGCTACAGTGAAAATTTAGCTAACTTGTCTTCATTAAAGTTGTTCCTTAATGTGTCTTCTTTAATTTTCTTTTTGAATCACTCCACTTGGCATTTTGTAGCTCAAGTTATGATCAATCTACCATAACTGGCCAGATTGGTCAAAACCCAGAATTTATGGGCAAAACTGATTCTGGCAGATTTGGTGACCTAAATTTGACTAACAATTTGAATTGGTTATGGTCATAATTTGGATTTCTGTTCTCATGAAAGTTGTTCTAAATTGTCTAAGCTTTCCATTGACATGAAAATTAGGTCATTTGGACCTTTCTACATCAAGTTATGGTATTTGGTCAATTTTTCCAGGTCTAGAATTGGTTACCCGGATTTGGCTAATTTTTAGGTCATCCTAAATTGGTTTTCTGAGCAAGATTTCTCCATAAAAAATGTGCCATTATGTGTCTAATTTCACCTCTAATTGGCCTTGTACCAATTAGAGCTACACAAGTCAACCTAGGCCTATCCAAACACACTGGACTCCAAGGGTCCAGATTCCAAATAATGAGGCAGCATACCATTTTCAATTCCAATGCCACAATGGTTTCCAATTTAAGGTCAATGTAACACTCCTATATTCGGTAGTATATTCTACAGTTCTGGTAATCGGTGTCTGTCCGAACAGTTAGAATGCCTGGAATTATACTTAAATGTTTGTGAAGAGAAATAAGATAATGAAATACAATAGAGGAAAATACAAGAAAAATAAAGGAAAAATAAGAGCAATGAAATGTGATTAAGTTAAACGAGCCAAAAACTCTAGCGATGGGTGACCGCACCAAGAAGTTGCGGCGAGGACCATTGACTAGCCCTGGACCGCGGAGATGTTAGTAGTATGCCCTAGAGCATATCATTTAGTATGTATCTTGTACATGTTTTTATTAATAAAAGGCAATTTCGCTTTTCCATTTACATAATATATTTATGTGTAATAGAAAAGGTCCATTGATATTTTTTTAGAAATTCTATTCTTAAGTTGTTAAGAATATGAGTGATAGTATTTCTAGTACAAAGTATCATAAATAGGTTCACAATCGAGGATACTTCATAATAAGGACATGACTTATCCAGAAAGATTGTATTCATGTTTGTTCCTAAGTTGTTTATGTGAGATATAAATAAGATGGAATGGTAAGTCTCATGCCATATGACAAACATGATAGGCACTTATAAATGATAAGTAGGCCGAACCAGTGGTACTTATGACAAGCACATGGAGTTTACTCTTATCAATGTTTTGTCATAAATCATATCAGTGCATATAATCTTTAAACCTAAGATAGCACAGTTATCTTGTATATAGATAGTTTGAGTTTGATACTGCTTTCATACTTGTACTGTGTATGGGTATATGGGCATGTGTTAGCTCCTACTAGTTATATATGGAGGTAGGTGTTGATCAAGATGGAATCTGTTCCTCTAAGTAAATAGAGATAAAATCCTATGTTCATTTAATTGTTCTTGATGTTTCAAGTTTCTGGCCAGGACAGATAGATTTAATCAGAAAAGAGTTTCTGATGAGAAAATATTTTTAATCAAGAACTGGAATTAAAAGAGAACATAATATTCATAGCAAATGGAGTTTGACATAAACCATAACTCCAGCTTGAGTTGGGATTTTGTACCAGAGAGATTCTAGTGCATGGTAATATATGATTATAGGTTCATTTAAGGTAAACCTTATTACTAATTGGGTGACCATGGCATGCTATGCTAGGTGTTAACCATGGTCTATGAGGTGCATAAAATGATTTAGAGAAATCATTTATGGTAAGAAAGAGTTCTGATGATATTAAGAGTTGATATCATATCTCATTGCCAATTAGTGATGAGCCTAGTAAGTCACACACATACACAAGTTATCACCTAATTAAATATGATTTAATTAATTAATTAATTAAAGAGTTTAACTGATTAATTAAATAGGTTTGGTTTGCAATTAGATTGCATAGTCCCTAGTATGACTTGAAACCAAATCTAGACTATTGGATGTGTAGTATAAGTTAAATTTATATTTAAAGTGTTTAAATATGAATTTAATTAATGAGAAATTAATTAATAAAGATTAATTAATTTATTTATATTTGATATAAATTGATTAGAAGAAGAGAAATAATTATTTTGGGTTGAGAACTCAAAATTAAGACACAGGGGCATTTTGGTCATTTCACAGGGTGACATGTGGCACCATGAGATGGTGACACATGGCATTACACATAAGCTTGCCAAATGTCTTTTAATCATGTAAGATGATTAAAATTAAGATTAAATATAGGTTTGACACTTGGCACAATGTGATTGGGCAATTAAACCTAGAACCAATCAGAAGGTGACATGTGGCAAGGGTTTAATGTGTTAACCTAGCTATATAAGTGTTGTTATGAAGAAAAAAAAAAATAGAACTAGCTGCTGCTCTCATTTGTGCCACCACTATGAAGCTCTCCCTCTCTTCTTCTTCATCTCTCACCAATTCCAAGAGATTAGCAAACAATCTCTTGAATTAAAAATACTGGAAATCGTTTCTGGTGTCCTGTTTACATCTTTAATCTCTTAAAAGGCAAAACTTGATTTTCTAATTAATAGAAAAAGCTTTAGAAGCTATTCAAGGCTGCCATAGGTGTTCTTGGTGTGGACAAGCTCAAGGGACAACTTCTGGTGTCCTGAAGATGAATCTCAAAGGCGCAAATACACTGCAGTGCATCAAGAGGTTAGTGTGTTTGTTCTTGATTTAATATAGGATTCTAAAATTAATCTGATTAATTCTAAAATCTTAAATGGAAAATACAAATCCAAAAACATATTAAAAGTGCTTTAATATGTTGTTTATCATTGAAATCAAATAGATAAAAATAAATCTTGCATAAAGCATGTGACCCTAGGTGAAAATTTTTTGAATTCAATGGTATAAACTTGTGTTTTTCACGCTTCCGCTCCTTCAATTGGTATCAGAGCCACTATATTTGCCATTTAGATTATTGATTATATGATTTAATTGTGTGTTTTAATCATGAGATGATTTATCCATTGCTGGTTGCAATGGATGTGTGGCGGCATGCAAGAGAACACCTAATGGTGCGCAAGGTTTGTGGCTTCATGGGTGGCTCAAGGTTTGGCTTTTTAATTGGCAATTGTTGTATGATCTAAAAGCTCATCCTATGTCTAATTAAATTGTTTAATTAGAATTTCAATCACACAATTAAATTTTGATTCAAATCAGAATTTTAAAAATTGTTTGAATGTGATTCAAATTTGAATTTTAAAAGTTGTTTAAATGTGATTCAAATCTGAATTTTTAAAGTTGTTTGAATCATATTTAAATCTGATTTTTTAAAGTTGTTTGAATAATATTCAGATCTGAATTTTTAAAAATTGTTTAAATATGATTCAAATCTGATTTTTTAAAAATTATTTGAATGTGATTCAAATATAAATTTTTAAGGTTGTTTGAATGTGATTCAAATCTGAATTTTTAAATTTGATTGGATGAGATTCAAATTTGAATTTTTAAATTTATTTGAATCATATTCAAATCTGAATTTTTAAGTTGAATATGAGATATTCAATTTAATTTAAGTATGTATATTTTATTTAATTGTTAAATAGTGATATGCATGATGGATGATCATAGACTATAAAAGACCAATGTGATTGGATTTATTTCTTTTATATTTCTTTGGGATTGTAAATTAATTAATTTATTTTAATTTATTTTGGGCATGTGTTATTAAGTTTGTAATAATTTTTGGGTCGTAATTTCATTTATTTAAGTTCTTGTAAATTCTCCTTAGTATGCCAAGGATTACTATATAATATTGGATTGCAAGAAGTTCAAGGAGTTCAAGAGCATTGGTGGGACCAGTGGGAGGAATTCAAGATAAAGTGTTGATTATGTACTCCTTCAGCAACTCTTGTAAAATGAATGAATGAAATGCACCTAGGAATGCCCTGATTCAATTCTTGGTGGCTCAGAATTGAATCCCTTAGAAAGTCCATGATCATACCATATTTACTGCTTATCCATGAATGCATGAGATGTATGGGAATGTATGCAATTATATAATATATGCATGTTGAATGGATAATGTGCAAAGTGAGACCTTAAAAGTAATTAGGATGACTATAAAATCTTCCAAACAAATGATTAAGTTGGAAATGCTATAATTAAAGTAATTATAACATAGGCCCTCCATTGAGGTAATTATTTTAAGAAATTTTAAATAGTTACATAAGATGCAATTAATTTAAGAGTTTTTCTTAAGAATCATTGTTAAGCATGAGATGTTGTAAATATGTAAATGGTTTGGTGGCCAATTTTGGATGTAACTGAGGAAATTAAAATTATTTGCATAATTACTGGCTCAATGGGATCAACTTAACTAATGCAAGATAAGTCAATAATGGATGTACCTGAGATTTTGAGCATTAGAGGCTAGGTAAAGGATTGAACCTCACATGAGATGTGATGGGCAAGGAGTTGCTCACTTATAGTTTATTGTAATTCCAATAATGGATGTACCTGAGGATGATCAATAGAATTATAAGAATTCAATCACCCATTAGAAATCCATCCAACTAGGATTTCTGTTTTCTACTTTGAAAGTGTAGGATTCGCTAAGTTAGTGGGAGGACCAATTTGATTAAAAGACCATAATCATTTTGGTTAATTACATGATACATTTACTAATTAATCTGGTTATTTTCTGTAGTTAATTTTCTGATAATAATGAGCATAGAACAACCACCACCATCTAATATCCTTGTAAGCATACTTGATCGCAATAGGTTGACAGGACCTAATCTCTCTTATTGGCTAAGAAATTTGAAACTTGTCCTGAACCTTGAACATATAGGATATGTTCTAGATTCAAATATTCCTGGTCCTTTACCTCCAGAGGCCACTCAAGAGGAACATGAAACTTTGGACAAGTGGAAGGAGCATGATATGAGAGCTAAGTGTTACATGCTTGCTTCCATGAGTAATGAGTTATAGAAGCAGCATGAGAACATGCAGATTGCGAGTGAGATCCTCCTTCACCTACAAGAGTTATATGGTGAGCACAGTAGGAATGCTAGGTATGAGATATCTAGGCAGCTGTTCCGCATGAGGATGTTTGAGGGATAGAATGTTGGGGATCATGTCCACAAGATGATTTGGCTGATTGAGTAGTTAGAACATCTTGACTTCAACATGGATTTCCAACTACAGACAGATTTGATCCTTCAGTCCCTTCCTGAGTCTTTTGGAAATTTTGTGACAAATTTCCATATGACTAAACAGGAATGCACCTTAGTTGATTTACTCAACATGCTAGTTATTGCCCAAAAGAATATACTTGGCAATAAAGGAAAAGAGGTTGCTTTGATTGCATCTTCTTCTGCTGGAAAGTCCAATAAGAAGAAGGGCAATAAGAAAAAGAAACCTCAAATTCCTAGTTCTTCTAAGAAAATAGCTAAACAGAAAGGGAAGACTAAAGCTGATGGAGGCAAAGGAAAGTGTTTCCATTGCCAGAAGGATGGGCACTGGAAAAGGAACTGCCCAGAGTATCTTGCTTCTCTGAAGGACAAGAAGGATACACCTTCGGAAGGTATATCCGTATCTTGTTATTTAGATTCTGATGATACTCATAGTTCATCTACAGCTTGGATTTTAGATACTAGTGCCAGTCCTCACATTTCTAATGATATGCAGCAACTAGCAAATAGTAGTAGCTTGCGTTCTCAAGATGTTAGAGTCTGGATTGGCAATGGTTCAACTGTTGAAGCTTTAGCTATAGGATCTAAATCTTTTTACATGTTTGGACATGTTTTGTGTTTGGATAATATTTTATATGTACCTGATGCTTTTAAGAACATCATTTCTATATTTAGTTTGACTAGAAATGGCTATGAATTTCAATTCACAGATGATGTTTGCAATATTTATTTTGGAAATAAATATGTTGGTTCGGGTTATATGAATGATGGTCTTTATTATTTAGATAATAATGACAAACACAAAATGAATGCAAGTGATTTAAATGAATGCAATGCCATGGTGAAAACCAACTCAAGTTCAAAATATATTTGGCACTTAAGGTTATGTCATGTTGCAGAAGATAGGATTGTAAAATTGGAGAAAATGGGGATTCTATCCTTATTGGGCTCTGAGCCTACTCTAACTTGTAAATCTTGCCTTCAAGGCAAAATGACTAGATCACCCTTTGTTAGACAAGGGCTAAGGGCTGAAAATATTTTGGAGCTAATACATAGTAATGTATGTGGTCCATTTAAGGAAATGGCTAGAGGCGGTTTTCATTACTTTATTACCTTTACTAATGATAAATCAAGGTTTGGGTATTTGTATTTGATGAAATACAAACATGAATCCTTTGAAAAGTTCAAAGAATTTAAATCTGAAGTAGAAAATCAAACAGGAAAGAGTATTAAAGCTCTTTGATCAGATCATGGAGGTGAATATTTGAGTACTGAATTTGATGAATACTTGAGAGAGCACGGTATTGTTTCTCAGCTGACTCCTCCAGGAACGCCACAGCTGAATGGTGTATCTGAAAGGAGAAATTGTACCCTATTGGATATAGTACATAGTATAATGAGCTATACTGATATGCCAATCTCTTTTTGGGGATTTGCATTAGAATTAGCTTTGTATATTCTGAATAGGATTCCATCAAAATCAATTTCTTCCACACCTTATGAGATATGGCATGGAAGAAAACCAAGTCTTAAGCATGTTAAGATTTGGGGTTGTCTAGCTTATATCAAAAAGCTGAACACTGATAAATTGGAAACCAGATCAGAAAAGGGTCGATTTATTAGATATCCAAATATTTGCCTACTTCACAAAAGGTTGTGATATGTAGAGATGCCACATTTCTTGAACAATAGTTTGTTCAAGAAGGAGGCAAAGGAAGGCAAATAGGGTTGGAGTTGGAGAATTCTAACCAACCAACAGATCAGATGGATATAGATCCATCTAGTCAACCTACATCCATTGATGAAACATCTACAGCTGTTCCTAGCAGAAAAACCAGGGTATCTCACCCACCAGTGAGATATGGTTTACTTCATGAAGAAGAACAAGAGTTGTCTACTCATAAAGAAGTAGATCATGGAGATGATCCACTCACCTATGAAGAAGCTGTATCAGATATAGACTCTTCAAAATGGATTGATACTATGAAATCCGAGATTAATTCCATGTATAAGAATCAAGTTTGGGATCTTGTTGACCTACCTGAAGGTATTGTACCTATAAGGAACAAATGGGTTTTCAAGAAGAAAATTGATTCTAATGGAAAGGTAGAGACCTATAAGGCAAGGCTAGTAGTGAAAGGGTTTCACCAAAGGCAAGATATCGACTATGAGGAGACTTTCTCGCCTATTGCTATGCTTAAATTAATTAGGATTCTATTAGCAATAGCTGTATACTATGATTATGAGATTTGGCAGATGGATGTCAAAACAGCTTTTCTCAATGGACACATTGAAGAAAACATTTTCATGGAACAACCTAGGGGTTTTGAATCCCAAGATGGTTCCAAGGTATGCAAGCTAAAATGATCCATTTATGGGTTGAAGCAAGCTTCGAGGAGTTGGAACATCCGTTTTGATGAAGCCATTAAATCATTTGGTTTTATCAAAAATGGGGATGAGCCATGTGTATAGAAGAAGGTTAGTGACAGTGCTATCACTTTTCTTATCTTATATGTGGATGACATACTGTTGATAGGTAATGACACAGGTATGTTGACAACTGTAAAGGTATGGTTGTCAAATACATTCTCTATGAAAGACTTAGGGGAGGCAACCTATATTCTTGGGATTCGCATCTATAGAGATAGAGTGAAATGAATAATTGGTTTATCCCAAAGTCTATACTTGGAAAAGGTGTTAAAGAGGTTTAACATGCTTGATTCCAAGAGAGGATTGTTACCAGTGAGACATGGTATCCATCTTTCTAAAGAGATGTCTCCAAAGACACCTGAAGAAAGAGATAAAATGGCCAGGATTCCATATGCTTCTGCTATTGGAAGTTTAATGTATACAATGTTGTGTACTAGGCCGGATATCGCATATGCTGTTAGTTTGACTAACAGGTATCAATCCAATCCTGGTTTGGAACACTGGATAGCTGTCAAGAATATCCTTAAGTACTTGAGAAGAACTAAGGATTTATTCTTGATCTATGGAGATGGAGACTTGCAATTGGATGGTTATACTGATTCTGATTTCCAATCAGATATCGATGATAGAAAGTCTACCTCTGGATATGTGTTCATTTGTAATGGAGGTGCAGTCAGTTGAAAGAGTTCCAAACAGAGCACGACTGCAGATTCCACTACCGAGGCTGAGTATATTGCTGCATCAGATGCTGCAAAGGAAGCTATTTGGATAAAGAAGTTCGTGACAGAACTTACAGTAGTTCCTTCCATTGAGTCAGTAATTCTACTACACTGTGACAACAATGGAGCAGTCATATAGGCTAAGGAACCCAGGTCTCACCAGAAATCCAAACACATAGAAAGGCGCTACCATATTATCAGAGAAATAGTTGGGCGAGGCGATGTAGCCATGCAGAAAATAGCTTCGGCTGAAAATCCAGCTGATCCATTCACTAAGCTTATGTCACAGACTCAGCTAGACTAACATCTTGAGAAGATGGGTCTAAGATATTATAATGAATGGCTCTAATGCTAGTGGGAGATTGTTGGTAGAATGCCCTAGAGCATATCATTTAGTATGTATCTTGTACATGTTTTTATTAATAAAAGGCAATTTCACTTTTCCGTTTACATAATATATTTATGTGTAATAGAAAAGGTCCATTGATATTTTGTTAGAAATTCTATTCTTACGTTCTTAAAAATATGAGTGACAGTATTTCTAGTACAAAGTATCATAAATAGGTTCATAATCGAGGATACTTCATAATAAGGACATGACTTATCCAGAAAGATTGTATTCATGTTTGTTCCCAAGTTATTTATATGAGATATAAATAAGATGGAATGGTGAGTCTCATGCATATGACAAACATGATAGGCACTTATAAATGATAAGTAGGCCGAACCAATGACTGTCACACCTTACCCCTCTGTATGGCATAACATGATCCCGTAGAATACCTAATGAACTACCGAACTTCACCTACCGATAACTTATTAAGTACCCCACAAGGGATTTTAAACAATTTTCTTACTTTTGACAAGTGGTGAGCATTTTCTAATAGGTATTTAAAACATATGATTAAAAGTAAATCTAATTAATATTTTTGGTCCATTTTAGTTTTCCGCAAATTTTATAAAAATTTTGACAGAGTTCTGTCTGTATTTTGAGAAACCAGTTCTTCAAATACCTGTAAAAAGCACTTCTAAAAGTTTTTCTCAACCACTACTTCGATTTCACAATCAAACTCAATCAATTTCACAATCATTTCAATAAATTTCTCAAGTTCAAAATTCAATAATCCTCAGCATACTAGCAATACATTTCATTTAAATTAAATAAAATAGTTGTACTCATATTTCATTAGAGACAACACAATTTATGTACATTCTTACAAAATTTACATCAAAAGAAATACAAACTAAACTTTATTACAAACTTCATACAAATTTTTGTACAAGCTGCTCAAGACCCATTTGCACGTCCATACATTTATATGCAATACATACATGAAAAGAAATATTTACAATTAGGGTATAAATTATACCCGAAGACTTTAAGCTGATAGCTCCTCACACTTCAAAGAAATTTCACCACTGCTCCTCTAGCCTCTATATCTGCGACAGCAATAGAAGCCATCGCTGAGTACTAGGACTCAGTGGTGCACAACATACTAAAATAATCTTTATGCAGAATATAATCACATTTATTCAAAAATTTGACTAAACATAAGCATTAAACACAAAACATGAATTATGAAATTTTAATGCAAACCAAGTTCATTTCAAAATATCAAAACACATTTCATAAAACCCACAGTTAGATCATGCCATTCGAAACAAATAGAATCTCAATAGCCAGAGGCTAAAGAGAAATCACATCACAAGGCTAGCTAGCTCACATATATGGATATCCATTCACATCCTCTTCTACTGGCACACCTCAACACTTCTCCAGAGAAGGAATCAAAATTTGAAACTAATTACCTTCACTAGTCGTGCTAGTGAGGTGTTCAAATATATGGTCATGACACTGTGGTTTCAAAACTTATCTTAACAATTTGCTAAACATTGTCATTTCAATATAAATAATAACTTTCAACAATTTAAATCAAAATATCATAAGAATGCCATAATTCAATATTTCACATTATTCAAAATAGTATGCAAAAGATGATTATAAAAAGTATACGTTGTGCACAAACCTCAAGTGAGTCGCCTCTTGGCCTTGACTCGGTTCCTCGGGTTTTTTTCCGGTATTCTTTTCAACTGAAACACACAATTTTACAATGTTTCAGTACTAGAACTTAACATAAATCCCAAAATAATTTAACTTCATATTTACCTAGTTCTAACGTGTTAAATTCGACGTTCTCGAAATTTTTGTGTTTTGGATTACTATTCACTACACTATTCAAGTCAAATAGTTGACTTTCTAAGGCTTAATAGGTATGGAAACTCCAACTTCACCCACATACCACATTTTGGTCACTAAACTTGTTGGTTTTGGTTGTTTCCTCAAATCCTAAGTCTTTTAGGCAAATTTGGTAAATTTCAGTTTTGGAGTCCTAAGTTGCACTGTTCCATTGGTCACTTTATTGTTAAAATTTGGCAAAACTTTCTTCATAGAAAATGTTTCCCATTGTCTTAAGTTTATTCTCCTTTTTGAATCACCCCAATTGGAGTTTTGTAGCTCAAGTTATAGCCAAAATACAGTTACTGTTCACGTGCACTGTTCATGCTGCAATTTTAGTTCTGGCAGATTTTTGATCCAACTTCGTTCAATAATTTGATCAAGTTAAGTAGATAATTTGGTCTAATTTCCTTCATACGAAATGTTCTACTATGTTTAGGTTTCCATCGGTTCAAGATTCACCTAAATCGGAGTTTTCTAAAGAGAGTTATAGCCATTGAAACTTTACTGTTCAAATGGCAATTCTGCAGTTTTGCAGGTTCAGTAACTCAACTTTGCTCAATAATTTGATTAGGTTAATGGCATAATTTGAGTTGGTATTCCCCATGAAAGTTTTAGATCTATATCTTATCTAATTACTGGTAAAATTTCAGGTCATTTTGACCTTCCTAGCTCGAGTTATGACCAAATGAACAATTCTTTATTCATTTGGTGGTTTATCTTGATGCAGACTGCTCTTAACCAACTTTAGTAAGTTGGTTCACTAGGTTTTGGTCAGTTTTTGGGCATGGTTCCTTAATGAAAATTATGTCATTTTATGTCTATTTTCATCCCCAATTGGTGGCATATCAATTGAACTTGTAAAATTTCCGTTTTGGTCCTTCAAAGTTGGCTTGGTCATGCTGCCAGCAGCATGACCATTTACCATACGAATTTGACTTAATTTCCTACCATTCCCACACAACTCATTTGGCCATAATTGACCATTATTTCACTTCACAATAGGTCAAACATGCCATTTACTCATTTTTCCAAATTTTGCCTCAAAACCCTAGGCTTCCAAACCCTAATCACACTAAAATGTTGCATTTATTCACATTTATGCATTTCCATCTTACTACCATTCTCATGCAAGTTTACTAACACATTTAAATCCATCAAACCATACAAAATCATACTCCCATTCAACAGGCTAAAATTTCAGTTTGGTCTATCCACATATTTTCATTTCATTTTATTAGTTTCTAAGCTCATTTCAACAACTAATTACGCACTTAATTAACTAATTGATAGTTAAGAGACTAACCTTTGCTTAGATCCTCAAATCTCAATCTTTTGTGCTCCTTTCTTCTTTCAATCTTCTTCTTAAGTTGCAATAGTAAGCTCTAGTAAGGTTTTTAGGGGAGTTGTTAAGGTTGAGTGGAGGAATTAAAGCTTAAGTGTAACCTTAAATGGAGGAATTCTCATGGAGGGTTTTGGGAGAAAATGAGGCGGCAACAAAGGGAGAAGAAGGGTTTTTATTTTTTTTTCTTTTCTTTCTTTTTATCTATTTTGCTTATGGAAGACCATAAAATCTAATTTAATAAATTAATTAATTAATTTACTTATGGCATCATGCATGAGGTCATGCATGATGTCATCACCTTTTTACTTTTTCATTTTCCTCTCTCTTTTTTTTTTTATTTTTCTATTAGTTCTTTAATTTAATTCTCGATTTCGAAATTTTCTTTTCTCCATTTTTATTTGACAGTTAGGTCAGAAGTCAGCTCTCGGGGTTAATTGACCAAATTGCCCCTCGCCGGTTCATCCCGGTTTACAATTAATTCCATATTTCTTTCGGTTCCTTGACCTAATTATTTGACTGGCTTAACAGTTCTTTTTCATGATTTTCTCTTTTCCACTGTGTTCATAAGGATCCTAAGGATCGCAGCGTCACTTTTTACGGTTCGAAATTTGAGTTTAAAACGACTTCGCAGTCGTTCCCGAGAAGGTCACCCATCGCTGTGACTCCCGGCTCGTTTAACTTCTTATGTTCTGTTTTTCTTATTTATATTTAACTAATTGAACATTACTAATTATTTGTGTTTATAGCTTCTCTAGTTGTCTTAAGTGTGGTTCTAATCTCCTTAATTGTCCGGACCGACACCGGTCACTAGAACAGTGAAATCTACCAGGCTATGCAAACGGGGGTGTTACAATGACACTTATGACAAGCGCATGGAGTTTACTCTTGTCAATGTTTTGTCATAAATCATATCAGTGCATATAATCTTTAGACCTGAGATAGCATAATTATCTTGTATATAGGTAGTTTGAGGTTGATACTGCTTCATACTTGTACTGTGTATGGGTATATGGGCATGTGTTAGCTCCTACTAGTTATATATGGAGGTAGGTGTTGATCAAGATGGAATCTGTTCCTCTAAGTAAATAGAGATAAAATCCTATGTTCATTTAATTGTTCTTGATGTTTTAAGTTCCCGGCCAGGACAGATAGATTTAATCAGAAAAGAGTTTCTGATGAGAAAATATTTTAAATCAAGAACTGGAATTAAAAGAAAACATAATATTCATAGCAAATGGAGTTTGACATAAACCATGACTCCAACTTGAGTTGGGATTTTGTAACAGAGAGATTCTAGTGCATGGTAACATATGATTATAGGTTCATTTAAGGTAAACCTTATTACTAATTGGGTGACCATGGCATGCTATGCTAGGTGTTAACCATGGTCTATGAGGTGCATAAAATGATTTAGAGAAATCATTTATGGTAAGAAAGAGTTCTGATGATATTAAGAGTTGATATCATATCTCATTGCCAATTAGTGATGAGCCTAGTAAGTCATACACATACACAAGTTATCACCTAATTAAATATGATTTAATTAATTAATTAATTAATTAAAGAGTTTAATTGATTAATTAAATAGGTTTGGTTTGCAATTAGATTGCATAGTCCCTAGCATGACTTGAAACCAAATTTAGACTATTGGATGTGTAGTATAAGTTAAATTTATATTTAAAGTGTTTAAATATGAATTTAATTAATGAGAAATTAATTAATAAAGATTAATTAATTTATTTATATTTGATATAAATTGATTAGAAGAAGAGAAATAATTATTTTGGGTTGAGAACTCAAAATTAAGACACAGGGGCATTTTGGTCATTTCACAGGGTGACATGTGGCACCATGAGATGGTGACACATGGCATTACACATAAGCTTGCCAAATGTCTTTTAATCATGTAAGATGATTAAAATTAAGATTAAATATAGGTTTGACACTTGGCACAATGTGATTGGGCAATTAAACCTAGAACCAATCAGAAGGTGACATGTGGCAAGGGTTTAATGTGTTAACCTAGCTATATAAGTGTTGTTATGAAGAAAAAAAAAATAGAACTAGCTGCTGCTCTCATTTGTGCCGCCACTATGAAGCTCTCCCTCTCTTCTTCTTCATCTCTCACCAATTCCAAGAGATTAGCAATCAATCTCTTGAATTAAAAATACTAGAAATCGTTTCTAGTGTCCTGTTTACATCTTTAATATCTTAAAAGGCAGAACTTGATTTTCTAATTAATAGAAAAAGCTTTAGAAGCTGTTCAAGGGCTGCCATAGGTGTTCTTAGTGTGGACAAGCTCGAGGGACAATATCTGGTGTCTTGAAGACGAATCTCAAAGGCGCAAATACACTGCAGTGCATCAAGAGGTTAGTGTGTTTATTCTTGATTTAATCTAGGGTTCTAAAATTAATCTGATTAATTCTAAAATCTTAAATGGCAAATACAAATCCAAAAACATATTAAAAGTGTTTTAATATGTTGTTTATCGTTGAAATCAAATAGATAAAAATAAATCTTGCATGAAGCATGTGACCCTAGGTGAAAATTTTTTGAATTCAATGGTATAAACTTGTGTTTTTCACTCTTCCGCTCCTTCAAGGAACCCTGTGAAATATTTTTAAGACTTAAATAAACATCTATTGAGGTATAATTGACTTAGAAAATGTCAAAGAAAATTTAATTAATTAGTTCAAAGAAAAATAAAAAATCGAGAAACCGATAAAAATTGGTGTTACCGAAAAATTGAAAATACAAACCGAATATAGGAATTTTGGCCAATTGACACCTAGAGTTGGCTTTTGACCTAAATGTCCATTAAAAATAAATAGTATTAAAATTTGGAGACCCCATAAAAAATGAAATTAAATGTGTAATGAAAATTAGGGAAAATGTGGGGGATTAATTTGAATTATGAAATTTTGGATTATTAAAATGTTGATATGAGTTAGTGGGGCACTAAGGGAGAATATATAAACATATGTGGACAAATGTGGACAAGTCCACTATCTCATTTTCTCTTCTTCTTCTTCTTTCTTCACTAAGCCGAATTGAATCCTCTTCTATTGTCCTCCATTGCCGTCCCACATTTGAGCTCCATGCTTCCATGATCAAGCAATAATTTCTTGCAAGAGTCTTCACTAAAGTTGGTCTATACATCTTGGGCAACATATTGGAAACAAGAAAGAAGAGTTTTGGTGGAGTTTTGAGAAAACTCACAAGAGGTAAGTGTCCATTTATTCTTCCTTTCTTAAGTAAACTTGATTGCCATGTTGAGATAAGTAAATTGATGAAGAAATTTTAAGGTTTTGATGAATTATTAGAGGGTACTATTTTCGGCAGCCATGGAATCTCATGGTTAATAAATTATTCTTACATATATTGTTGGGAATTAATGTTAATTAAGGTGATTTAATGTGCTAGTAAGTTATTTCCATGTGTATGTGGTAATTGTGCATTTGAAATTGGAGTTGAAGAAATTATGGAAGGCTTATGCATTTCAGGACAATTCGGCAGCCTTATGACTTGTTGAAGAATGCTTGAATTCATGAAGTTATTTGATGAAGTGTGGTATTAAGGATTGATGAATATATATGTAATTTGGTAGTGGAAGTTATATGTAATATTTGGGAGTGTTTATGTGTATACATTGTTATAATTGGATTTTGTAATTTAGGATTATATTTAGTGTATTAAAGGTCATTGTATTATGCCCAAATTGACTATAATGTAAAGTGATTGATGAATATGGTAATGTACAAAGTCAGAATTAGGTATGGAAGGTAAGCTAGAATAAGTTGAATGTGCATTTGGATTGGTGTTCAAGAGAAATGTAAAGGGCAGTATGCAATTAAGCTTATAACCTTAAATGTGTGATCCCAATTGGTATGAGGCCAATTGGAGGTGAAACTAGGCACAAAATGTACCAACTTTCATGTTGGAAGCATACCTCAATTCTGTCCAAAAAGTGACACTAAAACTGACCTAATCCGAATTTGTAACCTTTCAAACTTGAAAATTTACCATTTGAACAGCAATTACGTAATTGGCCATAACTCCTTGTACACAGGTCCAAATGACCTAAAATATATATCGTTGGAAAGCTTAGACATAGGGCTACAATTTTGGTTAAGACCACCAAACCCAAAAATGACCATAAGTAAGTCAAAATGCTTGCACAAGTTTGGGTATAAAACCTGCCAAAATTGGAAATGACCTAAAAATGACCTAAGTTCACAATAAAAAGGCAATTTGACAAGCAATAGTAAATTGACGATAACTTGGTTCAGAAAACTCCAAATGACATGAAATTAGTGCCAAAATGTCACTAATACATAAATCTATAATTTTGCTCTTTTAACTAGAACCTAAAAACCAAGGAAAATAAGACATTTAGCTAGAGTAATCTAGCATATAAAATCTGGAAAATGGCAATAAAATGCAATAAGCTTTAAAATGAAATTGGTAACATATACCAACACTTAGAGACTATAAAATGTGACAAATTAGAAACAATTTAAATGAGTACTGAAACACTTTAAATTGTGTGTTTTAGTTAGCAAACACTCAGGAAAGGGGAAAGAACTACTGAATCAAGGCCAAGAGGCTATTTATCAGAGGTTTGTGCACAACAATTATTTCTTTTGAATTTTCACTTGAAATAAATTATGATAATTTGTATGTTATTGCTTAAATTATGGAAAATTTGTTTGAATGAAATTTGATGGATACTTATTGCTTGAAAAATATTGTAAATAGTTTGAAACCATAAATATCATGTATATTTGATTGAATTCCTCGTTAGCTTGTCTAATGGGATGAATTAGCTTTGAATTCACTCTCTGGCTAAAGTTTTGAAGTGTGTGCCAATTGAGGATGAATATGATGAGTACTCATATAAGTGCTAGCTAGCTATGTTATTCCTCATTAGCCATTGGCTTTTGGGACGAATTGGACTTTGGAATCGTGATTAAGCTGTGTGTGTGATTTATTAGTATTTATTGAGACATTGTGAAATGGAGTTTAATTCTTTATGACATTCTCTATCTTTTGAAATTAACTATGATTTTAAGTATCCACAGTTTATGTGATTTATGGTTTACGGTTTTAAATTGCATTTTCTTAATGTTGTGCACCACTGAGACATTGGCTCAGTGATAGCTTTTTCATTGCTGTCACTGGTAGATAGATAAATAGATAAAGCAGCAGAGTAGGCTGTTTGTGCTACACTTTTGGCATTTTATCGGGAATATTCAGTGTAACACTCCCTTGTAATTTTTGTTGTAATGTATATGAACTGTATGTACATATTGTACTTGGTCTTGAGCAGTTTTAAACTAAAGTTGTAAATTATTTTGGCCTGTAAAAATGTTGTATTATACTTCTCTTATCTCAGCTTTTGAACTACTCAGTCATTTTGCATTCTATTTTTGGAACTACTGAAAATTGATGTTGAATTGAGTTTGACTTATGTTGAGAAAATTGATTTGTGTTGAACTATTATTGGAGTTGGGAGTGAAACAAATATATTGGAAGTGTTTTTTACAGGTTTTTAAAGAACTATTTTGTTCAAAATACAGACGGCACTCTGCCGAAATTTTTATAGAATCTATTGATATTGCAGATTTATTGTGTAATTTAACTTTGAGTAAAAGGTTTTAAAACCTATCAAAAGTGCTCACTACTGTATAAAGACATATGAAATTATTTAAAATCTCTTGTAGTATATTTAATGAGTTATTAGTAGGTGAAGTTCGATAATTCATTATGTATACTACGGGAACATGTTATGCCTTACGGAGGGGTAAGGTGTGACAGCCAAAATTCATCAAATGGTCACTAATTGACCATCAGGACTCCAATTCCACAATACATGAGCAAAACCCTAACTTCATGCCTCAAACCCTTACTCTCAAATGTCCATTTCATACAACCCATGCAAAACTACCTAATCATATATACACACTAAACAACTCCAATAAACACAATTTATTTCATTTAAACTCATCAATTCCCTTAACTCCTTAAGCTGGCCAAAATTCCTCTTAAAATAAATATGAATAATTTCTCAATTTCCCTTGAATTTCTTTCCATTTTCATGCTAAATTTCAAGTTTACAAGTAGAGAGATGAAAAAAAATAACACTAACCTTTTGACCAAAATTTTCTCTTGGCTAATCTTAAACTTCCCTTCACTTTCTTTCTTTTTCTAGGCTGCCAATCAGCCTAACTAGGTCCAAGATCAAATTTTTATGCTTGGAGGTAGGTAAAATAGGGAGAGATTTGAGGAAGAATGGAGGTTTGGAAGCGTAACAATGGAGGTTTCTCTCTTTGGGGTTGTTCGACCAAGGTACATGATGCGTACTCTGCAAGTATACAGGTCATTCAAGTAGTATAGAAAAGATATCATCCCACAGAGATTTGTTGTTTGAGTACCAAACTATAAAAGTCACGATTATTTGGGCTATCGATAATTTGTGCTAAAAATAGAGTAAGAGATGCAGCAAATTAAATTGGAAAAATAAGGAATTTATAATGAATTAAGCAATTAAAATTCTAAGCACTATACTAATTTGCTATAATTTCAGCAAGTAATTAAGAATTTAATTGATTAATGGCAAAATTGATTCCAGAGTTGAGGTTCATGAAGTAAATTTTATCAGGATTTGGATAGGCAAAACCAAGATTAAGAGAAATACAAGTTTAAAAGAAGTTGATTCTGATTTCCTTTAATTTCTCTTTGAAGAAAACTAAATAGTGTTTTAAAGGAAACTAAACCCCATTCTCATGCGATGTTTAATTACCTAAAACCCTTTAAGCACTTAAATCAACTTGAAATTTCTCTTAACTCACTAGTTTATTTCTAACACTAAGTGATTAAGTTTATTATCTTGATTATCTATCATAGATTTTTACCTTTCAGTCCTTCAATCTAAGATTAAGAATAAAATCCAAAGGGTACCAACAATGGGTATGTAAATAAGTACACAAGATAAGAATCAAAACTTATATATACTAAAATCTGGTTAAAACCAGTCCAAATCCACAAATAAAACTTAAATCATTACACCCAACTCTGAAATCCTAGGTATCTACTTACCCATGCTTGTATTTACAAGTGGTAAGTATGAAATAGAGCAAGAAAACATGAAAATAAGACTAAAAATAAAAGAACCTAGAAGAAGAGAATCAAATCTCTGAAAATGAAAGCTAGAAACGTCACTCTGCAGGTGTTATTTCTCCAAAAATGGCGTGGTTCCTTTTTTCCTTCCTCTGTTGAAATGTCTCTCCCTTTCTCCTTATACTAAAAATGAGAATATGATGCTTATATATCCCCTCAAGGTTTGCCCTAAAAATGGTCTCTAAAGAGATAAAGACAAAAGGTGTAAAAGGTGTGAAAAGAGAAAATTTTTCTATGTCAGCAAATCTGCCAGTGCCATCCTACATGCCTCATATTGATTTAAGTTATTTTCCACATGCCTCATGTTGATTTGAAGGAGGAGCCTTTAGATTCTGCACGACCAGCTACACGGGACATGTTAAAGTCCTTAAAACTTTCGGCAGATTTTGTTTCAAAATCTTTATTTACACGATCCGCCACACGGGGCATGTTAAAGTCCTTGAAACTTTCAGCATGTTTTATTCCAAAATCTTTGTCTACATAACCTAGTGTTGAATTTACATGCCTCATGTGGATTCCTGCTTGCTGACTCTTATCTTCATATGACCCTCAACACGGGGCATGTTGAAGCCCTTGAAAATCTCCGCTGGTCTTCTTTTTTTAAGCGAATTTTCTTCATTTTTCACACTACTTTAAGCTTCCAATTCACTTTAAATTTCTTCTATATGGACCTTTTGCCCTTTAAATCTTATTAAAACCTATCAAAAACATTAAAATCCAAAAATCAAATATAATAAAACTAAAATTAACAAATTAACTAAAACAAACATTAAAAGCATAAAATTATTAAACTAAAAAGGGCAAAATGGATGCAAAACTACCCTAAAATATCTATATAAAATGAGTTTATCAAATTCTCCCAAACTCAAATCTTTATTTGTCCTCAAACAAATTAAAAACAATTATATGCAATTGGGGTACCTTTTTCTTAGATTCATGAAAATTACTCATCCAAGCTTTCAAACTTACCTCTAGCCGCCAACAAACTATATACCCACCTTCAAGGTATAAGGAATTCAATTCTCATCAAAGTTATCACTGCTTAGCCTTGGGTCAATTATTCATTTCATCAAACTTAAACCAATCAATTACATAGAGAAATTATGCTCAAATAGGCTCTAGAACAATCCATAAACTAATGTGCCTCATGTAATGATGGAAATAGTTAAGTGGGCGAATAATGTGCCAATTGTTAGTAGTATGCCCTAGAGCATATCATTTAGTATGTATCTTGTACATATTTTTATTAATAAAAGGCATTTCCACTTTTCCGTTTATATAATATATTTATGTGTAATAGAAAAGGTCCATTGATATTTTGTTAGAAATATTATTCTTAAGTTGTTAAGAATATGAGTGACAATATTTCTAGCACGAAGTATCATAAATAGGTTCACAATCGAGGATACTTCATAATAAGGACATGACTTATCCAGAAAGATTGTATTCATGTTTGTTCCCAAGTTATTTATATGAGATATAAATAAGATGGAATGGTGAGTCTCATGCCATATAACAAACATGATAGGCACTTATAAATGATAAGTAGGCCGAACCAGTGACACTTATGACAAGCACATGGAGTTTACTCTTGTCAATGTTTTGTCATAAATCATATCAGTGCATATAATCTTTAGACCTGAGATAGCACGGTTATCTTGTATATAGGTAGTTTGAGTTTGATACTGCTTTCATACTTGTGCTGTGTATGGGTATATGGGCATGTGTTGGCTCCTACTAGTTATATATGGAGGTAGGTGTTGATCAAGATGGAATCTGTTCCTCTAAGTAAATAGAGATAAAATCCTATGTTCATTTAATTGTTCTTGATGTTTCAAGTTCCTGGCCAGGACAGATAGATTTATTCTAAAAAGAGTTTCGATGAGAAAATCTTTTAATCAAGAACTGGAATTAAAAGAGAACATAATATTCATAGCAAATGGAGTTTGACATAAACCATGACTCCAGCTTGAGTTGAGATTTTGTAACAGAGAGATTCTAGTGCATGGTAACATATGATTATAGGTTCATTTAAGGTAAACCTTATTACTAATTGGGTGGCCATGGCATGCTATGCTAGGTGTTAACCATGGTCTATGAGGTTCATAAAATGATTTAGAGAAATCATTTATGGTAAGAAAGAGTTCTGATGATATTAAGAGTTGATATCATGTCTCATTGCCAATTAGTGATGAGCCTAGTAAGTCACACACATACACAAGTTATCACCTAATTAAATATGATTTAATTAATTAATTAAAGAGTTTAATTAATTAATTAAATAGGTTTGGTTTGCAATTAGTTTGCAAAGTCCCTAGCATGACTTGAAACCAAATCTAGATTATTGGATGTATAATATAAGTTAAATTTATATTTAAAGTATTTAAATATGAATTTAATTAATGAGAAATTAATTAATAGAGATTAATTAATTAATTTATATTTGATATAAATTAATTAGAAGAAGAAAAATAATTATTTTGGGTTGAGAACTCAAAATTAAAACACATGGGCATTTTGGTCATTTTGCAGTGTGACACGTGGCACCATGAGATGGTGACACATGGCATAACACATAAGCTTGCCAAATGTTTTTTTAATCATGTAAGATGATTAAAATCAAGATTACATATAGGTTTGACACTTGGCACAATGTGATTGGGTCACTTAAACCTAGAGCTAATCAAAGGGTGACATGTGGCAAGGGTTTAATGTGTTAACCTAGCTATTTAAGTGTTGTTATGAGAAAATAAAATACAACCAGCAGCCACACTCCTTGGTCACGCCATTTTGCAGCCCTCCCTCTATTCTTCTTCATCTCTCATCAATTCAAAGAGATTAGCCATCAATCTCTTAAATTAAGAACACTAGAAATTATTTCTAGTGTCCTGTTTACATCTCTAATCTCTTAAAGGCAGAACTTGAATTTCTAATTAATAGAAAAGGCTTTAGAAGCTGTTCAAGGGCTGCCATAGGTGTTCTTGGTGTGGACAAGCTAGAAGGACAACATCTGGTGTCCTGAAGACGAATCTCAAAGCGCAGACATTGCGATTGCATCAAGAGGTTAGTGTAATCGTTCTTGATTTAATCTAGG
Organism: Hevea brasiliensis; assembly: GCF_030052815.1. Classification (NCBI taxonomy): domain Eukaryota; kingdom Viridiplantae; phylum Streptophyta; class Magnoliopsida; order Malpighiales; family Euphorbiaceae; genus Hevea; species Hevea brasiliensis. The sequence continues at coordinate 88,117,034 of NC_079500.1, forward strand.
GTTCTAAAATTAATCTGATTAATTTTAAAATCTTAAATGGCAAATACAGATCCAAAAACATATTAAAAGAGTTTTAATATGTTGTTTATCATTGAAATCAAATAGATAAAAATAAATCTTGCATGATGCATGTGACCCTAGGTGAAAATTTTTGAATTCAATAGTATAAACTTGTGTTTTTCACGCTTCCGTTCCTTCAATTGGTATCAGAGCCACTATATTTGCCATTTAGATTGTTTATTATATGATTTAATTATGTGATTTGATCATGAGATGATTGATCCATTGTTGGTTGTGTAACACCCTCCCCGTAGCAACTCCGCATACCATCGTCTGTGATCGGTCGGTCCCATAGAACGTCCGGAAAAATATTTAAACTAAAGCAAGGAACCATAATTAACTCAAATATTAATAAGAAAAATTTAGTAAAAATTTTAGAAATAAAATACAACCAAGTCAAATGAGCTGGTGCCCAAGCGAAGGGTAACCAGAGGGAAGTTACGGTTCTCGCAACGAGGAGCCCTAGACCCGGGAAAAATTTCACAAAATAATTTTTGGGACTCCAGAGAAGGGTCATTGAGGTTCCTATGGCATTAGAATGCCAAGAAAATATTTAGAAAAATTTTTCAATCGGTACAGACAATTTTGACCCGTTAAGCCAAACGGAGGGCATTTTGGTCATTTCGCCTTCAGAGGTATTTTTGGCCGACTTGTCCAGTTAAGTAAATAATTAATATGACATAAAATATGAAGAAATATTGCTAAAAATTAAATTGAAATGTGGTAGAAAAGAAAAGAAAAGAAAAATGAAGGAAATTAGGGATAATGACATCACATGATGTCATTTACATACCCTCCACCAATCACCATTCAATAAGTCTTTTTTTAAACAATTAAAAGAGACAAATGGACTCAAAATTTTGCTGTTTCCTTCTTCTTCTTCAGCCAAAACGTGAATCTCTCCCTCTTCTCCCTCCATTGATTTTCAAACAAAAGCTTCATTTCTCATGCTTCCTCACCATATTTCCTCAAGACCCCAACACTAAAATGAATCCTTGGACCTAGAGGAAGTGTTTGGCAGCCAAGAGAGTACAAGAAAATGAAGATTTAACTTGGAAAAATCTGCCCTACAAGAGGTTAGTGACCAAAACCTTAAATTTCAATTCAATTTCATGTTTAAGCACTATATTGGTGATTAAATGACAAAGAAACTTGATGAAAGACATTGGTATGCCATCCCTTATTTTTGGCAGCCATGGTTAGGGTTTGATGGTGTTGAATTTAATGAAGTTAAATGGGTAATAGGGCTGCCCACAATATGTATTTGCTAAGTAGATTGATGAAATAAAGTGAAAATGCATGATTTTGAAATTGTTGAGCTAGGGTTTGGGAGTGAAACTTGGATTTAGCTTATGCAATTGTGAAAGAACATTTTAATGGTCAATTAGTGACCATTTTAGGTAAGTTGACCATAAAATGGACTGAAAAATAGGATTGCAAAGTGAAGTTGCAGGCTGCCCTAGGATAGCAGCAGAGGGACTGAAAATTCAGTCCACTTGCACTGCCATAACTTGGGCTGTGTTGGTCCAATTGGTGTTTGGCCAATTGGACATGAAACTAGGCTTATAATGGCACATTTTTTCTGAAGAAACCATGCCCAAAAGACCAAAGCAAGAGGACCAAAACTTGGCCCCAATCCGGATACCCTGCAAACAGCCCCTGCAGAAATGACCAAATGAATAGTAACTGTTCATTTGGCCATAACTCACTGTAGATATGGTCAATTAATCTGAAATTTTTACAGCAACAAGATAAGATATAGAAAAACAACTTTCATGAAGAAACCTACCCAAATAATGCCATTAACCCATTCAAATGATTGGGCAAAGTTAAGTTATCAAACCTGCAACTCTGCAGATTTATATTTGAACAGTAATGTTTGGATGACTATAACTCCCTCTAGAAAACTCTGATTTAGGCGATTCTTGAACCGATGGAAACCTAAGGTATGGTAGAACATTTCATATGAAGAAAGTTAGACCAAATTATGAACTTAACTTGATCAAATTACTGACCAAAGTTGGACCAAAATCTGCCAAAACCCAAAAGTGCAGCATGAACAGTGCACGTGAACAGTAAACTTATTTTGGCCATAACTTGAGCTACAAAACTCCAAATGGAGTGATTCAAAAAAGGAAATTCAACTAGACAAAATAAGGAACAACTTTCATGTTTACCATTTTCTCAAATTCCCACTGTAAAAATAACAAATGGAATAGTAAAAATGAAGCACCAAATCTGAAAATTTTGTTCAATTAGTATTAAGCTTGGAAATGGTATTGGCAACCAATACCAACAAGTTTTAAATAAAAAATGTGGTATGTTTGGGGTGTTAAAACCAATACACCTATTTTCTATCCAAAAGTCAACATTTTTGTTGACCAATGAGGTGAATAGTGACACCAAAACCAAAAATTGGCAATTTTGCCAAAATGACCTAAGCTTTGAGAAAGTGACCAAAACCAACAAGTTTTGAATATAAAATGTGGTATGTTGGGAGTACTAAACCAATGTACCTATTGTTTATGCAAAAGTCAACATTTTAGTTGACTAATGAAATGAATAGTGACATGAAAACTTGAAATTCAAAAATTGTGAAACTTAAAAGTGCAAAATGCCCTAGTAGGCCTAATGTGATTGGTTTGGATAGATTGGCATGCCAATAGGGTATTGTTTTAGCAGTACTACGAAAGGCTTTATGCCGTATTCATGGCTTTATGCCCGTATTCATGGCTTTTATGCCCGTATTCATGGCTTTTATGCCAATTATGTGATATCATGGCTTTTTAGCCATACTGACTGCATACGTGGTTGACGTTCTGCGTCCCATGGTATGACGGCCCGAGGCACCGCGTGTCGGTGCCAACGACCCGTTATCGATCGATCGTCCAAAGATAGGTTACTTGGGTATGGAAAAGTATAACTGTGATTGAACTGATTATTAAAGAAAATACGAAAATTAAGTATCAGGAATGATTACAAAAATACAAAGAAGCTCAATATCATGAAGAAAATAATTAACGAAATGCATGAAGAAGTTAATATCATGAAACATGATTAGCCCTCGACCACACAATCAGTTAGTAATTATTCATTTCTTATGAACACAATAGCAAGGAAATTATTATTTTTATTTGCATATTGTATTTTCTTGTATTATTGGCACCACTAAGCTTTATGCTTAGTGCGTCGCTTTTGCAACGCGTAGGTACTGAAGATTTGGACAGAGGGCCCAGTAGACCACAGATTGGGTAAGGCCGTTCACAGTTCTGCATAGTGTCCGTGTCACCTCAACTTCTGCAGTGCATTGGTAGGACACTAGGTGTCATTTTGGCATTCTGTAATAAATTTTGATTTTCTCATATGTAATGAAACTGATGTAATGTATTTTGGTTTTCATGTAAATAATGCAAAATTATATTTGTAAATGGAAAAGTGAATATTGATATGTGATTGTTACATGACTATCAAATGAGATGAATGATTGAGAATTGAAATTGAGAAATGAATGGTTGACAGATGTTGAGATGATGATTATTGGAGTTTGAGAGTAATTGAATACGAATATATGAATATTGGAAGTGTTTTTCATAGGTTCCGAAGAACTGTTTTCTCCATTTTTAGCCGGTACTCCGCCAGATTTTCTTTAAAATTTTCGGAACCTTAAATAAATTATATTTCACAAGTTATATTCAAAAGAAAGAATAAAAATGAATTAAGATAAAATAGAGTGCTCGGCACACTGAGTGGCATAACTTGCTCGGCTACACTGTAGTCGGGTAAGGGGTGTCACAGGTTGGATCAAGAGGTGTGGCGGCATGCTTGATGAACTCCAACATGGTGCGCATGGCTTTGAAAGATCATGGTGCGCATGGTAATTATTAAATTCTGCAATTGTTGCATGATGAAAGGTTCATCATATGACTAATTAAAATGTTTAATTAGGATTTTTAATCACATAATTAAATTATGATTCAAATCAAAATTTTAAAAATTGTTTGAATGTGATTCAAATCTGAATTTTAAAAGTTGTTTGAATGTGATTCAAATCTAAATTTTTAAAGTTGTTTGAATCATATTTAAATCTGATTTTTTAAAATTGATTGAATAAAATTCAGATCTGATTTTTTAAAAAATGTTTGAATGTGATTCAAATATGAATTTTTGAAGTTGTTTGAATGTGATTCAAATCTGAATTTTTAAATTTGTTTGAATGAGATTCAAATCTGAATTTTTAAATTTATTTGAATCATATTCAAATCTGGATTTTTAAGTTGAATATGAGATATTCAATTTAATTTAAGTATGTATGTTTTATTTAATTGTTAAATAGTGATATGCATGATGGATGATCATGGACTATAAAAGACCAATGTGATTGGATTTATTTCTTTTATGTTTCTTTGGGATTGTAAATTAATTAATTTATTTTAATTTATTTTGGGCATGTATTATTAAGTTTGTAATAATTTTTGGGTTGTAATTTCATTTATTTAAGTTCTTGTAAATTCGCCTTAGTATGCCAAGGATTACTATGTAATATTGGATTGCAAGAAGTTCAAGGAGGTCAAGAGCATTGGTGGGACCAGTGGGAGGAATTCAAGATCAAGTGTTGATTATGTACTCCTTCAGCAACTCTTGTAAAATGAATGAATGAAATGCACCTAGGAATGCCCGATTCAATTCTTGGTGGCTCGATTTGAATCCCTTAGAAAGTCCATGATCATACCATACCATGAATGCATGAGATGTATGGAAATGTATGCAATTATATGATATATGCATGCTAAATGGATAATGTGCAAAGTGAGACCTTAATAGTAATTAGAATGACCATAAAATCTTCCAAACAAATGATTAAGTTGGATATGCTATAATTAAAGTAATTATAACATAGGCCCTCCATTGGGGTAATTATTTTAAGAAATTTTAAATAGTTGCATGAGATGCAATTAATTTAAGAGATTTTCTTAAGAATAATTGTTAAGCATGAGATGTTGTAAATATGTAAATGGTTTGGTGGCCAATATTGGATGTACCTGAGGACATTAAAATTATTTACATAATTACTGGCTCAATGGGATCAACTTAACTAATGCAAGATAAGTCAATAAAGGATGTACCTGAGATTTTGAGCATTAAGGGCTAGGTAAAGGATTGAACCTCACATGAGATGTGATGGGCAAGGAGTTGCTCACTTATAGTTTATTGTAATTCCAATAATGGATGTACCTGAGGATGATCAATAGAATTATAAGAATTCAATCACCCACTAGAAATCCATCCAACTAGGATTTTCGTTTCCTAATTTGGAAGTGTAGGATTCGCTAAGTTAGTGGGAGGACCAATTTGATTAAAAGACCATAATCATTTTGGTTAATTACATGATACATTTGCTAATTAATCTGATTATTTTCTGCAGTTAATTTTCTGATAAAAATGAGCACAAAACAACCACCACCATCCAATATCCTTGTAAGCATACTTGATCACAATAGGTTGACAGGACCAAATCTGTCTGATTAGCTAAGAAATTTGAAGCTTGTCCTGAACCTTGAACATATAGGATATGTTCTAGATTCAAATGTTCCTGGTCCCTTACCTCCAGAGGCCACACAAGAGGAACATGATACTTTGGACAAGTGGAAGGAGCATGATATGAGAGCTAAGTGTTACATGCTTGCTTCCATGAGTAATGAGTTACAGAAGCAACATGAGAACATGTAGAGTGCGAGTGAGATCCTCCTTCACCTACAAGAGTTGTATGGTGAGCACAGCAGGAATGCTAGGTATGAGATATCTAGACAGCTATTCAGTATGAGGATGTCTGAGGGACAGAATGTTGGGGATCATGTCCACAAGATGATTCGGCTGATTGAGTAGTTGGAACATCTTGACTTCAACATGGATTTCCAACTACAGATGGATTTGTTCCTTCAGTCCCTTTCTGAGTCTTTTGGGAATTTTGTGACAAATTTCCATATGACTAAACAGGAATGCACCTTAGCTGGTTTACTCAACATGCTGGTTATTGCCCAAAAGAAAATGCCAGGCAATAAAGGGAAAGAGGTAGCTTTGGTTGCATCTTCTTCTGCTGGAAAGTCCAACAAGAAGAAGGCCAATAAGAAAAAGAAACCTCAGATTCCTGGTCCTTCCAAGAAAATAGCTAAACAGAAAAGGAAGACTAAAGCTGATGGAGGCAAAGGAAAGTGTTTCCACTGCCAAAAGGATGGGCACTGGAAAAGGAACTACCCAGAGTATCTTGCTTCTCTGAAGGACAAGAAGGATACACCTTCGGAAGGTATGTCCATATCTTGTTATTTAGATTCTGATGATACTCATAGTTCATCTACAGCTTGGGTTTTAGATCTTGGTGCAGTTCTCACATTTCTAATGATATGCAGGAACTAGCAAGCGATGGCGACTTGCGTTCTCAAGATATTAGAGTGCGGATTGGCAATGGCTCAAGCTGTTGAAGCTTTAGCCATAGGATCTAAATCTTTTACATGTTTGGACATGTTTTGTGTTTGGATAATATTTTATATGTACTGATGCTTTTAAGAACATCATTTCTATATCTAGTTTGACTAGAAATGGCTATGAATTTGTTCACTGATGATGTTTGCAATATTTATTTTGGAAATAAATATGTTGGTTAGTTATATGAATGATGGTCTTTATTATTTGGATAATAATGACAAACACAAATTGAATGCAAGTGATCTAAAAGAATGCAATGCCATGGTGAAAACCAACTCAAGTTCAAAATATATTGGGCACTTAAGATTATGTCATATTGCAGAAGATAGGATTGCAAAATTGGAGAAAATGGGGATTCTATCCTCATTGGGCTCTGAGCCTACTCCAACTTGTGAATCTTGCCTTCAGGGTAAAATGACTAGATCACCCTTTGTTGGACAAGGGCTAAGAGCTGAAAATATTTTGGAGCTAATACATAGTGATGTATGTGGTCCATTTAAAGAAATGGCTAGAGGGGGTTTTCATTATTTTATTACCTTTACTGATGATAAATCAAGGTTTGGGTATTTTTATTTAATGAAATACAAACATGAATCTTTTGAAAAGTTCAAAGAATTTAAATCTGAAGTAGAAAATCAAACATGAAAGAATATTAAAGCTCTTCGATCAGATCGTGGAGGTGAATATTTGAGTACTGAATTTGATGAATACTTGAGAGAGCATGGCATTGTTTCTCAGCTGACTCCTCCAGGAACGCCACAGCTGAATGGTGTATCTGAAAGGAGAAATCGTACCCTATTGGATATGGTACGTAGTATGATGAGCTATACTGATATGCCAATCTTCTTTTGGGGATTTGCATTAGAATCAGCTTTGTATATTCTGAATAGGATTCCATTAAAATCAGTTCCTTCCACACCTTATGAGATATGGCATGGAAGAAAACCAAGTCTTAAGCATGTTAAGATTTGGGGTTGTCCAGCTTATATCAAAAAGCTGAACACTGATAAATTGGAGACCAGATCAGAAAAAGGTCGATTTGTTGGATATCCAAAAGATAGTTTTGGATATTATTTTTATTTGCCTACTTCACAAAAGGTTGTGATAAGTAGAGATGCCACATTTCTTGAACAACAGATTGTTCAAGAAGGAGGCAAAGGAAGGCAAATAGAGTTAGAATTGGAGAATTCTGACCAACCAACAGATCAGATGGATATAGATCCATCTAGTCAACCAATACCCGTTGATGAAACATCTACAACTGTTCCTCGTAGAACAACCAGGGTATCTCACCCACCAGTGAGATATGGTTTTCTTCATGAAGAAGAACAAGAGTTGTCTACTCATGAAGAAGTAGATCATGGAGATGATCCACTTAGCTATGAAGAAGCTATATCAGATATAGACTCTTCAAAATGGATTGATGCTATGAAATCCGAGATTGATTCCATGTATAAGAATCAAGTTTGGGATCTTGTTGACCCACCTGAAGGTATTATACCTATAGGGAACAAATGGGTTTTCAAGAAGAAAATTGGTTCTGATGGAAAGGTAGAGACCTATAAGGCAAGGCTAGTAGCGAAAGGATTTCGCCAAAGGCAAAGAATCGACTATGAGGAGACTTTCTCGCCTGTTGCCATGCTTAAATCAATTAGGATTTTATTAGCAATAGCTGTATACTATGATTATGAGATTTGGCAGATGGATGTCAAAACAGATTTTCTCAATGGATACATTGAAGAAAACATTTTCATGGAACAACCTAGGGGATTTGAATCCCAAGATGGTTCCAAGGTATGCAAGCTAAAGCGATCCATTTATGGGTTGAAACAAGCTTCGAGGACTTGGAACATCCGTTTTGATGAAGCCATTAAATCCTTTGGTTTTATCAAAAATGAGGATGAGCCATGTGTATATAAGAAGGTTAGTGACAGTGCTATCACTTTCCTTGTCTTATATGTGGATGACATACTGTTGATGGGTAATGACACAGGTATGTTGACGACTATAAAGATATGGTTGTCAAATACATTCTCCATGAAAGACTTAGGGGAGGCAACCTATATTCTTGGAATTCGCATCTATAGAGATAGAGCGAAAAGAATAATTGGTTTATCCCAAAGTCTATGCTTGGAAAAGGTGTTAAAGAGGTTTAACATGCTTGATTCCAAGAGAGGATTGTTACCAGTGAGACATGGTATCCATCTTTCTAAAGAGATGTCTCCAAAGACACCTAAAGAAAGAGATAAGATGGCCAGGATTCCATATGCTTCGGCTATTGGAAGTTTAATGTATGCAATGTTGTGTACTAGGCCGGATATCGCATATGCTGTTAGTTTGACTAGCAGACATCAATCCAATCCAGGTTTGGAACACTGGATAGCTGTCAAGAATATTCTTAAGTACTTGAGAAGAACTAAGGATTTATTCTTGATTTATGGAGGTGGAGACTTGCAATTGGATGGTTATACTGATTCTGATTTCCAATCAGATATCGATGATAGAAAGTCTATCTCTGGATATGTGTTCATTTGTAATGGAGGTGCAGTCAGTTGGAAGAGTTCCAAACATAGCACGACTGCAGATTCCACTACAAAGGCTGAGTATATTCTTTGTATCGAATCCGCAAAGGAAGCTGTTTGGATAAAGAAGTTCGTGACAGAACTTACAGTAGTTCCTTCCATTGAGTTAGCAGTTCCACTACACTGTGACAATAATGGAGCAGTCATACAGGCTAAGGAACCAAGGTCTCACCAGAAATCCAAACACATAGAAAGGCGCTACCACATTATCAGAGAAATAGTTGAGCGAGGCGATATAGCCATGCAGAAAATAGCATCAGCTGAAAATCCAGCTGATCCATTCACTAAGCCTATGTCACAGACTCAGTGAGACCGACATCTTGAGAAGATAAGTCTAAGATATTGTAATGAATGGCTCTAGTGCTAGTGGGAGATTATTAGTAGTATGCCCTAGAGCATATCATTTAGTATGTATCTTGTACATATTTTTATTAATAAAAGGCATTTCCACTTTTCCGTTTATATAATATATTTATGTGTAATAGAAAAGGTCCATTGATATTTTGTTAGAAATATTATTCTTAAGTTGTTAAGAATATGAGTGACAATATTTCTAGCACGAAGTATCATAAATAGGTTCACAATCGAGGATACTTCATAATAAGGACATGACTTATCCAGAAAGATTGTATTCATGTTTGTTCCCAAGTTATTTATATGAGATATAAATAAGATGGAATGGTGAGTCTCATGCCATATAACAAACATGATAGGCACTTATAAATGATAAGTAGGCCGAACCAGTGACACTTATGACAAGCACATGGAGTTTACTCTTGTCAATGTTTTGTCATAAATCATATCAGTGCATATAATCTTTAGACCTGAGATAGCACAGTTATCTTGTATATAGGTAGTTTGAGTTTGATACTGCTTTCATACTTGTACTGTGTATGGGTATATGGGCATGTGTTGGCTCCTACTAGTTATATATGGAGGTAGGTGTTAATCAAGATGGAATCTGTTCCTCTAAGTAAATAGAGATAAAATCCTATGTTCATTTAATTGTTCTTGATGTTTCAAGTTCCTAGCTAGGACAGATAGATTTATTCAGAAAAGAGTTTCTGATGAGAAAATCTTTTTAATCAAGAACTGGAATTAAAAGAGAACATAATATTCATAGCAAATGGAGTTTGACATAAACCATGACTCCAGCTTGAGTTGAGATTTTGTAACAGAGAGATTCTAATGCATGGTAACATATGATTATAGGTTCATTTAAGGTAAACCTTATTACTAATTGGGTGGCCATGGCATGCTATGCTAGGTGTTAACCATGGTCTATGTGGTTCATAAAATGATTTAGAGAAATCATTTATGGTAAGAAAGAGTTCTGATGATATTAAGAGTTGATATCATGTCTCATTGCCAATTAGTGATGAGCCTAGTAAGTCACACACATACACAAGTTATCACCTAATTAAATATGATTTAATTAATTAATTAAAGAGTTTAATTGATTAATTAAATAGGTTTAGTTTGCAATTAGTTTACAAAGTCCCTAGCATGACTTGAAACCAAATCTAGATTATTGGATGTATAATATAAGTTAAATTTATATTTAAAGTGTTTAAATATGAATTTAATTAATGAGAAATTAATTAATAGAGATTAATTAATTAATTTATATTTGATATAAATTAATTAGAAGAAGAAAAATAATTATTTTGGGTTGAGAACTCAAAATTAAGACACATGGGCATTTTAGTCATTTTGCAGTGTGACACGTGGCACCATGAGATGCTGACACATTGCATAACACATAAGCTTGCCAAATGTTTTTTTAATCATGTAAGATGATTAAAATCAAGATTACATATAGGTTTGACACTTGGCACAATGTGATTGGGTCACTTAAACCTAGAGCTAATCAAAGGGTGACATGTGGCAAGGGTTTAATGTGTTAACCTAGCTATTTAAGTGTTGTTATGAGAAAATAAAAATACAACCAGTAGCCACACTCCTTGGTCACGCCATTTTGCAGCCCTTCCTCTATTCTTCTTCATCTCTCATCAATTCAAAAAAATTAGCCATCAATCTCTTGAATTAAGAACACTAGAAATTGTTTCTAGTGTCCTGTTTACATCTCTAATCTCTTAAAAGGCAGAACTTGAATTTCTAATTAATAGAAAAGGCTTTAGAAGCTGTTCAAGGGCTGCCATAGGTGTTCTTGGTGTGGACAAGCTTGAGGGACAACATCTGGTGTCCTGAAGACGAATCTCAAAGGCGCAGACACGCTGCAGTGCATCAAGAGGTTAGTGTAATCGTTCTTGATTTAATCTAGGGTTCTAAAATTAATCTGATTAATTTTAAAATCTTAAATGGCAAATACAGATCCAAAAACATATTAAAAGAGTTTTAATATGTTGTTTATCATTGAAATCAAATAGATAGAAATAAATCTTGCATGATGCATGTGACCCTAGGTGAAAATTTTTGAATTCAATGGTATAAACTTGTGTTTTTCACACTTCCGTTCCTTCACCAATCCCATAGGCAAACCAACTAATCCAATCTCCACTAATGTAGTAAAACACAATCAAGAAATCAAAAGGACTTTTAATAGTTGTAATGGGGCTAAGGGGTAATAATATAGCTAACAAAGAAAAGGTAAAAAGGAAGCAAAACATGAGAATAATTAAATTGTTAAAAAGATCAAGATACAATTTTCTTTTATTTTTATTTTTATTTTATTTTATTTTATATATTTTTTTTATGAATTAAATGGGATGAAGAACTTTACAATAAATCACCAATGCTAGCATACAATTTTTGAAACTCTTTTAGGGACTACATAAATAACATTAAATTTTGCATTGCAATTGCTCCTTTTTAATCCACCCCCAAACTCATTTCTTTACGTACTTGGGTGGTAAATAATTTTTATAACATGATATAATTGCTAGCCAATTTTACTTTAGTACTTCTCCCATTTAATTATTATTTCTCTTTGTTTTTTTTTAGATAAGAATCACTTAAACAAATTATTCTCATGAATAGGTAAGTGTTTAGGTTTATGGCTAGGTAGATTATGGGTACCAAGGAAATAAGGGGTATAAATGAAGGCTCAAATTGGTTTCAAAAGGGAAAATTTTAAAGTGGGGTTGGTTAAGGCTAAAAATGTGGATTTAAAATTCAAAGAATGCTTTAATCATTTCTCTTTTCAAGTGAATGCTAAAATTTCACCTCAAAAGGTTTAGAAGGCTTGTTCTCGGATTGGTGAGATACAATTAGTTATTTCTTACTTTAGAGTTTTCTTTAAGCACTTAAAACTCAATGTAATTAATTGGGTGGCCCTTGACTAAGAAGATATAAACTAAGATAAGAATCTTATAACCTCATACCAATCCGGAACTTTCAATCTGTCAAACCCATCTAGAGGCAAGCTCAATTGCTTTTCAAAATGATTCTCAATCTTCTAAGAATTAGGTAAAAATTTATTTATTTATTTATTTATTTATTTTTATGTATGCATAATTCCTAAAAATGAATACAAAAATGAAATAAAAACTATACATAATCTATATGATATCTATATGCAAGTGTATATATTTACATGGTGTAGGTGTAGGTGTATGATGTATGTGAACTAAGTAACTAAGTATGAATGAGATGCAAATAAGTGATGCAATTTAAGTAATGTAAATAAAAAGGATTAAAAATTTTGCAAAAATTTTGCCCTCCCCCAAACTCAAATTAGACAATGTCCTCATTGGCTTAATCGAAGTGGCAAAAATGTCAATTAAATCAATAAATGATAGCTGGAGAAATAAAAACTAAGAAAGAGTGGAAAAGAGTTAACATGTAGCACGTACAGGCCTAGGGGTGAATGATCAGAATATGTACATGAGGCATGTGAATTATAAGTATTAGGAGCATGAGGCATGTTAATAAAAAAGCATGAGGCGTGTTGAAGTTGGAGGAGCGGAAGCATGAAAAATATTAGTTTAGAACATTGAATTCAAAAATTTTCTTCTAGGGTCTCATGCATCATGCAAGATTCTTTTTTTTTACTAATTGTTTTCAATGTTAAACAGCATATTAAAACACTTTTAATATGTTTTTGGATCTACATTTGTCATTTAAGATTTTAGAATTAACAGATTAATTCATTAGAACCCTAGATTAAATCAAGAACAAGTGCACTAACCTTTTGATGCACTGTATTGTGTTTGGTACCTTTGGGATGCACCTAGGACGCCAGATGTTGTTCCTCTAGCTTGTCCACACCAAGATCACCAATGGCAGCCCCTTTAACAGCTTCTCAAGCCTTTCCAATCAATTAGAAATTAAGGTTTTGCCTTTAAAGATGTTATAGATGTATATAGGACACTAGAAACGATTTATAGCAATTTTAATTCAAGAGAATGTTGGCAATTCTCTTTGAATTGGTGAAAGATGAAGAAGGAGAGAGGAAGAAGAAGGCAAGGGTGGCGGCACCTCTAATGAGAAAATTAGATTACATTTTGTTCTTTCATCCTTTCCCTTATATAGCCAGGTCATCACTTAAAACCCTTGCCACATGTCATCTTCTGATTGACTCTTAGTTTAATTGACCCAATCACATTGTGCCAAGTGTCAAACTTAGATTTAATATTGACTTTGATCATCTTACATGATTAAAAGACAAATGACAAGCTTATGTGTAGTGCAATGTGTCACCATCTCATGGTGCTACATGTCACCCTGTGAAATGACCAAATTACCCTTGTGTCTTAATTTTGAGTTCTTAACCCAAAATAATTATTTCTCTTCTTCTAATCAATTTATATCAAATATAAATTAGTTAATTAATCTCTATTAATTAATTTCTCATAATTAAATTTATATTTAAACACTTTAAATATAAATTTAACTTATACAATACATCCAATAACCTAGATATGGTTTCAAGCTATGCTAGGGACTTTGCAATCTAATTGCAAACCAAACCTATTTAATTAATCAATTAAACTCTTTAACTAATTAATTAAATCACATTTAACTTGGTGATTACTTGTGTATGTGTGTGACTCATCAGGCTCATCACTAATTGGCAATGAGATGTGATGTTAACTCATAATATCATCAGAACTCTTTCTTACCATAAATGATTTCTCTAAATCATTTTAGGCCCTTCATAGACTATGGTTAACACCTAGCATAGCATGCCATAACCACCCAATTAGCAATAAAGTTTACCTTAAATGAACCTATAATCATATGTTACCATGCACTAGAATCTCTCTGTTACAAAATCCTAATTCAAGTTGGAGTCATGATTTATGTCAAACCCCATTTGCTATGAATATTATATTCTCTTTTAATTTCATTTCTTGTTTAAAAAGATTTTCTCATTAGAAACTCTTTTCTGATTAAATCTATCTGTCATGGGCAGGAACTTGAAACATCAAGAACAATTAAATGAACATAGGATTTTATCCTTATTTACTTAGGGTAACAAATTCCATCTTGATCAACACCTACCTCTATATATAACTAGTAGGAGCCAACACATGCCCATATACCTATACACAGTGCAAGTATGAAAGCAGTATCAAACTCAAACCACCTATATACAAGATAACTGTGCTATCTTAGGTCTAAAGATTATATGCACTGATATGATTTATGACAATACATTGACAAGAGTAAACTCCATGTGCTTGTCATAAGTGTCACTGGTTCGGCCTACTTATCATGTATAAGTGCCTATCATGTTTGTTATATGGCATGAGACTCACCATTTCATCTTATTTACATCTTATATAAATAACTTGGGAACAAACATGATTACAATCTTTCTGGATAAGTCATGTTCTTATTGTGAAGTATCCTCGATTGTGAACCAATTTATGATACTTTGTACTAGAAATACTGTCACTCATATTCTTAACAACTTAAGAATAGAATTTCTAATAAAATATCAATGGACCTTTTCTATTACACATAAATATATTATGTAAACAGAAAAGTGAAAATGCCTTTTATTATTAATAAAACATGTACAAGATACATACTAAATGATATGCTCTAGGGCATACTACTAACAATCTCCCACTAGCACTAGAGCCATTCATTATAATATCTTAGACCCATCTTCTGAAGATGTCAGTCTAGCTGAGTTTGTGACATAGGCTTAGTGAATGGATCAACTGGATTTTCAGCTGATGCTATTTTCTGCATGGCTACATCGCCTCGCCCAACTATTTCTCTGATAATGTGGTAGTGCCTTTCTATGTGTTTGGACTTCTGGTGAGACCGGGGTTCCTTAGCCTGTATGACTGCTCCATTATTGTCATAGTAGAGTGGAATTGCTGACTCAATGGAAGGAACTACTACAAGTTCTGTCACAAACTTCTTTATTCAAACAGCTTCTTTTACAACATTTGATGTAGCAATATACTCAGCCTCGGTAGTGGAATCTGCAGTCGTACTCTGTTTGGAAATCTTCCAACTGACTGCACTTCCATTACAAATAAACACATACCCAGAGGTAGACTTTCTATCATCGATATCTGATTGGAAATCAGAATCAGTATAACCATCCAATTGCAAGTCACCACCTCCATATATCAAGAATAAATCCTTAGTTCTTCTCAAGTACTTAAGGATATTCTAGACAGCTATCCAGTGTTTCAAACCTGGATTGGATTGATACCTGCTAGTCAAACTAACAGCATATGCTATATCCGGCCTAGTACACAACATTGCATACATCAAACTTCCAATAGCCGAAGCATATAGAATCCTGGCCATTTTATCTCTTTCTTCAGGTGTCTTTGGAGACATCTCTTTAGAAAGGTGGATACCATGTCTCACTGGTAACAATCCTCTCTTGGAATCAAGCATGTTAAACCTCTTTAACACCTTTTCCAAGTATAGACTTTGGGATAAACCAATTATTCTTTTCGCTCTATCTCTATAAATGTGAATCCCAAGAATATAGATTGCCTCCCCTAAGTCTTTTATGGAGAATGTATTTGACAACCATACCTTTATAGTTGTCAACATACCTATGTCATTACCCATCAACAAAATGTCATCCACATATAAGACAAGAAATTTGATAGCACTATCACTAACTTTATTATATGAACATGGCTCATCCTCATTTTTGATAAAACCAAATGACTTAATGGCTTTAAAAAAATGGATGTTTCAACTCCTCGAAGCTTGTTTCAACCCATAAATGGATCGCTTTAGCTTGCATACCTTGGAACCATCTTGGGATTCAAAACCCCTAGGTTGTTCCATGAAAATGTTTTCTTCAATGTATCCATTGAGAAAAGCTATTTTGACATCCATCTGCCAAATCTCATAATCATAGTATGCAGCTATTGCTAATAGAATCCTAATTGATTTAAACATGGCAACAGGTGAGAAAGTCTCCTCATAGTTGATTCCTTGCCTTTGGCGAAACCCTTTTGCTACTAGCCTTGCTTTATGGGTCTCTACCTTTCCATCAGAATCAATTTTCTTCTTGAAAACCCATTTGTTCCCTATAGGTACAATACCTTCAAGTGGGTCAACAAGATCCCAAACTTGATTCTTATACATGGAATCAATCTCGGATTTTATTGCATCAATCTATTTTGAAGGGTTTATATCTGATATAGCTTCTTCATAGGTAAGTGGATCATCTCCATGATCTACTTCTTCATGAGTAGACAACTCTTGTTCTTCATCATGAAGGAAATCATATCTCACTGGTGGGTGAGATACCCTAGTTGATTTACAAGGAACAGCTGTAGATGTTTCATCAATAGGTATAGGTTGACTAGATGGATCTATATCCATCTATTCTGTTAGTTGGTCAGAATTCTCCAATTCTAACTCTATTTGCCTTCCTTTGCCTCTTTCTTGAACAAACAGTTGTTCAAGAAATGTGGTATCTCAACTTACCACAACCTTTTATGATGTAGGCAAATAAAAATAATATTTAAAACTCTCTTTTGGATATCTAATAAATCGACCCTTTTCTGATCTGGTTTCCAATTTATTAGTTTTTAGCTTTTTAATATAAGCTGGACAACCCCAAATCTTAACATGCGTAAGACTTCATTTTCTTCCATGCCATATCTCATAAGGTGTGGAAGATACTGAATTTGATGGAATCCTATTCAGAACATGCAAAGCTGATTCTAATGCAAATCCCCAAAAGGAGATTGGCATATCAGTATAGCTCATCATACTAGTACCATATCCAATAGGGTACGATTTCTCCTTTTAGATACACCATTCAGCTGTAGTGTTCCTGGAGGAGTCAACTGAGAAACAATGCCATGCTCTTTCAAGTATTCATCAAATTCGATACTCAAGTATTCACCTCTACGATCTGATCGAAGATCTTTAATACTTTTTCCTATTTGATTTTCTACTTTAAATTTAAATTCTTTGAACTTTTCAAAGGATTCATGTTTGTATTTCATCAAATACAAATACCCAAATCTTGATTTGTCATCAGTAAAGGTAATAAAATAATGAAAACCACCTCTAGCCATTTCTTTAAATGGACTATATACATCACTATGTATTAGCTCCAAAATATTTTCAGCTCTTAGCCCTTGTCCAACAAAGGGTGATCTTGTCATTTTGCCTTGAAGACAGGATTCACAAGTTGGAGTAGGTTCAGAACCCAATGAGGATAGAATCCCTATTTTCTCCAGTTTTGCAATCCTATCTTCTGTAACATGACCTAACCTTAAGTGCCAAATATATTTTGAACTTGAGTTGATTTTTATCATGGCATTGCATTCATTTAGATCACTTCCATTCAATTTGTGTTTATCATTATTATCCAAATAATAAAGATCATTATGCATATAACCTGAGCCAACATATTTATTTTCAAAATAAATATTGCAAACATCATTTGTGAACTGAAATTCATAATTATCTCTAGTCAAACTAGATATCGAAATGATGTTCTTAAAAGCATCAGGTACATATAAAATATTATTCAAACACAAAACATGTCCAGACATGTAAAAAGATTTAGATCCTATGGCTAAAGCTTCAACAGTTGAGCCATCGCCAATCTGGAGTCTAACATCTTGAGAACGCAAGCTGCTACTATTTACTAGTTCCTGCATATCATAAGAAATGTGAGAACTGGCACCAGTATCTAAAACCCAAGCTGTAGATGAACTATGAGTATCATCAGAATCTAAATAACAAGATATGGACATACCTTCCGAAGGTGTATCCTTCTTGTCCTTCAGTGAAGCAAGATACGCTGGGCAATTCGTTTTCCAGTACCCATCCTACTGGCAGTGGAAACACTTTCCTTTGCCTCCATCAGCTTGAATCTTCCCTTTCTATTTACCTATGTTCTTGGAAGGACTAGGAATTTGAGGTTTCTTTTTATTATTGCCCTTTTTCTGGTTGGACTTTCCAGCAGAAGAAGATGCAATCAAAGCTACCTCTTTTCCTTTATTGCTCAGTATATTCTTTTAGGCAATAACTAGCATGTTGAGTAATCCAGCTAAGGTGCATTCCTGCTTAGTCATATGGAAATTTATCACAAAATTCCCAAATGAATTAGGAAGGGACTGAAGGATCAAATCCGTTTGCAGTTGAAAATCCATGTTAAAGTCAAGATGTTCCAGCTGCTTAATCAGCCGAATCATCTTGTGGACATGATCCCTAGCATTCTGTCGCTCAGACATCCTCATACGGAATAACTGTCTAGATATCTCATACCTAGCATTCCTGCTATGCTCACCATATAACTCTTATAGGTGAAGGAGGATCTCACTCGCACTCTGCATGTTCTCATGCTGCTTCTGTAACTCATTACTCATAGAAGCAAGCATGTTACACTTGGCTCTCATATCATGCTCTTTCCACTTGTCCAAAGTTTCATGTTCCTCTTGAGTGGCCTCTGGAGGTAAGGGACCAGGAACATTTGAGTCTAGAACATATCCTATATGTTCAAGGTTTAAGACAAGTTTCAAATTTCGTAGCCAATCAGAGAGATTAGGTCCTGTCAACCTATTGCGATCAAGTATGCTTGCAAGGATATTGGATGGTGGTGGTTGTGGTGTGCTCATTTTTATCAGAAAATTAACTGTAGAAAATAACCAGATTAATTAGTAAATGTAACATATATTTAACCAAAATGATTATGGTCTTTTAATTAAATTGGTCCTCCTACTAACTTAGCGAATCCTATACTTCCAAAGTAGAAAACAGAAATCCTAGTTGGATGGATTTCTAGTGGGTGACTGAATTCTTATAATCCTATTGATCATCCTCAGGCACATCTATTATTGGAATTACAATAAACTATAAGTGAATAACTCCTTACCCATCACATGTCATGTGAGGTTCAATCCTTTACCTAGCCCCCAATGCCCAAAATCTCAGGCACATCCATTATTGATTTATCTTGTATTAGTTAAGTTGATCCCATTGAGCTGGTAAACATGCAAATAATTTTAATTTCCTCAGGCACATTCATTATTGGCCACCAAACCATTTACATATTTACAACATCTCATGCTTAACAATTATTCTTAAGAAAATCTCTTAAATTAATTGCATCATACGCAAGTATTTAAAATTTCTTAAAATAATTGCCTCAATGGAGGGCCCATGTTATAATTACTTTAATTACACCATTTCCAACTTAATCATTTGTTTGGAAGATTTTATGGTCGTCCTAATTACTATTATGGTCTCACTTTGCACATATCCATTTGGCATGCATATATCATATACTTGCATACAATCCCATACATCTCATGCATTCATGGATAAACAATAAATATGGTATGATCATGGACTTTCTAAGGGATTCAATTATGAGCCACCAAGATTTGAATCAGGGCATTCCTAGGTGCATTTCATTCATTTATATTACATGAGTTGCTGAAGGAGTACATAATCAACACTTGATCTTGAATTCCTCCCACTGGTCCCACTAATGCTCTTGACCTCCTTGATTTTCTTGCAATCCAATTTACATAGTAATCCTTGGCATACCAAGGCGAATTAATAAGAACCAAATAAATGAAATTACAACAAAAAAATATTACAACCTTTATAATACATGCCACTAAAATAAATTAAAATTAATTAATTAATTTACAACCCAAAGAAACATAAAAGAAATAAATCAAATCACATTGGTCTTTTCTAGTCCATGATCATCCATCATGCATATCACTATTTAACAATTAAATAAAACATACACACTTAAATTAAATTGAATATCTCATATTCAACTTAAAAATCCAGATTTAAATATGATTCAAACAAATTTAAAAATTCAGATTTGAATTACATTCAAACAAATTTAAAAATTCAGATTTGAATCAAAATTTAATTGTGATTCAAACTCCTAATTAAATATTTTAATTAGTCATTAGATAGGCCTTAGATCATACAACAATTGCACGTACAAAACCCATTTACCTTGCGCATACCATAGTGTTCAAACTATGCGCATGCTTTGTGGTCACTACACCATGCCACCACTCTTGGTGAAGGCAACCAGCAATTGATCAATGATCTTATGATCAAATCACACAATTAAATAAGATATTAAACAATCTAAATGGAAAATATAGTGGCTCTAATATCAATTGAAGGAGCGGAAGCATGAAAAATATTAGTTTGGAACATTGTATTCAAAAAATTTTTCTTTAGGGTCTCATGCATCATGCAAGATTCATTTTTTTTACTAATTAATTTCAATGTTAAACAGCATATTAAAACACTTTTAATATGTTTTTGGATCTACATTTGTCATTTAAGATTATAGAATTAACAGATTAATTCATTAGAACCCTAGATTAAATCAAGAACAAGTGCACTAACCTTTTGATGCACTGTAGTTGTGTTTGATACCTTGAGATGCACCTAGGATGCCAGATGTTGTCCCTCTAGCTTATCCACACCAAGATCACCAATGGCAGCCCCTTGAACAGCTTTTCAAGCTTTCCAATCAATTAGAAATTAAAGTTTTGCCTTTAGAGATGTTATAGATGTATATAGGACACTAAAAACGATTTCTAGCAATTTTAATTCAAGAGAATGTTGGCAATTCTCTTTGAATTGATGAGAGATGAAAAAGAAGAGAGGAAGAAGGCAAGGGTGGCAGCACTCTTTTGAGAAAATCAGATTGCATTTTGTTCTTTCATCCTTTTCCCTATATAGCCAGGTCATCATTTAAAACCCTTACCACATGTCATCTTCTAATTAGCTCTTAGTTTAATTGACCCAATCACATTGTGCCAAGTGTCAAACTTAGATTTAATATTGACTTTGATCATCTTACATGATTAAAAGATAAATGGCAAGCTTATGTGTAGTGCCAAGTGTCACCATCTCATGATGCCACATGTCACTCTGTGAAATGACTAAATTACCCTTGTGTCTTAATTTTGAGTTCTTAACCCAAAATAATTATTTCTCTTCTTCTAATCAATTTATATCAAATATAAATTAATTAATTAATCTCTATTAATTAATTTCTCATAATTAAATTCATATTTAAATACGTTAAATATAAATTTAACTTATACTATACATCCAATAACCTAGATTTGGTTTCAAGCCATGCTAGGGACTTTGCAATCTAATTGCAAACCAAACTTATTTAATTGATCAATTAAACTCTTTAACTAATTAATTAAATCACATTTAACTTGGTGATTACTTGTGTATGCGTGTCACTTATTAGGCTCATCACTAATTGGCAATGAGATATGATGTTAACTCTTAATATCATCAAAACTCTTTCTTACCATAAATGATTTCTCTAAATCATTTTCGGCCCTTCATAGACTATGGTTAACACTTAGCATAGCATGCCATAGCCACCCAATTAGTAATAAGGTTTACCTTAAATGAACATATAATCATATGTTACCATGCACTAGAATCTCTCTATTATAAAATCCCAATTCAAGTTGGAGTCATGGTTTATGTCAAACCCCATTTGCTATGAATATTATATTCTCTTTTAATTTCAGTTCTTGATTAAAAATATTTTCTCATCATAAACTCTTTTCTGATTAAATCTATCTATCCTGGCCAGGAACTTGAAACATCAAGAATAATTAAATGAACATAGGATTTTATCCCTATCTACTTAGGGTAACAAATTCCATCTTGTTCAACACTTACCTCCATATATAACTAGTAGGAGCCAACACATGCCCATATACCCATACATAGTACAAGTATGAAAGCAGTATCAAACTCAAACCACCTATATACAAGATAACTGTGCTATCTCAAGTCTAAAGATTATATGCACTGATATGATTTATGACAATACATTGACAAGAGTAAACTCCATGTACTTGTCATAAGTGTCACTGGTTCGGCCTACTTATCATGTATAAGTGCCTATCATGTTTGTTATATGGCATGAGACTCACCATTTCATCTTATTTACATCTCATATAAATAACTTGGGAACAAACATGATTACAATCTTTCTGGATACGTCATGTCCTTATTGTGAAGTATCCTCGATTGTGAACCAATTTATGATACTTTGTACTAGAAATACTGTCACTCATATTCTTAACAACTTGAGAATAGAATTTCCAACAAAATATCAATGGACCTTTTCTATTACACATAAATATATTATGTAAATGGAAAAGTGAAAATGCCTTTTATTATTAATAAAACATGTACAAGATACACACTAAATGATATGCTGTAGGGCATACTACTAGCAGAAGTAAAGGTAAATTAGCATGCCCTGTGCTAACTGCTAAGCAATTGACACTGGGATCAATATGGGGCATGTAACACCCTCACTTTAGCTAGTCCATACATTCGACTGTTCCGATGACCAATGTCTGTCTGGACAGCTAGAATGTCTGAAACTATAATTAAACTAGAGTGTGGAGTCATAAATAGACCAAATAATAGTAAGAAAAATTAAGAAAAAAATTTAGAAATAAAATACAACCAAGTTAAATGAGCTGGTGCCCTAGCGATGGGTAACCCAGTGAAAAGTTGCGGTCTTCACAGTTAGAAGCCCTAAACCCAGGGAAAACTTCATGAAATAATTTTTAGAACTCCAGAGAAGAGTCATTGAGGTTTCAATGGCATTAGAATTCCAAGAAAAGGTTTAGAAAATTTTTTCACTAGGTACAGACGATTTTGGCTCAATAAGCCAAATAGAGGGCATTTTGGTCATTTCGTCTTCAGAGATGATTTTTGGCCGACTTGTCCAGTTAAGTAAATAATTATTATGACATAAAATATGAATAAATATTGCTAAAAATTGAATTGAAAATGAGTAGAAAAAAAAAAGAAAAGAAAATGAATTAAAATTACAATTTTGACCTCATGCTTATGTCACTAAAGCACTCCCACCTAATCACATTGTGACACATGGCCATAACTCACTTAAAATGAATTAAATGGGCAAAAAATGAAAGAAAAAAAATCAGATTGCTTTTCTTTCTTCTTCTTACCGAGACTCCCTCTCTCCCATCCACCATTTTTCATTTCTTTAGCTCAATTTCCCTTAGGTTTTCATCATAAAAACCCTAAGTCTCAATACTAAAAATTGTCCTAGAGTCTTGCTAAGGTGATTGGTTGCCAAGAAAGTGAAGGAAAAATTGAAGTTAGCTAAGGAAAAATTTTGCTCACAAGGTTAGTGAAATATCTCTTTCTTTCCTCTTTAAAATTTATGTTAGGAGTATGAAATGAGTTAGAAATTTAAAGAGTTGAAAGAATATGTTGAGGAATTGAAAGCTATAAATTTCTGCAACCATGAGGAACCTTGAGGAAATTATGATTTTGATAGAATTAAATTTGATTAGTATTGTTCTTGATGAGTTGTATATGGTAGAAGTTGAATTATAAGGTCTTATGCATAAATTGAGGTATTGAAAATTAGGGTTTTGAGCTATATTAGGGTTTGGCCATATTGATGGTAGATGGAAGTTTTAATGTTCAATTAGTTACCATTTGGCTGAGCATAATGAGGAATTGAACTGAATGGTAGCATGGGATTTGAGGTTGGGTTTGCTGCCTTAAGTGCCTTGGAGGTCTGGATGTGAGTCCAGCATATTTAAGCAGCTATAACTTGGGCTCTAATTGGAAATGAAATTAGACACATAATGGCATAACTTTTATGAAGGAAACCTATCTAGAAAATAAACTTAGGATGTCCTAAAAATTGACCAAATCTGGGTAGCACCAATTCTGCCTGGGCAAAATGACCAAATGAACAGTACTCATTCATTTGGTCATAACTCAGTGTAGAAAGGTCCAATTGACTTTAAATTTATATCAATAGAAAGCTGAGGCAATTTAGAACAATTTTCATGTAGAACACAAACTCAAATTCTGGACTTAACTAAATGAAATTGCAAGCCAAATTTGGACTACCAAATCTGGCAGAACCAAAAAGTGCCCAGAAATTCTGGGTAAAGGCAATTCGACCAGTTATGGTGAAATAGCCATAACTTGAGCTAGAAATCTCCAAATGGGGTGATTCAAAAAGCGAAATGTAACTAGACACAATAAAGAACAACTTTGATCAAGAACACTTGGTCAAATTCTCATTGTAGAATGGCCTAATGGAACAGTAAACTCTAGCACCTAAAACTAAAATTTTTTATTTATTTTTCATTGGTTAGAAGTATGGATTGACAACTAATGCCAATACTTTTGGGAACCAAAATGTGGTAAATATATGTGATTAAAACTCGTGTAACTATTATATATGAAAAAGTCAATATTTTGACTTAAATGACTAAATGAATAGTAACCTTACATATTAAGTACAAATATTCAAGAAATAATTTTATAGTATGCCCTAGTGGGCCTAGTGTGATTAGTTTGGATAGGTTGGTATGCCAATAGGTTTCTGATAGCAGTACTGCGTATGATCTATGTCTCTATGCCATTCTGTGATATGATAGCCTATGGTTATACTGATTATGATGTTATACTTAGCTTTATGCCTTGTTACTTTTATGGCTTATTAGCCATTATGTCTGCACACTGGGAGACACATTGTGACCGATGGTGTGACAGCCCTAGGTACCTAATACCCAGTGCTAGTTTACCTGTTTATCCAATTTGGTCAATTTGTATAGGTTACTTGGGCATGAAAAAGTATAAATGTAAGTGAATTAATTATTAAAGGGAGTAAGAAAATTAAATATCAAGATAAAGAACAATAATGATTACAATAAAATGAGGCTCAAAGTCATCAAAGAAAACGATTAATAAAATGTTAGAAAGAATTGAAATGAACTAGACTGATGATAAAAAAAAAAAAGTTATCTATTATTGAATGCACTGGGAACTTTAATTATTATGAAATAATTTAAGATAACCTAGAAGGTATTGAATTAAATAATAAAAAAGATTAATAACAGAAATATAATTTAAATAAATGTTACAAATGTACTTTTCATAATAATATTAAGTTAAGAATAATGCTATTAGAATATTAGTATATTGTATATTCTTACTGTAACCTTATGAACTAAGCACCTCCAAAGAGGACTAAATTAGAAAAAAAAAAAAAAGATATTAAATTTTAGAAACCTTATTGAAGCATAATTAGATCTAAATTATCTGAACCATATTTTATTTCCATCTGTATTTTTGTATATTATTTTCTTTGTTATATTATTGCACCACTAAGCAGAAATGCTTAGCCCGATGGATTTGTTTCCTCGCGCAGGTACTGAAGGTAAAGCCCAGCGAATATTAAACAGAGATTTTAGAGTTCTGATCTGCAGAAGTATTGAAGTATTCAAGGTTGTCACTTCCTCAGCAATGCATCTAGATAGGGCCCATATAAATCATCATTTATATTTTGTATAAAATGTTTAGTTATTGTATTGTAATATAGATTATGAAAAGGTAATTAATAGGAATGTGATCTAAACTAATAAATTAGCTTTTTCATATGTAATTAATTTATATATCATGCAAATTACAAAATTATATAATTATTTTGTAAATTATGTAATTTGAGCATGAATGAGATTGTATGGGTTTGAAGAAAAATTGAAATAGATAGATAATGCATGAAATGATGAGATGATTATGAGAATTATTGATGAGATTTTTATTGTAAAATATTATTGAAAATTTCAAGCAGGTGAATAGTGAATCACGTCAAAAGTAAATAAAATAGGGGAAACTCCGTTAGTTTCTCCATAGAAAAATAATTGATATTAAAATATAACGAGAACAAAATTTTTAAAGGAATAAAGTAAGATAAAATAGGGTGCTCCGGCACCGAGTGTGACATTCCTCGCTCGGCTACAATGTAGACGGGTGAGGGGTGTCACAGGCCATGTCATGCTCCATAAAAATTTTAGTGGGTTTCAAAAATTTTGAAGCAATTCAAATATAGGAGAGCATAACCCTTAGCATGAGGCATGGTAAAGGAAAGCAGTCTCAGCATGTGGCATGTGAATGTCCAAAAGTTACCTTAGATGCTATATTGTTAGAGCTAACAGAAGAGTAGCTGCTATATTTTCAATAATTTAGTTATATGACTATCAAAAAGCAATATCAGTAATGCTACTACAATCGTCAATAGAGACTAAAAGTAAAAAAAAAATGATCAATTCAGTAGAAATCTGGATCACAAAGATAGTGCAAGTATCATAGCAAAAGAAACCAATGCAGCCAGCAACAATGAACAAGCCAACTTAGGATTCATGAAACAAATAGAATTAAAGAAAAACAAAAATTTAAACCATTCACAAATAGATAAAACATGTAAAAGTTCTAATAACCAGGAAATTACAGTTGAAATATAAAGGAAACTAACCAATGTACACAACGAAGAGCTAAAGTTTCATAAATTGATTGAAATTAACAAAAAAAACAAAGTTCTAAAACTAGGCAGTTGGTTGGTCTTCATCATTGGTGGATTGCACTGGTTCATTTGCTGCTGTAGGTGCTTGCTCATTGGATTTCTTAGAAGCAGTATCCAGGCTTTCTACCATAGCCTTCATTTCTGTAAAAATATCTTGGCCCCATTTGTATAGTTGGTTAAAAGAGGCTGCCAACTTATTATAAATGTCAATCATTTCTTTGTCATGAATTTTTTGCTTTTTCTTGAATGAAGAAAACTTCTTTTTAATCTTTTTCTCAAGCTTGGCTTGCTTCTGACCAAGAGTATCAACCTTAGCTTCTAAAGCTTTCAAAGCAACTACAATGTCACAAATAGCATCAGAAATAGGCTATTGTACTTCACCCATTCTGTCAATTTTGGCTTCCAAATTTTGAAGAAAAGCAAGTAAGTCTAATTTTCCAGCAGTAGGTGGGTGAGAGCTAAAAGGACCAACATCAGTTCGCTGTCCTATACCTTGTGATTGCTACTACACTTCACCCTCATGTCCCCTATTTACCAGCACATAAACATCACCCCTTTTTACACAAATTTTCATTTGAGTCATGATAATTCTATCCAGAAAAGACTGGCCAACCATAGACACCATAGCATACTGGTCAGGGATAACACCAAATGATTTGGCAGTTACAGTCACCATCCCTCCAATAACTATACTGCCAGTTGAATGCTTAGAGACTATATGTTCCATATGAGAGCAAAGAAAATAAGCACCATTTATCTTTTTCTTCTCTTTCATGCACCATAAAAAGAATAAATCATTCTTTCCTATAACCCCATTACTGTACCCTCTGCCTAGTATAGTGTAAGACATGAACCTTTGCAAGTATCTCAGAGCAGGGTCTTGGATGGCTAAGGCCTTAGCAGAACTAGGGTTGTAATACTTTCCATATGGTGCAATTGACTTCCAAAATGAAGGGGGGTCATAAATAGTTCTTTACCACTCAATCACTTTTGCTCCATCATTACAAAAACCAAATAGAGTATTCACTTGAGCAGTGTCAAGTTCTCTGTCCTGACCCAAACACCTAAAGGAAATGGTGTCCTTATGGTTATTGTTCATGGGCTGGAAGTCCAATTGCAGTGAGCTTAAAAACTCAATTGTCAATTCCTTAGAAACAGGTTCTTGAATCTTAGCAAAATCACTCCAACCTATATTTTCCAAATATTCACTAACAGATTCATAAAGCCCTATCTCCCTAGGACTATGTTCATCAATGTACTTGGTGGCTAGAATTTTCTTTTTAGCAAGTGTCTCATAATTTTTCCTCATTTCAAAGTCTCTAAAAGTCCATGGGTAAGATGAGTTTACCTAATTGCCATATTGAGGGATAACTGGAGCAGTTTGAGACACTGTTGGTGAATGATGCAGAGGCGATTGGACCCTAGTTAGAGCAGAAGAGACCTATGGTGAGATAGGACTTTGGGCAGCAGAGCGGATTCTTGCACTAACGGGTCGTGGGGAAACCACCCTAGGCTATTTCGGTGGAGCAAAGGAGCTAAGAACTGATTTCTTTCTTTTTCGTGTCTCATACACAGCTGAAGGGGCGGATTTTGTGTGTTTTTAGGAGGGAGGTGTGGCGTTTTGGGTTGCATTATCGGGATTAGGGGTGGAATGAGAGGATTGGTGAGGTGGGGAACTAGGGTTCGTATCAGGAATTTAGAGATTTGGGGCCGAAATGGGTGTGTTAGGTTGAGCATTAGGTGGTGTAGGGTTTGGTGTTGGGGTTGAAGAGTTACTGTTAGTAGCCATTTTTATGGCTCGCAGCTTAGGTATGTGGATTGAAGGTTGTTTCGTGCGCACCATGGAAGGAACAATGAAGATTTTGAGTCATGCGACTGATGAGATGGAATGAGATGGCTAGGGTAAAGGTTTAAGTGGTGACATACCTAGGGTCCGACATGAGGCATGTTGGAATAAAAGAGAAAAGTGACATGCCCCATGTGATTGTACATGAGGTGCTACATGAGGCATGTGAGACCCCTTGAAACTCTTGACAGGTTTTACATTTTTAGCAATTTAGAGTGCTAAGAATAGGTTTTGATGGTGACACTACCCCCAGCATACATCATGTTGAACCTAGTGCTAAATGACCTGATATACAACCCAAAAATGTGATCCTAAACACACTAAAACCAAACCCAAAACACAATTTGCACAAAAATTTCACTCAAAACCCAATTGATATCCAATTAATTACCAAGAATAATTAAAATCTATCAATTCACCAAACACAAACTAAAACATTATTCAAGTAATATTCACATTAGCAATCACACCACAAGTAATAACACTCAAATTCGACCCCAAACTTAACATTAAAAATTCATGAACAAGAAACAAAATTCTGCTACAGACACTGTTTGCATGACTAAATTCTGCAGAATTGTATCATGAAATTTCACAAATTTTCAATGGCAAATATGTCAATCTCAGTACAATACATCAAAATTAATTACCCAAAAAGTAAAATCAAAAGCATGTTGCTATTGATTACCATGAAAATTCTTACATTTCTCACCAATTTCCTCAAAATGTTGAAACAAAAATGGCCTTTCACTCCACCATATTGCTGCAATCAGACATAAAGCTCAAATTAGTTCAGATTTGACTTTGTTAAGAACAATATGCATCATGAAGACAAATATAAGGTTTAGCAACTTCCTAAACATTTATTCTTTCAATTTAGCATACACATTTGCTTAAAAATCTCTATCAACCTGTAGAAAGAAATTTTAATGTCAAGTATGAGTTCAATGGGCTATAAAATTAAACAAAATAAAAGAAAAATTAAGTATAAGGAAAAATTTTGGGGTGCCTCCCAAAGAGTGCTAATTTTAGGTCATTAGCTTGACCCTCCTTAATTTAGTGAATTAGTGGATTATCAAGGAAACAACTTGTTCCCTTCTCAATGAGCTGACCTGTGATATAAATCTTGAACTTTTGACCATTAACTTTAAAAGTCCCAGAATTTTCACTCCAAATATCTACAGCTCCATGTGGATAAACTTTGACGATCTTGAAAGGACTAAACCATCTTGATTTCAACTTCCCAGGATAGAGTCTAAGTCTAGAATTATATAATAAAACCAAGTCACCCTCTTTAAACTCCTTTCTTTTAATATACTTGTCATGTCAAAATCTAGTCCTTTCCTTGAAAATTCGAGCATTCTCATAGGCATCCAACCTTATCTCTCCAAGTTCATTTAATTGAAGCAATCTTTTCTCTCCAGCACTTTTTAAGTCAAAATTCAAAATTCGGATTGCCCAATATGCTTTGTGTTCCAACTCAACTGGCAAATGACATGATTTCCCATAGACTAGCTTAAAAGGTGTAGTTCCAATGGGTGTCTTGTAAGCTGTCATGTACGCCCATAATGCATCATCTAGCCTCAATGACTAATCCTTCCTTGAATGATTAACAATTTTTTCCAAAATTCTTTTCAATTCCCTATTAGATACTTCAACTTGCCCACTGGTCTGAGGATGGTAAGATGTAGCTACCTTATGAGTAACCCCATATTTCTTCAAAAGATTTTCAAACTATTTATTACAGAAATGAGATCCATCATCACTGATTATAGCTCTTCGAGCTTCAAATCTAGTGAAAATAAACTTTTTTAAAAATTTCACTACTACCCTTGCATCATTTGTAGGGGAAGCAATGGCCTCAACCCATTTTGACACATAATCCACACCTACCAAAATGTAATTTTTCCCAAAAGATGATGGAATGGTCCCATGAAATCTATGCCCTAAACATCAAATAATTCAATCTCCAAAATTTCTTGTTGTGGAATTTCATTTTTCCTTGAAATATTCCCCACTCTTTGACATCTATCACATGTCAAAATAAATTCTCTCATAATTTTAAACATGTTTGGCCAATAAAATCCAGCTTGAAGTACTTTAGCCACTGTTTTATCCACACTGAAATGACCTCCATAGTCAGAAGAATGACAATGCTTTAAAATGTTTCCTATTTCCTCTTCAGGCACGCACTTTCTAACTAGGCCATCATTATATCTCTTAAATAATAATGGATCCTTCCATGTATAAAATTTCACATCATGCAAAAATTTCTTTTTCTGTTGATAGCTCAAATCTGGTGGGAGAACTCTACATGATAGGTAATTGACAAAATCTGTAAACCATGGCAATGCAGCAACAAAAACTAGTAATTGCTCATTTGAGAAAAACTCGTCAATTGGTAATTCCTCCTCATTTCCATTTTTACTCTCATATTAAATCCTTGATAAATGATTCGCTATAACATTTTCAGCTCCCTTTTTATCTTTAATTTGTAAATCAAACTCCTATAGCAATAGAACCCATCTTATCAGTATTGGCTTTGCTTCTTTTTTATTCTTCAAATATCTTATGGCAGCATGGTCTATATAGATAATCACTTTTAATCCAACCAGGTATGACCTAAACTTTTCCACAGCAAATACCACAACTAAAAATTCTTTCTCAGTGGTGGCATAATTTACTTGACCATTAGCTAAAGTTTTGCTGGCATAATAAATTGCAAAAGACCTCTTCTCTTTTTTCTGACCAAGTACAGCTCTCACAGCAAAGTCACTAGCATCACACATAACCTCAAATGGCAATGACTAATCCGGAGGTTGCATAATAGAGGCTGTTGTTAGAGCTTCCTTCAACCTGTTAAAAGAATCAAAACAAGCTTGGTCAAAATTAAAAGGAACATAATGATTCAACAAATTTGTAAGAGGTTTAGCAATTTTTGAAAAAATCCTTTATAAATTGCCGGTAGAAACCAGTTTCCCCAAGAAATCTTCTCAATCACTTCTACTTTGGCTTTGTCCACTTTAATTCCTCTATGTGATACCAAATTTTCAAGAACAATGCTTTCTTACATCATAAAATGACATTTCTCCCAATTTAGTACCAAATCTATTTCTTCACATCTTTTAAGCACTTTAGAGAGGTTAGATAGACAATTATCAAAAGAAAAACTATATACAGAAAAATCATCCATGAAAACTTCTATAATTTCCTCAATAAAATCAGAGAAAATGGCCATCATACACCGCTGAAAAGTAGCTGGTGCATTACATAAGCCAAAAGGCATTCTTCTATATGCAAATATGCCATATGGACACGTGAATGTAGTTTTCTCTTGATCACTAGGATGTATAGGGATTTGAAAAAAACCAGAATACCCATCCAAATAACAAAAATATAAATGTTTTGCTAACCTCTCTAACATTTGATCAATAAAAGGTAAGGGAAAATGGTCTTTTCTAGTGGCACTATTAAGCTTCCTGTAATCTATACACATCCTCCACCCTGTAACAATTCTAGTAGGTATCAGCTCATTATTTTCATTTTTCACAACAATCACACCTCCTTTCTTGGGAACTACATGAATTGGGCTAACCCAACAACTATCAGAAATAGGATAAATGATCCCAGCTTCAAGCAGTTTCAAGACTTCTTTCTTCACTACCTCTTTCATATTAGGATTCAACCTTCTTTGATGTTCTGTGGTGGCTTTAAAATTATCTTCTAAAAGAATCCTCTGCATGCACAAGGTAGGGTTTATACCCTTTATGTCATCAATGGTGTAACCAATGACTTTCTTATGTGCTCTTAACTCTCTTATTAGTTTTTCAACTTGTACATCACTCAAACTTGCACTAATAATGACAGGATAAGTTGAATTAGGTTCAAGAAAAGCATACCTTAATGTAGATGGAAGTGGTTTGAGGTCTAACTGTAGTGCTTCCTTCTCATCTAGCAAAGATGGTTGTGCAACTTCATGTTTCAACTCTTCAACTTGCAAAACTTGATCTCCTATAACTTCTTGAGTAGCTTCCAAAATTTGAGCAAAAGCTTCAACTTTCAGATTTTCATCTTTTATTATTCTACTATGTACCAAATAATTCTCCAAAGGGTCCTCAAGATATCTTTTCCTAAATTCTTCTTTCACAATCTCATCAATAATATCCACCCTTAAACAAGGATCAACTCTATGATGTTTCTTCAAAGTCTGATTCAAATTAAATTCCACCTCTTCTCCAACTTTTAATGTCAATTTACCATTCTTTACATCAATTATAGCCCCTGCTATGGCTAAAAATGGCCTTCCTAAAATGATAGGAATATGATTATCTTCTTCCATTTCAAGAACTACAAAATCCACAGGAATGAAAAATTTTCCAACTTTTAAGGGCACATTCTCCGAAATTCCTACTGGATATTTGATAGATCTATTAGGTAGTTGCAAAGAAATGGTGGTGGGCTTCAAATCTCCTACCTTTAACTTTTCACAAATGTAGAGTGGCATCAAACTTACACTATCTCCAAAATCACACAATGTTTTGTCAATACTAGTGTCCCCAATGTGACAAGGAATAGAGAAACTTTTTGGATCCTTCAACTTCGGTGGAAGCTTATTCTGTAAAAGAGTACTACACACATCTGTTAATGCCACAGTTTCATAATCTTCTAATCCTTCTTGTTTGAGAAAATTTCCTTCAGGAATTTAGCATATGAGGGCATTTGAAAAATTGCATCTGTAAATGGGATGTTAATGTATAACTTTTTCAAAACTTCTAAAAATTTCCCAAACTGCTTATCTAGCTTTGCTTTCTGAAACCTCTAAGGATATGGCAATGGTGACTTGTATAGTGGTGGAGGCACATACTTTCCCTCTTCTTCTTTTTCAACTTCCTTCTTTTTGTTTACTTTCTCATTAACTTCATCATGATTTGAAATAAATTCATTATTGTCTTCATCTTTTTTCTTCTTTTCTTCATCTTTCTTTTCATCTCCCACAATTTTCCCACTCCTTAGGATCACTGCCTTGCAATGTTCTCTAGGATTCTCTGGTTGACTTGGAAGTTTTCCTTGTGTTTTGCTAGAAGAACTTGCTTGTTGAGCTATTTGGTTTTCCAACATCCTGTTATGAGTGGCAAGATGATCTATCCTTGAAGTTAATTGTTGAATCATTTCTCCCTTTTTTTTTTTTGAGCAGTTAAGAAATTCTCCATCATAGACTTCAAAATTGATTCTTGGTCTGAAGACTGAAATAGTAGTTATGGAACAGGTGCATTTTGATTCCTTTGTGGTAAAAAACCAGGTAGTACTCTGTTTTGCTGAAAATTCTGCTGTTGTTGCTGAAAATTAGGAGGTTGTTGGTAATTTTGTTGCAGCTGTCCTTGTCGACCTTCCCAAGAAAAGTTAGGGTGATTCCTCCATGCTGGATTATATGTAGCCGAAAAGGATTACCAACTGGTTTCTGATTGTAATTCCCAACAAAATCAACTTGCTCATTTCCAAACTCTTGCCCATAGGAAGGAAAATCATTGATATAATGCATATTTCCTGCACCAACTTCTTCTGTATAACTAGATCCTCCAATCGAAGAATCAACCTGCATGCTTAACTTATCCATTTTTCTCGTCAAAGCATCAAATTTTGCATTGAACATAGTCATGGCATCTAACTCATATACACCAGCTGATGGCTTTTTCATTTCATTTCTTTCATAGCTCCATTGATAATTGTTATAAGCAATTTTATCCAATACTGAATAAGCTTCATCTTCTGACTTCTCCATAAGATCACCTCCTGAAGGTGCATCAATTATATTTCTAATTGTTGGAGAAACACCATTGTAGAAATGTTGAACTAGCATCCATTTAGGGATTCCATGATATGGGCATCTCCTTTGAAGATCCTTATATCTCTCCCAAGCCTCATAGAGACTCTCATCATCCCTTAGTCTGAAAGAAGTTAATTCATTTCTCAATTTTTCAGTCTTGCTAGGAGGAAAGTATTGAGCCAAGAAGCTTGTGACAACTCATCCCAAGTAGTTATTGAACCCGGAGGTAATGAATGCAACCACTACCTAACACGATCCTTCAAAGAAAAAGGAAATAATCTCAACTGGATGGCATCATCTGACACTCCATTTATCTTCAGCATGTCACTAATCTCAAGAAAATGTGCAAGGTGCACATGTGGACTCTCAGTAGGACCTCCCCCAAATTGTGATTGTTGAACCATTTGACAAAGTGAGGGCTTCAACTCAAAATTATTCACCTCCATTCTAGGCCTTGTAATACTTCATCTAAAA
Source organism: Hevea brasiliensis (assembly GCF_030052815.1). NCBI lineage: Eukaryota > Viridiplantae > Streptophyta > Magnoliopsida > Malpighiales > Euphorbiaceae > Hevea > Hevea brasiliensis. Next base: position 88,152,112 of record NC_079500.1, read on the forward strand.
TCTTCAAAACTAGGAAAAGCATGACCCTTAATTGATTGGTTGTTGTTTGCCATAGCTTCTATCACTTATTGCTCTTGATGTTGCTCTTGTTGTCTTTGAATTCTAAGTTCAGCTTTTCTTCTTTTAGATTATGTTCTCAAAGCCTTAGCTGTTTTTTCAATCTCAGGATCAAAAATTAAGTCAATCTCTGCACTTTTTGTTCTTCTCATATAAAAGATATGTACCTAAAAAACCAAAACAAGAAAATCTCAATGTAAAATAATAAAGAAAAGAAATTAAAATCAAAAATAAAATGCTCAAATTAACTAAACAATCAATCATTTGATATCAAACAAAAACAAATCCCCGACAACAGCGCCAAAAACTTGATGCGTACTCCGCAAGTATATGGGTCGTTCAAGTAGTAAGGAAAAGATATTGTCCCACAGAGATTTGTTGTTTGAGTACCAAACTATAAAAGTTACAATTATTTGGGCTATTGATAATTTGTGCCAAAAATAGAGTAAGAGATGCATCAAATTAAATTAAAAAAATAAGGAATTTATAACGAATTAAGCAGTTAAAATTCTAAGCACTATACTAATTTGCTATAATTTCAGCAAGTAATTAAGAATTTAATTGATTAATGGCAAAATGGATTCCAGAGTTGAGATTCATGAAGTAAATTTTATCGGGATTTGGATAGGCAAAACCAAGATTAAGGGAAATACAAGTTTGAAGGAAGTTGATTCTGATTTCCTTTAATTTCTCTTTCAAGCAAACTAAAGAGTGTTTTAAAGGAAACTAAACCCCATTCTCATGTGATGTTTAATTACCCAAAACCCTTTAAGTACTTAAATGAACTTGAAATTCCTCTCAACCCACTAGTTTATTTCTAACACTAGGTGATTAAGTTCATCATCTTGATTATCTATTATAGATTTTCACCTCTCAGTCCTTCAATCTAAGATTAAGAATAAAACCCAAAGGATACCAACAATGGGTATGTAAATAAGCACACAAGATAAGAATCAAAACTTATATATACTAAAATCTGATTAAAACCAGTCCAAATCCACAAATAAAACTTAAATCATTACACCCAACTCTGAAATCCTAGGTATCTACTCACCCATGCTTGTATTTACAAGTGGTAAGTATGAAATAGAGCAAGAAAACATAAAAATAAGACTAAAAATAAAAGAACCTAGAAGAAAAGAATCCAAATCTCTAAAAATGGAAGCTGGAAATGTCACTCTGCAGGTGTTCTTCCTCCAAAAAATGGCGTGGTTCTTTCTTTCCTTCCTCTTTTGATTTTTCTCTCCCTTTCTCCTTATAGTAAAAATGAGAATATGATGCTTATATATCCCCTCAAGGTTTGCCCTAAAAATGGTCTCTAAAGTGATAAAGACAAAAGGTGTAAAAGGTATGAAAAGAGAAAATTTTTCCATATCAGCAAATCTGCCAGCGCCATCCCACATGCCTCATGTTGATTCGGAGGAGGAGCCTTTAGATTCTGCACGACTAGCTACATGGGGCATGTTAAAGTCCTTGAAACTTTCGGTAGATTTTGTTCAAAAAACTTTGTTTACAAGACCCGCCACACGGGGCATATTAAAGTCCTTGAAACTTTTGGCATGTTTTGTTCTAAAATCTTTGTCTACATGAACCAGTGTTGAATTTACATGCCTCATGTGGATTCCTGCTTGCTGACTCTTATCTTCACACGACTCTCAACACGGGGCATGTTGAAGCCCTTGAAAATTTTGGCTGGTTTTCTTTTTTTAAGCGAATTTTCTTCATTTTTCACACTACTTTAAGCTTCCAAATCACTTTGAATTTCTTCTATATGGACATTTTTGCCTTTCAACTTATCAAAAACATTAAAATCCAAAAATTAATTATAATGAAACTAAAATTAACAAATTAACTAAAGTAAGCATTAAAAGTATAAAATTATTAAACTAAAAAGGGCAAAATGGATGCAAAACTATCTTAAAATATCTATATAAAATGGGTTTATGAGTACAAAATGAAGAAGATGAAGACATTTTTATCTTGATTTATTTCTTTTTAATTATCTTACAAGTGTGTGTCTAAATATAATTGGTGAGAAGTTTTAATGACATAATAATAATGTCATAATTCCCTTTTCCATTTTATTTTTATTTTCTTTTTCTTTCTTATTTCTTTACTTATTTTTAATAAATTATTTATCAATATTTATTTACATTTTATGTCATATACCTCACTTATTTGAACAGACAAGTTGGTAAAAAATTATCTTTGAATGTGAAATGACCAAAATGCCCTTCGATTAGCTTAATAAGTTAAAATTGTCTGTACCCATTAATAAAAAATTTTAAGCATTTTCTTGACATTCAAATGCCATTGAAACCTCAATGAGTCTTCTCTGGAGTCCCAAAAATTATTTCATGAAATTTCTCTAGGGTTTAGGGCTACTAGCTGTCTTCACAGTAACTTCTCGTTAGGTTACCCATTGCTAGGGCACTGGCTCATTTAACTTCATTGTATTTCATTTCTAAAATTTTTTCTTAAATTTTCTTATCATTATTTAAGTTATTTATGACTTCTCACTCTAGTTTAAATATAGTTCCAGATATTCTGACTGTCCTGACAAACATTGGTCACTAGAATAGTAGAATGTTCAAACTATCTAAAATGAGGGCATTACAATTCTTCCCCTCTAACAAAAATTTCATCCTCGAAATTTACTGGATTTAAGGAACTGAGATAATTTCTTCACTTTTCCCATTGCTCCCTCTATCCTACTCTTTTATAGTAATTTCAAACTCATTTCTAATTATAGGACTCTGTTCTAGCATAACCATACCAAAGCAGAGACCATAGGAAAATATCCTAATCTCATTACTTATCCTTTTTGAATCTATTAATGTATGTCTAGGCATATCATAAAGGAAGGATATTTTAACTCAAATTACATCTGGATCATCTTGCTCCTCTCTAGCTTGGGTGACAGTTTTCTCCGTCTGGGTCTGTGGTAAATTCCTCTTAGGGAAATCTTTTAGGTAGTGGTTCATGGCCCCAAATCTATAATAGGCTCCAGTCAACCCCCTACATTCACCTTTATGCCACTTGTTACAATGGCCACATTTTCTTGGGGTAGAACTTCTCACTGTTAACTCTGATGTACTCATTACTGGTGTCTCTAGTTGACCTCTTTTGGGCATTGGCCTGGGCCTCTGTCTCTTACTCAAATCAGATGTCTAACTTAATAGTTCTCTCAGTCTCTTATTGCTAGACTGACCAAAATCTCTTCTCTGTTGACCATCCATTCTATTATGTTCTTCTTTATGGACACAACTGATATATTTCTTTCTGAACTCTATCAGAAAGAAATCCCAAGTCACCTTGGCTGGTGGCATTACTTTGGTTACGGTATCCCACCAATGATATGCAGCTTCTTATAGCAGTGAAACTGCACACTCTAAACTCTATTCTGGTGTGCAATGGAGCTGCTGCAGGACTCTTTCAGTTCGTTCTATACAATACTCTACAGATGAAGAATCGTCTTCCTTTCTGCCTTTGAAATCTATAGCTCCATACTTCCTAATTTTTCCTAAAGGTGACTTCTGCTGCGGTTGGGGTTGCGAAACTGCCCCAGTAATTTGTCTAAGTACTCGGTCATCTACTCCCATAAAGCTTATTAGGGTTGTGCAGACCCCTCTAACATTAGCACAGCAGGATCTCCCCTGCTTCCCATATCACTCCCAGCCGGATTACAGCTTTCTACTTCTTCCTTTACTGCCCTCTGCATCTCTGGGTCCATACTATAACCTAAATTATCCAAAGAAAATAGATTTGCATTAGTGTCATCTCAACTCATATGAATGCAATGCATGTTATACACACAATCTTATTTTATCTATCGATGCCTAGGAATGCTTAAACCGTACTCTGATATCAATAAATGTAACACCCCTCACCCGTCTACAGTGTAGTCGAGCAAGGTGTGCTATATTTAGTGCCGGAGCACCCTATTTTATCTTACTTTATTCCTAAATAATTTTTTTTTATCTTCTTCTCGCCCTTTTAATTAATCATTCAATTTATTTATGAGGGAGAAACTGGCGGAGTTTCCCCTATTGTATTGACATTTGGCATGTTTTATTATTCACCTGCTTGAAATTTTTCAATAACATTCTACAATAAAATCCTCATCAATTATTCTCATAATCATCTCATATTTCAAATATCATCCATATATTTCAAATTTCATATTCAATTCCATGAATTTCTATTCACGCACAATTTATATATAGAAATTCTCAATTTTCATTAATTTACATGATTTACAAACTGATTACATAACTTATAATTTACATGATCTACAAATTAATTACAATTCCATAATCTATATTTCAACATACAATTCATAGTTTACATTACAAATAATAACTAATTGTAATGTACAAAATACATAATATGACCTATATGAGCCCTATCTACATGTATTGCTGAGGAGGTGATAACCTTGAACACTCTGCAGATTTGAACTCCAAAATCCCAGTCTAATGTCCACTGGGATTTGTATTCAGTACCTACGCGAGGGAAACAAATCCATTGCGCTAAGCATTCCTGCTTAGTGGTGCAATAATATAACTAAAAAATAATATATACAAATAAAGAAAGAATGGATCATAATTTGGATACTCTAGAATTTAATCTAATTTAATATAACACTTCTAGTATCAACTATCTTTTGTTCTAATTTATTCTTCTTCAAAAGCTCTTAATTCCTAAATTCACAGTAATAATATACAATCCACAAAAATACTAAGAATATTATTCTTAACTTTATATTATTATTAAAAGGTGCATTTGAAATGTTTATTTAAGTTATATTTCTATTGCTAATCTTTTTATCATTTCATTCAATACTTGCTAGGTTATCATAGATTATTTTATAATAATTAATGTTCTCAAAGTCATTTCATAATAGATAAATTTTAACATCAGTCCAGTTCATTTCAATTCTTCCTATTAAATAGATTCTTATAGCTAATCTAATTTATTTCAAGTCTTCTCACTCATTTAGTTAATCTCTAATATTTTTAATTGCTCATATTTTTAACTTATTTTAATAAATTACACTGCCCAAGTAACCTATGACAGGCTGACTAAACTGGATAAGCGGGTCACTAGGCACTAAAAACCATGGTGTCTCGGGCATCATACCATGGGACGTGAAATATGGAACGTCAACCACGTATGCAATCAGTATGGCAAAAAGCCATGATAATATATCAGTATGGCTAAAAGCCATAATAACAAATAATCAGGCATATAAGCCATAAATACAGGCACAAAGCCTTAAACAGTACTACTAAAATAATATCTTATTGGCATGCCAATTTATCCAATCTAACACACGTGTCTAGGCAATACATGGGCACATAGTACCATTAAGCATTAATGTGTATTATTATGTCATTATTTCATTATAAGGTTCAATTACAATTGATAAAATTTTATTCTATTCCTAGTGAAAACATAAATTCCTAAATCACAATTACACATAATTCATGCATTCCTTATAATTTATACATTCATTATTCCATTCATGATAATTGCAATTCACATCGATCAATTTTCGTGTACTATTTGTACATCGAAATATTTTCCTTTCTCTCATAATAAGAACTAATGCCCCCTTCATACATCCATATGATTCTCTTATTCATTACAACATTTATATGTATTATCGATCTTATTTCAAGTAATCCATGAACATTTCATAGATTTCAGATTTTAGACCCTAAATTTGCTTCTAACAAATTTACCCAAGACATGTAGTCCATTAGGCCATACTTCCTTTATGGAAGTTGTCTCTTTATGTATTAGCTTAAATTTCCCTTTCTAAATCATCTATTTTGAAATAGTATAATTCTAATTTTTTTTAAACAAATAAGTAATGACTATCCAGGGTACTGAACCTTGTAAGTCTACTAATTTCAAGATTTCCTATTTTCATTGCCATACAGTTCTAAGCACTAAGCTTAGAATTGATTGGACATATTACAGTCATAAATTTAACCTATGGTCCTTTATAGGAGTTGTTCTCGTATGTCCTAGAGTCACTTAAATTCAAGAAATTTTAATTCACTAATCACAAAATATATGTTAGTAATTATAATGGCTTCTTTAATTTATATTTTTATTTCTTATGTCTTTGGGATTACTATTCACATATTACTATTCACTCAAATTCTTGAATTTTTCATACATAATATGGATAAAAATGTTTGATACATAATTATACCACATTTTGAGTTCTAAGTTTGTTGGCATTGATTGCCAATTGCAATTCAAAACCTCTTAGAATTATTTTTAAAAATTCAGTTTTTGTGTCATATGTTTACTGTTCCATTGGTCTAAGCTACAGTGAAAATTTAGCTAACTTGTCTTTATCAAAGTTGTTCCTTAATGTGTCTTCTTTAATTCCCTTTTTAAATTACTCCATTTAAGGTTTTGTAGCTCAAGTTATGATCAATTTACCATAACTGGCCGGATTGGTCAAAACCCAGAATTTCTAGGCAAAACTGATTCTGATAGATTTGGTGACCTAAGTTTGGCTAACAATTTAAATTGGTTATGGTCATAATTTGGGTTTTTGTTCTTCATGAAAGTTGTTCTAAATTGTCTAAGCTTTCCATTAACATGAAAATCGGGTCATTTGGACCTTTCTACGTCATGTTATGGCCAAATGAACAAATATTCATTTGGTCAATTTTTCCAAGTCCAGAATTGGTTACCCTGATTTGGCCAATTTTTAAGTCATCCTAAGTTGCTTTTCTAGGCAAGGTTTCCGCATAAAAAATGTGTCATTATGTGTCTAATTTCACCTCCAATTGGCCTTGCACCAATTGGAGCTACACAAGTCCAACTAGGGCTGTCCAAACACACTAGACTCTAAGGGTCCAGATTCCAAACAATGAGGCAGCATACCATTTTCAATTCCAGTGCCACAATGATTTCCAATTTAAGGTCAAAATTCATCAAATGGTCACTAATTGACCATTAGGACTCCAATTCCACAACACATGAGCAAAACTCTAACTTCATGCCTCAAACCCTAACTCTCAAATGTCCATTTCATACAACCCATGCAAAACTAATAATCTAATCATATATACACACTAAACAACTCCAATAAACGCAATTTATTTCATTTAAACTCATCAATTCCCTTAACTCCTTAAGCTGGTTGAAATTCCTCTTAAAATAAATATGAATAATTTCTCAATTTCCCTTGAATTTCTTTCCATTTTCATGTTAAATTTCAAGTTTACAAGTAGAGAGATGAAAGAAAATAGCACTAACCTTGTGAGCAGAATTTTCTCTTAGCTAATCTTAAACTTTCATTCACTTTCTTTCTTTTTTTAGGCTGCCAATCACCCTAACTAGGTCCAAGATCAAATTTTTATGCTTGGAGGTAGGTAAAAGAGGGAGAGATTTAAGGAAGAATGGAGGTTTGGAAGCATAACAATGGAGGTTTCTCTCTTTGGGGTTGTTCGGCCGAGGTACAAAATTAAGAAGATGAAGACATTTTTATCTTGATTTATTTCTTTTTAATTATCTTATAAGTGTGTGTCTAAATATAATTGGTGAGAAGTTTTAATGACATAATAATAATGTCATAATTCCCTTTTCCATTTCATTTTTATTTTCTTTTTCTTTCTTATTTCTTTACTTATTTTTAATAAATTCTTTATCAATATTTATTTACATTTTATGTCATATACCTCACTTATTTGAATGGACAAGTTGGTCAAAAATCATCTCTGAAGGTGAAATGACTGAAATGCCATTTGTTTAGCTTAATAAGCTAAAATTATCTGTACCGATTGATAAAATTTTTTAAGCATTTTCTTGGCATTCTAATGCCATCGAAACCTCAATGACTCTTCTTCGGAGTCCCAAAAATTATTTCACAGAATTTCCCTAGGGTTTAGGGCTACTAGCTGTCTTCACAACAACTTCTCATTAGGTCACCCATCGCTAGGACACCGGCTCATTTAACTTCATTGTATTTCATTACTAAAATTTTTCCTTAATTTTTCTTATCATTATTTAAGTTATTTATGACTCCTCACTCTAGTTTAAATATAGTTCAAGATATTCTGACTGTCCGGATAGACATTAGTCACCAGAACAGTAGAATGTATGGACTATCTAAAATGAGGACGTTACAGAGTGAACCACATAAATATTAATATTTTATGCATTTGCTTTTTTTTTACAGTTTATACACTTCCTCCATGCATAACAATACATCATCACATTCACATATATATAAATTAAAATGTGCAAAAAATGCTTAAATATATCCAAACATAAGTGATAAATACATGAAATATAAATGTCATAAATATGATTATAATCAAAATAAAAAATAAAAAAAATGCATTTTCCATAAAAACAAAGCTTACCACCATATGGGCGAAAATACAGGGGTAAGAAACCATAATAATGCTTTATCCAAAGACTTGGATAATTATTACACGTGATCACTCAATTTTATGAGATTTTCATAAAAGTTGTTAAAATTTAATTTCTTTCATAAAACTCTCTAAATTTCAATTTGATTTCATAAAAGTCACTATAAAAAAAAAATTAACGGTTTTTAGATTAACCTGCTAACTTGTCAACTATTTTACAAGTAAAATTACCTAACTAGTAGTTGCTGGTGAAGAAGAAACAATGAAAGGAGATAGGTTTGATGGCAAGGGGGGTAGTTGGATGCAATTTATGCATCCTATTTGTTTTTTTTTTTTTAAGAAACTAATAAAATAAGGTAAATTTATTTATAAAGTAGTTAACCGGTTAGCAGGTTAATCTGAAAACCTTCAATTTCTAATTATAGTAACTTTTATAAAATCAAATTAAAATTTAGTGAGTTTTATGAAAGAAATTAAATTTCAGTGATTTTTATGAATACTCATAAAATTGAGTGATCACGTGTAATATTTATCCCCAAGACTTACATTGGAATGTTTGACTTCTAATCAAATTCAATTTTGATATTCTAGAGAAGAAAGTGATGTGTGTTTTATTAAGTTCTATTTTGCTTTTTTTTTAAAAACAATTTAAGTATATTTAAGTCTATAAGGAATAGCAAAATCCACATGTCAATATCTAATTTGTTTTAAATATAAATTAAATTAAAAATTTTAAATAGTATTATTTAAATTTAAAAATTTATAAAAATTAACTCATAATTTGCTTGAGGATAGTTCAAAAATTAAAGATCAGCAATGATTTGTAGTGCCCAACAAAAATCTTAAAAATAAAATTTCAACTTAAAACATACCTTCCTCTCTTTTTGTGTAAGCCCCATGCACCGTTGTCAAAAGAGGTGGATGACACAACCGTCCCCGTTGATGGCACCTCGCTGTCAAAAGCTTTGGCTCTGTTCACAGAGATAGCCTATGGTTAACCCAAAATCGCTACCATTTTCTATTTCTAGATAACTTATAGTTTCTCTTAAAACTTGTAATAATAATAATAATAATAATAATAATAATAAAATTTTACTATTTAAATCACTTATAATTTAACTTTGAGAAATGAAAAAAAATTGCACTTTTTTTTAAATTTTTTTTAGAGATAAAACACACACACATACGGGCTAGTGACAGAAATAGGTCATCGCTAAATTTATGACAATTTTAGCAAAGTTCTTATTCTTATATAACCCATACTCATGCATACTCTATGACCGATGTGAGATCTGAAAGGCTAGTCCACTGATAGATGCGCTTGCTTAAGTTTTTTTGCTGCGGACTTACGCATACTGACTTTCTCCTCGGTTTTTTGCCATTTTTTGTTAGAGATATAATATACACACACGGATTAGTATCGGGAATAAACCATTGTTAAAATGATGACAATTTTAACGGAGTTCTTATTTTTATATAATCCACACGCACACATATTCCATAATCGATATGAAATCTCAAAGAACCATATATTTTTATAATTACACTTCAGTAATGGCAAATTCTATTTGACATGGAAACTTTAATTAGCGCTAACGATTGACACTAATAGTAGGATGCAATTAACCGGTGGGTCAAACTACAAAGTGTAGTTGTAAAAATTTTTATTCTAGAGTGTAATTGCAAGTTAGTAAAATTTGGACTTTTTACCAATTCTTAGGATAAATAACAAAATGTTAATTGACATATACAAAAACTTATCCTTAAATTTTTTAAAAATAAATTAAATAATACTTAATTTATAACATTAGCAGGCCGAGTTTATTATTATTATTATTATTATAAGGAAAGAACCAATATTATTAAATTTAGAACAGCATATCGACTTGATTCTGCGAATCAATGTTTCAGACGCTAAATTAGTGTGGGTTACAATCAAATTGAACAATGAGTTGATCCATCAAAAATTAATTGATTTGGTTAATTTGTTATTAACATGCGTGATTCAGTGTGATCTGAAGAGTTGACTTTGGTAAATAAATAAATAAATATTATTTAAATATTATTTATAAATATTGAAAATAAATATTAATAATAAATATTTAAATTTATATTTTTATATAAATTTATATATATATATATATATATATAAATGTTAAAAAATTAATTTTAAAAATTAAAATTAATTAATTAAATTTATTTATTTGTATATTTACATTAATATGAGTAATATTCAATTAATTTTAGTAACTCAACAACTGAATGATTTACACACTGATTGAATCAATAACCAATCAATATGATTACTCAATCGAGTTAAAGCTTCGGGCCAAATTTGATAACTCATTCATTATCTTTACATCTTTAACGTTAACAAACAAGCTAGACTTAAACATGGTCCGGATTTGAATTAGAAACATACTAAAATCAGCCAAGTCAAAAATAAGTGATGTTCTTCTCTTTTGTGGTTATGGTTGACGAATTTTGAGGCTTGAATCTATACGAAAATAATGGAGAATACCAAATAGATTAGTTGACCACTATGCCAAAATTAGAGAACTTGACAATAAATGAATGGGAATGATTAAATTAGATATACATATCTGATGGCCTATATAAATATTTTGGCCTAGTCTCTTGCTAAGATTAAGAGTTAGTACCAAGTCCAATTTGCTTGGGAGTCATTGCAATTACACCTTATCCTTTTGGGTGGTGGTGGTGGTGGTGGTGGGGGTGTGTGGGGCGCGGCTGATGGTGGCTAGTGTCATAGTTACGTAAGGTGACTCTGACATTGGGCAAGTGTCTAAACTACACATAGTAACTCAAATGCCATCCGGTTATTTCTCTATTAGTAGCCTATTAGATGTTTCATTCTTAAAATATTAATAATATAAGTGACAGAACAATCAAGCACAGGTACTATAAATTTTGGTACACGATCAGGGATACCTCATTGGCTATGTTTTAGCAGTATAGACTGTTACCTCTATTTGTTTTCATGGATTAGTATGTGATACTAATAAGATAGAATGGTAATCTCAAGCCATATAACAAACACAAAGGGCACTTATAAGATAAGTAGGTTGAACTAGTAACATAAAGATGACTTGTACTTGGAGTTTACTGTTATCAATACATTGTTATCTAGATCATAATAGTGCATATAATCTTTTGATATGAGATAACACGATTATCTTGTATATATGTGTTTTGAGTTTGATACCGCTTACATACTTGTACTTGATATGGGTATACAGGCGTGTGTTGACTCTGATTAGTTATATATGAGGTAAGTATTTAATCATGATGGTATCAGTTGCCCTAAGTAAATTGAGATAAGATCCTATGCCTATCTAAATTGTTCTTGATAAATTTAATCAAGATGAGATCCGTTTCCCTAAGTAATTAGGGATAAGTTCCTAGTCAAGACAGATAGACTAAGTAAAAAAAAGAGTTTCTTATTGAAAAGTCTTATTAATCAAGAATTAGAATTAAGATGAGGATATATGATTCTAAGCAATTAGTGTTTGACATAAACTATGACCCTAACTAGAATTGGGATTATGTAATGGAGAGATTTTAGTGTATGGTATGTATGATTAAGGTTCAATTTTAAGGGATGATTTAATTTATCACTAGTTGGGTAGTCATGGTACACTATGCTAGATATTAACAATGATTTATACGAACTAAGAGTGAAAAAGAGAGGCATGGAAAAGGTTCCAATAATATTAAATAGTTAATATTATTCTCATTTCCAATTAGTAATGAATCTAAGAAGTCACATACATAAGAACAAAATGATCAAGGCATAATTAATTTGATTAATTAATTAAATAGTTTAGTTTACAATTAGATTACAAAGTCCCTTACATGACTTGAAACTAAATTCAACCTATTGGTGGAAGAATTTAAGCTAATATTTAAAGTATTTAAATATAAGCTTAATTAATTAATTAATTAATTAATTAAAAGCGTTTGATTAATTAATGAGGTAGGAGAATTAATTTAGCTATTATGCTTAAGAAATAATGAGAAAAATTGGATTAATGGCTTGTTAGATTTTTCCATATACTTTAGGGATATGGGAATCCCTAAAATGATTTGGTATAATCAAATCCCTAATTTGCATAAACTTGACAAGTGGCACAATCAAATATTGAAAACACATCTAATTAGTGAATTAGATGTTAACACTTATAAAGTTAGTAATGATTAGCAGAAGATTATCACTAATTAGCTTTAAGTATATAAATATCTGAATGTTAAAGATTACATAACACTTTACGGATATAGGAATCCCTAAAGTAAGACAAGTTTTCTTCTTTTTAGTAGAAATCTCTAAATGTTAGAGATTTCCTTATGCTTTAACGATATCCCTAAAGTATAAAAAGGCTAAGTCTTCATTTTGAAGACACTTTTGGAGAATTCACATTCTTCCCCTTCCATTTTCTCTCAAGCCAAAATATTTCCTACCTTCTTCTTGTGTTTAATTCAAGAAAAATTAGAAGTTGTTACTCTTGAATTAAAGTTAGAGAAATTGTTTCTTTAATCTCCCAAAAGGAATAAAACCAAAGAAACCAATGTCCTCCACTTGTCCAATTGTTCGCCAAACAAAGAGAGAGTACAAAAGGGATTTTGGTTCAAGGTTAAAACTTTGATCTACTTGTCCATTTGGATGGATTAAAGGACCAACATCTGGAGGTTTTTGCTTCTCAGTTTTGGTGTTGGATTTGATTTTTTGCCTATTCAGGTCAAATCCCTAAAACCTTAGCTATAATTATGGTTTTAGTTTCTTAATGGAAAATTGGCTAATAGCAATTGAGATGTAAGAGTTGTAACCAGAGATATGTGTTTTTGCAATAGAAAATCAACTTGCATAAGATGCATGAAAAATTTAGAGTTTAAAAGTTTTAAAATTGCTATATTGCACCCTTGGTGGTGTTTTCTTTTCAACTGGTATCAGAGCCACGCTATTTTGCTATTAGAAACTTAATTTTATGTTATATGTTGGTTGGGAATTGAAAAAAGTTCATTTAAAGTGCTAAAAATCAAAACATTTAGAGTTCTAGCAAAGTTACATGGCCTGAGCGTGTTATGGAACACGGTTGTGTAACCAGAGGAGGAAAAACGACATTCTCAGTAAAAACATCCCTAGGCCATGTTCTTTTACACAGGGTGTAACATCCTCACTTTAGCTAGTCCGTACAGTTTCATGCTCCGGTGACCAGTGTCAGCCCGGACAGATAGAACGTTCGGAAAAATATTTAAACTAAAGTGAGGAACCATAATTAACTCAAATATTAATAAGAAAAATTTAGAAAAAATTTTAGAAATAAAATACAACCAAGTTAAATGAGTCGATGCCCTAGCGATGGGTAATCTAATGAGAAGTTGCGGTTCTCGCAACTAGGAGCCCTAGACCCGGGGAAAAAATTATAAAATAATTTCTGGGACTCCAGAGAAGGGTTATTGAGGTTCTTATGGCATTAGAATGCCAAGAAAATAATTAGAAAAAAATTTCAATCGGTACAGACAATTTTGGCCCGTTAAGCCAAATGGAGGGCATTTTGGTCATTTCGCCTTCAGAGGTGATTTTTGGCCGACTTGTCCAGTTAAGTAAATAATTATTATGACATAAAATATTAATAAATATTACTAAAAATTGAATTGAAAATGAGTAGAAAAGAAAATAAAAAAAATGAATTAAATGGGAATTTATGACATCACATGATGTCATTAGTGTGCCTTCACCCAACCCAATGTTGACACATGGCATAACTATATTTAAAAGAGACAAATGGGCTGAAAAATGAGAGAAAAACTAGATTTCTCATTTCTTCTTTCTTCCTTGCCGTAAACCATTCCTTCCCTAACCTCCATGGACAAGCTTTTTCAAGCTTGATTTTCCCTAGCTTCCACACCATAAAAGCCCTAGTTGTCTTCACAAAAAATTCACCCCACACCTTGAGGAAGTTTTGGGCAGCAAAATTTTGAAGAAAAATTAAAGTTTTGGTTGGCTTGGATTTGAGCTAAAAGAGGTTAGTGACTTAAACTTATGTTTCTCTTCAAATTTATGTTGAGTAAGTATACATGAGTGTAAATTACAAAGTAAAATTGTTGAATACCAATTGTATGTAAACCCTAAATTTTTGGCAGCCATGGTTAGGGTTTGTTTATGATGATTTAATGAAGTTAAAAGGTTATTATGGCTACCCTTAATGTGCATTTTGTAAGTGGATTGAAGAAATGCAATGAAAATGCATGAATGGTAATGTTTGAGTTAGGGTTTGGGGTGGAGAAATGGGACTTTGACCATGTGATGATGAAAATGGGTATTAATGGTCAATTAGTGACCATTTAGTTCTGCTTAAACCAAAAATGAAGTGTGTTGAGTGATGGGATTTAGGTTTAGTGTGGCTGCCCTAGGTGACCTGCAAAATTGGACATGAGTCCAGTAGGTTTGGGCAGCCATAACTTGAATTGTAGAGGTTCAATTGGTGTTTGGCCAATTGAACATGAAACTAGACACATAATGACACAACTTTGGTGAAGAAATCATTCCCATAAGACCAAACCAAGTGGACCAAAAGCTTGCCCCAATCCGGGTGACCTACAGTCTATTTCTGTAGAATGACCAAATGAATAGTGTTTGGTCATTTGGCCATAACTCAGTGTAGAATGGTCCAATTGACCTGAAAGTTTACCCACAATAAGCTGAGATATAGACCAACAACTTTTATGAACAAACATAACCCAAATTATGACCAGAACCTACTGAACAAGTGAGTTGAAGTCACTGTTTACTGCACTGTAGATA
This sequence comes from Hevea brasiliensis, assembly GCF_030052815.1. Classification (NCBI taxonomy): domain Eukaryota; kingdom Viridiplantae; phylum Streptophyta; class Magnoliopsida; order Malpighiales; family Euphorbiaceae; genus Hevea; species Hevea brasiliensis. The sequence goes on from NC_079500.1 coordinate 88,167,394, forward strand.
TGGTCAATCCAGAAAAATTTCAATCCGGCCAATTGTGGTTTTTGGACCATAACTTGAGCTAAAAAACTCCAAATGGAGTGATTCAAAAAAGGAAATTCAACTAGACAAAATAAGGAACAACTTTCAAGTTTATAATTTTTCCAAATTCCCACTGCAACAGTAACTAATGGAACAGTAAACCCAAAGCTTGAAAACTGAAAATTCTGTCCAATTCACATTAAGCTTAGAGATGGTATTGGCAACTAATACCAACAAGTTTAAAATGCAAAATGTGGTATGTTGATGATATTTAAACTAATTTACCTATTGCCAATGCAAAAGTCAACATTTTGGTTGACCAATAAAATGAATAGTAATCATAAAAATTTAATTTCAAAGAATTACATAAATAAAAAGTGTTAAATGCCCTAATAGACCTAATGTGATTGGTTTGGATAGGTTGGTATGCCAATAGGATTTTGTTAGCAGTACTGCATATAGCTTCATGCCATTCTGTATTTCATGGCTTTCCATGCCATTCTGTGACATAATAGCCTTTGGCTATGATATTGAGTTGTTATGCTCGGGTTTAATCCCCGATAATTATTCTGACTTATTAGGCATTACATTGCCAGGAGACACTATGTGACCGATGGTATGATGGTCCGAGGTACTTAGTACCCAGTACCAGTTTACCCATTTATCCAGTTCAGTGAACTAGTATAGGTTACTCGGGCAATATTAATAAATCTTAACAAACTTTAATCGAATAATATTGCAATAAATATTTGAAATTAAGTCTACCAAAAATGTAAACATACATTTTGCATACATGTTATTATTTTATTTTATTTTATTTTATTTTATATTGTCACCACTAAGCAGAATTGCTTAGCGCGTCGCTTTTGCCACGCGCAGGTACTGGAGACATAGCTGGAGAGTCCAGCAGACCTCATACAGGGTGAGTTTTCAGATCTACACTCAAAGTTCAAAGTCACCTCACAAATTGCAGTGCATTGGTAGGACATTGGGCTACCTAAGTCTTTTGTATTTGTAAACTTTTGTTATGTATATTATAAACTCATGTAATCATATTTTTACTGTAATTACCTATGAGCTATGTTCAGAAATAAATATGAGTATTTCTCATTGAATTGGGTGTGATATAAGATGAATGTGAATTTTGAGATACTGAATTAATTTGAGAAATTGTTGAAAAATGTTGGTGGTTGACTGAGATTGAGATTATAATTATATTAGAAGTGTTTTTAAACAGGTTCAGAAGAACTATTTTCCAATTTATAGCCGACACTCTGTCGGATTTTCTATAAAATTTGCGAAAAAATTTAGATTTATCAAAAATTATAAATAAATGAATAAAAAGGGATTAATTGAAATTGAAACATGAATTGGTGTTTCGACACACTGAGTGGCATAACTTGCTCGGCTACACTGTAGATGGGTAAGGGGTGTCACATTTAGTGGTATCAGAGCCTGGTTTAGGCGTTTTTGGGCCTAGATTGAGTCCATACCATGCATTGAATTTGTAAGAGTCGAGGTGACACTAATGCAGATCTGTTGTCTTTGTTAAATAGGATATGGACCCTTCATCTTAGAGGGCAGTTGAGGAGGAAGTGGAGAGTCATGCTCCACTGCAGATGGCGAGGCGGGGATAGGGGAGAACCTGCTCCACCAGCTCCATCAGAGCCTGCTCAACCTCCACAAGCCGTGTTCCAGCAAATGGCCGAATTCTTCAAACAAATGGCTGGGGTAATGCCACCGCCACCACCACCTCCACAACCGAAATCACACCTGGAAAGATTGAGAAAATTTGGAGCAGTGGACTTCTTTGACAAGAGAGAAGATGATTCTATTGAAGCTGAAAATTGGTTGAATAGAACAGGCAGAGTTTTAAAACAACTCCACTATACACTAGAGCAAAACCTAGAAGCTGCCATATCTCTGTTACAAGATGATACATATGAATGGTGGGATACGGTATCTAGTGAAGTGCAACCAGAAGTAATAACTTGGGACTTCTTCCTCTCAGAATTCAAGAAGAAATATGTGGGTAGTGTATACCTAGAAGAGAGAAGAAGAGAGTTCCTTAACCTGAGCGAGGCAGTGTGGTGGTAGAGTATGAAAAGGAATTTGTCAGATTAAGCCGCTACGGAAGGGAGATAGTCCCTAATGAGGCCGAAATGTGTAAGAGATTTGAAGAGGGATTAAATGACAACATAAAGATCATGATTACTGCCTTGGAATCATAGACTTTACCAAGTTAGTGGAAGCTGCAATAAAAGTTGAAAAGGTTAGAATAAGTGAGCAGACCAGAAGAGAGAGACAGCAGAAGAGGGGCTCGGGTCAATCTAGTTCATCTCCTGCACTTGGGAAAAAGTTCAAAGGTCCACCTGCACAAAGTTTAGGTCAACCACAAGGTCAGGGTCAGTCTCAGGGGCCCAGGCCACAGTTTGCCCCTAGGAGAGGTCAGTCCACACCATCAGTGGGCAGCTCTCCAGGGATGGGGTTCAGGGGACCAGCCCCAGCATCTTCTGCATGTCCACATTGTCTGAAATGGCATAAGGGGGAGTGTTGGAGAGTGACTGGTGCCTGATTAAGGTGTGGGTCGACAGAGCATCAGCTGAGGAACTGTCCACGCAGAACTAGTACAGCTGCTCCAACACAAGTAGACAGACCTACTCTTGCACCAAAAAGAGGTAGGAAATCTGGCAAATCTGAGGCAGTGGGACCATCACAGAGGCCTGCATCTGAGCCAGCAGAGAGGCCTGAGGGCGGACCACCTGCCAAAGCCTATGCCATGAGAGCTCAGGAGGAGCAAGATGCCCCGGACGTCATCAAGGGTACGTTCTCCCTCTACAATACATCTGTGCATGCATTGGTGGATCCAGGATCCACTCATTCATACATCTGCATCAACCTACCCGTAGAAAGGGGGATATTAGTAGGGGAGAGTGACCAAGACATTCTGGTCACTAATCCGTTGGGCCACAGTGTAGTGGTGAACAAAGTGTACAAGGGTTGCCCGTTAAGGATTCAGGGGGTATGAATTCTCGGCAGATCTAATTGAGTTGCCCTTCCATGAGTTTGATGTGATTTTGGGAATGGACTGGTTGTCACGTCATCAGGCAATAGTTGATTGTAAATTGAAGAGAATTTCTCTGAAAACTTCTGAGGGTAATGAGATCACTGTTGTGGGTGAAAGGACAGATTTCCTGTCCAATGTTATCTCAGCCACAGTTGCAAGAAGAATGATGAGAAAAGGCTGTGAAGCTTACCTAGCACACGTTGTTGATACTAGGCAAGTTAAGCCAAACCTGAGTGATATATCCACAGTAAGAGACTTCCCAAATGTATTTTCTGAAGAGTTGCCTAGTTTACCACCAGAAAGGGAAGTCGAGTTTGCTATTGAGGTAATGCAGATGCTGACACCCATTTCCATTGCTCCTTATAGGATGGCACCCACTGAATTGAGGGAGTTGAAAACTCAGTTGCAAGAGTTGCTTGATAAGGGGTTTATATGCCCCAGTGTGTCACCATGGGGAGCTCCAGTGCTGTTTGTGAAAAAGAAAGATGGGACTTTGAGGCTATGCATTGATTACCGGCAGTTGAATAAAGTAACTGTGAAGAATAAATATCTGTTACCTAGAATTGATGATCTATTTGATCAGTTGAAGGGAGCAGGAGTATTTTCTAAGATTGATCTCAGATCAGGGTATCATCAGTTGAGGGTGAGGGATGTAGATGTGCCAAAGACTGCATTCAGGACTCAGTATGGGCATTATGAGTTTCTGGTGATGCCCTTTGGCCTAACAAATGCACCAACAGCATTCATGGACCTTATGAACCGTATCTTCCATCCATACCTAGATCGATTCGTAGTGGTCTTTATTGATGATATTTTGGTGTATTCCAAGACCAGGGAAGAACATGATGAACATTTGAGGATTGTTCTGCAAACCCTGAGAGAAAATAAGCTGTATGCTAAGTTGTCCAAGTGTGACGCTTGGTTGAATGAGATTGCATTCCTTGGACACATAGTGTCAGCTGATGGGATTAGAGTGGATCCTAAGAAAATAGAAGCAGTGATGGAATGGAAGCCTCCCAGGAATACAACTGAGGTCAAAAGTTTCTTGGGGCTAGCTGGGTATTACAGAAGATTTGTGAAGGGATTTTCCTTAATAGCTGCTCCAATGACCAAGTTGTTACACAAGAATGTCAGATTTGACTGGAATGACAAGTGTCAGACCAGTTTTGAGAAGTTGAAGGCTATGTTAGCAGAGGCACCAGTGTTAACACAGCCAGTGTCAGGAAAGGACTTTGTGTTCTACAGTGATGCCTCTCATAATGGGTTAGGGTGTGTATTGATGCAAGAGGGGAAGGTGGTCGCTTATGCTTCCAGGCAGCTAAGGCCACATGAGCAGAATTACCCTACCCATGATCTAGAGCTTGCAACAATTATCTTCGCACTGAAGATATGGAGGCACTACTTGTATGGTGAAAAGTGCTACATTTACACAGACCACAAAAGCTTGAAATACTTGCCAACCCAAAAAGAGCTCAACCTTAGACAGAGGCGATGGATTGAGTTCCTGAAGGACTATGATTGTGTAATTGATTACCATCCTGGGAAGGCAAATGTAGTTACTGATGCTTTGAGCAGAAAATCCATCACAGCTTTGAGATCATTGAATGCCCATCTATCTTTGGTTCGAGATGGAGCTATTTTGGCTGAGTTGCAAGTGAGGCCAAACCTGCTACAACAGATTTTAGATGGGCAAAAGGCAGATGAAAAGTTAATAGCTATTATGAGCCAAATTTCAGGGGGAAAAGTAACTGACTATGAGGTAAAAGCAGATGGGTGTTTGTACTACAAAGGAAGAGTATGTGTACCAGATAATGGAGAATTAAAAGCCAGTATTCTGAAAGAGGCACATGCCAGTGTTTATGCTATGCACCCAGGAAGTACAAAGATGTATCATGATCTAAAGCTTCAGTATTGGTGGCCTGGTATGAAGAAGGACATAGCTGACTATGTGACTAAATGCTTGACATGTCAGCAAGTCAAGGCAGAACATCAAGTTCCATCAGGTTTGCTACAGCCTATACGCATACCTAAATGGAAATGGGATCGGGTCACCATGGATTTTGTGAGTGGTCTACCTCTCACCCAGAAGAAACATGATGCAGTATGGCTGATAGTAGATAGATTGATGAAGTCAGCACACTTTCTACCAGTTAGGACTAACTACTCACTGGAGAAGTTAGCAGAATTGTATATCAGTGAGATAGTTAGATTGCATGGAATTCCACTTTCCATCATATCTAATCGAGACCCAAGGTTTACATCGAGATTTTGGAAGAAGTTGCATGAGTCCTTGGGTACACAACTCCACTTAAGCACAGCTTTCCATCCTCAGACGGATGGGCAATCAGAAAGAGTAATCCAGGTAAACAATTGAAACGAATTAAACTAATACACATATTGAACTGAAATGGTAATAATAACATGAAATATATATCAGGTCCTTAAGGATATGCTGAGGAGTTGTGTCATTGAGTTGGAGGGAAGTTGGGATAGATACCTCCCACTGGCAGAATTTGCATACAACAATAGCTACCAAGCTAGCATCCAAATGGCCCCGTATGAAGCATTGTATGGGAGAAAATGTAGAACTCCAGTGTGCTGGACTGAATTGGGCAAAGATAAACTAGTAGGGTCAGACCTGGTGAAACAGACTGAGGAGAAGGTAAAACTAATTAAAGCCAATCTGAAGGTTACCTCAGACAGACAGAAATCCTATGCTGACTTAAAGAGAAAAGAAATAGAATATGCGGTTAGCGATAAAGTGTTTCTCAAAGTCTCACTGTGGAAGAAGGTACTAAGGTTTGGAAGAAAAGGTAAGTTAAGCCCTAGGTTCATTGGCCCATATGAAGTCATTGAATGTGTGGGTCCAGTGGCCTATAGGCTAACTTTACCATCAGAGCTGGACAAGATCCACAATGTGTTCCACGTAACTATGCTAAGAAGATACCGCTCAGATCCTTCACATGTCATCTCCATGGAAGAAATTGAAGTACAACTGAATTTGACATATGAAAAAGAACCCATACGGATCCTAGCTCGGGAAGTGAAAGAGTTGAGAAATAAGTAGATTCCACAACATCGAGGAGGCAACTTGGGAAAGTGAAGAGATGATGAGGCAACAGTTCCCTCAACTGTTTGCATCAGGTAAATTTCGAGGATGAAATTTAAATTAGAGGGTAAGAGTTGTAACATCCTCACTTTAGCTAGTCCATATAGTTTACTGTTCCGGTGACCAGTGTCAGCTCGGACAGCTAGAACGTCCGGAAAAATATTTAAACTAAAGTGAGGAATCATAATTAACTCAAATATTAATAAGAAAAATTTAGGAAAAATTTTAGAAATAAAATACAACCAAGTTAAATGAGCCGGTGCCCTAGCAATGGGTAACCTAGTGAGAAGTTGCGGTTCTCACAACTAGGAGCCCTAGACCTGGGGGAAAAATTATAAAATAATTTTTGAAACTCCAGAGAAGGGTTATTGAGGTTCTTATGGTATTAGAATGCCAAGAAAATACTTAGAAAAAAATTTCAATCGGTACAGACAATTTTGGCCCATTAAGCCAAACGGAGGGCATTTTGGTCATTTCTCCTTCAGAGGTGATTTTTGGCTGACTTGTCCAGTTAAGTAAATAATTATTATGACATAAAATGTGAATAAATATTACTAAAAATTGAATTGAAAATGAGTAGAAAAAAAAAGAAAAAAAATGAATTAAATGGGAATTTATTACATCACATGATGTCATTAGTGTGCCTTCACCCAACCCAATGTTGATACATGGCATAACTATATTTAAAAGAGACAAATGGGCTGAAAAATGAGAGAAAAACCAGATTTTTCATTTCTTCTTTCTTCCTTGCCGTAAACCATTCCTTCCCTAACCTCCATGGACAAGCTTTTTCAAGCTTGATTTTCCCTAGCTTCCACACCATAAAAGCCCTAGTTGTCTTCACAAAAAATTCACCCCACACCTTGAGAAAGCTTTGGGCAGCAAAATTTTAAAGAAAAATTAAAGTTTTGGTTGGCTTGGATTTGAGCTAAAAGAGGTTAGTGACTTAAACTTATGTTTCTCTTCAAATTTATGTTGAGTAAGTATAAATGAGTGTAAATTACAAAGTAAAATTGTTGAAAACCAATTGTATGTAAACCCTAAATTTTTGGCAGCCATGGTTAGGGTTTGTTTATGATGATTTAATGAAGTTAAAAGGTTATTATGGCTGCCCTTAATGTGCATTTTGTAAGTGGATTGAAGAAATGCAATGAAAATGCATGAATGGTAATGTTTGAGTTAGGGTTTGGGGTGGAGAAATGGGACTTTGACCATATGATGATGAAAATGGGCATTAATGGTCAATTAGTGACTATTTAGTTCTGTTTAAACCAAAACTGAAGTGTGTTGAGTGATGGGATTTAGGTTTAGTGTGGCTGCCCTAGGTGACCTGCAGAATTGGACATGAGTCCAGCAGGTTTGGGCAGCCATAACTTGAATTGTAGAGGTTCAATTTGTGTTTGGCCAATTGGACATGAAACTACACACATAATGGCACAACTTTGGTGAAGAAACCATGCCCATAAGACCAAACCATGTGGACCAAAAGCTTGCCCCAATCCGGGTGACCTGCAGTCTATTTTTGCAGAATGACTAAATGAACAGTATTTGGTCATTTGGCCATAACTCAGTGTAGAATGGTCCAATCGACCTGAAATTTTACCCACAACAATCTGAGATATAGACCAACAACTTTTATGAAGAAACCTAACCGAAATTATGACCAGAACCTATTCAACAAGTGAGTTGAAGTTACTGTTCACTGCACTGTAGATATGGTCAGTCCAGAAAAATTTCAATCTGGCCAGTTGTGGTTTTTGGACCATAATTTGAGCTACAAAACTCCAAATGGAGTAATTCAAAAAAGGAAATTCAACTAGACAAAATAAGAAACAACTTTCATGTTTATCATTTTTCCAAATTCCCACTGCAACAGTAACTAATGGAATAGTAAATCCAAAGATTAAAAACTGAAAATTCTGTCCAATTCACATTAAGCTTAGAGATGGTATTGGCAACCAATACCAACAAGTTTAAAATGCAAAATGTGGTATGTTGATGATATTTAAACTAATTTACCTATTGCCAATGCAAAAGTCAACATTTTGGTTGACCAATGAAATGAATAGTAATCATAAAAATTCAATTTCAAAGAATTACATAAATAAAAAGTGTTAAATACCCTAGTAGGCCTAATGTGATTGGTTTGGATAGGTTGGCATGCTAATAAGGTTCTGTTAGCAGTACTGCATATGGCTTCATGCCATTCTGTATTTCATGGCTTTCCATGCCATTCTGTGTAATAGCCTTTGGCTATGATATTGAGTTGTTATGCTCGGGTTTAATCCCCGATAATTATTACAGCTTATTAGCTGTTCTGTTGCACACTGGGAGATACTATGTGATCGATGGTGTGATGGTCTGAGGTACTTAGCACCCAGTACCAGTTTACCCGTTTATCCAGTCCAGTCAACTAGTATAGGTTACTCGGGCAATATTAATAAATCTTACCAAACTTTAATCGAATAATATTGCAATAAATATTTGAAATTAAGTTTACCAAAAATGTAAACATACATTCTGCATACATGTTATTATTTTATTTTATTTTATTTTATATTGTCACCACTAAGCAGAATTGCTTAGCGCGTCGCTTTTGCCACGCGCAGGTACTGGAGACATAGCTGGAGAGTTCAGCAGACCTCATACAGGGTGAATTTTCATATCTACACTCAGAGTTCAAAGTCACCTCACAAATTGCAATGCATTGGTAGGACATTAGGCTGCCTAAGTCTTTTGTATTTGTAAACTTCTGTTATGTATATTATAGACTCATGTAATCATATTTTTGCTGTAATTACCTATGAGCTGTGTTCAGAAATAAATATGAGTATTTCTCATTGAATTGGGTGTGATATGAGATGAATGTGAATTTTGAGATGCTAAATTGATTTGAGAAATTATTGAAAACTGTTGGTGGTTGACTGAGATTGAGATTATAATTATATTGAAAGTGTTTTTAAACAGGTTCACAAGAACTGTTTTCCAATTTATAGCTGGCACTCTGCCGGATTTTCTATAAAATTTGAGGAAAAATTTAGATTTATCAAAAATTATAAATAAATGAATAAAAAGGAATTAATTGAAATTGAAACATGAATTGGTGTTCCGACACACTGAGTGGCATAACTTGCTCGACTACACTGTAGACGAGTAAGGGGTGTCACACAGGGCATGTTGCATAACACAACCCATGTCGGCCCAGGCCATGTTATGCTACAAAAAAGCAAATTTTCAATATTTTTTTTTTTAATTTTTCTTTTTCCTCCCTCATGGTTAAAGTGTTTAACCACATTTCCTGACTAAAATAACATGTTTTTACAATGAGATTCCAAAATAATTTATTTAATTTTTAAATATGAAATATTTAAAATTTGATTTTTATTCAAGTATTGAATATATGCTTATGCATCATGGGTGATCATGGAGTCAAGAGACCTATGTGATTGGTTTGTTTTATTTTTATGGGAATGCAATAATTAATTTTATTATATACAAGGGTTGTATTATAAAGTTGTTATAATTTTTTATAGGTTATAAAATTCATTTTTTTATGCGTGCGTGCTTATTTCTTTTGTAGTTTCACATTGATATGCAAGGGTACTTAATGTAATTGGCTTTGATGGAAAATACAAGAGGAAAAGAGATCATATCATTGATGGAGATCAGTAGGAGTATAAGATTTTAAGAGTTGAAGATTTGCATGCATGGTTTTAATAGATGGATAATAACCTAAGATGCCTTAAAATCTAATCTTTGTGGCTAGGATTAGATTCCCACATAATAGTCTATGATCATGCCTTTTATATTACTTTTTATGAATGTATATGAGATATGTATGAAAATGGTTAATGTGCAAAGTGAGACCTTATAGTAATTAAGTTAGCCAAGAAATCTTCCAATTAAATGATTAAGTTAGTAATGGTGTAAATTTGGAAATTACATCATGGCTCTCCAATAAAGTAATTATTTAGGCGGTTTTAAACATTTACATTGTTGGCTATGGTAGCTTAGGAATGATATATTTGTTTTAAGAGATCTGCTTAAATTAATTATTAAACATAAGATGTTGTAAGTATATAAATACTTTAGTGACTAAGAATGGATGTACCTGAGGTCATTAAGGTTCAAATTTGCATGCTTACTGACTTGGTGGGCTTAACTTAGCTAATGCAAGATAAACCAAGAATGGATGCACCTGAGGTTTTGAGCATTAGGAGCTAAATAATTGATTGAACTTCACATGAGATGTGTAAAGTAAAGTGTTATTCACTTATAAATTGTTATGAATGAAATAGTAGACATACATGAGGATGATTAGACATAAATTGTTATGAATGAAAGAGTAGACATACTTGAAGATGATTAGCAATTTATAAGAATTCAATCACCTTCTAGAAATCCATTCCAACTAGGATTTTCATTTTCTACTTTAGAAGTGTAGGATTCGCTAAATTAGTCGGAGAACCAATTTGATTAAAAAACCATGATCATTTTGATTAATTACTTGATATAATATACTAATTAGAATCTTGTTATTTTTTATAGTTAAATTTGATAAAATGACATCAAAACCAATCAACGTTCTCACTGGTATGCTTGATAAAAATTGGCTAACTAGGTCTAACTTCTCATATTGGTTAAGAAATCTCAAAATTATCTTGAATTTAGAATGTATTGGACTCAAAAGGTCCTAGTCCCTTACTTGAAGGGGCTTCTCAAGAGGAATATGACACTTTGGCTAAGTGGAAGGATAATGACATCCAAGTAAGGTGTTACATGTTTGCTTTTATGACTAATGAGTTACAGAAGTAACAAGAAAAAGTGCACATAACATTTGAAATCCTAGATCATCTACAAGAGTTATATAGTGAACATAGTAGGAATGCTAGATATAAGATATCTAAGTAGCTATTCAGGATGAAGATGACTAAAGGGATAGATGTGGGAGCCCATGTACACAAGATGATTAGGGTCATTAAGCAACTTAAGGCACTTGAGTTTATAATGGACTTCTCACCTCAAACAAATTTGATCTTACAATCCCTTCTTGAGTCATTTGGTTCATTTATTACAAACTTCCATATCACCAAGACTGAATGCACACTTGTTGGGTTATTGAATCTAATTGTCATTGCACAAAATAATATGCCTAGTAGTAAGGGGAGGGAAGTTGCTTTAGTTACTTCTTCTTCTAGAAAGTCCAAGAAGAAGAAAGGCAACAAAAAGAAGAAAACATCCACCTCAGGTCCATTTGGCAAAATTGCCAAAAACCAATCTAAGAAGAAGAAGGCTAAAGCTTTGCTAACAAGGAAAAGTGTTTCCATTATCAGAAGGTGGTGCACTGGAAAAGAAATAGCCTATAATATTTGGAGTTTCTAAAGAGCAAGAAGGATAAGCCTTCTGAAGATATATCCATATCTTGTTATTTAGATTCTAATAATACTCATAGTTTATCTAAAACTTGGATTTTGGATACTAGTACAAGTTCTTACATATGTTTTGATATACAGGAACTAGCAAGCAGTGACATCTTGGAAACATGTTATGCAAAATCCTGCAAGTACAAGGATCATTAATAAGTAATACAGTGATGAGTAAATATCGTTCCCATGAGGAACTTGGTGAGTACTAAATTAAACAGTAATTACAACTAAAGACTACCAATTTTGATGATGAAACTTTTAAACTAAATTAACTAGAACTAATGAAATAAAGGAAAGCAAAACAATTTAACTAAGATAATCAATGAATGAAAACAATTCCAAAATTAGAGGCTCACACTTCAGCCTATTACAAATCTAATGTCATTTATTCAATAAATTAGAAAGTTGATACTTTGAAGGAAATTAATCCTAAGTTATCTTAAGTCCTCTCTCAAGGCACTCAAGGTGTATCTTAATTAACCTAAACCCTACTTTCATGGTGATCAATCTTAATTAAGACTTTTTAAGTTCTTTGATTAATTATAAACTCCATGTAGGATCTCAGCCTATCTCTAGGTCAAAAACCCTAAGTTCAATCTCTTAATTTTCTAATATCAATCTTCACCTTTAAGTCCTTCAATTAACATTTAGAATCATAACTAAGTGGAGCTCCATACAAAGTAGACATTAAGATCACTAGAAATTGAATTAAAGAATAGAACTTTAAATTTATTAAACAAAATCAATGTAAATCCATAATGGAACTGAGAATGTTACATCCCTAATTCTAGAATTAAGAAAACTACTCACTCATGGTGAGTTTAACAATTAAACTAAAAGTAAAATAATAATAACAAAACATCTGAAGAAATAGAACAAAGGAACCCAGATAGAAAACTCTGCAGTTTTGAAATTTTGGAACTTCAGTTGTAAATCTCTCCCAAGAACCTTAGTGCAGATCTCTTTAAATTGCTGAAAACCTAAGTTTTAATGTAAAAAGTGCAATTCTTGACTTGTTTCTGACTTCTTGTGTTTATATCTAGCATAAAAACCCTTAATTCAGAGTTCTGGAGGCCTTAGAAGTCTTCTCTTATTATGTGAAATAGAGTTAGAGTCAAATTGGTATTTGAGCTGGGCCAAAGTACATGGCCTATGTAACATTACATGGAGCAGGTCGTGTAACTCTCTAGAGCCTTGAAACTCTTCATCAAACAGTGAGACAGAATGTTACATGGGCCAGGTACCATTACATGGGAAGACTCTCTTGGCAACTAGTTACACGGGTCTGGTTTTTCCATTGAACGGCCTGTGTAATCTTTCTAGTACTTGACTTGTGCTTTTTGACTTCTCAACATGCCCAATTACGCTCTAGGCCTTAGGATTGCATTAATTACCTAATACAATCCATAAATCAAGAAATGTAGCCAAATTAACATAAAATTCTAAAATATAATGAAACTAACTAAAAATTATGCAATTAACTAATAAATGCCAATGAAATGGAACAAAAAGTATCTTAAAATATCTATATAATACAAGTGTATCAAGGCACAAGATGTTAGACTTTGGACTGGCAATGGAGCAAGTGTTACAGCATTAGTTATACGGTCTAAATCTTTGTATCTAAAAGAACATGTTTGTTTTTGGGTTATATTTTGTAATGTACCTGATGTTTTTAAAAATATCATTTCTATATTTAGTTTGACATGAAAAACAGATACAAAGCATGATTTATAAATTTTTAGTCCAAATATCTCATTTAGGAATTCTCAAATCAATTTCATAAAAACACACAGTTATATCATGCCATTCGAAACATATTCATCTCAATAGCCAGAGACTTATGAGAAATCACAAGGCTAGCTAGCTCAAATATATGGGTACCCATTCAATTTTTTCCTCTACTGGCACACACCTCAACACTTCAGCCAAAGAGGGAATCAAAATTCGAAACTATTTCTTCCCACTAGTCATGCTAGTGAGGTATTCAAATATATGGTCATGACAATGTGATTTCAAAACTCTCTTAACAATTTACTAAACATTTATTGCTATTTCAGCCACATACAAGTAAACTTTCAATAATTTAAGTCAAAAGCATAATACACATTTTGCAATATAAGTAATTCATTTCATGCACTTTGTAAATGAATTTTAAAGAATATTATTGTTGTGCACAAACCTTAAGCGAGTCACCTTTTGGCCTTAACTCAATGCTTCGGGTTCTTTCCTGGTATTCTTTTCAATTGAAACACACAATTTCACAGTATTTCAATATTACAATTTATCATAAGTCCAAAAATGAATTCAAATCTACTTATACCAAGCTTTAATATGCTAAACTTGAAGTTCTTTAAAATTTGTATTTTGGGATTACTATTCACGATACTATTCAAGTCAATTTGTTGACTTTCTAATGCTTAATAGGTATGGAAATTCTAATTTTACTCACATACCACATTTTGGTTACCTAATTTATTGGTTTTGGTTGTTTTCTCAAACTTCAAGTCTCTTAGGCACAAATTTCAAATTTTCAGTTTTAGTATTCAGTTTTGCACTGTTCCATTGGTCATGTTGCTGTGATAATTTGGCTAAGTTTTCTTCATAGAAGTTGTTCCTTATTGTCTTAACTTTATTTCCCTTTTTGAATCACTCCATTTGGAGTTTTGTAGCTCAAGTTATAGCCATTTGAACATGGCTGGCCGGATTTGGTGTTACCCAAAATTCTGAGCATTTACTGGTGAATGGCAGTTTTTGTGGGTTGATTGCAGGTGAGTTTTTGGACAGCTTATGGTCAAATTTTGGATTTTGTTTCTTCATAAAAGTTGTAGGGCTATGTCTCAACTTTCTACTGGTAAATATTCAGGTTATTTGAACCTTTCTAGACCAAGTTATGGTCATTTACGTAACTACTGTTCATTTGGTCATTTTTATACAGGTCAGTTTGCCAATTCCGGATTTGGCCTAATTGTTCACTAAGTTATGGTCACTTTCTGGGCATCATTCCTAAATGAAAAATGTGCCATTTTGTGTCTAGTTTTATTCCTAATTAGCCTGACACCAATTGGGTTGGAAAATTTTTAGTTTTGGTCTCTGAAAGGGACCTAGGTCAAGCTGCCTACAGATTGACCCTCACCAATTTGAATTTAAACTTGTTTCCAACAATGCATACACACCACAAATGGCCACAATTGACCATTTCTCAACTCAAATAAGGTCAATAACATCATTTGGCTAATTCTCAAAATTTTCTTCAATTTTTCACAAGTTCAAAACCCTAGCTACACATAAAATTCAATCAAATGCAATTTAAAGTGTGTATTCATGTTTTATACACCTAATTTATCTCAAATAACCATTCAAACACTTCAAACTCCTTCATTTCAAACCCTAACCCTAGCTGGATAAATTTTCTATTTGTCCCTCAACATTTATTTTTGTTTAATTTCCCTCAAATCTAAATTAATTCAAGTATATATGCATAAATATAAAGAGAAATTAAAGAATGGATAACTAACCTCTTTGTGTGGCTTTTCTCTCTTCCCAAATTCCATTTCATTCCTCTTTTTTTTGTTGTCAATAGATAAATCAAGGTTCAAGAATAAGATTTACTTAAGAAACCTTAGGAAAATTATGGCTAGATTAGGGTTTGTGAAGCTTAAGTCAAGCTTCCATGGAGATTTCAAAAAAGAAAAATGAGAGAGAGAGGACCAAGGGAAAGGGACGGCACATTGTGGAGAAGAAGACACAAAAATGGTTTTTGTTTTAATTTAATTTCTTTTTTTTTTAATTGGTCACTTAAGTAGATGATTATCCCATTTTTCAAATTTAAAATTATAGTTTTATTATGTCATGCATGATGATGTCACTTTATTATTTTTATTTTCTTTTTCCTTTATTTTTTTTTTGTTTTTTTAATTTAATTCGCAATTCTGAAATTTTCTTTTCTCTGATTTTATTGGATAGTTAGGTCAGGTGTCAGCTCTAGGGTGCATTGACCAAATTGCCCCTCATTGGTTCGATCCGGTTTGCAAGTAATTCAATATTTCTTTCGGATCTCTAACCTAATTATTTGACTTGGTTAACAATTCTTTTTTGTGATTTTCTCTTTTCCACTGTGTTCGCAATAGTTCTAAGGAGCGCGACGTCACATTTTACTGTTCAAAATTTGAGTTTAAACTAACCTCGCAGTCATTCCCGAGAAGGTCACCCATCGCTGTGACTCCCGGCTTATTTAACTTTTTATATTCTATTTTTCTTCTTTATACTAAACTATTTGGCAATTACTAATTATTTGCGTTCATGACTTATCTAGGTGTCTTAAATGCAATTCTAATCCTCTTAATTGTCCAGACTGACACCGGTTACCAGAACAGTATAATTTACCATGCTAGGAAAATAGGGGTGTTACAATTCTTCCCCCCCTTAAAATAAATTTCGTCTCAAAATTTTACCTGGTATCAATCTCTGAACAGCTGTGAGTGCTATCTCCTTATGTCCTTCTCTCATTCCCAAGTAGCCTCCTGGCCCGAATGATGGTTCCACAGCACTTTCACTAATGGTATCTGCTTGTTCCGTAGCCGCTTCACCTCATAAGCCAGAATCTCTATGGGTTCTTCTTCATATGTGAGGTCTGGATTCACTTCAATTTCTTCTATTGGTAGTACGTGAGATGGATCTGATCGATACCTCCTCAACATAGATACATGAAAGACATTATGTATCTTCTCTAACTCTGAAGTTAATGCCAAATGATATGCCAAAGGACCCACTCTCTCCAGAACCTCATATGGCCTGATGAAACGAGGACTCAGCTTCCCCTTTCTGTCGAATCTCATAATCTTCTTCCAAGGGGAAACCTTGAGGAATATTTTGTCATCCACTGCATACTCAATATCACTTCTCTTCAGATCAATATAGGACTTCTGATGGTCTGATGCAGTTTTGAGTCGATCTCTGATCAATTTGATTTTCTCTTCAGTTTGCTGAACAATTTCTGGCCCAATCATCTTTCTTTCACCTACCTCATCCCAACACAATGAGGTTCTACATTTTCTGCCATACAAAGCCTCATATGGAGGCATCCCAATGCTTGATTGATAGCTGTTGTTATAAGAAAACTCAATTAAAGGCAAGTGTGTGTCCCAACTGCCCTCAAATTCAATCACACAAGCCCGTAGTATGTTCGCTAAGATCTGAATTACTCTCTCAGACTGGCCATCTACCTATGGATGGAATGCCGTGCTGAAGTTCAATCTAGTTCCTAGGGCTCTCTGAAGACTACCCTAGAATCTAGAAGTGAACTTAGGATCTCTGTCTGATAGGATGGATACTGGCACTCCATGCAGTCTTACTATCTCATCAATGTACAACTTGGCCAATCTTTCTAAATTGTAGTCCATCCAGACAGGCAGAAAATGAGCAGACTTGGTCATTCTGTCAACTATAACCCATATTGTATCATGACTCTTCTGTGCCCTCGGAAGTTCCATCACAAAATCCATAGTTATTCTTTCCCATTTCCATTTTGGTACTGGTAGTGGATGTAACAAACCAGCTGGTACTTGATGCTCTGCCTTTACTTGCTGACAAGTTAGGCATTTAGAAACAAATTCTGCTACATTTCTCTTCATACCCATCCACCAGTAATGTTCTTTCAGTCCTCTGTGCATTTTTGTGGCACCAGGGCGCATAGCAAAAGGAGACTCATGTGCTTCCTTCAAAATGATCTGCTTCAAATCAACATCATTAGGAATGCACATTCTGCCCTGGTGTAGCAATAGGTCATGATCTCTTACTGAGAATTCTGGTTTCTTGCCGTGTCTAACTTCTTTTAACAGCTTCTGATACTTCTGATTATTCTGAGTAGCCATTCTGATCTGATCAATCAATACTGGTTGTACATGCCATGCAATTGTTGTTTGCCCCTCATCATTAATCTCTAAGCTGGCAGTAATACTCTCAACTCATGTGCCATAGACAAAGGAAAAACCCGTAGACTTGCCATAGTCTTGCGACTTAAGGCGTCAGCCACCACATTAGCTTTCCCTGGCTGATAGACAATCATAGTCTATCAGACAATCATAGTCTTTTATCAACTCTAACCATCTCCTCTGTCTCAAATTCAACTCCTTCTGAGTGCCCAGATATTTCAAACTCTTATGATCTGTATAGATGTAGCACTTCTCCCCATACAAATAGTGTCTCCAGATCTTAAGAGTGAACACAATAGCTGCAAGCTCTAAGTCATGTGTCGGATAGTTTCTCTCATGCGGTTTTAGCTGGCGTGATGCATAGGCAATGACATTCTACTCTTGCATCAATACACAGCCTAACCCATTATGAGAAGCATCACTGTAAACAATATACTCTTTACCCGGGGTAGGTAAAGTAAGGACTGGAGCCTCAGTCAAACATCTCTTCAACTCATCAAAACTTTGTTGGCATTTATCCGTCCACTGAAATTTCACATCTTTTTGAAGTAATTTGGTCAATGGAGATAAATCGGCTGTAGTATCCAACTAAACCCAGAAAACTGTAAATCTCCGTGATATTTCTGGGTGGCCTCTAATTAAGGACAATTTCTATCTTATTTGGATCTACCTTGATGCCCTCTACTAATACTACGTGCCCCAAGAAGGATATTTCCTTCAGCTAAAATTCACACTTCGACAATTTGACATATAGCTGTTTCTCTCTGAAAGTCTACAGTACAATCCGCAAATGTCTATCACGCTCCTCTGCACTCCTTGAGTAGACCAATATATCATCAATGAATGCCACAACAAATTGGTCGAGGTATGGTCTGAAGATAGTGTTCATCAGATCCATAAAAGCAGCCGGAGCATTAGCTAACCTGAATGGCATAACCAAGAACTCATAATGGCCATAGCGGGTTCTAAAAGTAATTTTAGGAATACTCTACTCTTGTACTTTCAGCTGATAATAACCCGATCTCAGGTCAATCTTGGAGAATACAGCTGCACCCCTCAATTGATCAAACAAATCATCAATGCGGGGCAATGGATATCTGTTCTTTATTTTCACCTTATTCAACTGTCGATAGTCAATACATAAGCGTAGAGTACCATCCTTCTTCTTAATAAACAACACTAGCGCTCCCCAAGGTGACACACTAGGGTGGATAAAGCCCTTGTCAAGCAGCTCTTGCAACTACACTTTCAACTCTTTCAATTCTGCTGGTGCCATTCTATATGGTGTTACAGAGATTGGTCCACACCAGGCATAACATCAATTTCAAACTGCACCTCTCTTTCTGGAGGTAATCCTGGCAATTCATCAGGAAACACATCCGAAAAGTCACATACAGTAGGGATGTCTCTCAGTGTCGGACTCCCCACTTGGGTGTCTATCACATGTGCCAAGGATGCTTCACACCCTTTTCTTATCATCCTTCTGGCTAGTGCAGCTGAAATGATGTTTGATGGCAGTAACTGCCTCTCCCCATGTATTACCACATCACCGTACAGAGGGAGACCAAAAGTGACTGTCTTCAATCTACAGTCAATCATGGCGTGATGCCTAACTAACCAATCCATGCCTAAGATGATATCATAATCTCTAAAGGGCATTTCAATCAAATCCGACAGAAAAGTGTGTCCTTGGATTACCAAAGGACAATCTCTATAGATTCTATTGACCCAGACCTCTTATCCTAACGGACTAGTTACTAGCACTTCAAAATCCATTTTGGCACACGGAATAGCAAGTGAATTGACTATGCTAGCACTAACATATGAGTAGGTTGAACCCGGATCAAACAGTACAAATACATTTTGATCAGAGATAGAGAATGTATCAGCTACAACATCGAAAGTCTCAGCCTCTTTCCGCTGTCTCATAGTGTAGACTCTGGTCGGAGCACTCCCTTGTGCTGACTGGCTAATAGTACCCTGATTGCCAGAAGCATTACCTCTACATCTGCCTCTTCCTCTGCTAACTGGTTGTAAACCTCTGGTAGCAGGACTCTGAATAGATCCTTCTGCAGTAGTAGGAGCTAAGCCAAATCTAAGGGCACTGGTGCACTCCTTAGCGAGATGGCCCTTGCCTCCACAGTTAAAGTAAGCTCCTGTTGCCCAATAGCATTCTCCCTCATGAATCTTGCCACAAGTCTCACAGGGGTGGGGAGGATGTGAACCCCTAGTCGACTGCTGACCAAATCTAAGGGGTCTCTGTCAAGAGAATCTGCCCCTTCCAAACCTTCTACCTCTACCTCTGCTAGGTCCCCCAAATTTCTTCTTTTTTCCAGATGTACCACTAGGACTTTGTTCTACTGACTTTTCCCCTTTATCTTTCTCTGATTTTTCAATCTTCTTAGATTTTTCTTTCGCTAGGGTCACTTCTAATTTAATTCTTTCTAACTCAAGTGCCTGAGAGATGAGCTCTGAGAAGTTACTGTGTCTGAATCCCACTACTTGCATCCGTAGGCTGGGCTTCAAACCCGTCTCAAATCTCTTGCACCTTTCTTTGCTGATAGATAGGAGACTCCCAGCATAGTGGCTTAAGCAGGAGAACTCCCTCTCATACTCCGCCACTGATCTATTACCTTACTTCAGACTCAGAAATTCTTATAATTTCTGATCCACATATCCATCTGGGACATATTTTTGTCTGAACTCTCTGATGAAGTCATCCTGAGTCAATACTGGTGGTTTAGCCAAGCTATGGGGGATGGCCTTCCACCAGTCATATGCATCCCCTTGCAACAAGGACACTGAGTATTCAAATTTTAATTCATTTGGGCAGTGTAACTTCTTAAACACTCTATTCATTCTCTCCAACCACTGCTCTACCTCTAAAAGGTCCACTGTATCCTTAAACTCTGTAGCCCCATACTTAAGTGGCTTATCATACTGCCTGGCTGGAGGCTGTGGTTGCACAATAGGTGTCTGAAGTGGAGCTTGGGTAGGCAGGCTTCTAGCTATTTGTTGGAAAATTGCAGCCATATGCTGTGTGAATTGTGCAGGAAACTACGGCATTTGTGGGGCTGGTGCCACTGACCCACTGATATTTTAGAGAGCTGGGGCTTCCCCTTGGGCCTCAGCCTCTACAGACTACTCAACAGAGCGATCCCCTTCTTCCATATCAGCCTAGAGTTAGGATATCTCCTGAATAAATAACACAAGGAGATTCCCACCGTTAGTTCATATTTATGATGTAATGCACTGTATGTAACAAATAAGGATATTGAGCAGTTGTACTTAGCAAAGAAAAGACACAAATTCACAAGTTAAAACATACTTTAAAAATTTCGCTCTGATACCACTAAAACATATCACACCTTACCCCTCTGTAAGGCATAACATGATCCCGTAGAATACCTAATGAACTATCGAACTTCACCTATCGATAACTCATTAAGTACCCTACAAGGGATTTCAAAACATTTTTCTTACTTTTTAGGAGTGGTGAGCATTTTCTTAAATTTATTAGAAGTTTAAAAACTAGTTCAAATTTTTTTCCATTTTATTTTTACACAAATTTTTGAAAAAATTTCGACAAAGTGTCGTTTGTATTTTAAGAAAACAGTTCTTCAAAAACCTGTAAAAACACTTCCAATGATTCTTTTTCATCAAACTCACTACTACCTCAACACAATTCAATATCATTTCTCAATTCAATTTTCATAAAAGACAGTACTCAAAAATTCCATTCATATTTCATTATAATAAATTCACTTTACATTAATCAACCAAACTTTACATTTACAAATCCAAAATACTATTATTACAAACTCTATACAACTGCTCATGACCAGTTATTACATATACATACATTTACATACATCAAAATAAATATTAAAAACAGGGTATAAAATATACCCGACAGAACTTCAGGGGGTGTAGATCCAAGATCTTCAGCAGCTCACTCTGCTGCTCCTCTAGTCTCTATATCTGCGATAGCAATAACAGCCATTGCTGAGTACTATGACTCAGTGGTGCAAAACATACTAAAAATAACAATTTATGCATAATTCAAATCACATTTATTCAAATATTGAACTGAACATGAAAAAAAGATACAAAACATGATTTATAAATTTTTAGTCCAAATATCTCATTTAGGAATTCTCAAATTAATTTCATAAAAACACACAGTTATATCATGCCATTTGAAACATATTTATCTCAATAGTCAAAGGCTTATGAGAAACACATGGCTAGCTAGCTCAAATATATGGGTACCCATTCAATTTCTTCCTCTACTGGCACACACCTCAACACTTCAGCCAGAGAGGGAATCAAAATTCGAAACTATTTCTTCCCACTAGTCATGCTAGTGAGGTATTCAAATATATGGTCATGACACTGTAGTTTCAAAACTATCTTAATAATTTACTAAACATTTATTGCCATTTCAACCACATGCAAGTAAACTTTCAATAATTTAAGTCAAAAGCATAATACACATTTTTCAATATAAGTAATTCATTTCATGCACTTTGTAAATAAATTTTAAAGAATATTGATGTTGTGCACAAACCTTAAGCAAATTGCCTCTTGGCCTTGACTCGATACTTCAGGTTCTTTCCCAGTATTCTTTTTAACTGAAACACACAGTTTCATAGTGTATCAGTATCATAATTTATCTTAAGTCCAAAAATAAATTCAAATCTACTTATACCAAGCTTTAATATGCTAAACTTGACGTTCTTTAAAATTTGTATTTCGGGGTTACTATTCATGATACTATTCAAGTCAATTTATTGACTTTATAATGCTTAATAGGTATGGGAATTCTAATTTTACCCACATACCACATTTTAGTTACCTAATTTATTGGTTTTGGTTGTTTTCTCAAACTTCAAGTCTCTTAGGCACAAATTTCAAATTTTCAGTTTTGGTGTTCAGTTTTGCACTGTTCCATTGGTCATGTTGTTGTGATAATTTGGCTAAGTTTTCTTCATTGAAGTTTTTCCTTATTGTCTTAAATTTATTTCCCTTTTTGAATCACTCCATTTGGAGTTTTGTAGCCCAAGTTATAGCCATTTGAACATGGCTGGTTGGATTTAATATTACCCAAAATTCTGGGCATTTACTGGTTAATGGCAGTTTTTATGGGTTGATTGCAAGTGAGTTTTTGGACAGCTTATGGTCAAATTTTAGGTTTGATTTCTTCATGAAAGTTTTAGGTTATGTCTCAGCTTTCTACTAGTAAAAATTTAGGTCATTTGGATCCTTCTAGACCAAGTTATGGTCATTTACATAACTACTATTCATTTGGTCATTTTTGTACAGGTCAGTTTGCCAATTCCAGATTTGGCCTAATTGTTCACTAAGTTATGGTCACTTTCTGGTCATGATTCCTAAATAAAAAATGTGTCATTTTGTGTCTAATTTTATTCTCAATTGGCCTGACACCAATTGGGTTGGTAAATTTTTAGTTTTGATCCCTGAAAGGGACCTAGGTCAAGCTATTTGCAGATTGACCCTCACCAATCCAAATTTAAACTTGTTTCCAACAATTCATACACACCACAAATGGTCACAATTGACCATTTCTCAACTCAAATAAGGTCAATAACATCATTTGGCCAATTTTCAAATTTTTTTTTTCAATTTTTCACAAGTTCAAAACCCTAGCTACAAATAAAATTCAATCTAATGCAATTTAAAGTGTGTATTCATGTTGTATACACCTAATTCATCTCAAATAACCATTCAAACACTTCAAACTCCTTCATTTCAAACCCTAACCCTAGCTGGACGAATTTTCTATTTGGTCTCTCAACAATTATTTTTGTTTGATTTCCCTCAAATCTAAATTAATTCAAGTAGATATGCATGAATATAAAGAGAAATCAAAGAATGGATAACTAACCTCTTTATGTGGCTTTTCTCTCTTCCCAAATTCCACTTCTTTCCTCTTTTTTTTTTTTTTTTGTCAATAGATAAATCAAGGTTCAAGGACAAGATTTACTTAAGAAATCTTAAAATTATGGCTAGATTAGGATTTGTGAAGCTTGAGTTAAGCTTCCATGGAGATTTCCATAAAGAAAAATGAGAGAGAGAGGGCCAAGGGAGAGGGACGGCACATTGTGGAGAAGAAGACACAAAAATGGTTTTTATTTTAATTTAATTTCTTTTTTTTTTTAATTGGTCACTTAAGTAGATGATTATCCCATTTTTCAAATTTAAAATTATAGTTTTATTATGTCATGCATTATGTCATCCATGATGATGTCACTTTATTATTTTTATTTTCTTTTTCCTTTTTTTTTGTTTCTTTAATTTAATTCCCAATTCCGAAATTTTCTTTTCTCTTATTTTATTAGACAGTTAGGTCAGGTGTCAACTCTAGGGATGAATTGACCAAATTGCCCCTTGCTGGTTCAATCCAATTTGTAAGTAATTTAATATTTCTTCTGGATCCTTGACCTAATTATTTGACCTGTTTAACAATTCTTTTTTTTTTATTTTCTCTTTTCCACTGTGTTCACAATAGCCCTAAGGACCGCGGCGTCACATTTTACTGTTCAAAATTTGAATTTAAACTGACTTCCCAGTCATTCCCGAGAAGGTCACCCATCGCTGTGACTCCCGGCTCATTTAACTTTTTATGTTCTGTTTTTCTTCTTTGTACTTAACTATTTGGCAATTACTAATTATTTGCGTTTAGGACTTATCTAGGTGTCTTAAATGCAATTCTAATCCTCTTAATTGTCCGGACCGACACCGATCACCGGAACAGTATAATTTACCAGGCTAGGCAAATAGGGGTGTTATAGCTTATATAAAAAAGTTAAAGACTAATAAATGGGAAATATAATCTAAAAAAGGATGGTTTATTGGATATCCAAAGGATAGTTTTGGATATTATTTCTATCTTCCTACTACATGAGGAGGTATGATAAGTAGAGGTGTTATTTTTCTTAAGAAAGAGTTTATTCAAAAAGGTGGCAAAGGGAGGAAGATAGAGTTGGAGTTAGAGAACCCTAACCAACAAATAGAGAAAATGGATATTGATCCTCCTAGTAAGTCTATACCTATTGATCATGTCTCCACATCAGTTCCTCGAAGATCTAGTAAAATATCTCATCCTCTAAACACATATGGATTTCTTCAATAGAATGAATAACAGTTGTTTGTTCATGAAGAAATTGATCATGGTGATGATCCTATGACTTATGAAAAAGTTATATCAGATTTAGATTCTTCAAAATGGATGGATGCCATGAAGTTTGAAATGGATTCCAAGTACAAGAATCAAGTTTGAGATCTTACCAATAGGAAACAAATGGGTTTTCAAGAAGAAATTTAGTTTTTATAGAAAGGTAGAGACCTATAAAGTAAGACTAGCAGCGAAAGGTTGCCGAAGGTAAGGGATCGATTATCAAGGGACTTTTTTGCCTGTAGCCATGCTAAAATCCATTAGGATTTTATTGGCAATAGTAGCATACTATGATTATGAGATTTGGCAAAGGGATGTCAAAACTGCTTTCCTCAATTGATACATAGAGGAAGAAATTTTCATGAAATAACCTAAGGGTTTTAAATCCAAGGATGGTTATAAAGTGTGTAAGCTTAAAAGATCTATTTATGGTCTGAGGCAAGCTTTGAGGAGTTGGAACATACATTTTGATAAAGCCATTAAGTCATTTAGTTTTATAAAAAATGAAGATGAACCATATGTGTACAGGAAGGCTAGTAGGAGCGCAACCACTTTCCTAGTCTTGTATGTGGATGACATATTAATTAATAGGGAATGATGTTGGTATCGACTGTAAAAATTTGGTTGTCTAGTACTTTTTTCATGAAGGACTTAGGAGAGGCAACCTATATTCTAGGAATTCGTATCTATAGAGAAAGATTGGAAAGAATGATAGCTTATCCCTAAGTCTATAATTTGAAAAGGCATTGAAAAGATTTAACTTGCTTGATTCCAAGAAAGGATTGTTGCCTGTAAGGCATGGCATCCATCTTTCTAAAGAAATATATCCAAAGACACTTGAAGAAAGAAAAAAAAATGGCAAGAATTCTATATGCTTCAGCAATTGGAAGTCTTATGTATGCTATGTTGTATACTAGGCCAGATATCGCATATGTTGTTAGTTTAATTAGCAATTATCAATCCAATCCAAGTTCAAAATACTGGATTACAGTCAAGAGTATCCTTAAGTACTTGAGAAGAACTAAGGATTTAATCTTGATATATAGAGGAGATGATTTACAACTAGATGGATTTACAAACTCTGATTTTCAGTCAGATGTGGATGACATAAAGTCTATCTCAGGTTTTGTGTTCATTTGTAATAAAGGAGCAGTCAGCTAGAAAAGTTCTAAGCAGACAACCACTGTAGATTCCACTGCAGAGACTGAGTATATTGCAATATCTTATGCTGAAAAAGAAGCTGTTTGGATAAACAAGTTTATCACAGAACTTAGAGTGGTTCCTTTGATTGTGTTATCAATTCCTCTCTGTTGTGACAACAATGGTGCTATTGCTCAAGCAACGCAACCTAGGTCTTATTAAAAATCCAAACACATAGAAAAGCATTATCATTTTATCAAAGAGATAGTTGAGAGAGGCAATATAGCTATGCAAAAGATAGCTTCAGTTGATAACAAGCTGATCCACTCACCAAGGCCATGACTGAAAACCAATTAGCTAGACATATTGAGAAGATAAGTCTTAGATTTTGTAGTGATTGGCTCTAGTACAAGTAGGAGATTGTTAGTAGTATACTCTAAAGCATAAGTAGTAATTTATATCTTGTAAATATTTATTCCCATCCAATAACATATATATTTTCTTTTAATTTAAATGGTTTAAATTTAATTAAAAATATCCTTTAGTAGTTTGTTAAATGTTCCATTCTTAAGATGTTAAGAATATGAATGACAGAACAATTTAGCATAAGTACTATTAATTTTGGTATATAATCGAGGATACCTCATTGGGTATGTTTTAGCTGTATAAGCTGTCACCTCTGTTTATTTTCATAGATTAGTATGTGATACTAATAAGATAAAATGGTGAGTCTCATGCCATATAATAAATACAGTGGGTACTTACAAGATAATTAGGCCGAACCAGTGACATAAAGATGATTTGTACATAGAGTTTACTTTTGTCAATACATTGTTATTTAGATCATAGTAGTGCATATGATCTTTTGACTTGAGATAACACAACTATCTTGTATATAGGTAGTTTGAGTTTGATACTGCTTACTTACTTATACTTGGCATGGGCATAAGGGTGTATGTTGGCTCTAACTAGTTATATATGGAAATAGGTGTTTAATCAAGATAGGATCCGTTGCCCTAAGTAAATAGGGATAAGATCCTATACCTATCTATATTGTTCTTGATAAATAAATTTTCTAGCCAGAATAGATAAACTTAGTTAGAAAGAGTTTCTGATTGAAAAGTCTTATTAATCAAGAATTAGAATTAAGATAAGGACATATGATTCCAAGCAATTAGGGTTGGATATAAACCATGACCCTAACTAAAATCGGGATTATGTAAAGGAGAGATTTTAGTGCATGGTATGTGTGATCAAAGTTCAATTTTAAAGGATGATTTAATTTATCGCTAGTTGGGTAGTCATAATATACTATGCTATGTGTTAACCATGATTTGTGAGAAGTGAAAAAGGTAATTTTACTCTTGGCATGGAAAAGGTTCCAATAATATTAAATAGTTAATATTATTCACATTTCCAATTATTAATGAACCTAAAAAGTCACATACATAAGAACAAAATGATTAAGGCATAATTAATTTGATTAATTAATTAATTAGTTTAATTGATTAATTAAATTAATGAATTTAGTTTGCAATTAGATTGTAAAGTCCCTAGCATGACTTGAAACTAAAACAACCTATTGGTGGAAGAATTTAAGCTAATATTTAAAGTGTTCAAATATAAGCTTGATTAATTAATTAAAAGAGTTTAATTAATAAGGTAGGAGAATCAATTTGGCTATTATGGCTTAAGAAAACATAAGAGAAAATTGAATTAATAGCTTGTTACAGTTCTCCATATACTTTAGGGTTATTGGAATCTCTAAAGTGATTTGGTTTAATCAAATCCTTAATTTGCATAAACTTGACAATGGCACAATCAAATGTTGAAAACACATCCAATTAGTGAATTATATGTTAACATTTGTAAAATTAGTAATGATTAGTGAAAGATTATCACTAATTAGCTTTAGGGATTTAAATATCTAAGTGTTAGAGATTACATAACACTTTAGGGATATGGAAATTCCTAAACTAAGACAAGTCTTCTTCTTTTTAGTAGAAATCTCTAAATGTTAGAGATTTTTTTATGCTTTAGAGACATGGGAAGCCTTGAAGTATAAAAAGGCTAAGTCTTCATTTTGAAGACACTTTTGGAGAATTCATATTCTTCCCCTTCCATTTTCTCTCAAGCAAAAATATGTCCTACTTTCTTCTTATGTTTAATTCAAGATAAATTAGAAGTTGTAACTGTTAAATTAAAGTTAGAAAAATTATTTCCCTAATCTCCCAAAAGGATTAAAACCAAATAACCAATTTCCTCCATATGTGCATTATTGGCCAAAAAAAAAAAAAAGAAAAGAGCACAAAAGGGATTTTGGTTCAAGGTTAAAGTTTTGATCTACTTGTTCATGTGGAAGGACTAAATGATCGACATCTGGAGGTCTTTGCTTCCTGGTTTTGGTGTTAGATTTGATTATGCACCTATTCAGATAAAATCCCTAAAATCTTAGTTGTAATTATAGTTTTAGTTTCTTAATGGCAAACAAGTAATAACAATTGAGTTACAACAATTGTAACCAGAGTTATGTGTTTTTGCAATAGAAAATCAACTTGCATAAGATGCACGAAAAATTTAGGGTTTAAAAATTTTAAAATTGCTAATTTTCACTCTTAGTGGTGTTTTTTTTTTTCATAATCAAAACTTCAATTAGCCAGATTAATATTCGTTATATATGAGTAGTCATTGTAGTCATCATCATTATTATTAAAATTTTTAATTTATAAAATTAAAAATTAAGTGCTATTTTGTATAAATGAATTCTACAAAGTAAATCTAAAAATGTTTGAAAATTCATTTTAAATTCTTAATAATCAATTACATGAAATTTATTATCACTAAATCAAATTCCATCAAAATTGATAAAATTTATAAGTGAATTCCAAACTCAAAATTATATATATTTTAAGTAACAAAATTACCATATCTTATTATATATCATTCTATTTTATTTTCTCTTTTCATTTATGTTTTCTTATTTTGTCTATATGACAAATACACACAGACATACAAATAGACATAGATATAAATATAAACATAAACAATAAAATAAATAGTCATTGACACAGCATTGACACATATAAATACACGCACAAACATAGACATTGATATAAACAGACTCATAGATATAAATATAAACAGATATATAGACATACACAAACATAGATTTGGACAACAATCGACACAAATATTGATGTCGCAAGGTGTTTTGCGGTCACCTGGACGAACACTCACCGAAGTGGGAAAGAGTGAGGAGTCGCCACTTTAATTTTGAGGGAAATTAAGGAAAACCATTTGTGAAAATAAATTAAAATGAAACCACTTCAAAAATAGAGATTCTCGGTTTGGGATCCGTAAACGGGTGGAGAAGATGTTAGGCACCCCACCTCGTCCCTTAATGAGGGTGAGCAGATTTAACTTTAAGCTCTTTATAAATTAAAATCAATAGTTAGGAGGTTCGAACGGAGATGTTAATCCTTTTGGTAAAAGGGAATATTTGATTTTTCACTAATTCGGGTTACCCAGATACAAAAATAAATGAGACGACCCTTAGTAAGTTGCTGTTGCGTATCAATTTTGTTTAAGGGGTTATTTTGCATATTTGTTAAAATTCGATTTGAGAATCGGATAAGAACTCTCCTCCGATCTCTTTTTAGATTAAAATTTTGATTGGAGATCGGATAAGAACTCTCCTCCGATCTCTTTTAGATATTTATGAGAATTTTTTATTGAGAATCGGATAAGGACTCTCCTCCGATCTCTTTTAAATATTTATTAAAGTTTTTGGATTGAGAATCGGATAAGAACTCTCCTCCGATCTCTTTTAAATATTTATTAAAGTTTTTGGATTGAGAATCGGATAAGAACTCTCCTCCGATCTCTTTTAAGTATTTATTAAAATTTTGGTTGAGAATCAGATAAGAACTCTCCTCCGATCTCTTTTAAATATTTATTAAAGTTTTTTTGGATTGAGAATCGGATAAGAACTCTCCTCCGATCTCTTTTAAGTATTTATTAAAGTTTTTTAGATTGAGAATCGGATAAGAACTCTCCTCCAATCTCTTTTACTTGAATGGGAGTCGGATAAGGACTTTTCCGACCTCTTGAAATCTGATTACATCTATACATCATAAGAGTCTAAGACTAAGGGTTCTGGCATTCAAAGATGCCGGGGACCTGAATAAGGCTTCTTTTAACTCATTGGTACCTCGTGACGAGATAGGGGATAACAGACTGAATTTTACCGACCTCCCATGTGATTGCCTTACCAATACCTTTCGGTAGGCAACATTTGCTCTATTTCATTTGCTATTCCGAAACTCAATTTTACTCCAACCTCCCCCACCTTTACCCAGTCATATTCTCGAGCTAGTCTAGTGGTTCGACTTCATAACTCTCTGATTTATTATCCAAATGTTTATTTAAAAAAAAAACTCTTATGTTAAGACACTGTTACCAACGTTTTATCAAACTACCTGTACGTTACCCGTAAACAGAACACCTACATTAGGAGATAACAAAAGACCAAGAACAAATAAATAACATGAACTAATATCAAAGATAAACTCGAGAATAACCACCCACGTGGGACCTTCTAACATAAAACAAACTTTAACGAAAATTACGAGCGTAAAAAGAAAATAAAGACGAACATTGGATAAGGCAACGGTTCAAACACTCACCTGCAGGAAGTTGAACCAATTGAACTAACTATGGAGTCACGAATGTTACAGAGTTTCGGGCTAATAGTCTGGGGACTAATGCTTGCCTTGAAATGACGAATGCCTAGTTAGCATGTAATCGAACCGGAATGATAATGAATGAGATTGAACTTAGAAAATAAAAGTGAATATAAAGGTGGTGAAAACAGAACTGAAACTTAAGAAAGGGTATCACAGAGCAATGAACAAACTGAAAATCAGGAGTTCCAATGTCCAACACTTCTTTAAAGAAAATACTTTAGAAAACTAGTTTCTAAAGTCTTTCTAGCTTAAAAATAGCAGAGTAGCAAAACTGAATTAATTTTCAGAGCCTTTCCACTATAATCACCACCCTTTTTCTTCATCCTCCTATCAACAGTTTTCATGCAGGTATTTATAGGGAACAGATGTTCCTAATGAAGGGTCAGGATTCCCTTTGAGGGAAATGGAAGTTTTGGATTTTAAAGGACACGATCTGATGGTTGGGAATTAAAGAGAATCAAAACGAACGACCAAGATCCTTTTCTGCTATTTGTCCTTTCTCCTTTCTAATCTGACGGCTCAGAATTTTCTTGTCAAGGGCGATTCGAAGGCTGAGAATAAAGAGCATCGGTCTTGTCGTCTTGTTCTTTGATCCAAGAGCTCTGGACTTGTCCTTACAAGTAAGATCAACGGTGGAGATTGGGATGTACAGCACTGTCATGACATACTCTGGCACCTGTCAGTAATGTGGGCAATTCTGAGGCGTGCGGTGGAGATTTCGTCTGTAACGCTTTAACTACTTCTGCTCTGATTATGACGACAGTTAGTGGAAGTTGTCTTATTCTCTTTGTTTTTCGACCTCCCCTCCTTTTCGATCTTTCTAACACAATCCTTTTCCGATCTCTCATGCCGGGCTCCCCTCTTCTGACCTCTCCTACTCCGGTCTTCTCCTTTATCCGGTTCGATTCAGTCAAAGCATTTATTCCTTCTATTTCTGAGGCATCCGCTTCATTTTTTGCTCGCAATAAATGCTCAGACTTTCCCTATATATATACCTTCAACGGGAAACCCCTCCGCATTTGATTTTCTCTTCTTTCTCACTTTTCCTGTTCTAACTACTCCGGCAATAATCCTGGCCATGATAGTTGCTTTTGATCTTTTTCCCATTATTCTCTTTATTCCTCGACTGAAAATTTACGATCCTAGTGATCGGAGAATTATGATAACCTCATTTGATGACAATGAGAGAACCGGACTAATTTGCCGAACTGGATCGAGGACCTCGATCGTGTCGATCTCAAATCGTTCGACTGATATAATTGGCGAACTGATTTCGGGCGAGAAGACTTCTAATATTCCTCTTAACATCGGTGACTGCCCCTTGAAGTTCATTTGGCTCCTCACCACATTGGGCATCTCGACTACAGCTCGGTTCTGGTCGATGACAGTGGAGATGACTCTCCATCCTCATGAGAGTCATAATCTCCCCATCTGAGCTGTATGTCTATCCGCTGTCTATGTCCAGACAAATCTTTTGATACAGCCACGAGACGAGGCTTTGAAATAGGCCTTTATTAGATAGGATGTTCCACCGATCTCTAAAGATCGCCCCTATGATGTAATCAGACCTTTAATGTAATCCGATCTCTAGAGATCGCCCAAATGATGTAATCCGACTTTTAATGTAATTCTATCTCTAGAGATCGGCCAAATGATGTAATCCGACTTTTTGGAAATAAAATTTTATTTTGACAACTATCATTTTATTATTATTGCATTGATTATTTTCCGATCTCTGATGTGTTTATTCGATCCGGTTCCCAACTGAACAGCCCTTAACCGATCCGTACTTCCAAACATCTGCCTTAATTCACCGATCTTTAACTAGCCGATCTCTCCTTATTATGGAATTTCTAGAATATTCGTGAGACGTGTCAGAAAAAGCTGGCGAATCCCGCTAACTGATGCGCCGCTTGGGACACCATGAGCATTAAATGCTCAGACTAGTATAAATAGGGGATGAGTCCGCCAGTTGTCCCCTTATGTCATTTTCAGCCTTTCGTGAGCGATTCCAAAATCCTCTCATTTTTTCAAGTTCTTCCGACACCGATCACACTCCGGTAAGGATTTTGATCTTTCTTTCAGTTTAAATTTTCTCTTTTCTTTCAAAATGAGCGGCGCCGAGGGTCAGAGAGCGGTAAACCCCCCTTCCGTTCAGATCTCATGATCGTCAGATGAGGCAGAAGTAGTCGGAACAAGCAGGCAATCTGAACCTCCTAGGACCTCTATTCCAGCCCGCAGTCAAGCAGCACCCTCGAGGTAAACACATTCTTCAGGGAGAGAAAACCTCCCCATGGATGAGCTGCCATCAATTCTTCAAGAAATCGACCTGCAGTCGTTCAGCCAAGAGTATAACGTTCAACCCAATTCATACGAACTCATTAAGTGTCACGGCAATCTTCGAGCCGATCACTTCTTCGAAGAGAATGATATGATCATGGTATACGAAGAGCAATTAAAAGCCGGGCTGCGGTTCCCTCTCGACGACTTCTTCAAGGAAGTTCTAAAATTTCACCAAGTGTGCATAGCCCAAGTTCACCCGAACTCATGGCGGATCCTAGTAGCCTTCAGAGGCCTTTGCCGAGCCAAAGGACTCAGTCCTACAGCTAAGGTGTTCGCCGAACTACATAGGCTAACACCTCGAAAGGACGACGAGTATTGGTTCTTCCATGCAAAGCCACATTGTGGGCTTTTTATCGATCTGCCCTCCTCCCTGAAGAATTGGAAGAATCGCTTCTTTATTCTGAGGAGCAAAATTCCGAACGGCTTTGAGGGTTTTCCACGCAGCTGGCTGCATCAGGGCCCGTTAATTCCGAAGCGCATCACCCTGAATAGGGAAGAAGGCCTAATGGTGATGGAACTAAAAGATTAGGCGGCCCAACAGAAGTTCTCCTGTTTAGATGCAGTGACAGCCGAACTGCATCATTGGACAATGGAGTTGATTACTGGCGAAGAACGCGGGCTTCAGCTCTCTGACCTCGGCCTCGGTACTTTCTATATCTTTGATCTTTAGGCCTTAGCGATCTCACTGACCTTTTCTTTGTGCAGGTATGGCTAGCGGTGAGGCTTCCAAGGAAAGCCGAAAGCGCAAGAGAGAGGTCTCCAGAAAAGTGCGGGAGATGAAGTACGCCGAGGCCTCTCAGACGCTGAGGCATGATCCGAGTGAGGTACAGGGAGGTTCATCCCGACCTTCAGGACCACCGATCCCTGAAGTCGAAGTGGTTCGGTCTCCTCCTTGTCAAGAAGAGCCGCCACCACCTCCTCCGGTTGCTTCAAGTGCGGAAGGGGGTCCTTCCCAACCACCTGTGAGGACCCTTTTCCCGCGGCACTCAAATCCTGATCCACTCGCTGGAGAAGAACCGGACGGTTCGAGAGAATTCAGGCTTTGCTAAGGTCTTGGGGTCTTCCATCTACCTTCGGGAGGATCGAGATAGGCTAACCCCGAACGATCTCGATGATATCCTGACCCAGACTATGAGCCTGAGTGTGGAGAGTTTGGTGAACCAACATATTTTCCGGGAGAAGGCTCACCGTATGAGGCAAGAGATCGAGAAGGTGGGTCATGAAGCAGCTTCCCTCCGATCCCAACTTTCATCCGCCCAAAACTATATAGCTGAAATTGAGGGGCGAATGAAGTTCTACGAGGATAAGCTGACCGAGCAAGCCCATGTTCTTGAAGAGGTTCGGGCGCTCCGAGCCGCCGATGTTGCTCGCCTCACTGACAAACTCAAGGCAAAAGAAGAAGAGGCGATGACAAGGGAGGCCGGTGCTTATGTGAACGCCCATGGGGATCTCTTGGCCGAGCTCAAGAAGCGTTATCCCGAAAAGGACTTTTCCTGGATGATAGACCTGGCTCCGCAAGACAAAAAGGATAGCGAGGAGGAGGCCGAAGGTGATAGAGGGGGTGAACAAAATGTAGAACAGGCTGGGGGTGATCCTCCAGCCGAATGACTTGTATAAATTTTTAATTTGAAATGAAATGAAGTTCCCCTTTTTTTTTTTTAATGACTGAATGAGATCAGAAAGTATCTAAGTTGCATGAGCGCCTGATTGTCTGAACATATTAGAACAACTTGAAAGCAATTATTAACCTATGTATGAGAGATCGGTAAAACTTTGTAGACATGAGATCAGCCTAAACCGGAACAAACACTGAACGGAACTTAAGATTATTAAAACTGGAAACCTGATCTGAACACTTAGGATCAGAAGCACCGTTAAGCTGGATTAAAACTTTAACTTTATTGAACAGCTATCCACAATATTTATGAATGGGGAATCGGATGGCATGAAGAGTTAATGTTGGTCGAATTTCGTTTGACAAGAGAGATCGGAAATGTGATTAACTGGCCGGGAGATTTGACAATTGGTTTGAGAGATCTGTGAGGCTTTGGGCGATATGGAGACTTGGTGTCGGTTTGATCTCTATGAAGAGAGATCGGAAGCAAATTACTTGGCTTTGGGGATCGATTCCAAAGTCTATTGATTTCAGGGATCGACCAAAATATAGTGTCGATAGCTGCCCCTCTTTACATAATTTCTATTGAAGGGAAAAATTTTCCCGTGTAGGAATTATGTAAAGATTCAGACCCATATTTTGGGCGATTGGGTATTGAAATGTTGAGACTCAAAACTAAAGCCCACTTAGGTTAGTGACCTAGAGATTGGTAACAGGAATTTAAAATGCTAGAAAATTAAAATCAACTTGGATCAAGGACCAGAGGTTGATAATAAGAAATTTAAAATGTTAGAAAATTAAAGTCAACTTAGATCAAGGAACCAGAGGTTGATAAACAGGAAATTTAATGCTGGAAAATTAAAATCAACTTAGATCAAGGAACCAGAGGTTGATTAACAGGAAATTTAAAATGCTTGAAAATTAAAATCAACTTAGATCAAGGAACCAGAGGTTGATTAACAAGAAATTTAAATGCTGAAAAATTAAAATCAACTTAGATCAAGGAACCAGAGGTTGATTAACAGGAAATTTAAATGCTGAAAAATTAAAATCAACTTAGATCAAGGAACTAGAGGTTGATTAACAGGAAATTTAAAATGCTTGAAAATTAAAATCAACTTAGATCAAGGAACCAGAGGTTGATTAACAGGAAATTTAAAATGCTTGAAAATTAAAATCAACTTAGATCAAGGAACCAGAGGTTGATTAACAGGAAATTTAAATGCTGAAAAATTAAAATCAACTTAGATCAAGGAACCAAAGGTTGATTAATAGGAAATTTAAATACTGAAAATTAAAATCAACTTACAAAGCAAGTCTAATCTCGACACGAGAAGTTCCTCCACGATGAAGTGTACTTAACAGGATTGCGAAGATAGACGATTAATGGAGGACGAGTTGCAAGACTTAACCCATCGTCCTTGGTTACTTACTTACTTCCCACAGTTCCCCTTTCTGCCCTTGACTTCCTTATTTTTGTGAAAAGTGCCCTTGCGGGTTTTCACTTTCCCTTTTGTCCATCTGACTAGAAGCGCCCTTCCAGGTTTTCACTTCTAGTGTTTTTTTTTTTTTTTAGGGGGCCATTCCCTGCAAATCTCATAGTAAAGCACATGAGGTTATCAATATTCAAATTCTAATCTTATGGCAAAACTTTAATAGATTAATAGCGCAGAGAAAACAGCATTAGAGTGTGAGTATATGAGAAAGATAAAACAAAAAGACAAATTAAAATGTGAAGAAGATAGATTGAAGTGAAAGGATGACTTTATTAAGGCTTTAAGAAACAAAGGTACAGTTTCAAAGAAAAAGGGTACAAGGATAGATCTTACATATTCCTTGTAGTTAGCTTTGAAGTCTCTTAACTACCATTATTTCTAGTACTCTGTTAACGAAGATTCATGCCATGACGGTTTATTTCCATCCTCGGTTTCATGCCCCCTTCCTTATTTCTCCTTTTTTGGTTCTTGGGATGCCCTTTTGGGTTTTCACCCCTAGATTTTTTTTTTGTTTGCAGCTTCCACTGCTCCATTCATCTAGGGATGGTATGGTGAGGAATTGAGATGTCAGATTTTGTATTGATCACATAATCTTTGGATCTTCGGACCATTCAAATTCTTGGCGTTGTCAGTGACGATTTCATTGGGGAGGCCATGCCGGCAGATGATATTATTTCTGAGGAATTTGAGAAATGTGTTCTGTGTAATGTGAGCATATGATGTCGCTTTGACCCATTTAGAAAAATAATCGATAGCCACCAGGATAAATCTATGCCCATTGGATGCCTTAGGGTTGATGGGACCAATCACATCGATGCCCCACATTGCGAAAGGCCATGGTGAGACGAGGTTGAACAATTGGTGAGGTGGAACATTTATCGGATCCGCGTAGATTTGACACTTATGGCACTTTCGGAAATACTCGACGCAATCCTTTTCCATGGTAGTCCAAAAATATCCCCGTCTCATGATTTGCTTAGCCATCATATGCCCATTGGCGTGGGTTGCACAGTTTCCCTCATGAGTCTCGAAAAGGATTCTCTTCACTTCTTTTGCATCCACACATCTCAACAATTCGCCATTGGAGCTCCTTTTGTATAAAATTTCTCCACTGGGGAAGTATCCCAATACTAATCTCCGAATCATCCTCTTTTCGTTTTTGCTCTCCCCTGAGGGGAATTCTCTGGTTCTGATGTAAAGCAAGATGTCATGATACCAAGGTTTACCATCAGGTTCTTCCTCGATCATGAAGCAGTATGCCCGCTCACTCCTTGCTTTAATCTTTAATACCTGAGTCGTCTGTCCTTCTTCCATTTGAGCCATAACAGCCAGGGTGGCTAAGGCATCTGCAAATTGATTCTTGTCTCGACTAAGGTGAGTGAAAGAGATTTCTTCGAATTTCTTAATCAGCTCCAGTAAGTACTTCTGATATGGGATTAACTTCGGATCCTTAGTTTGCCATTCTCCCTTGACTTGATAAATGATCAGGGCTGAGTCTCCATATACATCCAACTTCCTGACTTTCATTTCGATGGCAGCCTGTAGACCCATCACACAAGCTTCGTATTCTGCGACGTTGTTGGTGCAGTCAAATCTCAACTTGATAGCTATCGGGAAGTGTTTCCCATCAGGGGATACCAATACAGCTCTGATTCCACTACCGGACAAATTGACAGCTCCGTCGAAATACATTTCCCATACATCAGCTAGCTCTTTTTCTCCGCCGTCTACTTCGTTAATATGCTCATCAGGGAACTCAAAATCCAGAGCTTCATAATCCTGGATAGGGTTTTCTGCTAGGAGATTAGCGATCACGCTACCTTTCACTGCTTTCCGGGTCATATAAACAATGTCATATTGGGAGAGTATGACCTGCCATTTGGCTATCCTCCCTGGCATGAATGGGCTTTCGAATACATTCTTAATAGGATCCATCCTGGAGATGAGCCATGTCTTATGATTCAACATGTAGTGTTTGAGGCGATTTGCTGTCCAGGCTAACGCGCAGCAAGTTTTCTCTAGAAAAGAGTACCTTGACTCACAATCATTGAATTTCTTGCTCAGGTAATAAATAGCCCTCTCCTTTCGGCCGGTATCATCATGTTGCTCCAAAACACATCCTATTGAGCTTTGTTAGACTGCCATATACAGAATCAGCGGCCTTCCTGCCACCGAAGGAACCAATACCGGTGGGTTTGATAGGTACTGTTTAATTTTTTCGAAAGCCACTTGGCAAACTGAATCCCATCGAGTAGTGTTATTCTTTCGGAGTAATCTAAAAATTGGCTCGGCTTTTGCAGTGAGGTTAGAAATAAATCTCGAGATGTAGTTTAACTTCCCCAGGAAACTGCGCACCTCCCTTTCTGTTTTTGGGGATGGCATCTCTTGAATAGCTCGAACTTTGTCTGGATCTACTTCTATTCCCTTCTCACTCACTATGAATCCCAATAACTTCCCAGTTTTAGCTGATATTTTCTGAGTCTCTCAAATACTTTCCTCAGCACCTGTACATGGCTTCCTCCTCCCCTGGATTTGATGATCATATCATCCACGTACACCTCCACTTCTCTATGCATCATATCGTGGAATAATGTGACCATAGCGCGTTGGTAGGTGGCGCCAGCATTCTTTAACCCGAAAGGCATGACCCGATAGCAAAATACTCTCCATTGAGTGATAAAAGCAGTTTTTTCCTTGTCCTCTTCATCCATTGGGATTTGGTTGTACCCAGATGCCCCATCGATACACGAACACCTGCTCAATCCTGCAGCATTGTCTACTAACACATCTATGTGAGGGAGAGGGAAATCATCTTTCAAGCTTGCCTTATTAAGATCCCTGTAATCAACGCACACCCTGACTCTCCCGTCCTTTTTCATCACAGGGACAACGTTAGCTATCCATTGGGGAAATTTGACCACTTCCAGAAACCCAGCATCATACTGCTTTTTGACTTCATCCCTGACTTTGAGCAGTATGTCAGGGTTCATTCTTCTTAGTTTCTGCTTTACCGGGATTGCCTCGGGAATTAAGGGAATTTTGTGCGTCACTATATGAGGGTCTAAGCCAGTCATATCGTTATAGCTCCATGAAAATACATCCAGGAATTCTTTGAGCAAACTGATCATATCTCCCAATTCTTCACTCTCCACAACCTTAAGTTCCCTTTTTACTTCTTCCGTGCCTAAGTTTATGGTGTGCGTTTCGTCTCCACAAGGCACTAGGGAAGGTTCATCCCTTTCTTCTGTGAGCTGCACCCCAGAATCACTTGAAGTAATGGCAGTTATGGGGATTTCAAAATTAACCAGAGGAATTTCTGAGTCTATTGAATTATTAGGTGTTAATTGATGAATAGTCCTGAAGAAACGAAAATGGAATATATTATAAGAATGGATTTCAAAAAGGAAAGAAAAAGAGAATTGGATATAAAATGCGCTATTAATTCATTAATATTTATATCATAAGAAAAGGGTCCATTTACAGTATTACACTTGCCACCATGGACAAAATGATCAAGTGTAGATAACCAAAGGTACTTTACTCGAAATTGAGTACAGGGATGTCCTCTGCTGTCCAGTTGTCTAGTTCTTGCCCTTCAGCCATTGGCGAGACTAGAGCTTCATTCAAGGAATCGAGATGGATGACATCAATGGATGGTTCATCGGGTGATTCTTCGATTTCCGCCGGGTTTTCAATAACCGGTTTGGTGAAGACCTCTGTGATTTTAAGGACTACTTTCATTTTCCCGATTTTTTGATCAAACCTTTGATCCCGAAGCATACTTCTCATCCAGAATCGTCCATCCATGAGGGTGTCTTCCTCATAACCCAAGCCGCAATGACCAACCTTTTGGATAGCCGGTATAGGCTCGACAATTCCCTGCAATGTGGCGCCTAACCCCTTGCCCTCTTCATACCCATTCCTCAACATCACCTTGGCTACCATAGCCATAGCCCCTTCATTTCTTGAGATGGTTTCTTGTAATTTGAGAGCCTGGAAAGAGCTTTCCAATGACTCCTCAGTTGCCTCTACATAAGAAAGTGATTGCGGCTTGGTGACCAATATAGCTTCCTCCCCTCTCACAGTGATGCTTTTGCCATCCATAATGTATTTAATCTTCTGGTGCAAAGTTGAAGGAACGGCATTTGCCGAGTGGATCCAAGGCCTCCCCAGCAACATAGTGTATGCGGGCTCAATGTTCATCACTTGGAACGTGACGTTGAAAGTGCATGCGCCGATTTGGAGTGGC
This sequence comes from Hevea brasiliensis, assembly GCF_030052815.1. Classification (NCBI taxonomy): domain Eukaryota; kingdom Viridiplantae; phylum Streptophyta; class Magnoliopsida; order Malpighiales; family Euphorbiaceae; genus Hevea; species Hevea brasiliensis. Next base: position 88,207,733 of record NC_079500.1, read on the forward strand.
AAATCAATGTCTCCCAGCACTTCTCTTCTTGTACCGTCAAAAGCTCTTACCACCATAGCACTTTGATGTATATTTGAACGGTCAACCGGCAGCCTAACCAAGGTGGCATTAGGCAGTACATTGAGCACGGATCCATTATCAATAAGGACCTTGGCCACTATGCAACCTTTACATTTAACTGTCATATGTAGGGCCTTAGTGTGCACTAAGCCTGCAGGGTCTATCTATTCTTCTAAGAAAGTGACAAAACTGGATGCCTGAATTTGTCCTACTATCTTCTCGAACTGCCCCAGTGTGATGTCGGGGTTCACGAAGGCCTGATCCAGAATTTTCTGCAGGGCTTGACGGTGCACCTCTTAGCTCAGAATTAGGGACAATAGTAAAATTCGAGCAGGTGTCTTCCTTAACTGTTTCACCACGTCGTACTCACTTTGCTTCATTATTTGAAGCAATAGTTCCTCCTGTTCTTTTGGACCGGCAGGTTCTTCCTTCTCCGCTTTCTCAGCCTCTTCTTCCGTATTTTCCCGTGGCTCTCCCATTTTTGCTTTCCCTTTCTTCTTTTCCTTTTCTTCATTCCCGTAACACCTCCCACTTCGGGTTATAAACTCAACTTCTTGCTCAGGTGGGGAGAACTTTATGATAGTGACTGGCTGAGGGTTAGATTGAGGAGTAGTATTATCAGAAGGTCCCGCATAGGTCATCTTGAAGTGCCCGTGAGGAGCGAAACACGGTTTATGAGGTACTGAAGGTGAGGCAAGGCTAGGAGCCGGTGTACTGCTTGATGCTCCTTGAGTGAAGACTTGGAAATTATAGTTCCAAGGTATGGCATGGGTGTTTGTGACGGGGAGCTGAGGCGGGGTTCGGATGATTATTACTGGTGGTGACGAAGCTGGGGCTGAGAAGGTGATTCTGTGTTTAGAGGTGGAGGCATTTTTGTAACACTCCAAAAATTTTAAATTTATTATTTTATGAGTGATATTGATATTTTAATTTTAAGAAATTATTTGAGATTTTTCGGATTTTAAAAATCGGGTTCGATTTTCCGAAAATATAAACTTTGATGATTTTTAAAAATTTATTTAAAGACCACGTGGCAAAACTAAAAATATATTTGGAGTTTATAAATTTTTCTGAGTTTTCTAGAATTTTTTCAAAATTTTTGGATCTCGTTTTCGGTCCCAAGGCAGAGTAAAAATTCAAAATTTTGTATCCTGAATCGAACCGACATAATCGAATCAGACCGAATCGGACCGATCGAATCGGACCGGCCTTTTCTTTTTCTTCTTTCTTCTCCCCGCGTGCGTCCCGACCCTCCTCTCTTCCTCTCCCGTTTTGGATTATAAACTCAACTTCTTGCTCAGGTGGGGAGAACTTTGTGATAGTGACTGGCTGAGGGTTAGATTGAGGGAGTAGTATTATCAGAAGGTCCCGCATAGGTCATCTTGAAGTGCCCGTGAGGAGCGAAACACGGTTTAGGAGGTACTGAAGGTGAGGCAAGGCTAGGAGCCGGTGTACTGCTTGATGCTCCTTGAGTGAAGACTTGGAAATTATAGTTCCAAGGTATGGCATGGGGAGCTGAGGAGGGGTTCGGATGATTGTTACTGGTGGTGACGAAGCTGGGGCTGAGAAGGTGATTCTGTGTTTAGAGGTGGAGGCATTTTTGTAACACCCCAAAAATTTTAAATTCATTATTTTATGAGTGATATTGATATTTTCATTTTAAGAAATTATTTGAGATTTTTCGGATTTTAAAAATCGGGTTCGATTTTCCGAAAATATAAACTTTGATGATTTTTAAAAATTTATTTAAAGACCACGTGGCAAAACTAAAAATATATTTGGAGTTTATAAATTTTTCTGAGTTTTTTAGAATTTTTTCGAAATTTTTGGACCTCGTCTTCGGTCCCAAGGCAGAGTAAAAATTCAAAATTTTGTATTCTGAATCTAACCGGCCGAATCGAATTAGACCGACCTTTTATTTTTCTTCCTTCTTCTCTCTGCGCGCATCCCGACCCTCCTCTCTTCCTCTCTCGTTTTCTCTCTCCTCCCTCCTCCCCTTGCCGCGCCTCCGCCTCCCCTGCCACCCCAGCTCGCCGGTGCCCATCCCCAGCCGTCCCAGCCCACTAGCCATGGCATGGAACGTCGGAAAACGGCTCTCGAAGCAATGCGACGCGCAAGCACGCTGCTTCGTCTTTCATGCCGAAATTCGGCCGATTCAGCCACCAATCAGACCGGGTCTTGTGTCTAAACTCATCTACTCGTCGAGAGCTTTCCATAGACACCAAGAACACCGAAATCCATCGAGCGGTTTGTCCAATTTTTGCCCAGGAAGTTTTAGCCCATTTTGACTTTTGGGCTAAATTTCTCACAAACCGTGAACCCCACGAGAAAACCGAGAGAGTACTAGAGCGCTCCACTCGTCGAGAGCTTCGCAGCAATATAAATTTCAAATTTTTCCGACACTGTTTTTCGGTGGGTCCCACGAAACTTCGCACTATTTTTCCGAGCATTAAATGAGCTTAAAAAATTTCGTAAAAATTTTACACTAACCCCCGTGTTGTGGGCTTCGTGTAGGTATCCTCAATTCGCGGAAATTCGATAGTTGTCCAGGTCTGTGAATTTCTGGCCAGACAGACCCGCTACCAGAAAATTCTCCGAATTGGATCGAGGTTTTGGCTACCCCACCATTGTCAGACATCCCGAGCGCATTCCCGAAGTCGGAATCGGCAAAGGTAAACCCGAACCTTGTTTTTTTCATAATTTTCTAGTGCTTAAATAGGATTAAAAATTCATAAAATATTCGTGGTAGCTCAGAAAATTATGATTCTTTTTGAAATAGCCTAGTAATATTGCTAAGGACCGCGGGGCAAAGTTTTAGAATTTTTAGAGCTTATTTGGGCAGTTTTTACAAAAATGATCAATTATAAGGACTAAATTGAAATTTTATATATTGTGATGGATGACTGATTTGATGGGCCCAGGAGGGGCTGTGTGAGATGATTGAGTTGTGGATACGTGGATTGTGAATATAGAAGTGCGTTTTGAGCCCTTTTGCAGGTTGGGTAGGTCCTAGGTATAGGGGAGACTCTGTCGGATTTTCGGCACAACTTAGGACGTATTTGGTCTTTTCTTGATTTGTATTGAGTCAATTGTATTAAATAATTGTAATGTAATTGTCAGGTGAGCCGGGACAGCCTTTATCCTCCGCCCAGCTGCCATAGTGATCGCTGTCAAGTCTGTGAGTAAAATATTAATTTTAATTGTAATTTCGATATTATTATATGTTTAAGCATGCCTATGCATCACTTATATGTATGTATCTATGTAGTTAAACTCTAGGCACGTTTTATGTTGCATTCATAACTGTTAAAGTGCCATGGATGTTGTTGCGGTAATTTGGAGCAGTGTGTGTGCGTTGGCGTGCGTGTGATGTGGTGTGTACTATGGATAGGACGGGTAGTCACGGCTTGAGATCTTCGCTGGGACTCGATCCTTCGGGGGTAGTCACGGCTTGAGTTCTTCGCTGGGACCCCGATTTGCTTTATTAAGTGAAAGTCCGGCTTGAGTTCTTCGCTGGCACCAGGTTGGATTTAAGAGAGCTGTATAGGGGATCAGCTCCCATATATTATGATTGATATTACTGGGTGTGTGAGTGCTCCAAATTACCTTTTTACTGCTATGATGTGAAATTATTACTGTTGTTGCATTTCACTCTACAGGGTGCATTAGTTTTAGATAGTTATAGATAGTTATAGAGATTATGGTTAAAATTGATATTTTACTCTCTGAGTCGAACGCTTACTCCTATTCAATATTTTTTCAGGCTACAGGAGGATTTTATTGTGGTTAACCTGCTTTTCTCCTTCGCAGGTTGTTTATCAATATTTGTGTAATTTTATTTACTTCTAGAATTTCTGCATGTGTTAGAAGTATTTATTTGATTTTGGTCTGTAATATTATTATCATGTTGGACCTGTAAACGTATAATGATATGCATGTTTGATGGACTGGATGAGGGAGCTGAGCTCCCATATATTTTTATGATGATATGAGTATGTGGAGGGTGAGCTGAGCTCCCCAATTGAGTATTTACTGTGTTTACAGGTCGGGTGAGTCAAAAACTCCCCGTTGAAAGGTCCATTTTATGGCCGGACTCTGTCCGGTTGATTTCTTGAAATTGGGCCCAAATGGGCTATAGAGTTGGGTTAATGAATAGTTAGGCTTACTACGGGCCTCGGGGGCTTTAGGCTAGCCCAGGTCCTAGTGCCGGTCCGGCCCATAGGTTGGGTCATGACAATTTTGGCTGAATCGGGCTGTGTTTACTTCGACCTCATTTGGCATCTTAAGACTTTGAGGGATAGTAATTTCTAAACCTCTTGCTTAAATTCTTCATAATTTTGCAGCTCGTGGTTAACTGCCCTTCTATGATAGGGGCATTCCGCCTTATCCTTAGGTTCTGGTGCTTGAGGGTAGAGGTAACCTTCCTTCACTGCCATTCTAAAAATTTCCTCAAAGCGAGGAATCAATTCATCTACCGCCGGGGTTGACCCTTCTCCTTCTGACTCTATCATGTTCACACCATTGCCCGTACCATGATTGGTCAATGGGTTTGAGGTAACATTGGGGAGGGAACCATTCCCTTCAATCTTCAACCACTCATTCCTGATTAGGGCGTGCACTCTCCCTTTGAGTACCCCGCAATTGCCGGTCGAGTGTCCCTGTGCCCCTTCATAATACTCACACCGAGCAGTGGCATCATACCACCTGAGGTATGGTGGCTAAATTGGGTCAAGGGAAATTGGCACTATTTGGTTTATACCGATAAGGTATCGGTATATTTCGCTAAGTGGCAGGGGAAGAGGTGGATCAGGATTTCTTGGTGGTCTCGGATTATTTTGAGGTGGTTTGGGTTGAGTAGGTGGAGGAGGTGGATACTGTGGGCGTGGGTGAGGATAATTTGGGAAAGGGGGTGGAATGTTTGCAATGATTTGGCCATGAGGGGGAGGATATGGCCGGTAGTTATTCTGAGGAAGTGGGGAGTGATTGTTCTGCTGGGTGATTGAATGCACATCATCCTCCTTCTTTTTGCCAAATCTGGCATTTTTCTTGGCAGGGTTCTCAGTCAACTCCTGCAGTCCTCCCATTCTTAAGTTGGCTTCTATTCTCTCACCAGCTTGGATGATGTCCGAGAAACTATTGGAAGTGTTTCCAATCATCAGATTGAAGTATGGAGCCTTCAATGTCTCAATGAACAGGGAGCAAAGCTCGTTATCAGTAACCGGAGGATATACTTCTGCCGCTTTCTCTCTCCATCTCTGGGCATATTCTTTGAAGCTTTCCCTATCCCTCTGCACCAAGTTTTGGAGATCTCTCCTTGTGGGGGCCACGTCGCAGTTGAACTTGTATTGCTTCAGGAAAGCATCTGCCAAATCTTTCCAGGAGCGCAATTTGCTCCTGTCCAACTGAATACACCATCTCAGGGCGGCCCCGGAGAGACTCTCATGAAAGAAGTGAACCAGGAGTCGATCGTCCTCTGTCAAGGCGGACATTTTGGCAATATAAGTGGCCAAGTGAATGCGAGGGTCTGAGTTCCCGGTGTACTTGTCGAAGTCCGAGACCTTAAACTTAGGCAGCACTATCACATCAGGCACCAATCTCAGTAACGCCACATCAACTGAACCATACATGTTCAGTCCCTCTATTGCTCTTAGTCTCTCGTCTAGAGCGGATAGCTTCTCATTTTCTCTCGTCTTATTTTTTCCTCCCACTGCAAGAGATACTCCCCCAGTTGGGAAATGAGGGGTGGAATGAATTGGAGGGATCAGGACTGGAGGGTATGGTTCGGCATTCGAGATAGCCGGATAATAGGAGAAAGGTGGGTCATTATTCAGTGGGGCTGGATTGACGGTGATTGTCGGATCAGGGATCGATGGCTGGAAGGTGAAAGAGGTTGAAGCATGATGAGAATCAATCATTGTAGGAGGTGGAGGAGGTAGTGGTAAGTTAGGCTCTGAAGCAGGCTTATTATGGGACATTTCCCTCATTAGTCTCATGAGCTCCGAGACTTGGTCTTTCAATTCGGAAACCTATCCTTGTAAGTTCTGAACTTGTTCCTGGTCTTCCATTAGCCTTCTTGTTCGTGATCTTGTTAAGTACACTCGTCTGGGTTAAACTGCGTGTCTGGTCAGGCTTGCTTTGTTTGAAGCAATATTGATTTTCTGCAGGAAGTAAAAAAAGCAAGCGAGGGAGCCAAGAGTGAAGTAAAAGGGTCCTAGTGTGGACAAAGGATACGGTGGCATCTGAGAGCCAAGAGTGAAATTTGCAGAAGAATAATTGCATCAGTTTTATCATAGCATCGTTCGATAGTCCGACGGTGAATGACTGGATTGAATGCACATTTATGGTACTTGTCCATATGGCGCATCCAATTTTTCGCATAACCCTAGCGAGGGAGTTCCTACAGGAGTCATACTATTCATTCACAATTTTGCTAAACAATGGCCCAAAGTTGTTCCATTAATTGAATAATTCATACATGGCATACTTTACATTGGCCTAGGCTCAGGAAGGTTCTTTATAATGTAATAACACTTCCTGAGAAATTCATAGAGCCTTTCTTCTTGTCTGGCGGGGTCGAACATTTTCAGGGCATATTCGGATTCAGGTAAGAGTTCTTATTTCCCTTGTGCTATCATTCTCTCCAGTTGGTTAACATTCTCTTTTAGCTATTGATAGAGAGCGGCTTGTCTTTCTTTTTCCTTTCTTTCTTTAGCACATTCTTTCAGAATATCGTTGATAAGCTGTGTCTGCTCCTTCAGTTCAAGCTTCTTCTTTTTGCTTTCATATTTATACTCTTCCATGAGTATCTCCTGATATTTCATTTTCTCCTGAAGCTTGCTATTCTGTACTTCTACTTCTTTCACTGTAGCCTGGAGAGAGCCCTTTTCCCTTTCCCATCGTATTTCTTGCTCTTCAAACCCTATCTTTTCGGTCTTCACCTCTTCCCAGAGCCTTCTCACTTTTCTTTTGAGGATCTGCTGTTGGTCCTCTAATTGTTTTATTTGCTCTTGTAATTGCGAGTTTTCAGTGTTTGCCTTTTGTAGGGAGTTGGCCAAACGAGTGCTAGCTTCTTTTGAAAAGATGTCTTGATGGAGGTCGCTGCCTTCGAATTTGGTTGGATCCGTAGTTAGGTGTCCTTGATCCCTGCCAACCCTCCATTTAAGATAATCGCTCGTGATACTTGGACCTTTAGGCGACCTTTCCATCATAGTGATGTTTTCCCAGAATCTGTGAGCTATTTTCAATCCTTCCTCATCATTGATCTCATGGTAGAAATGACCTCGATGGTATTCTTCAATGTTGATTCTGAACTATGATGAGCCGAACTGTCTCATTACTAATGCCGGAGTGTAACTTGTGTATCCAGTCACTCCGATTAGGGATACTGATTGATTAACCCCCGTGCTGACCAAAATGGATTGACCCGACGTCCACAATTTCCTCCCACAGTAGTCATGGCTATTGAAGCTCAAAATCTGTTCTTGTCACTGCGGCTCATCCTTTGGGCTGATTACTAATCTGGTCATCTTCTCGATGAGAGGCTGGTCAAGATACCATGTTAACCCCTTCGTCTCCACAGGACACATATGACTGATGATCCAGAGGTGCAACAATTGAGAACAGCACTTAATGGATCCCTTGCCTTATTGTCTGCAGTAAGTAAGGGTCAACAAAGTCTCTGCAAGAATTGCTGATATCAGGTTGACTTTCTATTTTTCTACTACCTAGAATATTTCCACAACGTTGCAGGTTATAATTCCTGGGGGCCCAGGGAATAATATCAAGCCATAAATCCCCAAAGCAAGTGCTAATGAAGCTTGCTCCCATTGTTCATTATGGATGTATTGATCTAACCACTTCTTGAGGTAAGTCCAATACCATCCATGCGTGTTTCCTTTGACTGTTTCTCTTGCCTTTGCTTCTTTTGGGGGAATTCCCAACATATGTGCGAACCGTTTCCAGGTCTGCCTATGCTCAAGGTGTAGGTAGATCCGATTCTGCACTGCATAAGAAATTTCTAGTAATGCCTAATATTCTTCCATAGTGGGAGCAGTATCGATATCGTTGAAAGAGAACACCCCATACTTAGGATTCCAAACTGACAGCATGGCCTTTAATGCAGGGACTTGGACTTTGACTCGTATCAAGGTTGCAATCCTCCCATATTTCTCCTCAAATCGTGCCTTGACCTGATCGGGAAATGACCTCCAACCATTAGATAGACCCTCGAGACTGTTCATTCTGACCTCAACTTTGCTCAGGTCCAATGGAGGTAATAAGCTAGTATCACTTTGTGGGGGCACTGAACTATGAGGCGGTTTGGGCCATGGTTTAGCATTCTGTTATGGTCTAAGAACTTCTTCTGCCGACTGACTCGAGGATGCCATGTTAAAAATGATGCTTATCCTTTTACAAACCTTAATTTGGTGATGCCAGCGGGAAAAACTTGTTAACAGGATAAATTCAAGTAGTCTTGAATTATACTGTTGGCAGAGTGACACCTACACATTTATCAAAGTAGGAAAGTGTGTAGGTTTTCTTAACAGTATGATTCAAGATTACCCTAAAAAATAAGAACAAAATAAAACACAAAGCAGAATAGAGTAAGAGTAAGTATGCCCCTTTTGGCCTAAAATAAGGAGAGTCCTAGTACCGGCTAGGTGCTACCTAATTGGATAGTTCTATCTTATAAGGTAGCTTGCTACGGCTTTCAGCTATCGTGATAGTTTAGCTCAAGGTCTATTTTTCTAAAAGCCACAGGTTCCCAAATTGCCCCTACTGTAAACAGTAGAGCCCCATTCTATCCCCCATGATACTGTCGGAAAAGTTCCACGGGTATCACAGTAAATAGAACGAGTTTCAATCTGAGCAGAAGCCTTCACGTATACTAACGGGTAAAACCCACGGGTACCGCTACATGACTCCCTCCTACTTCTTAAAAAGGTAAGAAAGCCCGGGTATAAGATTGGAGTGTGTGAAGACATCGTGTAAGTGTTCAGTGTGTGAAGGGACACCTTTACCTCTTCCCAATATGGGGGAGTTTTTTTAGATGAAAAATGTTGTAGGATATAAAACAAAAATAAACAAAGCGGTTAGCGGAAATAACAAACATCAATAGATTAAGGTTTTCGAATTTCGTAAATTGAACCTATCTAACTATAATTCTAGTTTATAGGAGCATAAAATTAAATATGCTTTTGGACCTCTGGGCCGGGGTTGAAGGAAAGATGACGTTCCCCAATGGAGTCGCCAAGCTGTCGCAAGGTGTTTTGCAGTCGCCTGGACGAATACTCACCGAAGAGGAAAAGAGTGAGGAGTCGCCACTTTAATTTTGAGGGAAATTAAAGAAAACCATTTGTGAAAATAAATTAAAATGAAACCACTTCAAAAACAGAGATTCTAGGTTTGGGGTCCGTAAACGGGTGGAGAAGGTGTTAGGCACCCCACCTCGTCCCTCAATGAGGGTGAGCAGATTTAACTTTAAGCTCTTTATAAATTAAAATCAATAGTTAGGAGGTTCGAACGGAGATGTTAATCCTTTGGTAAAAGGGAATATTTGATTTTTTACTAATTTGGGTTACCCAGATACATAAATAAATGAGACGACCCTTAGTGAGTTGCTGTTGCGTATCAGTTTTGTTTAAGGGGTTATTTTGCATATTTGTTAAAATTCGATTTGAGAATCGGATAAGAACTCTCCTTCGATCTCTTTTTAGATTAAAATTTCGATTGGAGATCGGATAAGAACTCTCCTCCGATCTCTTTTAGATATTTATGAGAATTTTTTATTGAGAATCGGATAAGGACTCTCCTCTGATCTCTTTTAAATATTTATTAAAGTTTTTGGATTGAGAATCGGTTAGGAACTCTCCTTCGATCTCTTTTACGTATTTATTAAAATTTTGGTTGAGAATCGGATAAGAACTCTCCTCCGATCTCTTTTAAATATTTATTAAAGTTTTTTTGGATTGAGAATCGGATAAGAACTCTCCTCCGATCTCTTTTAAGTATTTATTAAAGTTTTTTAGATTAAGAATCGGATAAGAACTCTCATCCGATCTCTTTTACTTGAATGGGAGTCAGATAAGGACTTTTTCCGACCTCTTGAAATCTGATTACATCTACACATCATAAGAGTCCAAGACTAAGGGTTCTAGCATTCAAAGATGCCGGGGACCTGAATAAGGCTTCTTTTAACTCATTGGTACCTCGTGACTAGATAGGGGATACCAGAATGAATTTTACCGACCTCCCATGTGATCACCTTACCAATACCTTTCGGCAGGCAACATTTGCTCTATTTCATTTGCTATTCCGAAACTCAATTTTACTCCGACCTCCCCCACCTTTACCCAATCATATTCTTGACCTAGTCTAGTGGTTCGACTTCATAACTCTCTGATTTATTATCCGAACGTTTATTTGAAAAAAAAACTCTTATGTTAAGACACTGTTACCAACGTTTTATCAAACTACTTGTACGTTACCCGTAAACAGAACACCTACATTAGGAGATAATAAAAGACCAAGAACAAATAAATAACATGAACTGATATCAAAGATAAACTCGAGAAAAACCACCCACGTGGGACCTTCTAACATAAAACAAACTTTAACGAAAATTACGAGCGTAAAAAGAAAATAAAAATGAACATTGGACAAGGCAACGGTTCAAACACTCACCTGCAGGAAGTTGAACCTATTGAACTAACTATGGAGTCACGAATGTTGCAGAGTTTCGGGCTAATAGTCTGGGGACTAATGCTTGCCTTGAAATGACAAATGCCTAGTTAGCATGTAATCGAACCGGAATGATAATGAATGAGATTGAACTCAAAAAATAGAAGTGGATATAAAGGTGGTGAAAACAGAACTGAAACTTAAGAAAGGGTATCACAGAGCAATGAACAAACTGAAAATCAGGAGTTCCAGTGTCCAACACTTCTTTAAAGAAAATACTTTAGAAAACTGGTTTCTAAAGTCTTTCTAGCTTAAAAATAGCAGAGTAGCAAAACTGAATTAATTTTTAGAGCCTTTCCACTATAATCACCACCCTTTTTCTTCGTCCTCCTATCAATAGTTTTCATGCAAGTATTTATAGGGAATGGATGTTCCTAATGAAGGGTCAAAATTCCCTTTGAGGGAAATGGAAGGTTTGGATTTTAAAGGGCACGATCTGATAGTTGGGAATTAAAGAGAATCAAAACGAACGATCGAGATCCTTTTCTGCATATTTGTCCTTTCTCTTTTCTAATCTGACGGCTCAGAATTTTCTTGTCAAGGGTGATCCGAAGGCTGAGAATAAAGAGCACCGGTCTTGTCGTCTTGTTCTTTGATCCAAGGGCACTGGACTTGTCCTTACAAGTAAGATCAACGGTGGAGATTGGGATGTACAGCACTGTCATGACATACTCTGGCACCTGTCAGTAATGTGGGCGATTCTGAGGCATGCGGTGGAGATTTCGACTGTAACACTTTAACTACCTCGGCTCTGATTATGACGATAGTTAGCGGAAGTTGTCTTATTCTCTTTGTTTTCCGACCTCCCCTCCCTTCCGATCTTTCTAACACGATCCTTTTCCGATCTCTCATGCCGGGCTCCCCTCTTCCGACCTCTCCTACTTCGGTTTTCTCCTTTATCCGGTCCGATTCAGTCAAAGCATTTATTCCTTCGATTTTTGAGGCATCCGCTTCGTTTTTTGCTCGCAATAAATGCTCAGACTTTCCCTATATATATATACCTTCAACGGGAAACCCCTCCGCATTTGATTTTCTCTTCTTTCTCACTTTTCCTGTTCTAACTACTCCGGCAATAATCCCGGCCATGATAGTTGCTTTTGATCTTTTTTCGATTGTCCTCTTTATTCCTCGATTGAAAATTTACGATCCCGGTGATCGGAGATTTATGATAACCTCATTTGATGACAGTGAGAGAACCGGATTAATTTACCGACCTGGATCGAGGACCTCGATTGTGTCGATCTCGAATCGTTCGACCGATATAATCGGTGAACTGATTTCTGGCGAAAAGACTGCTAATATTCCTCTTAACATCGGTGACTGCCCCTTGAAGTTCATTTGGCTCCTCACCACATTGGGTGTCCCGACTACAGCTCAGTTCTGGTCGATGACAGTGGAGATGACTCTCCATCCTCATGAGAGTCATAATCCCCCCATCTGAGCTGTACGTCTATCCGCTGTTTATGGCTGGACAAATCTTTTGATTCAGCCACGAGACTAGGCTTTGACATAGGCCTTTATTAGATAGGATGTTCCACCGATCTCTAAAGATCGCCCCTATAACGTAATCAGACCTTTAATGTAATCCGATCTCAAGAGATAGCCCAAATGATGTAATCCGACTTTTAATGTAATCCAATCTCTAGAGATCGCCCAAATGATGTAATCCGACTTTTCGGAAATAAAATTTTATTTTGACAACTATCATTTTATTATTATTACATTGATTATTTTCTGAACTCTGATGTGTTTATCCGATCCGGTTCCTAAATGAACAGCCCTTAACCGATCCGCACTTCCAAACATCCGCCTTAATTCACCGATCTCTAACTAGCCGATCTCTCCTTATTATGGAATTTCTGGAATATTCGTGAGACGTGTCAGAAAAAGCTGGCCAATCCCGCTAACTGATGCGCCGCTTGGGACACCGTGAGCATTAAATGCTCAGACTAGTATAAATAGGGGATGAGTCCGCCAGTTGTCCCTTTATGTCATTTTCAGCCTTTCGTGAGTGATTCCAAAATCCTCTCGTTTTTTCAAGTTCTTCCGACACCGATCACACTCCGGTAAGGATTTTGATCTTTCTTTCAGTTTAAATTTTCTCTTTTTTTTTTGAAAATGAGCGGCGTCGAGGGTTAGAGAGCGGCAAGCCCTCCTTCCGTTCAGATCTCGTGGTCATCAGATGAGGCAAAAGTAGTCGGAACAAACGGGCAATCTGAACCTCCTAGGACCTCTATTCCAGCCTACAGTCAAGCAGCACCCTCGAGGCAAACACATTCTTCAGGGAGAGAAAACCTCCCCATGGACGAGCTGCCATCAATTCTTCAAGAAATCGACCTGCAGTCGTTCAGCCAAGAGTATAACATTCAGCCCGATTCATACGAATTCATTAAGTGTCACGGCGATCTTCGAGCCGATCACTTCTTCGAAGAGAATGATATGATCATGGTATACGAAGAGCAATTAAAAGCCGGGCTGCGGTTCCTTCTCGACGACTTTTTCAAGGAAGTTCTAAAATTTCACCAAGTGTGCATAGCCCAAGTTCACCGGAACTCATGGCGGATCCTAGTAGCCTTCAGAGGCCTTTGCCGAGCCAAAGGACTCAATCCTACAGCTAAGGTGTTTGCCGAACTACATAGGCTAACTCGTCGAAAGGACGACGAGTATTGGTTCTTCCAGGTGAAGCCACATTGTGGGCTTTTTACCGATCTGCCCTCCTCCCTGAAGAATTGGAAGAATCGCTTCATGATCCAAGTGAGGTACAGGGAGGTTCGTCCCGACCTTTAGGACCACCGATCCCTGAAGTCGAAGTGGTTCGGTCTCCTCCTCGTCAAGAAGAGCCGCCACCACCTCCTCCGGTTGCTTCAAGTGCGGAAGGGGGTCCTTCCCAACCACTTGTGAGGACCCTTTCCCACGGCGCTCAAATCCTGATCCACTCGCTGAAGAAGAACCGGACGGTTCAAGAGAATCCGGGCTTTGCTAAGGTCTTGGGGTCTTCCATCTGCCTTCGAGAGGATCGGGATAGGCTAACTCCGAACGATCTCGATGATATCCTGACCCAGACTATGAGCCTGAGTGTGGAGAGTTTGGTGAACCAACATATTGTCTGGGAGAAGGCTCACCATATGAGGCAATAGATCGAGAAGGTGGGTCATGAAGCAGCTTCCCTCCGATCCCAACTTTCATCCGCCCAAAACTATATAGCTGAAATTAAAGGGCGGATGAAGTTCTACGAGGATAAGCTGACCGAGCAAGCCCATGTTCTTGAAGAGGTTCGGGCGCTCCGAGCCGCCAATGTTGCTCGCCTCACTGACGAACTCAAGGCAAAAGAAGAAGAGGCGATGACAAGGGAGGCCGGTGCTTATATGAACGCCCATAGGGATCTCTTGGCCGAGCTCAAGAAGTGTTATCCCGAAGAGGACTTTTCCTGGATGATAGACCTGGCTCCGCAAGACGAAGAGGATAGCGAGGAGGAGGCCGAAGGTGATAGAGGGGGTGAACAAAATGTAGAACAGGCTGGGGGTAATCCTCCAGCCGAATGACTTGCATAAATTTTTAATTTGAAATGAAATGAAGTTCCCCTTTTTTTTTTTTTAATGACTGAATGAGATCGGAAAGTATCTAAGTTGCATGAGCGCCTGATTGTCTGAACATATTAGAACAACTTGAAAGCAATTATTAACCTATGTATGAGAGATCGGTAAAACTTTGTAGACATGAGATCGGCCTAAATCGAGAACAAACACTGAACGAAACTTAAGATTATTAAAATTGGAAACCTGATCTGAACACTTAAGATCGGAAGCACCGTTAAGCTGGATTAAAACTTTAACTTTATTGAACAGCTATCCACAATATTTATGAATGGGGAATCGGATGGCATGAAGAGTTAATGTTGGTCCAATTTCGTTTGATAAGAGAGATCGGAAATGTGATTAACCGGCCGGGAGATATGACAATTGGTTTGAGAGATCTGTGAGGCTTTGAGCGATATGGAGACTTGGCGTCGGTTTGATCTCTATGAAGAGAGATCAGAAGCGAATTACTTGGCGTTGGGGATCAATTTCAGAGTCTATTGATTTCAGGGATCGACCAAAATATGGTGTCGACAATTGACAACTTACATACATAGATAGGCACAAATATCGACACAAATAAGTAAACACAGGCACAAATAAGAACAAAGACAAACAAGTGCAAACATAGATAAAAAGATAAACGTAGATAGATACAAAGGCGAACTCGTACAAATAGAGACAAACAAACATAAATGTAGATATAGATAGACACAAATATATGTAGACAAACACATATACAAATAGTGACAAGCACAAAGGTTGGCATAGATAGACATATATAATGACAAACACAAACAATTCCAAGAACATAAATAAAAAGAAACAGACATAGACATATAAATATAAATATAGACAGACTAGCATAAACACAGACAAATATAAACATAAAGAGACAAATATGGATAGACATAAATACAGATATAGACACAAATATAAATAAACACAAATATATACAGATGTAGACAAACATATATATATATATATATATATATATATATATATATATATATATATATATATATATATAAACAAAGATAGATAGATACAAATACAAATATAGACATAGACATAGATATAAACATAAATAGACAGACACAAAAAAACAAATACAAATATAGATATAAATACAGATAGATATAAAAGTAGATAGATATCTATTTATTATCTACTTTTATATCTATCTGTATTTATATCTATATTTGTATTTGTTTTTTTGTGTCTGTCTATTTATGTTTATATCTATGTCTATGTCTATATTTGTATTTGTATCTATCTATCTTTGTTTATATATATATATTGACACAGACATGTATAGATATTGACACAGACATGTATAGATATAGATAGACAAATACAAATATAGACACAAATGAACACAAACATAGACATAGACAAATGGACACATACACATACAGACGACATCATAATTATTTTAAATATTCACACTTTTAATTAAAAAAAAAGAAAGAAGAAGATGTGTCCAATAATAGATATGTAAGGTATTTTTTTTTTAAAATAACATTTGAATTAAATTCTTCATTCATACCAAACATAAAATTCATATCATTTAAAATAAATTTCATATTTAGTATAAAATATACCAAACAAAGGAACTCATTTGTAAATGAATTCTATCAAGGAATTCATTTGTAAATGAAATTAAAATTATAATTTAGTTCCTAAGGTTTGATTAAACTTACAACTTAATCCCTATTGTTTTAAAACCAAAAAATTTAATTTAGTCCTTATAGTTTTAAAATCAAGTAATTTAGTCCCTATAGTTTAAAAATCAAGCAATTTAGTCATTGACATTTTAATAAATCTATAAGTTAATCCTTACTTAGAATCACCATTAATTTACCATTAAATTTAGTAAAAATGACGAAAGTGCCTTCAACTCTATTTTCAGCTGAAAATAATTTAGTTCCTAAGTTTTATTTTTGCATCCAGATTCATATTTAAAATTTTTTTCCTTTCTTTATATACAATAATATAATATAATATATGAAAATATTATAAATTGATATATATATATATATATATATATATATATATATATTCCTAAAATAATAATGACAAATAGAATTTTACTGGCTTATTTGTAAATAATTATAATATTTAAGGATCAAATTGTAAAATATATGAATAATTTTGTAATTAGCTAATACTTTTAAAGACCTTAAAGTAATTAATCTATATTTTTAATAATTATAATTTAAATTTAAAATTTTTAATTTAATGGAATCCATATTTTAATAATAGAAGGACTAAATTGTTTAATAAAATAAAATCTTAAGGACTAAATTAAATTTACCCTAATAATAATAATAAAATAATTTTTGTGGACGTGGTGAGTTTGGGTGAAGATATCTAAGGCTGTAAATATGTTGGTTTGGGTAGGTTCACCTTATTTTGCCAAACCAAATCAACAAAGTCAGTTTTGATAGTAGTCAAATTGAAACCAACAAATTAAATTTCAAAACAATATATGTTCGATTTTTAAATTAAATAGATTGGGTTCTGTTTGGGAGATTTTTACTTCTTTTAACACTTTATAAACTTTTATAATTCAATTCTTATTAAACCTTTTTTTATAGACATATTATTATGTACTAATTGAAAAATAAATATTAATTTAAAATATATTATTTAATAAAAATAAATAAGAATAAAAAATAAAATAAGATTATTCAACAGACCTGGGTAGCAAGTCCCCTTTTAAGGCCGTGTGGAAAGGCGAGTTAGAGCAGTGAATCCTTTGGTGTTAGCCTCTTAACTCAAAACATCAACCTAAGAAACTTTTTTAAATATGAATCATATTTTCTGTAGGACTATTTCTTCCTCAAACTCTGCCTTGTCTTCCGAGTTGAGAAAGATAGTTAATAGTGAAGAGATTATAATCAAAGAGAGAGATCTTTAAATTTCAAAACCTTTTGAGACTATTTTCCTTCTCTCTAAAAAATCTTCACAAAAGCATAAGGACAAACAATACAAATACATTCACATAGGTCTAGTTCAAATAGGAATTAAGCCTCTTACAAAAGAAGGATTGAACACCTCGATCCTAAAAGTTCTTAGAGACACTAGGTTCATAAACTTTCAGGACTCGTTGCTTAGTTCAATAGAATCTAGTTTGTGTAGTGGACCAATCTCTTTTGATTGCTATCCAAATTTTACTGTTTCTTTAAATGATAGCAACATTACAAAATTACTTATTTTACAAATCAAAACACACGACTACAAAATGATAGATGGGTCTATCCCTCTTGCATTGATTTACAAAATACATTACAAAGCCATGATTTATACTTTTGCTACAAAACATAAGTTTCAAAGCAAAAAAGGAGAAACATTACTTTTATAAACTGATCTTACAAAATCCAACATTGTAATTCCTAGATCTATTCAATAGAAAAACATAACTCTACCAGAAGAATGGGTCTTAGAAGGCATAGTCCATCTAAAATCTACAAAAATAGTTAAACCAAATGTTCAATTAAGACAAATAACCTAGTACGAAGATGGAAGAGTTAGCCTTAGCTTTAATAGAAGCTTTAATACCTCAGATGATTCTTCAACATCTAGTACAATTGACATACGAAGAATTTCTCAATTACCCTCGATCATAAATTTTCCTGTTGCAAAACTAAGTTTCATTCCAACAATCCAGCTTAAGTATTCTATTTCGGACTTACCTAACTCTTCTAGGTTTTCTACTTCAGAAATACCTAGCTCTACCTTACAAAAAGTAAATTACTCTATAAATGTTTCTCATCCAATTTATACAAACCTATAAAATGAATCTATTCAGGTTGAAACTCAATCAGAATCAGAACCAACTTCTCTTACTTTTTCGGCCATTATAGAAAATATTGCAAATGAACTAAATGTGCTTGAAAAAAGAATTTGAAGTTGATAAAAAAAATATTTACATGACGACTTTATGCTCCCCACAACCAAAAAAAGAGGCTATGGTTTTTCAAAAAATTTTTGGAGCAAAGAAAAGAAATACAAGAAAAATTTTATGAATTTGTATACCAATACAAAGTTCATATTTTATTTTTTGATTGGTTTGAAATGTATGCTTCTAAAAATAATATTTCATTTCCATTTTCCAAAAAGTCCAAAAAATCTACAAAATCAACAACTCCAGTTTTTGAACCTTCTTAGATTTCAAAATCTAGCCAATAACAATTACAAAACAACCAAACTGAGTTCATTGAGGCTATTAAAGCTCAGCTAAGAAGGTTAGATACCAAAAAATCTATAAACCCTCTTACAATTAGGAATAAAACTCCTGAATGAAAAATTTCAGATGGTAGGAAAATACAATCTGAACATCCTCCTCTTAGAAAGATAAAAATTCTCCATTTAGACTAATCTGTAGAGGCAGCTTCTGTGAATAGAACAGAATAATTTTATAAATGCTCATTTGCATTACATAGGTAAGCAATTACAAAAAGTTGAACAAGCCCAACAGGCTACAGTTTCTCACATTGAAACTAAGCCTGATACAAAATTAAAAATTCCAGTCTTCAAACCTTTCTAAGTCTCCAAAAATAGTTAGAAAGATTTACAAAACAACAATCAATCTGAATTTATAAAAGCCTTAAAAGACATGCAATATAGGCTAGAAGCTTTGACTTCTACTCCAGTAGCACTTGATACACCTCAACCTTCTCAAAGAAGTGTCAATATAATAAAGGAAGATTCAGATGCTCAAAGCCAAGAACACCAGTCCGTACAAAATGAGGAAATCCAATCTCCAACAAATTTACAAATCAACAGGCTTTGTTGGCCTCGGGTAGTATCGCCCCTTCTAATAATGGCTCCAGACTTAGGTATAGAAAATAGACCTCAAATCTTAACTCAATCTAAATTCAAAGCCTCTACTGTCTATGAATAAAACATAGATAGTATGTCTGAATACAACATCTTGAATTTGCTCCAGCAAATGACTATGGTAGCAAATGCTTACAAAACCCAAACTGGAACCCCAGATCGAGCTATTGCAAAACTCCTCATTGCAGGATTCTCAAGACAGCTCAAAGGATGGCGAGATTATCATCTTACAAACCTATAAAAATTTAAGATTCTAAATTCCATACAAACTCAAGAAGATGGTGCACCTATTCTTAATGAGTTAGGTTAATTAATCCCAAATACGGTAGCCACCTTGATTGTAACAATTTCCTTACATTTCGTAAGCGATTTGTCTCATCTTAAGGATAAAAATACCAAACTCCTTTCAAACATTATGTGTAAAAAACTAAGTGATTTTCAATATTATAAAAATACTTTTCTTACTAGGGTAATGCTTAGAGAAGATTCTAATCAACCCTTTTGGAAAGAAAAGTTCCTTGCAGGACTTCCAACCCATTTAGGAGAAAAGGTTAGGAATAAGATCAAGGAAGCATTTGGAAATCAAATCCCATATAATTAATTAACCTATGGTAAACTCGTTAGTCTCACTCAAAAAAAAGGTTTAAAGATTTGTCAGAATTTGAAGTTACAAAAATATCTAAAATGGGAAATGAAGAAAACTAGCCAAGAATTAGGATTTTTCTACAAACAATTTGAAATAGCAACAAGCAATTTTACTCCAGATTGTGGAGGAAGTTGTAGCAGAAAACTTTACAAAAAGTCATCCTAAAAATACAAAACCTTTATAAAACCTGAAAAGGATCCTTATTATAAAAAAATTCAAAAAAGACTAGTAAATCTAGTTCCAAATCCAAAACAAATCTCAAAAATTTTACTTGCTATAAGTGTGAGAAAAAAGGTCATACTTCAAACTATTGCAAGTTAAATAGAAAACTTAATGAATTACAACTGGAGGAAGAAGTTATTAATAAGATAACTACTCTTCTAGTTGAAACTGAAGGTGAATCCAGCTTTTCTAAACCCATAAACAGTGAAGAAGCCTTACAAATTGATGAACTAATTACAATTTCATCACCCAGTTCAAATTCTGATACAGAAGATGAACAACCTACAAAATTAAAGATAAATATTCTTTCAAAAGATCAAAAGCTACTCCTAGGAATTCTTGCACAAGTGGAAGATCCTCAACTGCAAAAAGAATTTCTAGAAAAAATTTTAAAATCTTTTTAAGAAAAACCAGTACAAAACCCTTCTATTCTACCTTCTGCTAGTAAAAACACATATGACCTTACGGCCATATTAGGGAGAAAGAAGACTCCAAAACAATCCACAGTTTTAGTCTAAAACCTCCAAGAAGAAATAAAAACAATAAAGGTTGAATTGAAATGGTTCAAAGAAAAACAAATTGAAGATTCCAAAACCCTTCAAATTCTGCTTTCAAAACAAACCAAAGAAGAATCTGAAAAAGATGAAGAAAATAGTTTGGAAATTCAAAATCTTAAAAAAGCTCCAAAAGATTTTCTTTTTATTCTTAATGAGATCACTTTTAGAAAATATTTGATAAAAATTATAATAGTTTTTTCAAAAAATTTCAAAATTGACACAATTGTCTTATTTGATACAGGTGCAGATTTAAACTGTATTAAAGAATGTATTGTTCCAAAACATTTCCATGAAGAAACAAAAGAAAAATTATCAACTACAAATAATTCCAAAATAAGAATCAAATATAAAACTGAAACTTCGATAGCTAATTCGAATCTTCTTCTAAAAACTTCATTTGTTTTAGTGAGAGATATAAATCATAGTGTTATTTTAGGGACGCCATTTATTAATTTGATAACTCCATATTAAGTGGACTATAATAGTATTTCTTTTAAAACAAGAAACCAAAATCTTGTTTTCCCTTTCATCGAAAAACCCAAAACAAAGATTTTGGACATCATAAAACCTTATTCTATTTATGATAATCAAATAAATGTTTTGGTAAAGAAAATAAGACAGAATTTCCAAAAAGATATTTATTTACAAAATGATTTCAAAGATCAATTTCCTGGTTATTACTTGTTCCAAACTAATCCCTGTGAGTTTTTGCAGATGGCAAAATCTTCAAATAGAGGAGATTTGGTCCACTTTGGACCCATAGTTCTTTCAAAAACTCCTACTCAGAAATTCAGAATTAATGTAGCCAGAACTGCATATACTCCATCAGAAAAGGCACCAATGTTTATTAGATAATCTTTGAATTTTAATACAAAACAGAAGATTAGGAGTAACAACTCTCAACGCTCTTTGTATTGAGTTTGAAGAAACCGATAAATATGTGGCTGACCTCATTAGCGAAATTAAAAATCATAAGGATCATATTCTAGTAGCTCAATCATTCATTGAGTTTTTACAAAAACAAAATTTCAAAAATACTCATACATTCAGAATTAATCCATTAGATCCATACATCTGTTATCAAAATCATCACCTTGAATTACAAAAACAGGTAATTAAAGGCCTAGGATCCCCACTGGAGTCTAGTGTAAGAATACAAAACCAAAGGACTGAAGACCTAAGATCCCCACTGGATTCTAGTGTAAAATTACCATTGGCCCCACTGGTCAATGAGAAAAATTACTACCATAGTGAAGTCCTTTTTACTTCACTTGGCGCAAACAGGTCCTTAGAAGAATTTCAAGCTCGGTGTCTTATGAAGAAATTCAGACAATAGGTTCTTAATGGTCCTCTTCAAGAGATCCGTGAAAAAGATCCTGCAAAATATCATCCAGTCCAACAACTGGATCTATTTCAAAATTGCCTCAATTATACAAAACACAACTAGCAAAATCACAACGAATGGTCATGGGAATGGGAGTACTATTCAAGACCTCATTTTCATTGTACTCAGGAACATCCTAATGGAATTTCTATCACCTATCCAAATTGTGAACATAGCTTAGATTTTAGCATCCCTCTCTTCACAGCATCTTGGCTATCAGGAATCCAATATCTTGATCCAAAATAACTATTCAGGTTGGGAATGCTAGCTAGAATCCGAGTTACAAAATTTAATTATGAAGAGGCTAGGTTTTTAGGAAACAAAGTCCTCCAAGAAGTAAAAAGACTACTATTTTCTCAAAAACCAGTTAATATACAAATCATTTCAACACTTCAAAAAGTATTAGCAAATGAAGAGCTATAACAGGCAATCTATTGCTTCTATCTAGATACCAAAAACTTTGTCTCTCTATCATCCCCCAAAGTGGCCATGCAAACATGAAGGTCACCTTACTCAACTTAACAAATGGCGAGCACGAATGGTCATCAACAACTGGCACAGATATCGCTATCCAGAACATATACCAATCCATACAGATACATATTCACGGATATATATTCATTATGAACATTTGCTAGCTCCACAGCCATTTCTTATTGAAACACAACATGAAAAATACATAATTCAATATGAAAAGGATGATGACTTCCCATTCGACTCGTCAGAAAATGAGATGAGCAAGGACGATAAGACATGGTACAATTTACAAAATATGATGGAGGGATAAAAAGGAGTGGTCCCTGCTCCACTCCAATTTCAAAAAAAAAAAGAGAAAGAAAAAAGGAAGTATTAAAAAGACTAGCAAAAGAAATTTATGGCAACAAAACTATTCATTTCGTTCTTCATTTTTACTTTTACTTTTTAATTTTCTACTTTTGTACTATTTTTTTTTGTTTTATTTTACTTTTCAAAACTCGTCAAGATACTGCTTACCTGTCACCTTTTGTACTGTTCACTTTTACTGTTCACATGTGAAGGGAGACAAGAATCACTATTCACATGTGAAGAAAGCAAGTGACAGACATTATTCAAAGACTCCAAAATTATAAAAGATGCCATCCGCTACTTCTATTTAAGGAGGCTCTCATTCATCAAGGGGGCATCTTCCAAGCTTAGGTATCTTTCTCATTCACACAACCTCTCTAGCTTGGCAATTCTCCATCCTTCATCCAAGCTCTCTTACAAACCAGAGGCGACGAAGGAGCAAGAAGGTCATCCTCAACCAAGAAGATCACCCATCTTCCCTAACCTTTGCCTCTCTATAAAACCTTTGTAATTTCTTTGTAGTAGATACTAGGCAGCTCATGTGTTGAGCAACCCTTTTAATACCTACTAGGAATTACATATCTAAAACTTTATTGTATAAAACTTTTAAAAGTTTATAAAATTTCAAAGTAAGTTTTTTCGAAATCTCTTTACAAAAATTATGAACATTTATTTCATTGCATGGTTATGGCCAGTTATACTGCCTATTCTGCATAAATATAAATATACATAAATGTTTGTAATTTTTGTAAAGAGATTTCGAAGAAACTTACTTTGAAATTTTATAAACTTTTAATATATATATATATATATATATATATATATATATATATATATATATATATATATATAATTTTCATATATTTGATTTGATTTCTATTTATTTCTGTTCTTTCTTTTACTTTTGTTTATTTATTTATTTTTCAAGATTTAGAGAAATAGTTTCTTTGCTATTAGCGATTCCCCCTCTCGCTCTGTGGGTGTCGTTGGTATATATATATATATATATATTTGATTTGAATTGAATTTTTATTACGTTAAATTTATATCGAAAATTTAGTTTATAATTATTTTTAAACTATAATCAATATTTAAATATATAAAACTATTAATTTTGATTTAAATTTATTCGGGATGATTTGATGGCAGCTTCTTTGTATAACCTTATAGATATCCATAATGAGGATTTGAAGATGTGTACGTCCAACATAATCTTGCACCTTATAAACAAAAAAATAGGAAAAATTTAATTCTTCCGTTTTAACAATATTAATTATCTCATATTTTAAGAATTATATTAGTTAATTTCTATATTTTATTCTATCAACCTTTTAGTCATCCATCCAATTTAAATTTAAGTTTTCTATTAGTTATTATTTTTAAAGGAGCAATGTTATTGTTCTAAATATTAAATAATTTATTAATTATGTTTTTTAAATTAGAGAGATTATTATCTCTTAAAATGTCTTTAAAAATTAAAGAATAAATGAAAAAAAAATCAAACTAATTAATGTATTTTTAAAAATAGAAACCAAAATAATATTTCAATAAGAGAGTAAATAATAATTTTCACCGTGTAATCTTTGTAGAAAACCGTTAGCTATGACAGCTAGTGAGTGAGGGCATGGACTTCTTTTTATTTTTTATCATTATATAACATTAATTTATTTATTAAAAAATAAATTATTTATTAAAAATATAAATATTAAATATAATCTTAATAATATACATATATTATTAATAGAATTATAATATTTAAGAACGTAAATATATAAAAATAAATTATTTTTAATAAAAAAATACAATGTATTATTGACCTTACTGCGCTGCATGATATACAATGGACGGAGCAGGTCAGATCAGTTCTGGAGCAATTGATATCCTAGAAACCATTCTAAAATACTACCCTTAGAGCTTTCTTGGAAATTCAAATTCCTGCAAAAATTACCATTTTTCCCTGTAATCCTTCAATTTTGTGTTTTAGAGGGTTTGGATAGGCTCACCCATGGGTGAATGGAAATGGAGGACACGTCTCTACCATCTCTATTGGAGCAAGCTCGGACGATCCATTTAACGGCTATGGGGTCCACTGCTGATCAGGTACGCTCTCTGTTTAATTACGGTGTTCCCCTTTCTCGGATTTCTTGTTAACATTTGGTTCTGTGTTTCAGGTTTGATAGGAGATGGTGAACAAGGGACGCAAGGCACTGGAGAAATGTGAGGAAATGATTAACAAACTTGCGTTGTTCTCAACTAATGAAAACAAGGATGATATCAGCACTACCAATCTTAAATATATTCTGGTAATTTTGTTTCTGGGTTTATCTTTAATCATCATTTTTCATAGAAATTTTCGGTTTTTTCATTTGTGGATTCTATGGGTCTATTTCATTTATTGAATATGTCTAATAATTGATTGTTTGTTGATAGGTAGGGATCTTTACTTGTGGGTTCCATATTATCTTGCTGAGCTGACTGAAAAAAATAGCACAATATGATTGGATACAAATTCTTAAGGCTTCCCAGGCAAAGTTAAAGGTGAATGCCATTATTTAAATATGTAATCCAATGTTGTTCTGGACCTTAAGTATATTGTCCGAACCTTAATGTTGACATTGCAGAACTTTTTAGGCATATGTATTGCTAAGTTTTTCATTTTTTTCCGGTTGATATGTTCACTTGGTTGATCTAAAAATTTTGTTATTATATTATTGGCATTATTGAAGGGGCAACATGTTCTAGGAATTCTTTTCTTTCTGTGAGACAATGGAACTTGTACCTGAGGAGGAATTGCGTACATCTTCTCAAGCTGGTTCAAATTCTTTTGCTGAAAGAAGAGCCCAAAAGGTAGCCTTAACACTCCCTTTGTGAGTTTGTATGTGTTTTGAGGTATTTCTCTGTATCATGTCAAGCCTTGTTGAGTGTCTTTTATAATATATAACTTCCATGCTTATGTATAGATTGCACTATTCAATAGCCAAAGAGCTGCTCAAGCAAAGCTGCTGGAAATAAAGGAGCAGAAAGAAGATGTATTGGATGACAATGGAGAAGAATAGGAGGTTTATTGTTATCTATATAGTAACTTTATGAAACTTGAGGGCTGTGATGACTATGATAAGAAGATTGTTTTGAAAAGTACCTATGGTATTTTACAGTTATACTTATCATTTTTTCACATTCATATCATTTATTTTTCTAAAAACTACATTGAAGAAGCTATATGTATCATTAGGCAGAAAGAAGATGATGTTGTCAGCAAACTGCAGTTGTGGCATAATAATTTTTCTCATCATCTATTCTATGTGCGTAACAAGATCTTGAAGAACAATCATCTTCCTTCAATTTTGGTTTTCACTGTGTTGATCATTTTTATTACATTTTCCTTGAGATGTTTTAGCATAATAATGTTTTCACTTTATAGCAGGATGTAGTATGGTTTCTCTTTGTTTGAAACAACCTATTCTATGAATTAAAACTCTACAAGCTGGATGTTAAATATTTGACTGGATCTTCGGAGTAGATGATGCATGTACTTCCTAATAAATAGATATGTAATTTGTAACTTCGATCATTTTTCAAAACTTTGTGCCTGTCTGAAATCACAATGCTCTTTTTGTACAGACTTGGCTTACTACAATCGCTTTGGCCATCTGTAAGGTTAGTCATACATTTTCCTTGTAATTTGGCAAGTACAAGTTTCCAAAACCTATTAATATTTTATCCATCTTGACAACACTCTTTTGCCATGTGACCACACTACAGGCATTCGATCTGCTCTAAATATTAAAGGAGGAACAAATGCTTTTGGCTATGAAGTAAAGACAGCTAAAGGTATTTCTGCACTTAAATGGCCAAACCATCTGTAAAGTAAAGACAACTAAAAAGGTATTTTTGCACTTAATGGCCCATGTCATTTTATATGTATCTCTTTCCTGTGGGTTGTCATTATTTGAAGTGTGTTTTGATGAAACAAATCCATCAGCAATGGGTAACCTATCCCTTCATACTGAATTTTGGTGTATTTAAGCACTAGAAAAAGATATTCAAGATTACAATCTGCTAATATTCCATATATTGGTCATTTTACTATAGAATTTTTTATGCAAAATAAATAAATAAATGGTGCTATAAGTTTGAACCGCATGTGATTATGAATCATCACCAGGTTGTCATTATTCCATAAATTTTTGCAGTATTCAGGTTTTCTAATGCCATGTTGACAGGGCCAAAATTAGAATTTCTTGAAATATTATATTCTATCATGAGTTGCCATTATGGTTCAGCGTCATTGCATAATTATAATACCTAGTTTTCATCCCTACTTGATTCATCTGCTCCATGTAAATCAGTTTATCATGTCAACATGGAGCTTAGTATTTATCATTTGCTCTACGTTTTAGGAAGGAGACGAAGAATTTTCTCAATCTAGTCTTGATAAGCAGACAAAAAAAGCAGAAGCTTGGCATCATGATGTTGCTACTCGAGCACAATACACCAAGCCAGCACTACCTATCACCTGTGCTACTTTTGCTCAAGATGTTCTAGAAGGGAGAGTAAATGTTTCACAGGCACATGATCACAAGCACCAGCCAATGATATTTGGACCAGCTAGTCTTGTACGTGGAAGTCTAACAAGTGAAAGGAATAGGATTGCAGCGCAAATATTCCAACCTAGCCATAGTTATATTTCCATGACTGATTTATTAATGTTTATTGTACATAGAAGAAATGCTGGGTATTGGTTATCATTTACTCAAGGTATGCTATGTTTGGTTGGATGCAAGGAAAGTAAGAGGGAAATGTTTCTGGCCTTTCTTCCCATTTTAATATAAATGGCAACTGGCAAAATACATTCTCTTGTTTCCATTGTCCCACCCAAACATAGCTACTTACCCTTCTTTCATTGAGCAAGGAGATTTTGTTTGTCCAATCCCTCTTCAATATGATTTCTTTTGCCTTGATAGATTCTTATTTTGATTTGCTATGTTGAATGTCCTGCAGAAGTTTGCCAACCATGAGTATAGAAGAAGCTGGGTTGAGGGAGATGGAGATTATGAATTCATGGCAAGAGAAACAATGCTAAACTCATGGCAGAAGCCAACTCTGCATGGTACAAGGATGATCAAGAGGTAAAATAAGATGAAGATGAAGATGAAGATGACGATGCAGTTGTACAGAAGGCAAGGGCATGGGATGACTGGAAAGACGATAGTCCTAGGGTTGCTGGTAATAAGCTATGTAGCACGGAAACGGAAACGCGGACACGGGGAAACGCGGAAACGGACACGGGGAAACGGCATTTTAAAAAATATAGGAAACGAAAACGTGGGGGAAACGCGTAAATATAAAAAATATAGGGATATATTTATAAATAATATATATATATATATATATATATATATATATATATATATATATATTTGAAAGTTTTAGTTATAACAAATTTAAATATTAAAATAAGAAAAAAATAATGAAATTAATTAATTAGATTATTTATATATTTATAATTATAAATAATTGAAATAATAAATATATAGAATAATAAAATTAATATTAAAATGCTGAAAATAAAAGGTTGAGAGTTTTAATATAGTGAAAATTGAAAAAAAAAATGATTAAAAAAAAATCAAACAGGAGATTCGGGCAAGGAGCAGAGACATGAAGAAGGAGCAGCGCCAGCAAGGGAGGCTGATTGGCAGAGCAGCATCGGATGGGGAAGGAAGCAGAGACCAGTCACCTCCCATCGCCGACGCCGGCACGCTGCTGCACCACCAGGTACTCCTCCTCCTTCTGCTCTTCCTGTTCTTCTTCCTCTTCTTCTTCTTCTTCAGAGACCAGTCACCTCCCATCGCCGACGCCGGCACGCTGCTGCACCACCAGGTACTCCTCCTACTTCTGCTCTTCCTGTTCTTCTTCTTCTTCTTCTTCTTCTTCTTTTTTCTTTGCCTTCTCCTTTCTTCTCGGAGGTGCGACTTTTTTTGTTTTTTTTTTAAAGAAACGCGTGTCCGGCGAAGGAAACGCGTTTCCGATTTCAAGGAATTACGGAAACGGCC
Source organism: Hevea brasiliensis (assembly GCF_030052815.1). Lineage (NCBI taxonomy): Eukaryota > Viridiplantae > Streptophyta > Magnoliopsida > Malpighiales > Euphorbiaceae > Hevea > Hevea brasiliensis. Next base: position 88,236,640 of record NC_079500.1, read on the forward strand.
CGGAGACGTTTCCTCGCCGTGTCCTAACGTTTCCGGCAAGGAAACGTTTCCGGAACGGGAAAACGCTCCCGCCTCCCGTTTCCGTGCAACCTAGGTAATAAGTAGCTCACCCCCTGTGGTTAAAGGTGGCAGGTGCTGTGTTTGCATGGTTAAAACTGATTTTTGCATTCATTTAATTTCTGGCTTCTGAGATGTTGGTTCTACAAAATTTTGGTTCAATGTCTGTCTGTCCAAGTGTTGCCTTAATCCTTGAACAGTTGATACCATGAATTATTTTTTTGGGCACTAATTTTATGGGCATGTTCTCGCATGTACGGGAAATATTAACCGTAAGATCAACATCATTAACTCATTGCTGTATATTTTGTTTATATACTTCACTGGATTTGGTTGTTCCATGTCCTTTTCTCTAGCATTACTCAATTATCACAATGAATTCCAATTCATAGTTGGAGAGAGATTGTGTGAATTGTTATATCATCTTGTAAGGTCTAGAGATTAGACTCACCAATTAAATACTTGTTTATTGCTTATCTTGTATAAACGGGAAAATGGTGGTTAGGTTGCCGAAGGTAGAAAGTAGGGTTATGCAGTTTGCAGTTTTAACCCATAAATCAAACTGAATCAATTGGTTTCGATTTTTCGGTTAGATTTTTTATTTTGCGCTTTGGTGTTAGTTAAATAACTCCGTCTAAGTAGTTTGCGCTTAGCCGGTCCCAAGCCCGGATGAAGGAGGAGGGTTGTTGTAGGTGACAACCAGCGTAAAAATTTTGTCACACCACCTTATGATATGGATTCAAATGATATAAACGTTAGGGCGTTCTCTACTAACGACGAGCTACATCGGAGCCCGGGTGTAGTGAGAAATATGAAAGGGTGTAGGGCGTTCACCGAAAGCAACGCGCCATGCCGGCGCCCGAGTGTGGTGTTAAGTGAGCAAGGGTTCCCACATCATGGACGGGTGTGGGTAAAGAAGTTAGTCAGATAGTAGAACAGATAGTGGAACAAAACACAAGATAGACATAGAAAATAATAGAAGATATCATAGAAGAAGATCAATTAGGAAGGAGCAGGATAGGAGGAGGATCAGGCTTGGTACTTGAAATGTTGGATCACTTACAGGAAAATTAATGGAGCTTGTGAATACCTTGGAAAGGAGAAGGGTGAATATTGCTTGCATTCAGAAGACTAAATGGGTAGGAGAGAAAAGTAAGGAAGTGGGTAATTCAGGGTACAAACTGTGGTTTACCAGAAAGGAGAGAAATAAGAACGGAGTGGGCATAATCATAGACAGGACATTGAAAGACGCAGTAATAGCTGTGAAAAGAGTAGGAGATAGAATTATACTAGTAAAGCTAGTACTAGAAGGAGAAATAATAAATATATTTAGTGCTTATGCTCCATAAATAGGACTAGACAGTGAGAGTAAATAAATGTTTTGGGAAGATATTGATGATTTAATGCAAAACATACCGAATGAAGAGAATGTTTTCATTGGTGGAGATTTCAATGAACATGTAGGAAATCATAAACAAGGTTATGAGAATGTTCATGGAGGTTTTAGTTTTGGCAGTCGAAATGAGGAGGGAAAAAGTATCCTGGATTTTGCTATAGCATACGATCTAATACTAGCAAATACCTACTTTATAAAAAGAGAGTCACGTTTAGTGACTTTCAAAAGTGGGCAACATAGAAGCCAAATCAACTTTCTCTTAACCAGGAAGACAAATAGAGCTCTATGCAAGGATTGCAAGGTCATTCCAGGAGAGGCTTTAACAAGTCAACATTGGTTGGTGGTCTTGGATGTCAAGTTTAGAAACAATTCAAGTAAGGTCAGAAGAAATAGTGTAGCTCGAACAAAGTGGTGAGAGTTCAAAGGAGTAAAGCAAGTGAAGTTCAAAAATGAGCTTCTCGAGTCCGAAGTATGGAAGCTGGATATGGAGGCAAATGATATGTGGATACAAATGGCATCAAAGATTAGAGAAGTAGCTAGAAAAGTACTTTGAGAGTCTAAAGGACATGGACCACCCTCAAAAGAGAGATGGTGGTGGAATGAGGAAGTGCAAAAGGCAGTGAAGAGAAAAAGAGAATCGTATAAGAAATTACCTAAATGTAATAATAATGAGGCATATGAACAGTACAAGATAGCAAAGAAAGAGGCAAAAAAGGCAGTTAGCCAAGTAAGAGCACAGGCCTTTGAAAAGTTATATGAGAAACTTGAAACTAAAGAAGGAGAGAAATATTTATAGATTAGCAAGGAGGAGAGAAAGGAAATGTCAAGATCTCAATCAAGTTGGATGCATTAAGGATAAAGAAGGAAAAGTGTTGGTGAAAGATGAGGATATTAAAGAAAGATGGAGAAATTATTTTAATGATCTCTTTAATAATAGTCAAACTGGTAATAGCGTGAATATAGATTATAGAACAATAGAAAAGAATGTGAATTATACTAGAAGGATTAGATCTTTAGAAGTAAAGAAAGCACTTAAGAGAATGAAAGTGGGTAAAGCCTGTGGACCCGATGAAATACTAATTGAAGTATGGAAGTGTTTGGGAGATATGGGAGTAGCATGGTTAACTAAATTATTTAATAAGATTTTAAACTCAAAGAAAATGCCTGATGAATGGAGGAGGAGTATTTTAATACCTATTTTTAAAAATAAGGGAGACATACAGAGTTGCTCAAACTATAGGGGAATTAAACTCATGAGCCATACTATGAAGTTGTAGGAGAGAGTTGTGGAGCATCGACTATGTCATGATACTTCTATCTCTCTCAATCAATTTGGTTTCATGCCCGGTCGTTCAACCACGGAAGCGATCTTTCTCATTAGAAGCTTGATGGAGAAATATAGAGATGTGAAGAAAGATCTACATATGGTTTTTATTGATTTGGAGAAGGCTTATGATAGTGTTCCAAGAAGTGTCTTATGAAATGTGTTAGAACAAAAGAGAGTGTCTATTAGATACATACAAGTGTTGAAAGATATGTATGAAGGAGCAACTACTATTGTGCGCATAGTGGGAGGGGACACAAGAGATTTTCCGATCTCAATTGGATTACACTAAGGATCAGTCATAAGCCCTTACCTTTTTACATTAGTTTTAGATGAATTGATGAAACATATACAAGAGAGTATTCCTTGGTGCATGATGTTTGCGGATGATATTGTTCTGATAGATGAGACACGAGAAGGAGTCAATAGGCTAGAGCTTTGGAGAAGTACTCTAGAGTCAAAGGGTTTTAAGTTAAGTAGAACGAAGACAGAATACATGCATTGCAAGTTCAGTGAAGGCCAAACTGGTAATAGGGAATGAGTTAGTTTGAATGGAGTGGTACTGTCCCAAAGTAATCATTTTAAATATCTAGGCTCAGTCTTTCAAGTAGATGGGGGATGTGAAGAGGATGTTAGTCATAGGATTAAAGTCGGATGGTTGAAGTGGAGACGTGCCACGAGAGTTTTATGTGATCGTAAGATTCCCAATAAGTTGAAAGGAAAATTTTACCGTACAGCCATACGACTGGCTATGTTGTATGGTAGTGCGTGTTGAGCACTGAAAGAGTCATATGCATCTAAGATAAGAGTTGCAGAGATGAAATGTTAAGGTGAATGAGTGACCATACTAGATTAGATAAAGTCCGTAATGAGAGTATTAGAGAAAAGGTAGGAGTGGTGCCAATTGAAGATAAATTGAGAGAAGGGAGATTGAGGTGGTTCGGTCATGTAAAGTGTAGACATACGGAGACTCCAGTTAGACAAATAGAGCACATTAGGTTAGAGGATAGAAAGAAAAAAAGGGGTAGACCTAAATTGACTTGGAGGAGAGTAATACAACATGACCTAGAAGCATTACACATATCTGAAGATTTAATCCAAAATCGTTTAGAGTGGAGAAAGCGAATCCCTATAGCTGACCTAAAATTTTTGGGATAAAGGCTTAGTTGAGTTGAGTTTGGTGTTAGTTAATAGTTTAAGATTTTTATTTTTTGATCTAGCTCGGTTAATTCAGTCAAAAAATAAATTAGCCAAACCAATCTGATTTTCTCCCTTACCTAAATGCTACACCTATTAGCCATGTATATGAGTCAAAATCCCTTCGCTCGCATAATTTTCCCTTATTTTTCTTCTTCTTCTTCTTATCACTGATGCTGTTTTGCCTCTCCGTTGCCTCCTTTTTCTTCTTGTCGTTGCCCCTTTCTTCCTGCTCCTCCATGGCTCCTCCTTTTTCTTCTTCTTCATAGAGGCTTTACTCCTCTTGCATGTTCCCCTCCCTCTTGCTCCTTCTCCGCTGCTTCATTGCTTATGCTTTTGCCCTCTAAAAGAAGTCTTCCACTGGTCATTTCCACTTTCCATCTCACCATCGCAGTCTCTACCATTGAAGTTCACTTTTGTCTTACTCCACTGCTTCTGACGCCAGGCGCTAGGCATTATCTATTTATGGGTTTGTGTTGTAATTGATTTTTGTTGTGGATTTGTGGTTCTAATTGAAAGGATAAATGGATTCGTGACTGTGGATATTGGATTTGTGGATTTGTGGTTTCAGTTCTCTAATTGTGGATTTTTGTAATTTGTTTTGTTTATGTGATTTCTTATACATGTGTTTTCGCATTTGTTCTTGCATTTTGGATTTTGCTTTTGGGATTTACTGTAATTAAAAGAAGAATATGGATTTGAGTGTTGAACAATTGATTCTAGAATTGAACAGAACGTTAACGAATTGATTTATTTTAGTTTGATTTGGTTTGGTTTATTTTTTATTTTAGTTCAATTCATATCTCAAAACATGAATTTTCATATTTCGGTTTTGTCAATTTGATTATTTCTAAATTGAACAAGTTCATTGCACAACCTTAGGTAGGGTACGTATTTAATGTGATCATTCAACTGTATAAGTGTTTTTATAAAAGTTATTGAATTTTAATTTTTTTTCCATAAAATTTATTAAACTTTAATTCAATTTCATAAAAGTCACTATAATTGAGAATTAAATGTTTTCAATTAATAGGCTAACCTATTAGCTATTTTATAAATAAAATTATTTTATTTATTATTTAAAAAAAATAAAATATATAAAATGTATCCAGTTACTCTCATCGTTATTAAATTTTTCATTTTTCTTCGTTTTTTTTCATCGGTAACAATTAATTAAATAATTTTATTTGTAAAATAATTGATAGGTCAATAAGTTAATTTAAAAATCTTTAATTTTTTTCTCCAATGAATTTTATAAAATGAAATCAAATTAAAGGATAATATATTTTATAAAATAAATTAAAATTTAGTGATATTTATAAAAATACTTGTAAAGTTTTATTTTGTATTACGAGGACCCGTTCTTTTTGCAATTCCTTGTAGATTAGGCATGACTGCAGGCGGGGCCTAAAGCCTGTTAGTTAAAACTGGATTTGGTTAACGATTCACGACTTATTAATGATGCAAAAATTTAATATCAAAATAGGTTTAATACAATTTAAAATTAAAATGGATAAATAATTTACAAATTATTAATATAATTGTTTGCACTAAAATAAGTGGGTGTTTCATATTATTCCAAGTAGTTACAGGGAATGTTATAAATATGAGATATACAACAATGTAAGAAGCCTCCATTAACCCAATAACTCAACCAAACAACCAATCCAATCAATCAATAAATCAATAATAATCAAATGATTTTAGCAGTCGAATCAATCTAAGACTTCATCAGTTGATTTGTCCCTTACATTTATTGTCAATTTTAATTCCAATCAATTTTTAATTTTTAAATTATTGCACTTTACTTTTCAAAAGTCTTGTATTTTCTTTCAGTAATCAATACAATCATACTTTTCAATTCCAATTATCTTTTACACTCATATTACATTTAAAGGTGAAGTTGCATTCAGTGTAACCGATTCTCACGATCATTTGATTCAAAAGTTAGAAAGCACAATCCTAGAGTTGATAGTATATGCCAAATTATTTTCATAGCAAACAATAATAAATACCTAAAATTGGATTCGGTCAATTCTTTGTAGTTTAATCATTTTTTATTTATAATAAAATTTAAACTTATTTTTTATTTACTTACTTTTAATTGAGATTTCAATTTAATATCTTAGACAAAGTTTATTGTAAATGTTTTCTATTTTCTCAAAAGGCATGCACACTAATTGATTGTTAATTTTATCAAGATGATTAATTCTTACTTCTAAGAACGCGTTGTGGTTGTATTAGATTGGATATAATTGTAGGTATGAGTAGATTTCATTTTAAATCGAATTATCAAATTGAATTAAATCAATTTGGTACAATTAATTCGATTTTCAAATTAATTGGTTTAGTTCGATTAGCATTTTAATTGAAAATCAATTTAGTTGAGTCTAAATTTTTGTGAAATTCAATTTTAATTTTTTTCCGATTAAGTTCAGAATTGAAACAACCAATTGCATGCCCCTACGTAATTGGAAGTGCTATTATTATTATTATTATTATTATTATTATTATTATTATTATTATTATTATTATTTTAAGAATTGGAAGCGTCATTGTTAATTATGTATAATTTGTTATTTCAAGTCATTTCAAACAAGCTTAAAAAGATTGTTATTTACCAAAATTTATATATTTGGTTTTGACCAACAAATCACATTAAACTAAATCAACAATATTGATTTACTATTACTTAAACTTATCATCTTATTGCTAGCCTAACTTAGTCTAATAGTTAAAGGTATATTGTTCACTTGATAAGCGTCAGGTTCAAATCACTCTCTTAATCACCTATCATATAAAAAAAAAAATTATTATCATCTTAACTTAAAAAAATAAAAAATTGATCATCTTATTGATAAATTTTTAAAAAGGAAAAATAAAAGTTTTTCTTGAAAGGAAAAATAATATAAATTAAATAAGGTATAAGACTTATAATATTAAATTTTTTGGTAAATTATTTTAGTCCTTGAGATATATTAAAATTAATATTTATGTCCCTAAGTTTTTAAAAGTCAATAGTTTTGTCCTTAAGTTTTGAATCCATAAAATGTAAAGAGAGTGTGTTTTTGTCAATTTATCATTAATTGTCTATGAAATGACTAAAATATCCTTAAGAGTAAATTACTTTTCTATCCTTGAATAATGTTAAAATTAACACATTTATCCTTTTCTTCACCCACATAAACCCACATAGCCACAAACCCAGACGCACACAGCTTCTTCCTATATTTTTGCATATTGATCCTTAAATAGTATAGTTGTTTACAAATAAACCCTTATAATTAACACAACAATATTCAATCCACATTTCAACAAATCCACAATAATATTTCAACTAATTTTAACAAAAATTCAACAAAAAAAAAGTCCCAAAAACAAACTAACCAAAAACAAAAATTAATTAAACCTAATCTAGCTCCTTTTTTTGGCCTTTCCTCTCAAAGATAACGCAGTCGTCCAGCACTCCTCCTCTTAAACTCATAGCAACTGACCGCCTTTTCTTCTTCTTATTCAATTTTGTTCTTTAATTCCTTCAATTTCTTCTTGTTCTTCTTCAATCTTCTTCTTTGATTGCTTTGATTTCTTCTTTCACTTCTTCTATTTTTGCTGCTGACTTTGCATGTGGACTCTTCTTCTACTTCTGTTATTAATTTTTGTTTTCTTCTTTTTCTTCTCATCCACTCATGACGGTGCCACACACACTTTCACCCACCAACATATCTACTATTCTCTTCTTCCACACCCCCCCCCCCCCCTTTCTCTTCTCCCACCTAATCCAGGATGCTGACTCCAAGAGCTATACCTCCTAAGGACATCAAGTCCTTTGAAATCGAATATGTTGTGCTGTTTTGTGATTTCTTTTTTGCTGGGATTTGCTTTTTTGTTGGGTTTTGCTTCTTCTGTTGGGATTTGCTTTTTGTCTTTTGTTTGTATCATTGGATTTGTTTTCTATTATGCATAAGGTTTTCAATTATGTATGGATGATTTTTCTTTTTTTTTTTTTGAAGAAATGTATGGACAATTTATAATTTTCTGTTTGATGCACCATTTTTTTTTTTATTTTTGCATGAGTATTTAGATTTGACATTGGCCGTAAGCCGATTGCATGCCTTAATATCGTAGAAGGACTCATCGACAAGAAAGAGAGAGGGGTAGACGGAGAGAGACAATAGTGGGAGAGAGGGAGAACTAGAAAGATAACAGAGGTTGAATTTGTAATTAATAAGTATATAAGGATTAATTTTTAAATAGTTGTAATATTTAGGGTTCAAGTAGTTAAATATATGGATGATTTTGTAATTTAGGACCTTAAAGTAATTAATTCATATTTTTAATAATTATAATTTATTTAAAATTTTTAAATTAAATGGGATCTGTTTGTCAAATTAAGGGACTATTTTGAGTTGGACAAAAGGAAAACCTAGGGACGAAACCATTTATTTTTGAATGTTGAGGTACATGTGTATTAATTTTGACATACCTTAGGAACTAAAAGGTAATTTATTCTTTTTTTTTTTTATAAATCAAATTTTTATTATTATTAAAATCCAACAAAAACTTAACAAAATAAGCCATCTTACAACCTTGGTCAAGAAACCAACCCAAAATTCCCAACCTAGGCCTATAATGTTAAGTGAAAAAAATCTAGAGAGTACATAAGACCAACAAGCACAAATCAAAAGAAGCCAAAGGCTGCTACTAACTAACAGATACTAGTATCTAGCAAACTTAAACAAGATGCACAGACACAAAATCGAAGAAAGGAGTGCAAAGTTTGCAATAAAAAACCAGATGGAGCATTAAAACCAAGCAACAAACTCATCAGATCTTAAAACCCCAACTTTAGCAAGTAGCCAGCCACCAAATTGCCTTCCCTTCGAACATGGTGAATGGAAAAATTAGGAAAGGAACACTTTATGTTATCAATATCATTAAACACATTCTGCAGCCTCTAAGGCCTATATTCATTTGTAGATTTGACCTAGAGGAATCCAATTCTAAAAGCATACCCTTGAAATGAGAGACTTGTAAAAAAGCTAAAAAAGTTATAACGCTTTCTGAATTGCCTAAACTTCTATGTCATTAGAATCTTGGATACCACATGGAGCTAAGAAAACACACAAAAAATGTCCATGATGATCACGAAGAAGGCCAACCAAGAGAAAACTTCCACTTTAGGAGGGATTAGACCCTTCCAAATACTAATAATGAAGTCAAGAGATGGGTATGTTTGAGAGTGAAGAAGCACCAAGCAAACTGATTTCACTGAGCAATGACCTTTCGGATCAAATTTCCAAATTACTCTGTCTTACCACCTGCTTGATTAAGAGAAGTAGTTGATCTTTTTGTAATAGTTCCCACTCCCTAAGATTCCCGCACTAACAAAAGCACCAGTGCCAATTTGCACCATCCCAAACACCCATTTCACTGACTGATGCCTCTTAATCCAAGGACACCCTAAAAAAAGAGATGGAAACAGCATTTGAAATAAAGAATTAGTAAACCAAAGATCTTTTTGAAATTTGTAAAACTCTCCATTACCTAATCCGATCCTTGTCCCTTCACAAAAAGGAAAAATAAATATGAGAGCGATAATATCATTCCAAATTCCAGAGCTTCCATTAAATTGACCCGATAATTCTTCTGAATTACTGCCAATTCTGTATTTTTCACAAATGACATCACTCCACGAGCTCTTTCCCCCACTCACAAGACACCAAATCCACTTAAATAATAGAGCTTTATTTTGATGGAGTAAGAAGCCAATTCCAAGGCCACCCATTTTCTTCGGTAACTAAATCAAGTCCCATTTTACAGTCATTAACCTTCTTCTTATCAGAAATGCTGAATCAGAAAAACTTTCATTGGATAGAGATGATCTCTTTTGCCACACCCAATGGAGGCTTGAAGAGAGAGAGGTAGTAAACAGGCAGGTTAGCTAATGACGACTTGATGAATGTTAAATGCCCACCCAAAGATATATATATATATATATATATATATATATATATATATATATATATATATATATATATATATATATATATATATATATATCTCTGCATTTCCAAAGAGCCAATTTCTTCCCCAAACGAGTAATGGTAGGGTTCCAAAAGGTTGTTGAACATGGGCTAGCACCAATAAAAAGACCAAGATAAGTAAAAGGGATTTGTTGGAGAGGGCATCTCGACTTTTCCAGCATAGCAACCGCCCAAGAAGAGGCCACATTAACACCAATCAAAGAACTTTTATGAAAATTAGTATTCAGCATAGAGATAAGTGCAAAGTAATGAAGAATTCTCTTTACAATGATGAATTCGATCTCATTAGCTTTACAAAGGACCAAAGTGCATCTGCATATTATAAGTCAGTGATACATTCGCTCGTGTTAGTAAGGGGAATTCCGGTAATGAGATTAAGCTCTTTAGCCCTTTGGAATAAGTAAGATAAACCTTCCACAGCAATTATGAATAGGAAAGGCGAAAGTGGATCGTCTTGTCTGAGACCTTTGCCCAGAGAGATTTCATTAGAAGGAGAACCGTTCACCAATATAGAAAACCTGGCAATAGACATGCATTCCCAAATCCATCCATGCCATATAGAGCCAAAGTTCATTTGCTCCATAATTAGCATAAGATACCTCCAATTCACTAAGTCAAAAGCTTTATCAAAATCAATTTTGAAAAGAACTCCACTTCTCTTCTCCTTCTTTAAGGAATGTACTAGCTCGCTGGCAATAAGAATACCATCAAGGATTTGTTTGCCTTTTATGAAAGCTGATTGACTTACACTCACCACCTCACCTATAACACCACAAAGATGATTAGCTAATAGTTTAGCAATAATTTTGTAAAGAGAACCAATAAGGCTTATAGGCCTACAGTCTTTGAGCAACATAGAACCTTCAACTTTAGGTATAAGAGTGACAAAAGAGGAATTAATTCTAGTAGGGAGATGACCGAAAATATAAAATACCTCAACTATCTGTATAATATCTTACCATAAGAAACCCCAACTAGCTTTGAAGAAGGTAAAGTTAAAACCATCAAGTCCAGGCGCTTTGTCTGCCCCACAAGACCAGACTGCATCCTTTCCTTCTTTGTAGGTGAAAAGGGGTTCCAAAGAAGAACTAGCTGAGGCAAAAAGTTTAGAAATATTTTTCAAAACAAGTGCAGAACAGAAGGTGTGAGCTTTGTTGCACAACAGGTGGAAGAAATGCGTAGTCTCTCTCCTAATACTTTGTAAATCTTTAACCATTCCAGAATTAGTTTGAAGAAAATCGATGAAGTTCTTACGTTTATGTTTTGATGCTATCAAGTGAAAAAATTTTGAATTTTTATCTCCATATTTAATCTATTGTTGTCTTGCTTTTTGCTTCCATAGTGATTCCTTCATTCTGTATTTTTTCTACAAATAATTCCACACAAGACTTCTTTTGGATAAAAGGGATGCCCTTAAGGATGAATTAGAAGTTAAAGACTCCAATGATTTGTCAATGTTATCCATATCAGTTTCAAGCAATGCAATACTGGAATCAAGATGACCGAATTGTTCCTTGTTCTATTTGATTAACTTTTTCTTAAGAAGCTTCAACTTTTTAGCAACATTACCTCTTGCAGCAATCATGAACTTCCACTAATCTTCAATCATGTTGATAAATCTAGGCTAAAGCATCCAACAATTCAAAAACTTGAAAGGACGAGGACCCCAATTGACATTCACCGTTTCCAGGAATAAGGAGTAATGATCAGATCACCCTTTAGCCAAACCCTTAAGTTTAGAATCTGGGAAGAAACTCAGCCAAGAGCCATCAACTAAGCAACAGTTGATTCTAGTCATGTTCACATTATTTCCCCAAGAAAATTTTCTACCTATGAGAGGCAAGTCAAACAAACCACAGTGCTCCACTAAAGATTTAAACATTTTGTTAGTAAGGGAAATTATAGCAGGGGGGAAAACGATCATTAACATCCAAAATTACATTAAAATTACCTATCAACATACATGACCCCTTTCTTTAGCTAATGAAAGCAGACAAATCATTCCATAGCATTAATTGGGAAGCTTTGTCACAGGGGGCATACACATTAATGATAACACATTCCACATTCTTTTCACATATAGTACCTTCAATAGCAATCCAATTCCCATCCAAGAATTCTTTGTTCAGAGAGAAACATTGAGTGTCCTAGCTTGAAATGATTCCACCCGATCTCCCAATAAATTCAACAAAATGAAAATCAAAATTAGTAGAGCGCCACATACCTTTAAGGAAACTTGATATAACATTGCCCATTTTAGATTCTTGAAAGAGCAGCAGAATATTCATCTTCCTAATCAACCTACTCACTGCCCTCTGCTTTACTTTCGACCCTAGCGCTCTTATATTCCAAGATAAAACAATCACAGTATAGTAAATCACCTCCTAATGAGACACAATATCGACACTTAATGCTATGGAATATCCCCTTACAATCCAGCTCCTTGAGCCAAATTCTTCCATTAGACATTTTTAATGCTCCAGATCATTCAAGAGATTAATCGCTTCCTCTGAGTTGCCATCCACTCTTACACCAAGCCTCTGTCTAATATTTTGAGTTTCCATGGCTTCGGAAGTGCCCACGGAGCCATTATCATCTTGTTGACAAATTACCTTATTCCTGTTTCATATGTCTACCTTAGAGCTTGATTAACTTGAGGAGAGCTTTTGAGAATTTAGAAGGGAACAGACACATTCTTTACTGATGAAGACATCGACATTTTTCAACTTGAACTTGGGATTGAAACCTTTTTTGAGGCTAGGAACTTTCTGCTAAATGAGCCAATAGGCCCAAGAACACACAAAAATCATGTTTTCTTCCTCCTATTCTTAAGTTTCTTATTCCTCTTCTGCTAGACCACCATTTCTAATTTATCTTCGAGTTCAATGATGCCTAGTTGAGGTCCATCCATGCTTAGTCGGGAAATGGGCTTAAAAGGACTGATAGAGGCCCGAGAAGTATGAACCAAGAATCCAAAATATGGAATTATGGCCCATTGTCCAACAATAGGAGAGGCTTGAAAAGAGTCTGTCAGGGAGAGCTTCCAGTTAGAGGAGGGAGAGGCAACGTCTGCTCATTCACAGCCTCGAAATCTCGCATCTCTTACTCATTAATTGAGTTGTTATCATCAAGATGGTGAAGGCCATATTAGAGTCTGACGGTCCCACCATTTTCAAACAACCCGCTGTAGGAGACAAAGCTAACTATTTTTGTTCAATTTGAATTTGGCTTGACACTTCAGCTTTTATGTTCACCACCTCATGCAGGACAACAACCGGAGATGATTTGTTGGTTCCACAATCATTGTACTTGAAAGAACCCTCACTGCATGGGACTATAAGAATAGTGATTATTACTAAGAGAGGAAGTGGAAGTCATAGCTTTCGGAGGTCCAACACCAAGAAATGAGTGAATACCCAAACTAGGTTCTTCAATCACTCTAATAGGAAAAATAGTATCATTGACCTTAACTTTGATGGTTTCACTAATAAAACCCTTTTTCGAAGTGGAAATTAGAATCATTGCAGAATTGAACCTTAACTTCCTTTATGTTGTTCATCAAGAGAGACCAAACTTCCCTAAGAACACGAAATGAGATAAAAAAACCTTGGAGACCAAATGTGTAAAGGGATTCCTTCACAACACAGCCAAGTAAGGCGCTTAAAATAAAGAACGGATGGGTTCCAAGGCTCAATTGATTTAAACCAATTGCATAACCACTCTTTTTGTAATATCCTCAAATTTACTCTAACAGGTATTCATATAAATTGCAAAATTAATTGTCTACGAAATTACCTCTATTCATACCTAGAAATTCGGTCACCAAGGTTAGAGGACCAAATTGAATTAATTAATAAATTAAGGGACAAGCAAGATATTAGAGGGCTAACTTGAATTAACTACTAAGTTGAGGGGAAAAATTAGAAATAATAATAATAATATAAAAAAAAAATGAATAACCAATAAGAAATAGAAAGCACATCATGGACCAATGGGTAAAGGTGAAGAGCCAATTGGTAAAAACTAACAAATTCACTTTACTTTCTCCTCCATGGCAGCCGGCCATTCATCCCATTTCTTTCTTCTTTCAGTAGCCAATTTCTCTTAAATTAGAAGAAGAGACACCCAGCAAAAACCCTAGAACATACCACTTCAGAGGCCTAAGCAAAGGGAGCAAGAAGACTTGGTGATTCAAGTTTGAAGAAACCAAATTTCTTGAAGGGTTTAGTGGAGATTTGAAGGAAGAGGAGTAGCAGCTGATACTCAAATAATGTTAGTGCTATAACCTATATTTTTTTTATCATGTTTGAGTAGGGACTCCATTAGGGATAAGGAAGAAATACAAAGTAATAAAAATAATAGCTTGTGTGTATATTAGAAGTTTGGAATTGCCAGTAGGCTGTAGGATCAGTCACGTTTAAAAATTCATAACTTGAACTAGGAATGTTGGATTCCTGTGATCTTTATGTCTATGAGAACTTTAATGAATGCCTTAAAGCCTTGTAGTTTTATTCTAGACCTAATTCCCTTGTTAAGGTGGTGTTTGAAGGTAAAACTTTTTACTGCTTAAATCTAGAAACTGACCTGATGATTTCTAGAAGCATAGCAATTAGCTTTAAAAATTTATATCTTGTGCTACAAAACTTGAAATAAGGTGATTCTTAAACCGTTAGAAAGCTTAATGAGTGCCCTAAAACTTTGTAGTTATGGCTGGGAATTGATTTTACTGGTTGCATTGTGATAGTTTTACATTTCCTATTACTGCTATGAATGTGATTGAAATCTAAAACAGGTTGCACATTTTTATTCATAACTTGAAATGTAGACCTAATTTTGATATGATTCAAATTGGAGATTTAAATAGACATATGAAAGTTGAATTTTGGAAAATATGACAATAAAACCCTATTTCTATGATTTTTGGTAGAATTTTAAATTTGCTGCACCTGTTTATCTAAATTGACTGAAAAATATAATTGTGTGATATTAATGATATTGATTATGAATGAGTTGTGAAAAAAAGGGAAAATTAGTAAGCATGTCTTGATTGAATAAATTATATGTAATATTGATAGTGTGTATGGCCATTACAAGTCTAGAAATAGGTGGCATGAGGAAATTGACTAGTCAATAACTGAAATTGTCCACAATAACTTGGCTTATGCCATAATGAGGATACTTGGCTTATGCCATGACGAGGATACTTGGCTTTATGCCATGAGGAGGATGCTTGGCTCCATGCCATGAGGATTATGCTTAGTTTCTTGCCATAAGTATTATGCTTGGCTTTAAAATCCATGAGGATGATACTTGGCTACATAAACCATGAGGATACTTGTCACTTAAGTTGTCTAGACATTGTACTTGGGCTAAGAAAATAAATAAAAAGGGGTATGTGAAAAAAGGTTATTCATGAATGCTATGCACTTTGATTATAAATGCATTTAACCTGAACATGCAAAAATTTGTGTAATTAAAAGCTATACCATGTCATAGTAAATTGTGTAGGATTGCACATTGTACTATTGAAATAAAATTGTTTAAAACATGTCCCATGAGATTATGCATGATTGGCTCACATACATATTGCATGACATAACATCATTAAGTTATAGCACCACTAAACAAATTTGCTTAATGGAGGGTTGTTTGTACTCTCTGTAGGTAATAAAAGTAAGGATAAAGAGCTGGCATGGGAGTGAAGGTGAATGGGTGACGTTTTGCTCAAGACTTGAGAAGACACCATATTATTGTATACACATTAGGAGATTACATTGTATTAGGCAATTATGTTATGAAATATAATCCTTTAATGTGTAACAATTTACATTCTATAAACTATATGGATGCTAAAACAAGTCTTATATTTTGTAAATGCTTTCATATGTGTATATATTGTAAATTTCCAAGTATGTAAATTTATCTTAATTGATGAGATGGTTGTATAAATTATGATTATTGTGAGATGGGTTATGAATGAAACCACATAGGTTTCATATGTGTCTTGGAGTAATATAATAAATGTTGATAGGTATTTTAACAAGTTACTCAAAATTTTAAGGAAAACTCCGTCAGATTTCTGCCTTAAATTTGAAAATAAATTTCATTATTTGAGAAATTCTAGATAGATGGGAAACTTATAAATTTAGTTTCCTTATGACTTAAATAAATTTGAAATTTTTAAATCTAACACTGCATTTTCCTAAAATGAAGCATAATTAGAAATCAGAAAATCAAGATTTGTCAGAGGGATTATTAACCCTTGAGATATACTCTTGGGTGTGTCTCGGGGGCATATGCACACTACTCTAGCTGTTGATAGGGTTTGGGTGTTACATGCTAAAAGTGGTATCAGAGTTTAGATTAAAGAGTCATAGGGTAAGACATGTGGAGATGTCTTGAGAATAGATTTGGTTGTAATTACTAATATCGAATTGTATACTTGTAAAATTATTTGAATATTTGATATTGAAATTGAAAGACTTGTTACATCCATGTTTACTCATCCATGGTTAAATGAACCTAATGAGTATGATCTTCTCCTAATAAAGGTACTTGAGCAAATGTGATGGCTGCTAATAGTCAGAATGAGATAAGCAATGAAGTGGGGAGTGTGGCACCTCCGTATCCTAAGGTTGGCAACCAGGGCCAACAAGAAGTTCTGGCTAATCCAGTTGTAGAGCTTTTAAGGAGGGTTGCTACTTATATTAAGAATCGCAATGGGAGGGATTATAAGGGGTTTAAGTAGCATGTAGTGCCAGAATTTCATGTCACGATAAATCCTCAGGAGGGCGAGTGGTGGCTTAAGAGATTAGAGAGGGTGTTTGACATCATGCACTGTGATGACAAGAAGAAGTTTGATTTTTCTATATATTTGCTTCATGGGGATGCATACGATTAGTAGAAGACGATCCCCAATAGCAGTACAAGACTGCCACCTCACATGGATTGATTTCCTCAATGCATTCAATGCAAAGTATGTGTCTTTAGTATATATGGATGCTAAACTGAAGGAGTTCATTGACCTAAAGCAGAGGCGATGCTCAGTGATTAAGTATGAGCAGGATTTCCTCAGATTAATCAGGTATGGAGGGAGTCTAATTGACACAGAAGAGAAGTGCATGAAGAGGTTTGAGATAAGTTGGATAAGAAGTTACAGAAATTGGTAGCTGCAGGAAGGAATGCTAACTTTATTGAAATAGTGAACCATGCAAAGGAATTGGAAGGGATTGATAGCAGGATGGATGATTAGAAGGCAAGGACCACTTTTGAGCATGGTGGTTTATTTAGTAAGAAAGAAAAGTTCCAAGCTACCTCCTATCATTAGAGGTCAAGGAGTTTTAGACCTCCACCACCACCACAGAGACAGTTTAGCTAGCCTATCTACTCTTATGCTAATTCTCCTGCTACTAACTAGAGTAGACCTTCCATATCTCCATATGGAATATCTGTGGAAGACTTTATAGAGGGGTCTATAGGAGTGTTACTGGGGGATATTACTCATGTGGTTAGATGGGCCATATTGCTAGAGAGTGCCCAAATTTCAGACCTACTATGGTCCCAATTCAGATAGAAGGGTCCACAAGGAGATCACAGACTCCTACCACTCATGGATCGAGGAGGGGTAGAGGGGGTAGTTCACAAACATCCTCATCAGTCACCATTGATCAACCAGGAGATTCTGGTACACCTGTGAGGGTTTAAGCTATCTATCAGAGGGATGAGGCTGATGCATTGGATGTGGTTGTCGGTACATTTTTTCTCTTTAACTCAGATGCATTTGTGCTGTTTGATCTTAGATCCAGACACTCATATGTTAGTGCTGCATTGTCTTGTCATGCTAATATGGAGCCAATTCACATGAGTTATGATGTGCTTGTTTTTAGCCTTATGGGGCAAAATTTTGTGGTTAATAAAATATTTTAAAACTGTCCTTTAGTTATCCAAGGGGTAGAGTTTCCCACTGATTTGATTGAAATGCCATTCCAAGATTTTGATGTGATCATTGGAATGGACTAGCTGCATAGGCATTATGTGGCAGTAGATTGTAGATTAAAGTAGGTGACCTCCAAAACCCCAAAATGTGTTCATATTATGGTTCAAGGTCAGAGGCATAGTATGCCATCTAATGTAATCTTCATAGCTAAAGCTAGACAGATGATGAGGAGTGGATGTATGGCTTACTTGGCTCATATAGTTGATACACGGGTGGAGAGTCCTAGCATCAAGGATATTCCCACTGTGTGTGATTTTGAGGATGTCTTCCCTGTCATACCCTACCCTTCCGTAAGGTATAACATGATCCCGTAATATGCCTAATAAATTACCAAAATCTGCCTACCGATAACTCATTAAACATACTACAAGGGATTTTAAATGAATCAAATTTATTTTTAAGTTAAATTATTGCTGAAAGGATGAGAAAATAGTTAAGAAATGAGATAAGTGTTTTATAAATTAAGGAATTTTATTTCATTTTATTTTTTGAAAAAATAACATGGTGAAGGCTATAAATTCATAAAACCAAATCTTTAAACTTGTTACAAAATCACCTATGATAAATAATATATACATGAATTTAAATCAATTTAATCATAAAAGAAGCATTTCTCCATTCACAATCAAAAAGGGAATTAAACATTTACAAATTTCATTCATAATAAATGAAGAGTTCACTGTTATCAAATTTACATATGATTTGAAGTCACAAAAATAATATTATAAAATTTTTGTACAACTGCTCGAACACTGTTACATACATATAGCTCTAATTTACATCATAATGAAATTTACAAGGGTATACTTAGAATATACTCAAAGATAAACCAACACGGCTTCAAGGAAGCTCAATCAACTGTTTTATCCTTTCCTTTACCAGTGACAGTATAAAATAACTATCGCTGAGTAATAATACTCAGTGGTGCACAACTATAAATTTTAAAACACAATACAAGCATTTTTACCAAATCATAATAAAGTATTTGCAAAGTTCATATTTTCGATGAACCATGAAAACAACACAATATATTTTAAATCAACACCAAATCATTTATTTTC
The DNA here is from genome assembly GCF_030052815.1 of Hevea brasiliensis. Taxonomy (NCBI): domain Eukaryota; kingdom Viridiplantae; phylum Streptophyta; class Magnoliopsida; order Malpighiales; family Euphorbiaceae; genus Hevea; species Hevea brasiliensis. The sequence goes on from NC_079500.1 coordinate 88,255,715, forward strand.
AATCACATTTTATTTAAGCAATCACAAATCACAAGTGTTGCCAATTCTCACACAGTTTAGACCATGACACAAAATTTTCAATTAATGCCGCGTTGTATACCACGATAAAGCAATCTCAACCTCACTAACCATTATTAATGAGGTAGGTGGCTAGCTAGCAATATGAGTACTCATCCGAACTTAACCTCAATTGGCAAGCCAGAGAGGGAGGTAACATAATCACATATCAAACCCTAATTAGCTGTTAATAATGGGGAATACCATAAGGGTCTATCATGTTAACTGTGGTTTCAAAACAATCTCAAAATAATTTTCCAATCAAATAATCACAATTACAAATCAAATAATCACATTTCATTCATTATAATCCCCATATAGGGTTGGCACCACATCAAGTTCTCAAAACACTTCTAAATACATTCAAATTGGCTCACCCCCTTGCTATAATGAAATTAAGTAGCCAACATCTGCCTTTTCCACAATTATAAATTCATTTAAAGATTCAAGAATTCTCAAGATAGTATAATCAATTCATAAATGCAAGAGAAAAACCATATTTGGCTTGTAAAAATTCATTCACATCATTTACAAATTTTAGAACAAAAATAAAATCCAGTTGTCCACAAACCTTCTTTCAATTATCTCTTCTTATCTTAGTTCTTCCCTTCCTTAGAAGTCTCCTTTTCCACTGAAATTGCACAATTACAAAGTCTCAATACTCATTTTAACCTTCACCAATAGCTAATCAAACAAATTCCTAAGTTACTATGCAATTTAACCAATTTTGGCTTCAGGGCAGATTTGGGACTTAACCTTAGAACTCAAATTTTAACCTAGTTCTAGTCAAAATTTGATAAGGTAATCTTAATGGAAGTTGTTCCCCTATGTCTTAGATTTAATTACCCTTTTGAATCACTCAATTTGAAGTTTTGGATCTTTAGTTATGGCAAAAACACTAGGTACTGCTCTTGGGTACTTAACCCTACATTTTTTTAGTTTTCCAGATTTTCACCAAATTTTACATTCAATGTCCGAGCACCTTATGCTTAGAATTTGAACTAGGTCCCTAAAACAAAGTTTTAGGCCATTTTCTTAAGTTTTCAAAACACTTTGAATCACTTAAATTAGAGCTATGTAAAGGAAGTTATGCCCTGATTACTACTCGAAGGTCACAAGGAAAAATTGATGAAGTGTAGGAATTCCAGATTTTGAATTCCTAACTTACTCTGACATTTCCCGTACTTTGCCCTAAGAACTGGGTCTAGGTCAAAATATGAAATTTATAGTTCTATGTCTTATGAGTATTTTGGCTTTGTAATCATTCAATTTACTGTTGTATAGGTTAAGTTATGGTCATTTTACTCAAACTGGTCGGATGCCTAAATTTTCCCAGAATTCAGGCCCAGTCCAGAATCAGGGCAGATTTCTGGACTCACTTTATTTAAGCAATTTGTGTAAGTTAGGATCATAATTTGGCTTCATGGTCTTCATATGAATTGTTCTCCTATGTCTCAAGATTACACAGGTTCAAGAATTACCCAATTTGGAGTTTCCTAAAGTGAGTTATGCCTAATTAAGTGTGTATTATTTATTTAGTCAATTTTTCCAGGTCCAGAATTGGTATTCCAGATTCAAGCCCTAATTGAGGTATCCTATGGTCATTTTCTGGGCAAGTGTCCAACATGAAAGTTTTATCATTTTGCTTAGGTTTCATCTCCCATTGGTTTCACACCAATTGGAGCTATGTAGCTCAACTTATGAGCATCTAAACCTACTAGACTCAAGCTTTCTAGATTCAACATTTATGGCACATTAAACACAACTTCAATTTCCATTAATTCTTTCACCAAACCAACATCATTTCTCATTAAATACACACCAATTGGTCATAATATAACATCAAGAACACTAGTTGAGTTTCATACCACAAAAACCTAGTTTCTCAAAACCCTAATTACTCACCTCCCAATTCTAAGCAAATTCAAACACATAATTCATGTATACACCTTATTCAACTCTAGAAATTAAGTTCAATCAAACCAAAACACCAAAACCCCATCTCTCCCTAACTGAGCCGAATATCCCTCTCCCCATTCATGCAAGATTTCATTCATTTCCTTAGTAATTTTTACCTAATTTAACTCAAATTCATGGAATATAAAACTATTTAAGCTTGGAAGACAACTTACCTCAAATGGTGATTTTCCAATGTTCCAATTCTTCCAATTTCTTTCAATCTCCTTGCTTCCTTTCTTCCAATCTAGGGTAAATTCAAAGTTTCTTACTAATTTAGTATGGAAATTATGGAAGAAAATGGGGTTTCAAAGCTTAGAAATGGACCAACAATGGTGGAGAAAAGGGAGACGTGGGACAGCAATGAGAGAGAGGAAGATGAAGGAGTTGAACTCATTAAATGTATTTTCTCTTCTTTTTCAATTATCATGCATATATATAAATTAATTAATTATAATTATAATTATTATAATTATAACAATTTAGTTAATTACCTCTATGTCCCAGTTAATTTTCATACGCCTCTTCATTAATTTAATTCCATTCTAATATTTTAATCTCACTCATTTTAATGGACCATTAGGTCAAAAGTCAACTCTTGAAGTGAATTGAACAAAATGCCCTTCATTGGGTTATAATCTATCTTTTTCTATAATACCCGATGAGTTCTTAGGTTTTGATTCACTTATTTATGCTTATTTCCTTTTTATTTCTTTGATTTCTTAATTTCCAATAATTCCTCAATTAATCTTTAATTAAGGATTCTATAGAGTTCTACATGAATTTAAGGTAGCAACTAAACTCACAGTCGCTTTCGGGAACTTAAGCTCATTTAACCGATTTATACTCCATTTCTCTTATTTTCCTCCAATCTCATTTGATATTTATTAATTTAATTTATGGCTTTTCTTTATGATTTAAGTATGTCTCCACACATTCTAGCTATCCGAACATACATTAGTTGTCGGAACAGTAGAATGTATGGAACTACCTAATGTAAGGGTGTTACATTCCCAGAAGACTTGCCTGGGCTATCGCTAGAGCGAGAAGGAGAATTTGGGATAGAAGTTCTACCTGGGACAAATCCTATTTCTATAACACCATATAGAATAGCACCAGCAGAACTAAAGTAATTGAATGTGCAATTACAAGAGCTATTTAATAAAGGCTTTATTAGGCCTAACTCCTCTCCTTAGGGAACACTCATTCTTTTGTTAAAAAGAAAGATGGTAGTCTCAGATTATGCATTGACTACCGATAGCTGAATAAAGTCACAATTAAGAATAGGTATCTATTGCCTTGAATTAATGATCTATTTGATCAACTCAGGGGTGCTAGTGTTTTCTCCAAAATTAATCTAAGGTCGATGTATTATCAGTTGAGAGTGAAAGATCTAGATGTGGTGAAGATTGCTTTCAGGACTTCATATGGTCACTACGAATTCCTTGTCATACCGTTTGGGTTGACTAATACACCTGCTGCATCTATGGACTTGATGAATAGGAAACCAACCCTACTTGGATTCATTTGTGGTGGTGTTTATTGATGACATTCTTGTATATTCTAAGTCTGAGGAGGAGCATGATCAACATTTGAGAATTGTTTTGCAAACCTTGAGAGAGAAGAAGCTTTATGCCAAATTCTCCAAATGTGAATTTTAGCTTAAGAAAGTGGCATTCCTTGGGCATATTATATCAGCTGAGGTGTAACACCCCTATGTTCGGTAGTGCATTCTACTGTTCCGGTGACCAGTGTTGTCCGAACAGCTAGGATGCCTAGAACTACACTTCCATATGAGTGAGGAGACATAAAATAATGAAATGCAAGAAAAGAAAATACAAGAAAAACAAAGGAAAAATAATAGCAAAGAAATGTAACCAAGTTAAGCGAGCCGAGAACCCTAGCGATGGGTGACCGCACCGGGAAGTCACGGCGTCGACCGTTGACTAGCCCTGGACCGCGGGGAATCCTGGAAAATATTTTTAGGAATTAAATAGACCCCTATTGAAGTATAAATATCATTAGAAATATTAAATAAAAATTAAATAATTAGTACAAAGAAAAGTGGGAAATCGAAAAACGGACAAAACCCGGTGTTACCGAAAAATCGGGAATGTAACCCAAACTGGGGCATTGCGGTCATTTGACACTCCGAGTTATCTTTTGACTTAAATGTCCATTAAAAATAAATAATATTACACTTGGAAAATATAATGAAAAATTAATTTAGGGGTACCTAATTTAAATAGCAAAAATGGAGTTCAAATTAGGTAATTAACATATTTAAACATATAAAATAATTGATTTTATGTAAGTGGAGCACTATGGGGATTAAATAAATATTATGTGGGACACTTAAGAGCTAAAATGGGCAGAATATTTCATCTTCTTCAACCTTTCAAAAGGGCAGCCGAAACCAAGAATGGAGTTCCTCCATGGATGCATGGGTTGAAGCTTCATGCAAGCTTGATCTAAGCCACTTTCCATGCACCTTCCTTCATTAAAGTTAATCCTCACACCATGGACAGTAGATAGGCAACAAGAAAACCAAGTTTTGGAGAGGTTTTGAAGAATTTTCAAAGTGGTAAGTTTGCATTTTTGGGTTATTGCTTCATTAAGTTTGTAAGGATGTTATGGATGTTTGATTTATGAAGAAATTTTTGAAGTTTGATGCTGAATGGGAATATGTACTTTTGGCAGCCATGGAAACACCTTGAAGGCAGTTTATTTGTGCTTGTAAATGGTGAATTAAATGATTGATTAAATGTATATTGTGTATGAAATTGTTTGGGTAATGTACACTTAGTATATGTAAATGTAAAATGAAATTTAAAGCATGGAAAGTAATGGAATGTAAGTGTACCATTGTGGCAGTTTGCTAACTCTTGAGGAATGCTGGAATTCATGCTTGGTTTATGGAATAATGATGTTAAAATGTGTTGGTTGTTATGGCAGTTTGAGTGTATGTATGGTGGTGTGAAGTGGGACATGTAAATGAGCATGAATTGGTGATTGAATTGTTGTAAATTGAGTTGGACAAATTCTGCACTTGTTGGTGCACATTGAATGTAATTGCAAGCTGCCAAAATGACCTATAATATGTTATAAATTATGTTTAGGTTGTGGTACAATCAGAATTGATTTGAATGTTAATTTTGGTGAGTGTTAAAAGTGATGCTTGATGTGTATGCAAGAATTTCAATAAGACAGTTTTTGTTTTAGGCCTATAACTTTAAGTGTGTGGCTCCAATTGGTATGAGACCAATTGGAGGTGAAACTAAGTACAAAATGTGCCAACTTTCATGAAGGGAGCATACCAAAATTCTGCTTGCAAGGTAGCTTGAAAAATGACCAAATCCGGATTAAGTGCAAATAAGGCCTGAAAACTGACCATTTGGGCAGCAGTTAGTGTTTAGGCCATAACTCACTCAAAACAGGTGCAATTGACCTGAAATTTTAACCATGAATAGTTAAGACCCATATCTACAAGTCTTATGCAGACACCAAAGCCCAGAAATGACTATAAGCAAGTCAAACAGCTTGCACAAGTTCTGGTCCAAAAACTGGCCGAACCTAAAATGACCTAAAGTGACCTAAAATGACCAATTTTGGTGCAATTTGACCAGCAATAGTAAAATGACCATAACTTGGTCTACATAACTCAGAATGATCTGAAATTTTGCCCCGCGACAAGTTTGTAGTTTTGACCGAAACCCGAAAACCGAGGGAACTAGGTCGTCCGGCTAGGTCAAACTAGTATCCCGGAATCCTGCAAATTGCAAGAAAATGCAGTATACACAGAAATGAACTTGGTAACATGTACCAACCCTAAAATACTATCGAATATGACATATTAATAACATTAAAACCTAATTTACCTATAATGCATCGAGGGTCGACATATTAGGTTGACTAAGCAAATATTAGAATTCAGTGAATTACTTATCAAGCATTATCGTTAGAGACATTTTAAGTAAATACTCAAACACTTCAAATTGTGTTTCTCAGTTAGCAAAGACTCAGGAAAAGGGAAGGAAACACTGAGTCCAGACCAGGAGACAGTTATCCGAGGTTTGTGCACAACAGCTATTTCTTTTGAATTATTTTGAATTGAAATAAATTATGACTATTTGTATATTATTGTTTTAAATTGTGAAACTGTGAAAAATTGTTTGAATGATATTTGATGGATACTTATTGATTGAAAAGCACTGTAAATGGTTTGAAACCACAGCTATCATGTACATTGATTGTATTCCTCGCTAGCTTTTCTAGTGGGATGAATTGAATTCCCTCTCTGGCTGAAGTGTTGAGGTGTGTCTGTTGAGGACGAATAGAATGAGTACTCATAATTTTGCTAGCTAGCTATGTTATACCTCATTAGCCATCGGCTTTTGGGACGAATTGAATACCTCATTAGCCATCGGCTTTTGGGATGAATTGAACTTTGAAACATGATTTCAAGCTGTGTGTGATTTATTGATACGTATTGTAAGATTTTGAAATGGAGTTTAAATTCTTATTGACATTCACTGTCTTTTGAATTTAACTATGTTTTGATTATTGAGATTTATTGTGATATTGTGTTAAATTCCTTATGACATTATTGTCTTGAATTTATCTATGGTTTTTAGTATCCATTATTTATTTAACTTATGAATTGAGATTTAAAGTTGTATTTGGTTAATGTTGTGCACCACTGAGACATTGTCTCAGCGATAGTTTTTTTATTGCTGTCTCAAGTAGACAGATAGACAGGGAAGCAGATTAGGCTGCTAGTACATCCAGCGAGAGATTATCGGGTATAACGAGTATACCCCATTTTGCATTTTGTACTGTAATGTATAACCACTGTATGTATATATTGTTTTTGGTTTTGAGCAGTTGTAAATTAAATTGTGCATTGAAGTTGAGATATTTTGACTTGTAAAATTTGTATTATATTTCTTTTTTCTCAGTCTTTGAAAAATTACTATGGATTTGAGTTGAGAAATATGTTGTGTTGAGAAACATGTTGGAGTTGAGATTTGAAAATATATATTGAAGTGCTTTTTACAGGTTTTTCTGAAGAACTGTTTTATCCAAAATACAGATGGCACTCTGCCAAAATTTTTACAGAAATTCCAAATAATTCAAATGTGTTAGTTCTATCGCTTCAGTTCAAAAAGGTTTTTAACACTTGTAAATAGTGCTCACCACTGTAAAAGAAGTAAGAAAAGTTTTTAAAATCCCTTGTAGTGTATTTAATGGGTTATCAGTAGACGGAGTTGGTAATTCATTAGGTATACTATGGGATCATGTTATGCCTTACAGAGGGGTAGGGTGTGACATGTTTTAGTGGTATCAGAGCTAGTTTTTAAATTCTGTTTTCACATGTTATTTGAATATTCTTTCTTCATAGTACAACTGCTCAACATCATTGTTTGATACATACAGTACATTACATTATAAATATGCACTAACGGGAGGAAATCTCCTTGTGTTGTTTGTTTAGGAGATCTAAAATCCTAGCATTGACTATGGAAGAGGGTGGTCGTTCAGTTGATCAATCTATTGAGGCTGAGGTGCAAGGGGATGCCCCAGGCCTACACAATGTCAGTGGTTCAGCAGCACCAGCCCCTGCAGTACCGCAGTTTCCTGCTCAGTTCGCTCAGCAGATGGCTGCAATGTTCCAACAAATGGCTGGTAATGTGCCTACTCAAGTCCCAATACAGCCACCAGTGGTACAACCACAGTCTCCTACTAGGCAGTATGACAAATTGATGAAGTATGGGCTACAGAGTTCAAGGGGACAGTAGATCCTCTAGAGGCTGAACAGTGGTTAGAGAGGATGGATAGGGTATTCAAGAAACTGCATTGCACGGAGGAACTCAGATTTGAATACTTAGTATCTTTGCTACAGGGGGATGCTTATGACTGGTGGAAAACCATTTCCCACAGTCTGGTAGAACCTGCAATGCTAACATGGAATGACTTTCTCAGGGAATTCAGACAAAAGTATGTCCCTAATGCTTATGTAGACCAGAAGTTACAAGAATTCCTAAGTCTGAAACAGGGGAACAGATCAGTGGCTGAGTATGAAAGAGAATTTTCCCGCCTGAGCCATTATGCAGTGAGTCTACTTTCTACTAGCAGGGAGAGATGCAAGAGGTTTGAAACCGGCTTGAAGCTCAGTATCAGACTACAAGTAGTCGGATTCAAACACACTAACTTCTCTGAACTTATTTCTCAAGCCCTAGAGTTGGAAAGAATTGAGTCTGAAGCAGCTCCTGAGAAAAAGAAATCAGAGAAGACAAAGAAAGAGGGAAAATCAATAGAATAGAGTTCCAGTGGTCCTACTGGAAAGAGGAAGAATCATGGGGGACATGGCAGAGGTGGCAAGAAGTCTGGTAGGGGAAGATATTCAAGACAGAGACCTCCACTATCTGGTTCAGAGCCCTATCACTAGAAGTTCACAACCACCCAGCAGAGGTAGAGGCAGGGGTAGAGGTAGCCCAGCAGGCAGCCAAGGCACAGTGAAACAATCAGAGCAAGACAGTGCTCCAGTCAGAATCTATGCAATGAGACAGAGAGAAGAGGCCGAGACATCTGATGTTGTGGCTGGTACCTTCTCAACTTTTAATCAGAATGTGTTTGTGTTATTTGATCCGGGTTCTACCCATTCTTATGTGAGTGCTAGCATCATTGATTGCATTGCTGTTCCATGTACAAAAATGGACTTTGAGGTGCTAGTAATAAGTCCACTAGGACAGGAAGTCAGGGTTAATAGAATGTATAGAGATTGTCCTTTGGTGATCCAAGGACACACTTTTGTGTCTGATTTCATTGAAATGCCCTTCAGAGATTATGATATCATCTTGGGCATGGATTAGTTAGCTAGGCATCATGCCATGATTGACTGTAGGCTGAAGACAGTCACTTTTGGTCTCCTCGATGCTGATGTGGTAATACATGGGGAGAGGCAATTATTGCCATCAAACATCATTTCGGCTGCACTAGCCAGAAAAATGATCAGAAAGGGGTGTGAAGCCTACTTGGCACATGTGGTAGACACCCAAGTGGGGAGTCCAGCATTGAAGGACATCCCTACGGTACATGACTTTCCAGATGTGTTTCCTGATGAATTGCCAGGATTACCTCTGGAAAGAGAGGTGCAGTTTGAAATTAATGTTATGTCTGGTGTGGATCCAATCTCCATAACGCCATACAGAATGGCACCAGCAGAGTTGAAGGAGTTGAAGATACAGTTGCAAGAATTACTTGAAAAGGGCTTCATCTGCCCTAGTGTGTCACATTGGGGAGCACCAGTGTTGTTTATTAAGAAGAAGGATGGTACTCTCCGCTTATGCATTGACTACCGGCAGTTGAATAAGGTGACAATAAAGAACAGATATCCATTGCCTCGCATTGATGATCTGTTTGACCAATTGAAGGGTGCAGCTGTATTCTCCAAAATTGATTTGCGATATGGTTATTATCAGTTGAAGGTGCAAGAGCAGAGTATTCCAAAAACTGCTTTCAGAACTCGATATGGCCACTATGAGTTTCTAGTAATGCCATTCGGGTTAACGAATGCTCCAGCTGCTTTTATGGATCTGATGAACACTATCTTCAGACCATATCTCGATCAATTTGTGGTGGTGTTTATTGATGACATTTTGATATATTCGAGGAATGTAGAGGAGCATGATAGACATCTGCGGATTGTACTGCAGACTTTAAGGGAGAAACAGCTATACGCCAAATTGTCGAAGTGTGAATTTTGGCTAAAAGAAATCTCCTTTTTGGGACATGTTGTGTCAGTTGAAGGGATTAAGGTAGATTCCAGCAAGGTAGAAGCTATCCTTAATTGGAAGCCGCCAGAACATCACGTAAATTTGCGATTTTAGGTTTATTGGATATTACCATCGGTTTGTGAAAGGATTTTCTATGTTATCTTCTCCACTGACTAAGCTGCTTCGGAAAGATGTAAAATTTCAGTGGACAGATAAATGCCAGCAGAGTTTTGATGAGTTGAAGAGTTGTTTGACTGAAGCTCCAGTCCTCACTTTACCTACTCCGGGTAAAGAATACACAGTTTATAGTGATGCTTCTCACAATGGGTTAGGCTGTGTACTGATGCAAGATCGAAATGTTATTGCTTATGCATCACGCCAGCTGAAACCGCATGAGAGGAACTACCCAACACATGATCTGGAGCTAGCAGCTATTGTTTTTGCTCTGAAGATCTGGAGACACTATTTGTATGGAGAGAAATGCTACATTTACACAGATCACAAGAGCTTGAAGTATTTGGGCACCCAGAAGGAATTGAATTTGAGGCTGAGGAGATGGTTAGAACTCATTAAAGACTATGATTGCTTAATAGACTATCAGCCAGGAAAAGCAAATGTGGTGGCTGACGCCTTAAGTCGCAAGACTATGGCAAGTCTCAGAGTTTCTCCTTTGTCCATGGTATATGAATTGAAAGCACAGCATGCCAGTTTAGAGATTGATGATGAGGAATGCAGATGAGTTGCATGGCATGTACAACCAGTGTTGATTGATCAGATCAGAATGGCTGCTCAAAGTGATGAAAAATATCAGAAGCTACTGAAAGAAGTCCAGCAGGGCAAGAAACCTGAATTTTCTATGAGAGATGATGGTTTATTGCTACATCAGGGCAGAATGTGTGTTCCTAGTGATGTGGAATTGAGACAAATCATTATGAAGGAAGCACATGAGTCTCCATTTGCTATGCACCCTGGTGGAACTAAAATATACAAAGGGCTGAAAGTGTAACATCCTCCCGGTAGCAATTCTGTACATTCTACTGTTCCAGTGACCAGTGTCGGTCTGGACAGCTAGGCCTTCTGGAAAAATATTTAAACTAAAGTCAGGAATCATAATTAACTCAAATATTAATAAGAAACACTTAGTAAAAATTTTAGAAATAAAATACAAATAAGTTAAACGAGCCGGTGCCCTAGCGAGGGGTAACCCAGAGGGAAGTTGCGGTTCTCGCAACGAGGAGCCCTAGACCCGGGGAAAAATTCATAAAATAATTTTTGGGACTTCAGAGAAGGGTCATTGAGGTTCCTATGGCATTAGAATGCCAAGAAAATATTTAGAAAAATTTTTCAATCGGTACAGACAATTTTGACCCGTTAAGCCAAACGGAGGGCATTTTGGTCATTTCGCCTTCAGAGGTGATTTTTGGCCGACTTGTCCAGTTAAGTAAATAATTATTATGATCTTAAATATGAATAAATATTGCTAAAAATTAAATTGAAATGTGGTAGAAAAGAAAAGAAAAGAAAAATAAAAAATTAAGCAAATAATGACATCACATGATGTCACTCACTTACTCCCACCCAATCACCACTTGACAAAACTAATAAAAAGAGATAAAATGAACTTAAAATGAGATAAAAAAACAAAAGAACCAGCAGTTTCCTTCTTCATACGGGCTGGAATAAGAGAGAAAGAGAGAGAAAAGGAAAAGAAAGAAAGAAAGAAAGGAAGAAGGAGAAGGAGAAGTAGCAGAAATAGGGGTTCAGCAGGGCAGCATATTTCTTTTCCGTCCAGGTGAGTTTGGCCCAACATCTAAGGCTGATTTTTGGATATTTTTAAGCTATGTATGTGTGGAAGTTATGGTAAAAATTTGGTGATTGTTCAACGGTTGGATTTGGAGAAACATATTGTTGAACACAGGCTGTCTGTAGGTTGAATTCTGAATTTTGGCTACTGAAATTTGAGAAAAATAAATAGTTAGGATGCTTATAAAATTATGAAATTTGGTACAAATGATATTTGGGATGTTGAGGCTGCTGTGTTAAAATTTGGTGAATTTTAGACTTGTGGTTTATGAGATATAAATTGTTTTGCATGAGCTGTCTGAGTAAGACTGATTTCTGCAAAAATTCAGATTGTGAAGGGTTGAATGAATGTTTTGATATCTCATGATATAGAGATGATTTGATGCTGAAAGTTTTACTGATATTGTATAGGGATGTCTTGAATATATGGTATAAATTTGGGATTTATCTAACGGTTAGATCATTATATATAAATTTGAATGCACAAGCTGCCAGATTGGGTATTAATGGGTTGTGGATTTAAGATTTATGATGGGAGTTTAGTCTAATTTAAGGGGAAATGCTATTGAATTTTTATTGGATATTTAATTTAGGAAAGTGAAGTTATAATTGATTATGATTATTATGGTTCTAGGAGAAATCTTGAAGAATAACAAGCTCAAGGTTGGTTTCAAAAAGGTTAGTGCATATACTTATCTTCCTTTCTTAAATTTTGTTAGGAAGTTAAATTGAATGAGAAATTGATGAAAAAATTGAACAAAACATATCTGTGGGAGTGTGCATGAATTTTGGCAGCTTTGATGTATAAGGGTATGATGAGTTTAATTGATATTAAACTTACCTAGAGATGGTATGAGATATGTATATATGTGATGGATGGGTTGATAAAGTATTGGTTGCATGAAATGAATATGAAAACTAGGGTTTTGGGGAGTAAAAATTAGCTTGGCTTATGAAATTGTTAAAGTACATCCTAATGGTCAATTAGTGACCATTTGAAGGAATTTGACCTTAATTGGGACTGGAATAAAGCATGGCAAAGGGAAGGTGTGTACTGCCTAGAGGGTGCAGAATGGTGACTGAAAATTCAGTCCATTTACACAGCCATAACTTTGGCTGTGTAGGTCCAATTGGTGTTTGGCCAATCGGACATGAAACTAGGCTTATAATGGCACATTTTTGCTGAAGAAACCATGCCCAAAAGACCAAAGCAAGTGGACCAAAAGTTGGCCCCAATCCGGATACCCTGCAAACAGCCCCTGCAGAATGACCAAATGAACAGTAACTGTTCATTTGGTCATAACTCACTGTAGATTTGGTCAATTGACCTGAAATTTTTACAGCAACAAGTTAAGACATAGACAAACAACTTTCATGAAGGAACCTACCCCAAATTATGGCCAGAACCTAACCCAAATGGCTATGGCAGTCACTGTTCATGCTACTATAGATATGGTATTTTCTGCAGAATGCAAATCCGGCCAGCTGTGGTTTTTGGACCATATATGGAGCTACAAAACTCCAAATGGAGTGATTCAAAAAACGAAATTCAACTAGACAAAATAAGGAACAACTTTCATGTTTTACATTTCTTCAAATTCCCATAGTAACAGTGTCCAATGGAACAGTGAAGTTGACTCACCAAAACTGAAAATTCTGCTTGTGTTGAGTTACACTTTGGAATGGTATTAACACTGATTGCCAACAAGTTTTAAACACAAAATATGGTATGTTTGAGGTGTTAAGACCAATACACCTATTTTCTATCCAAAAGTCAATATTTTTGTTGACCAATGAGGTGAATAGTGACACTAAAACCAAAAATTGGCAATTTTTCCAAAATAACCTAAGCTATGAGAAGGTGACCAAAACCAACAAGTTTTGAATACAAAATGTGGTATGTTGGGAGTACTAAAACCAATGTACCTATTGTTTATGCAAAAGTCAACATTTTAGTTGACTAATGAAATGAATAGTGACATGAAAACTTGAAATTCAAAAATTGTGAAACTTAAAAGTGCAAAATGCCCTAGTAGGCCTAATGTGATTGGTTTGGATAGATTGGCATGCCAATAGGGTATTGTTTTAGCAGTACTGCGAAAGGCTTTATGCCTGTATTCATGGCTTTATGCCCGTATTCATGGCTTTTATGCCTGTATTCATGGCTTTTATGCCAATTATGTGATATCATGGCTTTTTAGCCATACTGACTGCATACGTGGTTGACGTTCTGCGTCCCATGGTATGACGGCCCGAGGCACCGCGGTGTCCAGTGCCAACTATCCGTTATCCAGTCCAGTCATTCAGTATAGGTTACTTGGGCATGTAAAAGTATAACTGTAATTGAACTGATTGTTAAAGAAAATACGAAAATTAAATATCAGGAATGATTATGATAGAATACAAAGAAATTCAAGATCATGAAGAAAATAATTAACAAAATGCATGAAGAAGTTAATATCATAAAACGTAATTAGCCCTCGACTAAACATTAAGTTGGTAATTATTCATTTCTTATGAACACAATAGCAAGGAAATTATTATTTTTATTTGCATATTGTATTTTCTTGTATTATTGGCACCACTAAGCTTTATGCTTAGCGCGTCGCTTTTGCAACGCGTAGGTACTGAAGATTTGGACAGAGGGCCTAGTAGACCACAGATTCGGAAAGGCAGTTCACAGTTCTGCATAGTGTCCGTGTCACCTCACCATCCACAGTGCATTGGTAGGACACTAGGTCCCATTTTGTATTTTGAGATTTTTGTAAATTTTGTAATTAAACTCTTATTTTATCATGTGTATTTGAAACAAATGTAATATAATTTTGTATTAATGTAAGTACTTGTAATTTGTGATTATAAATCACATGTGAGAATCTATTTATGATTTGAGTCTAATGATGATGTGAAATGAATGAATGACAAATAGAGGAATTGTTAAGAAAATTGTGTTTGTGAAAGGAAAAGTGAATACATAACTGTGACTTGTACATGATTATCACATGAGAAGAATTGAAATTGAGAAATGAATGGTTGACAAATGTTGAGATGATGATTATTGGAGTTTGAGAGTAATTGAATACGAATATATGAATATTGGAAGTGTTTTTCACAGGTTCCGAAGAACTGTTTTCTCCATTTTTAGCCGGTACTCCGCCGGATTTTCTTTAAATTTTCGGAACCTTAAATAAATAATACTTTTGATAAATGGCTTAAATAAATTATATTTCACAAGTTATATTCAAAAGGAAGAATAAAAATGAATTAAGATAAAATAGAGTGCTCGGCACACTGAGTGGCATAACTTGCTCGGCTACACTGTAGTCGGGTAAGGGGTGTCACAGAAAGAGCATTACTGGTGGATGGGTATGAAGAGAGATATAGCTGAATTTGTTTCCAAATGCCTAACTTGTCAGCAAGTAAAGGCAGAACATCAAGTTCCAGCTGGTTTGTTACATCCTTTGTCAGTACCAGAGTGGAAATGGGAACGAATAACTATGGATTTTGTTATAGGACTTCCAAGGACACAGAGTAGTCATGATGCAGTATGGATTATAGTTGATAGATTGACCAAGTTTGCTCACTTTTTGCTAGTGCGGATGGACTATAGCCTGGAAAGATTGGCCAAATTATACATATATGAGATTGTAAAACTGCATGGAGTGCCAGTATCAATTGTGTCTGACAGAGATCCTAGGTTCACTTCTAGATTCTGGGGTAGTCTTTAGAGAGCCCTAGGAACTAGATTGAACTTCAGACAAAGATTCCACCCACGTGCATGGCGACCCGAGAGGGTTATTCAGATATTGGAGGATATGCTACGGGCTTGTGTGATTGAATTTGAACGTAGTTGGGATACACACTTGCCTTTGATTGAGTTTGCTTATAACAACAGCTACCAATCAAGCATTAGAATGCCTCCATATGAAGCTTTGTATGGCAGGAAGTGCAGAACTCCCTTATGTTGGGATGAAGTAGGTGAAAGGAAGATGATTGGGCCAGAAATTGTTCAGCAGACAGAGGAAAAGATCAGATTGATCAGAGATAGACTCAAGGCTGCATCAGATCGTCAGAAGCCCTATGTTGATCTGAAGAGAAGAGATATTGAATATGCAGTGGGTGATAAGGTATTCCTCAAAGTTTCTCCTTGGAAGAGGATTGTGAGATTTGGCAGAAAGGGGAAACTAAGTCCTCGTTTCATCGGACCATATGAGGTTCTGGAAAGAGTGGGTCCTTTGGCATATCGGTTGGCATTACCTCCAGAGTTAGCAAGGATACACAATGTCTTCCATGTATCCATGTTAAGGAGGTACAGATTTGACCCATCTCATGTACTATCAGTTTAAGAGATTGAAGTAAATCCAGACCTCTCATATGAGGAAGAACCCATAAAAATTCTGGCTTATGAGGTGAAGCAGCTGAGGAACAAATAGATACACTTGGTTAAAGTGCTGTGGAACCATCATTCAGGCCAGGAAGCTACTTGGGAACGTGAAGAGGATATGAGGAGACAATACCCACAACTGTTCAGAGACTAATGCCAGGTAAAATTTTGAGACGAAATTTATTAAAGGGGGGGAGAATTGTAACACCCCTATGTTCGGTAGTGCGTTCTACTGTTCCGGTGACCAGTGTTGTCCGAACAGCTAGGATGCCTAGAACTACACTTCGATATGAGTGAGGAGACATAAAATAATGAAATGCAAGAAAAGAAAATACAAGAAAAACAAAGGAAAAATAATAGCAAAGAAATGTAACCAAGTTAAGCGAGCCGAGAACCCTAGCGATGGGTGACCGCACCGGGAAGTCACGGCGTGGACCGTTGACTAGCCCTGGACCGCGGGGAACCCTGAAAAATATTTTTAGGAATTAAATAGACCCCTATTGAAGTATAAATATCATTAGAAATATTAAATAAAAATTAAATAATTAGTACAAAGAAAAGTGGGAAATCGAAAAACGGACAAAACCCGGTGTTACCGAAAAATCGGGAATGCAATCCGAACTGGGGCATTGCGGTCATTTGACACCCCGAGTTGTCTTTTGACTTAAATATCCATTAAAAATAAATAATATTACACTTGAAAAATATAATGAAAAATTAATTTAGGGGTACCTAATATAAATAGCAAAAATGGAGTTCAAATTAGGTAATTAACAAATTTAAACATATAAAATAATTGATTTTATGTAAGTGGAGCACTATGGGGATTAAATAAATATTATGTAGGACACTTAAGAGCTAAAATGGGCAGAATATTTCATCTTCTTCAACCTTTCAAAAGGGCAGCCGAAACCAAGAATGGATTTCCTCCATGGATGCATGGGTTGAAGCTTCATGCAAGCTTGATCTAAGCCACTTTCCATGCACCTTCCTTCATTAAAGTTAATCCTCACACCATGGGCAGTAGATAGGCAACAAGAAAACCAAGTTTTGGAGAGGTTTTGAAGAATTTCCAAAGTGGTAAGTTTGCATTTTTGGGTTATTGCTTCATTAAGTTTGTAAGGATGTTATGGATGTTTGATTTATGAAGAAATTTTTTAAGTTCGATGTTGAATGGGAATATGTACTTTTGGCAGCCATGGAAACACCTTGAAGGCAGTTTATTTGTGCTTGTAAATTGTGAATTAAATGATTGATTAAATGTATATTGTGTAGGAAATTGTTTGGGTAATGTACACTTAGTATATGTAAATGTAAAATGAAATTTAAAGCATGGAAAGTAATGGAATGTAAGTGTACCATTGTGGCAGTTTGCTAACTCTTGAGGAATGCTGGAATTCATGCTTGGTTTATGGAATAATGATGTTAAAATGTGTTGGTTGTTATGGCAGTTTGAGTGTATGTATGGTGGTGTGAAGTGGGACATGTAAATGAACATGAATTGGAGATTGAATTGTTGTAAATTGAGTTGGACAAATTCTGCACTTGTTGGTGCACATTGAATGTAATTGCAAGCTTCCAAAATGACCTATAATATGTTATAAATTATGTTTAGGTTGTGGTACAACCAGAATTGGTTTGAATGTTAATTTTGGTGAGTGTTAAAAGTGATGCTTGATGTGTATGCAAGAATTTCAATAAGGCAGTTTGTGTTTTAGGCCTATAACTTTAAGTGTGTGGCTCCAATTGGTATGAGACCAATTGGAAGTGAAACTAAGCACAAAATGTGCCAACTTTTATGAAGGGAGCATACCAAAATTCTGCTTGCAAGGTAGCTTGAAAAATGACCAAATCCGGATTAAGTGCAAATAAGGCCTGAAAACTGACCATTTGGGCAGCAGTTAGTGTTTAGGCCTTAACTCACTCAAAACAGGTGCAATTGACCTGAAATTTTAACCATGAATAGTTAAGACCCATATCTACAAGTCTTATGAAGACACCAGAGCCCATAAATGACCATAAGCAAGTCAAAAAGCTTGCACAAGTTCGGATCCAAAAACTGGCCGAACCTAAAATGACCTAAAGTGACCTAAAATGACCAATTTTGGTGCAATTTGAGCAGAAATAGTAAAATGACCATAACTTGGTCTACATAACTCAAAATGACCTGAAATTTTGCCCCGTGTTCCATAAGACATATATCTACAAGTTTGTAGTTTTGACCGAAACTCGAAAAATGAGGGAACTAGGTCGTCCGGCTAGGTCAAACTAATATCCCAAAATCCTGCAAATTACAAGAAAATGCAGTATACACGGAAATGAATTTGGTAACATGTACCAACCCTAAAATACTATCGAATATGACATATTAATAATATTAAAACCTAATTTACCTAGAATGTATCAAGGGTCGACATATTAGGTTGACTAGGCAAATATTAGAATTCAGTGAATTACTTATCAAGCATTATCGTTAGAGACATTTTAAGTGAATACTGAAACACTTCAAATTGTGTTTCTCAGTTAGCAAAAACTCAGGAAAAGGGAAGGAAACACTGAGTCCAGACCAGGAGACAGTTATCAGAGGTTTGTGCACAACAGCTATTTCTTTTGAATTATTTTCAATTGAAATAAATTATGACTATTTGTATATTATTGTTTTAAATTGTGAAACTGTGAAAAATTGTTTGAATGATATTTGATGGATACTTATTTATTGAAAAGCACTGTAAATAGTTTGAAACCACAGCTATCATGTACATTGATTGTATTCCTCGATAGCTTGTCTAGTGGGATGAATTGAATTCCCTCTCTGGCTGAAGTGTTGAGGTGTGTGCCTGTTGAGGACGAATAGAATGAGTACTCATAATTTTGCTAGCTAGCTATGTTATACCTCATTAGCCATCGGCTTTTGGAACGAATTGAATACCTCATTAGCCATCGGCTTTTGGGATGAATTGAACTTTGAAACATGATTTCAAGCTGTGTGTGATTTATTGATACGTATTGTAAGATTTTGAAATGGAGTTTAAATTCTTATTGACATTCACTGTCTTTTGAATTTAACTATATTTTGATTACTGAGATTTATTGTGATATTGTGTTAAATTCTTTATGACATTATTGTCTTGAATTTATCTATGGTTTTAAGTATCCATCATTTATTTAACTTATGAATTGAGATTTAAAATTGTATTTGGTTAATGTTGTGCACCACTGAGACATTGTCTCAGCGATAGCTTTTTATTGCTGTCGCAGGTAGACAGACAGACAGGGCAGCAGACTAGGCTGCTAGTACATCCAGCGAGAGATTATCGGGTATAACGAGTATACCCCATTTTGCATTTTGTACTGTAATGTATAACCACTGTATGTATATATTGTTTTTGGTTTTGAGCAGTTGTAAATTAAATTTGTGCATTGAAGTTGTAAAGTAAATTATGAGATATTTTGACTTGTAAAATTTATATTATATTTCTTTTATCTCAGTCTTTGAAAAATTACTATGGATTTGAGTTGAGAAATATGTTATGTTGCGAAACATGTTGGAGTTGAGATTTGGAAATATATATTGAAGTGCTTTTTACAGGTTTTCTGAAGAACTGTTTTATTCAAAATACAGATGGCACTCTGCCAAAATTTTTATAGAAATTCCAAATAATTCAAATGTGTTAGTTCTATCACTTCAGTTCAAAAAGGTTTTTAACACCTGTAAATAGTGCTCACCACTGTAAAAGAAGTAAGAAAAGTTTTTAAAATCCCTTGTAGTGTATTTAATGGGTTATCAGTAGACAGAGTTGGTAATTCATTAGGTATACTATGGGATCATGTTATGCCTTACAGAGGGGTAGGGTGTGACATGAGGGAATAAGAGTGGATCCTAACAAAATAAATGCAATATTATAGTGGAAGATACCTAAGAATGTAACAGGGGTCAGAAGCTTTTTGGGATTAGGGAGAAATTATAAGCAATTTGTGAAGGGGTTTTCAATCATCGCTTCACCCCTCACTAAATTGCTTAGGAAGAATGCAAAATTTGTGTGGAATGATAAATATCAGGAGAGTTTTGAAAGGTTAAAGGCTTTGTTGACTGAAGCTCCTATTCTTGCATTGCCCATGGAAGGAGTAGATTATATAGTATACAATGATGCTTCACACAATGGGCTTGGGTGTGTACTCTTGCAAGATGGCAGGGTAATAGCATATGCCTCTAGGAAGCTCAAGCCATATGAGCTTAATTATTCCGCTCATGACTTAGAGCTTGCAGCAATAGTGTTCGCACTTAAAATTTGGAGGCACTACCTTTATGGTGAGAAATGTCCCATGTTTAAAAATCATAAGAGATCGAAGTATCTGGGGACACAGAAAGAACTTAACTTGAGCCAGAGGAGATGTTTAAAGCTTATTAAGGATTATGACTGCACCATAGATTACCAATCGGGTAAGGCTAATGTGGTTGCAGACACTTTGAGTCAAAAGTCCATGGCAGTGATGTCGACTTTTTCATTACCCTTGCTACTTGAGTTGAAAGCACTTAAGGCACGATTGGAGTTACAAAACAACGGTTCCATTCTAGCACAATTGACTCTAAAGCCACTTTTAATTGATGAAGTGGCAGAGGCATAGAAGAAAGATGACCAGTTAATGAATATTTTGCTTAATTTGCAAAATAGGGAAGAATCTGACTACTCTCTAAGGGAGGATGGAGTAATTGAGTACCAAGGTAGAATATGTGTCCTTAATGTTCCAAAATTGAAAGAGAAAATTTTGAAGGAAGCCCATATCTCTACTTTCTCCATGCATCTCGGTAGTACTAAAATATATCAAAATCTGAAGGAGAACTACTGGTGGAAAGGGATAAAGAGGGACATTGCAGAATTTGTTTCCAAGTGTTTAGTGTGCTAGCAGATCAAGGCCAAGCATCAAGTACATGGTGGGTTACTTAAACCTTTGTTGGTGCTCGAATAAAAATAGGAGTAGATTTGTGACACCCCCTACCCGTTTACAGTGTAGCCAAGTAAGATATGCCACGCAGTGTGTCGGAACACCAGATCTTTACTCATTGATATTTATCATTTTAAAATTTATTTATTTATGGGTAACTAAGTGAAAATTATGAAATTACTATCATTTACATCATTTACTGAAATTTTAAATAAATTTGAGGTTCGGAAAATTTTTCAAAAAATCCGACAGAGTGCCGACTAAAAATGGATAAAACAGTTCTTCGAAACCTGTGAAAAACACTTTCAAATATTTTTCCAATCATTCTCAACTCCAAATAGTTAATATCATCTCAACATTTCTCAATAATTTCTCAACTGTTTTCATTCGTTCAATTCGAACTCAAATTTATGAAGATAATACTTAATTTCCTTAATTTACAATACAAAATAATACAAGTTTTTATAATTTACATGATAACATAAAGATCTAAATACAAAATACAATTTACAAAAGTACAAAAGAGAATCCTAGTGCCCTACCAAAATACACTGCAGATGAGAAGTGACACAAGACACTGGCAGATCTGACTCTCACCCAGTCTAAGATCTATTGAGCTCACGCTCCGTGTCTCCTATACCTACGCATAGCAAATGCAATGCGCTAATCAATACTGCTTAGTGGTGCCAATAATAAAATAAAAGTAACTAGAATGAAATAAACATAAAGAGTGTATTTTGACATTTTTATGCAGACTGAGTTTCTGGCAATTATTTGTGGTAATCTAATACATTTTATGTTAATTATTTGATTAAAATTTGGTAAGATTTATTTTGATTGCCCAAGTAACCTATATTAGTCGACTGGACTAGATAAATGGGTAAACTGGCACTAGGTACCAAGTACCTCAAGCCATCACACCATCGGTCACAATGTGTCTCCTGTTGTGCAACAGAACAGCTAATAAGCTGTAATAATTATTAGGCATGAAACCAAGTATAGTAATTTCAATCCAAATAGCCAAAGGCTATTATATCACAGAATAGCACGTAAGGCCATGAAACACAGAATGGCATGAAGCCATATGCAGTATTGCTAACAGAACCCTATTGGCATGCCAACCTATCCAAACCAATCATTCTAGGCATACTAGGGCATTTTACATAGTTCATGATTTAATTATTTATTTTTGTAATGTAGAGGTCACTATTCACTTGATTATTTCCACTCAAAACTTCACTTTTTAATTTATAATAGATTTTTTAAACCTAAGTTCACTAAGATAACATATTTTGGTTCACAAAAGTGTTGGCATTGGTTGCCAATCAATACTTAAAACCAATAGGAAATAAACCAAAATTTTCAGTTTTGAGTGCTAGAGTTCACTGTTCCATTAGGCAATTCTACAGTGAGAATTTTGTCAAATGTTCTTAATCAAAGTTGTTCTTTTATGTGTCTTCTTTAATTCTATTTTTGAATCACTCTATTTGGAGTTTTGTAGCTCAAGTTATGGCCATTTTACCATAACTTGTGACACCCCTTACCCGACTACAGTGTAGCCGAGCAAGTTATGCCACTCAGTGTGCCGGAGCACCAATTCATAGTTCTATTACAATTTATCCCTTTTAAATCATTTGTTTACAATTTTTTTGGATAAATCTAAATTTTTACGTAATTTTTATAGAAAATCCGGCAGAGTGCCGGCTGTAAATTGGAAAAACAGTTCTTCTGAACCTGTTTAAAAACACTTCCAATAATTTCCAATCATTCACAAGCTCCATTTGTATCACATCAATTTACAATAATTTCTTAACAATTCCTCTATTTGTCATTCATTCATTTCACATTATCATTAGACTCAAATCATAAATAAATTCTCATATGTTATTTATAATCACAAATTATAAGTACTTACATTAATACAAAATTATATTACATTTGTTTCAAATACACATGATAAAATAAGAGTTTAATTACAAAATTTACAAAAATCAAAAAGTACAAAATGGGACCTAGTGTCCTACCAATGCACTGTAGTCTGTGAGGTGACACGGACACTATGCAGAACTGTGAACGGCCTTACCCAATCTGTGGTCTACTGGGCCCTCTGTCCAAATCTTCAGTACCTACGCGTTGCAAAAGCGACGCGCTAAGCATAAAGCTTAGTGGTGCCAATAATACAAGAAAATATAATATGCAAATAAAAATAATAATTTCCTAGCTATTGTGTTCATAAGAAATGAATAATTACTAACTTATTGTTTAGTCGAGGGCTAATTATGTTTTATGATATTAACTTCTTCATGCATTTTGTTAATTATTTTCTTCATGATCTTGAGCTTCTTTGTATTTTATTGTAATCATTCCTGATATTTAATTTTCGTATTTTCTTTAATAATCAGTTCAATTACAGTTATACTTTTTCATGTCCAAGTAACCTATACAAATTGACCGGACTGGATAAACGGGTAAACTAGTACTGGGTACCAGGTACCTCGGGCTGTCACACCATCGGTCACAATGTGTCTCTCGGTGTGCAAACAGAATGGCTAATAAGCCATAAGAGCAATAAGGCATAAATTCAAGTAAAACATCATAATCAGTATAGCCATAGGCTATCACATCACAGAATGGCAATGAAGCCATACATCATACGCAGTACTGCTATCAAAACCCTATTGGCATGCCAACCTATCCAAACCAATCACATTAGGCCTACTAGGGCATTTTGCACTTTTAAGTTTCACAATTTTTGAATTTCAAGTTTGAATATTACTATTCATTTCATTAGTCAACTAAAATGTTGACTTTTGCATAGACAATAGGTACATTGGTTTTAATACTCCCAACATACCACATTTCGCATTCAAAATTTGTTGGTATTGGTTAACAATATCATTTCTAAGCTTAAAATTTATGGAGCAAAATTTTCAGTTTTTATACCCAAATTTACTGTTCCATTAGTTGCTGTTGCAGTGGGAATTTGGGAAAATGATAAACATGAAAGTTGTTCCTTATTTTGTCTAGTTGAATTTCTTTTTTTGAATCACTCCATTTGGAGTTTTGTAGCTCAAGTTATGGTCCAAAAACCACAACTGGCCGGATTGAAAAATTTCAGAACTGACCATATCTACAGTGCAGTAAACAGTAACTTCCACTCTCTTGTTGAATAGGTTCTGGTCATAATTTGGGGTAGGTTCCTTCATGAAAGTTGTTGGTCTATATCTCAGCTTGTTTCTGGTAAAATTTCAGGTCAATTGGGCCATTCTACACTGAGTTATGGCCAAATGAACAATCACTGTTCATTTGGTCATTCTGCAGAAACTGGTTGCAGGACATCCGGATTGAGGCAAGTTTTTGGTCCACTTGGTTTGGTCTTATGGGCATGGTTTCTTCACCAAAGTTGTGCCATTATGTGTCTAGTTTCATGTCCAATTGGCCAAACACCAATTGAACCTACACAGCCAAAGTTATGGCTGTCCAAACAGGCTGGACTCACAGCCACACCTGCTGCTCTCACTAAGTAGCATACCAAATCAGTTTATCATGCTATAATTCACTCCAAATTATGGTCAACTTACCTCAAATGGTCACTAATTGACCATTAGAATATTAATTCACCATTACATAAGCAAAGTCTAAGTTTCTCTCCAAAACCCTAATTCCCCATTTCAAATTCACACAACATACCTTAGTTAAACACACTAATTCATTATCCATATATATATACTTTAAACATCATCTCTAGTCCATTCTAAGCCCATCAAAACAATCAACCTTATCC
The DNA here is from genome assembly GCF_030052815.1 of Hevea brasiliensis. Lineage (NCBI taxonomy): Eukaryota > Viridiplantae > Streptophyta > Magnoliopsida > Malpighiales > Euphorbiaceae > Hevea > Hevea brasiliensis. The sequence goes on from NC_079500.1 coordinate 88,280,418, forward strand.
CTTCCATAGGGCTGCCGAATTCCATGGTGTACATACACATAAGTTTTATTTCATTTAATTTACACTTTCATACTCATTTTAAGTCCCTAACATGGAATAAGAGAGATATATGCATAAATAAGCACTAACTTTTTTGAAACCAACCTTGAGCTTGTTATTCTTCAAGATTTCTCCTAGAACCATAATAATCATAATCAATTATAACTTCACTTTCCTAAATTAAATATCCAATAAAAATTCAACAGCATTTCCCCTTAAATTGGACTAAACTCCTATCATAAATCTTAAATCCACAACCACCCATTAATACCCAATCTGGCAGCTTGTGCATTCAAATTTATATATAATGATCTAAGCGTTAGATAAATCCCAAATTTTAACCATATATTCAAGACATCCCTATACAATATCAGTAAAAATTTTAGCATCAAACAATCTCTATATCATGAGATATCAAAACATTCATTCAACCCTTCAAAATCTGAATTTTTGCAGAAATCAGTCTTACTCAGACAGCTCATGCAAAACAATTTATATCTCATAAACCACAAGTCTAAAATTCACCAAATTTTAACCCAGCAGCCTCAACATCCCAAATATCATTTGTACCAAATTTCATAATTTTATAAGCATCCTAACTATTTATTTTTCTCAAATTTCAGTAGCCAAAATTCAGAATTCAACCTACAAACAGCCTGTGTTCAACAATATATTTCTTCAAATCCAACCGGTGAACAATCACCAAATTTTAACCATAACTTCTACACACACATACCTCAAACATATCCAAAAATCAGCCGTAGATGTTGAGCCAAACTCACCTGGACGGAAGAGAAACATGCTGCCCTGCTGAACCCCTGTTTCTGCTACTGTTCATCTCCTTCTCCTTCTTCCTTTCTTTCTTTCTTTTCCTTTTCTCTCTCTTTCTCTCTTGATTCAGCCCGTATGAAGAAGGAAACTGCTGGTTTCTTTTGTTTTTATCTCATTTTTGCTTCATTTTTATCCCTTTTATTTATTTTGTCAAGTGGTGATTGGGTGGGAGTGCTTAGTGACATAAGCATGAGGTCAAAATTATAATTTTAATTCATTTTCTTTTCTTTTCTTCTCTACTCATTTTCAATTTAATTTTTAGCAATATTTATTCATATTTTAGATCATAATAATTATTTGCTTAACTGGACAAGTTGGCCAAAAATCATCTCTGAAGACGAAATAACCAAAATGCCCTCCGTTTGACTTAACGGGCCAAAATTGTCTGTACCGATTGAAAAATTTTTATAAATATTTTCTTGGCATTCTAATGCCATAGGAACCTCAATGACCATTCTCTGGAGTCCCAAAAATTATTTTATGAATTTTTCCCCTGGTCTAGGGCTCCTAGTTGCAATAACCGCAACTTCCCACTAGGTTACCCATCGCTAGGGCACCGGCTCATTTAACTTGGTTGTATTTTATTTCTAAAATTTTTTTCTAAATTTTTCTTATTAATATTTGAGTTAATTATGGTCCCTCACTTTAGTTTAAATATTTTTCCGAACGTTCTAGCTGTCCGGACCGACACTGGTCACCGAATGTAGAATGTCTGAGTTGCTACTGAGGAGGGTGTTACAACTCTTCCCCTCTAATTTAAATTTCGTCCTCGAAATTTTACCTGATGCAAATAGTTGAGGGAACTGTTGCCTCATCGCCTCTTCACTTTCCCAAGTTGCCTCCTCGGTGTTGTGGTGCCTCCAAAGCACTTTCACCAGTGGAATCTGCTTATTCCTCAATTCTTTCACTTCCCGAGCCAGAATCCGTATGGGTTCTTTCTCATATGTCAAATCCGATTGTACTTCAATTTCTTCCATGGAGATGACATATGAAGGATTTGAGCGGTATCTTCTTAGCATAGACACGTGGAATACATTGTGGATCTTGTCCAGCTCTGGTAGTAAAGCTAGCCTATAGGCCACTGGACCCACACGTTCAATGACTTCATATGGGCCAATGAACCTAGGGCTTAACTTACCTTTTCTTCTCTCTTCCAGGTATACACTACCCACATATTTGTTCTTGAATTCGGAGAGGAAGAAGTCCCAAGTTATAACTTCTGGCTGCACTTCACTGGATACCGTGTCCCACCATTCATATGCATCATCTTGCAACAGAGATACAGCAGCCTCTAAATTTTGCTCTGGGGTGCAGTGGAGTTGTTTTAAAACTCTGCCTGTTCTGTTCAACCAATTCTCGGCTGCAACAGAATCATCTTCTCTCTTGCCAAAGAAGTCCACTGCTCCAAACTTTCTCAATTTTTCTAGATGTGATTTTGGTTGTGGAGGTGGTGGTGGTGCTGGCATTACCCCGGCCATTTGTGTAACACCCCTAAGTTCAGTAGTGCGTTCTACTGCTCCGGTGACCAGTGTTGTCCGGACAGCTAGGATGCCTAGAACTACACTTCGATATGTGTGAGGAGACATAAAATAATGAAATACAAGAAAAGAAAATACAAGAAAAACAAAGGAAAAATAATAGCAAAGAAATGTAACCAAGTTAAGCGAGCCGGGAACCCTAGCGATGGGTGACCGCATCGGGAAGTCACGGCGTGGACCGTTGGTAGCCTCTGCGGGGAACCCTGGAAAACATTTTTAGGACTTAAATAGAACCTTATTGAAGAATAAATATCATTAGAAAGATCAAAGAAAAATTAAATAATTAGTACAAAGAAAAGTGAGAAATCGAAAAACAGACAAAACCCGGTGTTACCGAAAAATCGGGAATGCAACACGAACAGGGGCATTATGGTCATTTGACATCCCGAATTGTCTTTTGACCTAAATGTCCATTAAAAATAAATAATATTACACTTAGAAAATAAAATGAAAAATTAAATTGAGGGTACCTAAAGTAAATAGCAAAAATTTATGGGTTTAATGTGGAATAAGTAAAAGTTTCATTAAACAAACATTATCCTAATACTTAGTGGACCACTAAGGGATTTTAAAATGGATTAAATATAATCATAAGTGGGCAGATTACTCCCACTCAAACATCATCTTCCTCATTTAAACCTCCATTGCCGTGAATGAAATTCTCCAAAAAAGCTCCCATGGCCGCCCACCTTCAAGGCTTAAAAATCCCATGATCAAGCCTCCTTTTCCCACACCTAGCTTCATTAAAAATTGTCCCCACATCACAAGGAAGAGTTTGATACCAAAATCAAGAAGTTTAATCAAGGTTTGGCAAGTTCCAATCATAAGGTAAGTTTGTATTTTTGAAGATTACTTTGTTAAGTTTTGTGTGCATGTTATGGGTGTTGGATTTGTGAAGAAAATTTTTGAGTTTGAAGAGTTATTGTTGTGTTCATTTTGGACAGCCATGGAGTCATGTAATTGATGAAATAATTGTGCATATATTTGATGAGAAATGGTGTTGATCATGATGATTTAATAACCTAGTGAATTACTTCATATTTATATGGTGATTTTTGGCACTTGGATGGGAATTGATGAATTGTAGGACAATTTGGTGTTGAAGAAGATTTTCGGCAGCTTGGGGACACTTGAATAAATGTATGTATTCATGGAAGTGTTGGCAGAATATTGACATAGAAGGATTGATGGATATGTATATGAACTTGTTGTGTAAAGAGTATGTAAAAACTAGTAATGTTATGTGTATGTGTAATGGTATTTGAACTTTGGGAATTAGAGTTATATTTGGTATGTTGAGGATAATTGTAATCTGCCCAAAGTGATGTTAATGTAAAGTAATATATAGTTGTGGTAATGTACCAAAACAGATTTGGTAGGGAAGTAAACATATTGCAAGGTAAATGTGTGTAATTGATGTGTGTTAAGCAAAGTAACCAAGGGCAGTGTACATTTTAGCCAATAAGTTTAAATGTATAACCTCAATTGGTATGAGACCAATTGGAGGTGAAACTAGGCACAAAATGTGCCAACTTTCATTGAGAAAACATACCAAAATTCTGCTTGCAAGGTGACCTAAGAAAATGACCAATTCGGATTAGGTGCAATTAGGACCTGAAAAATGACCAATTGGGCAGCAGTGAGTGTTTAGGCCATAACTCACTCAAAACAGGTCCAATTGACCTGAAATTTTAACCATGAATAGTTAAGACCCATACCTACAAGTCTTATGAAGACACCAAAACCCAGAAATGACCAGAAGCAAGTCAAAAAGCTTGCACAAGTTCGGGTCCAAAAACTGGCCGAACCAAAGTTGACCAAATTGACCTAAAATTGACCTAATTTGATGCCATTTGACCAGCAATAGTGCAATGACCATAACTTGGTCTACTTAACTCGGATTGACCTGAAATTTTGCCCCGCGTGCAATAAGACATAGATCTACAAGTTTTTAGTTTTGACCGAAACCCGAAAACTGAGGGAACTAGGCCGTCCGGCTAGGTCAAACTAGTATCCCGAAATCCAGCAATTTGTAATGAAATGCAAGAAAACGCAATATACATAGAATTGAGTTTGGTAACACGTACCAATCCTAAAACATTATCGAATGTGACATATTAAGGACACCAAAACCTAATTTACCTAGAAAATATTGAGGGTCGGTATATTAAGTGATTAAGCAAATAATAGATTTGATGAACCACTTAACAAGCATTATCGATAGAGACAATTTAATTTAATCTTGAAACACTTTAAATTGTATTTCTCGATTAGTAAAGACTCGAGAAAGGGAAGGAAACACGAGTCGGACCAGGAAGACGATCATCGAGCTTTGTGCACAACTAGTTTTTAACTGATTTTGTTTTGAATATTTCATATGATTAAATGACATATTTTTCTTATGTATTATGTTTAACAAGCATTGGATTTAATTCAATGATTATTGAAATTGTTATAGTAGGTATGAATTTAGCTTTGTGAAATGGTATTTCCACAAGTATTAAGCATTGTTATGGATTGAATAAATTATGTTTTAGAAAATTGTTATAGAACATGTTTTGAATTGTGATGGCAATTTTCATGGAAAAATGCAATTGTATGATTTGAATTGTGATGAGCATAAAACTTTATTGGATATTGAAATTGACTTTGAATCGAATTGTATTGTGATTTATGCTCACTAAATGGATTGTGATATTGTTTTATATCTCACTATAGATGCTTGACTAGGTTATTACCCGTCTCTCTCATTTGTTGAGAAGACAATGGAGTTAGTTGTGTTTTGATTACCATGGTACGTGCACAGGCTTAGATTTTCCTCTGATTTGAGGTTAGATCTAAGTTTATTTTATCGTTATGGCCCTTGCAGAAGATTCATTATTGTGATGGTACTGTGCATGATGATTCGACCTCCCCGACCATAGGGAGTTAGAATCTGATTCGACCTCCCCGACCATAGGGAGTTAGAATCACATCGAATATGGCCCTTTCAGATTAGTCTTGCATGGTTAGTGAGATAAAAGAATGATTTTTGAGATAAAGAATGAGTTTTGAGATACAGTATGATTTTTGAGATACAGTATGATTTTTGAAATACATAATGATTTTTGAGATACAGAATGGCTTTTGAATGGTAAGGAATTTTGATTTCAATTATGGTTTATGTATAATTGATTTCGTTAGAATTATTTAAATGGATAGTCATGATTTGATAAATTGAATTTTGTGATCAAAGTCATTTATACAAATGATTTACATTATTGGCAATGAATATTTTGAGTTGTGGAATTTGATGAGTATTCAGATTTCCAAATTATTTATCAGAATTTTGTCAATGTATATTGTACTATGTTTTAAATTATAGTTGTGCACCAGAGTTCACCACTCAATGATAGCTTTGTATCTGTCGCAGTAAGAAGAGCATAGAGCGATAAGTAAATTTCCTTGAAGATATATTCAGATCAGTGTATATCATAGGTATACCCATGTACACGAGTTTTGATGTATGCGTGTAATAATATGTATGTAAATTATTTGAGCAGTTGTATAAAAACTCTTATAAAATATTTTGGTATGTAATTAAATGTAAATTATTGTAAATGTAAATTTGAGATTTCATTTACTTGAATAGTTTTGTATTATATTTCTTGTATCTCAGTCTTTGAAAAATTACTGTGGATTTGAGTTTGAGAAAAATGTTGTGTTGAGAAATATGTTGGAGTTGAGATTTGCAAATACATATTGAAGTGCTCTTTCTGAGTTTTTCAAGAACTGCTTTATCCAAAATACAGATGGCACTCTGCCAAAATTTTTAGAAACTCCAAATAAGTCAAATGTGTCGCTTTATCACTTGATTCAAAAAGGTTTTTCACACCTGTAAATAGTGCTCACCACTGTAAAAGAAGTAAGAAAAGTTTTTAAAATCCCTTGTAGTGTATTTAATGGGTTATCAGTAGACGGAGTTGGTAATTCATTAGGTATACTACGGGATCATGTTATGCCTTACAGAGGGCTAGGGTGTGACAATTTGTCTGAAGAATTCGGCCATTTGCTGGAACATGGCCTATGGAGGTTGAGCAGGCTCTGCTTGAGTTGGCGGGGCAGGTTCTCCCATACCCCCAGTCTCAGCTGTTGCAGGTGGAGCATGACTCTCCACTTCCTCCTCAACTGCTCTCTGTGATGTAGGGTCCATATCCTATTCAAAATAAGAAAGACAAACAGATCTGCATTAGTGTCACCTCGACTCTTACAAATACAATGCATGGTATGGACTCAATCTAGGCCTAGAAACGCCTAAACCATGCTCTGATACCACTAAATGTGACACCCCTTACCCGACTACAGTGTAGCCGAGCAAGTTATGCCACTCAGTGTGCCGGAGCACCAATTCATAGTTCTATTACAATTTATCCCTTTTAAATCATTTGTTTACAATTTTTTTTGATAAATCTAAATTTTTACGCAATTTTTATAGAAAATCCGTGAGTGCATTGTAAGTGGAAAAACAGTTCTTCTGAACCTGTTTAAAAATACTTCCAATAATTTCCAATCATTCACAAGCTCCATTTGTATCACATCAATTTACAACAATTTCTTAACAATTCCTCTATTTGTCATTCATTCATTTCACATTATCATTAGACTCAAATCATAAATAAATTCTCATATGTTATTTATATTCACAAATTATAAGTACTTACATTAATACAAAATTATATTACATTTGTTTCAAATATACATGATAAAATAAGAGTTTAATTACAAAATTTACAAAAATCATAAAATACAAAATGGGACCTAGTGTCCTACCAATGCGCTGTAGTCTGTGAGGTGACACGGACACTATGCAGAACTGTGAACGGCCTTACCCAATCTGTGGTCTACTGGGCCCTCTGTCCAAATCTTCAGTACCTACGCGTTGCAAGAGCGACGCGCTAAGCATAAAGCATAGTGGTGCCAATAATACAAGAAAATATAATATGCAAATAAAAATAATAATTTCCTAGCTATTGTGTTCATAAGAAATGAATAATTACTAACTTATTGTTTAGTCGAGGGCTAATTATGTTTTATGATATTAACTTCTTTATGCATTTTGTTAATTATTTTCTTCATGATCTTGAGCTTCTTTGTATTTTATTGTAATCATTCCTGATATTTAATTTTCGTATTTTCTTTAATAATCAGTTCAATTACAGTTATACTTTTTCATGCCCAAGTAACCTATACAAATTGACCGGACTGGATAAACGGGTAAACTAGCACTGGGTACCAGGTACCTCGGGCCGTCACACCATCGGTCATAATGTGTCTCCCGGTGTGCAAACAGAATGGCTAATAAGCCATAAGAGCAATAAGGCATAAAGTCAAGTAAAACATCATAATCAGTATAGCCATAGGCTATCACATCCTGAGAATGGCAATGAAGCCATACATCATCTGTGATCTTGCTATTAAAACCCTATTGGCATGCCAACCTATCCAAACCAATCACATTAGGCCTACTAGGGCATTTTGCACTTTTAAGTTTCACAATTTTTGAATTTCAAGTTTGAATATTATTATTCATTTCATTAGTCAACTAAAATATTGACTTTTGCATAAACAATAGGTACATTGGTTTTAATACTCCCAACATACCACATTTCGCATTCAAAATTTATTGGTATTGGTTAACAATATCATTTCTAAGCTTAAAATTTATGGAGCAGAATTTTAAGTTTTTATACCCAAACTTTACTGTTCCATTAGTTGCTGTTGCAGTGGGAATTTGGGAAAATGATAAACATGAAAGTTGTTCCTTATTTTGTCTAGTTGAATTTATTTTTTTGAATCACACCATTTAGAGTTTTGTAGCTCAAGTTATGGTCCAAAAACCACAACTGGCCGGATTGAAAAATTTCAGAACTGACCATATCTACAGTGCAGTAAACAATAACTTCCACTCTCTTGTTGAATAGGTTCTGGTCATAATTTGTGGTAGGTTCCTTCATGAAAGTTGTTGGCCTATATCTCAGCTTGTTTCTAGTAAAATTTCAGGTCAATTGGGTCATTCTACACTGAGTTATGGCCAAATGAACAATCACTGTTCATTTGGTCATTTTTCAGAAACTGGTTGTAGGACATCCGGATTGAGGTAAGTTTTTGGTCCACTTGGTTTGGTCTTATGGGCATGGTTTCTTCACCAAAGTTGTGCCATTATGTGTCTAGTTTCATGTCCAATTGGCCAAACACCAATTGAACCTACACAGCCAAAGTTATGGCTGTCCAAACAGGCTAGACTCACAGCCACACCTGCTGCTCTCACTAGGCAGCATACCAAATCAGTTTGTCATGCTATAATTCACTCCAAATTATGGTCAACTTACCTCAAATGGTCACTAATTGACCATTAGAATATTAATTCACCATTACATAAGCAAAGTCCAAGTTTCTCTCCAAAACCCTAATTCCCCATTTCAAATTCACACAACATACCTTAGTTAAACACACTAATTCATTATCCATATATATATACTTTAAACATCATCTCTAGTCCATTCTAAGCCCATCAAAACAATCAACCTTATCCCTTCCATAGGGCTGCCGAATTCCATGGTGTACATATTTCATACTCATTTTAAGTCCCTAACATGGAATAAGAGAGATATATGCATAAATAAGCACTAACCTTTTTGAAACCAACCTTGAGCTTGTTATTCTTCAAGATTTCTCCTAGAACCATAATAATCATAATCAATTATAACTTCACTTTCCTAAATTAAATATCCAATAAAAATTCAACAGCATTTCCCCTTAAATTGGACTAAATTCCTATCATAAATCTTAAATCCACAACCACCCATTAATACCCAATCTGGCAGCTTGTGCATTCAAATTTATATATAATGATCTAACCGTTAGATAAATCCCAAATTTTAACCATATATTCAAGACATCCATATACAATATCAGTAAAAATTTTAGCATCAAACAATCTCTATATCATGAGATATCAAAACATTAATTCAACCCTTCAAAATCTGAATTTTTGCAGAAATCAGTCTTACTCAGACAGCTCATGCAAAACAATTTATATCTCATAAACCACAAGTCTAAAATTCTCCAAATTTTAACCCAGAAGCCTCAACATCCCAAATATCATTTGTACCAAATTTCATAATTTTATAAGCATCCTAACTATTTATTTTTCTCAAATTTCAGTAGCCAAAATTCAGAATTCAACCTACAGACAGCCTGTGTTCAACAATATATTTCTTCAAATCCAACCGTTGAACAATCACCAAATTTTAACCATAACTTCTACACATACATACCTCAAACATATCCAAACATTAGCCGTAGATGTTGAGCCAAACTCACCTGGACGGAAGAGAAACATGCTGCCCTGCTGAACCCCTGTTTCTGCTACTGTTCATCTCCTTCTCCTTCTTCCTTTCTTTCTTTCTTTTCCTTTTCTCTCTCTTTCTCTCTTGATTCAGCCCGTATGAAGAAGGAAACTGCTGGTTTCTTTTGTTTTTATCTCATTTTTGCTTCATTTTTATCCCTTTTATTTATTTTGTCAAGTGGTGATTAGGTGGGAGTGCTTAGTGACATAAGCATGAGGTCAAAATTATAATTTTAATTCATTTTCTTTTCTTTTCTTCTCTACTCATTTCCAATTTAATTTTTAGCAATATTTATTCATATTTTAGATCATAATAATTATTTGCTTAACTGGACAAGTCGGCCAAAAATCATCTCTGAAGACAAAATGACCAAAATGCCCTCCGTTTGGCTTAACGGGCCAAAATTGTCTGTACCGATTGAAAAATTTTTATAAATATTTTCTTGGCATTCTAATGCCATAGGAACCTCAATGACCATTCTCTGGAGTCCCAAAAATTATTTTATGAATTTTTCCCCGGGTCTAGGGCTCCTAGTTGCGATAACCGCAACTTCCCACTAGGTTACCCATCGCTAGGGCACCGGCTCATTTAACTTGGTTGTATTTTATTTCTAAAATTTTTTTCTAAATTTTTCTTATTAATATTTGAGTTAATTATGGTCCCTCACTTTAGTTTAAATATTTTTCCGAACGTTCTAGCTGTCCGGACTGACACTGGTCACCGGATTAATAGAATGTACGGAGTTGCTACAGGGAGGGTGTTACATAACTGGCCGGATTACCTTTTACCCAGAATTTCTAGGCAGTCCTGGTTCTGCTAGATTTGGTAGCTCAATTTTGGATAACAATTTCATTTGGTTAAGTCTAGAATTTCAGTTTGTGTTCAACATGAAAGTTGTCCTAAATTGTCTAAGATTTTCATTGATATAAATTTCAGATCAATTGGACTTTTCTACACTGAGTTATGACTATTTGAATAAATACTATTCATTTGGTCATTTTCCAGGGATAACATGTTGGTCACCCGGATTAGGGTAGTTTTTAGGTCAACTTGGATTGGTTTTCTGGGTAGGGTTTCTTCAACAAATTTGTGCCATTATGTTTCTAGTTTCATGTCCAATTGGTCTTGCATCAATTGAACCTACACCTCTCAAGTTACAGCTTCCCAAACTTGCTGGACTCACATCCAGCCCTGCAGGTTACCTAAGGCAGCATACCTAACCTCAATTCCATTGTCATAAATCACTTCAATTCCTCACCAAATATAGCCAAATGGTCACTAATTGACCATTACAATGTTCATATACAATTACATGAGCAAACCCTAATTTTGCTCAAGTCCCCAAGTTTTCAAATTTCATTCATGCATTAAACTTACAGTTAAAGGTTCAATTACTCAACTCATGTCAAGGGCAGCTCACATACTACTTTGTTTCAAGGAAATTCATTAAACCCTAACCATCCCTAAGCTTCCAAAATTATAGGGATACATACATATAAATTTTGTTCCATTTTTCTTACAATTTCAAATATTCTCATGTCCTTAAACATGAATTGAGTGAGAGAGAGACGAAATTGGACACTAACCTTGAATGGAGTCAATTTCAAGCTTCACTAACTTCAATTTCTTAGCTTCTTTCTACTTTCAAATCCTTAATCAAGGTAAATAAGCAAGATTTAATGTTGAGGCTTAGGGTTTATATGGTGAAAGGAGGGAGAAAATCAAGCTTATAATGGGTGGAAATGGTGGATGGCCATGGAGTGTGCGTTTTGGCCAAGGAGAAAAAGACTATGGCTGATAGTTTTTTTTCTAGATTTTTTACTTCTTCTCTTTCTTTTTAATGTATTATAAGTGTATTTATTAAATTTTGATTGGCCAAAAATTTTTAAATGACCTCATGCTTACTTAATAATTCCTTATTATCTTCATTTCTTTTTTTTTCCTTTACTACTCACTGTTAATTTCATTTTTAGCAATGTTTATTTATATTTGATATCATATAATTTATGTACTTAATTGGACAAGTTGGTCAAAAATCATCTCTGAAGATAAAATGATCAAAATGCCCTCCGTTTGGCTTAACGAGCTAAAATTGTGTGTACCAATTGATTAAATTTTTCTTGTATTTTCTAAACAATTTATTGTCATTGAAACCTCAATAATCCTTCCTTGAAATTCCAAAAATTATTTAACAGGGTTTCCCCAGGGTCTAGGGTTGCTAACAGCCTTCATCGTCACTTCCCGTTAGGGTCACTCATCGCTGGGGCTACAACGCATTTAACCTTAGTGCATTTCATTTCCAAAAATTTTTCTTATTTTTTCTTATCATTATTTGGTTTATTTATAACTCCTCACTCTAGTCTAATTATATTTCCAGATATTCTAGCTGCCGGGACCAATATTGGTCACCAGAACGTATGGACTAGATAAAGTGAGGATGTTACAGGATTACTATGGATTTTGTCATTGGTCTACCCCATACTCAGAGGAATCATGATGCTATATGGGTCATAGTAAATTGTTTGACAAAGTTTGCACACTTCTTACCAGTCAAGATGGACTATTCTCTAGAAAGCTTGGCAGAATTGTATATTATAGAGATTGTGAGATTACATGGAGTACCTGTGTCCATTGTATTTGATAGGGATCCGAAGTTCACTTTTAGATTCTGGGGTAGTCTACACAAGGCCCTTGGGACTAGATTGAACTTTAGTACTACTTTTCATCCATAATTAGATGGGTAATCAGAAAGGGTTATTCAAGTTGTGGAAGACATGTTATGGGCTTATGTAATGGAATTTGAAGGTAGTTGGGATAAATATCTACCATTAGTGGAGTTTGCCTATAGCAATAGCTATTGGACTAGCATTGGCATGCCTCCCTACGAAGCATTGTATGGTAGAAAATGCAGGATGCCTCTATGTTAGGGTGAGGTTGGTGAAAGAAAGATGTTGGGCCCTAAACTTGCTCAAGAGACTGAGGATAAGGTGAGATTTATTAGGGACAGACTTAAAGTAGCCTCTGATAGACAGAAGTCCTATGTAGACTTAAAGAGGCGAGAGATCGAGTATCAAGTTGGAGACAAGGTATTCTTGAAAGTCTCTCCATGGAAGAAAATTGTGAGATTTAGGTGCAAGGGCAAATTAAGTCCCAGATTCATTAGGCCTTATGAGGTGATTGATAGGGTTGGACCTGTAGCATATAGACTAGCATTACCTCTAGAGTTGGAGAAAATCCATAATATTTTTCATGTCTCCATGGTGAGGAGGTACAGATCGAATCCATCACACATTTTACCAGTGGAAGAAATTGAGGTGACCACAGATTTAACCTATGACGAAGAACCCATGAGGATTTTGGCACATGAAGTGAGACAACTGAGGAACAAGTAGATACCCCTAGTTAAAGTGTTATAGAGACACTATTCAGGGCAAAAAGCCACTTGGGAGCGCGAAGATGACATGAAAAAAAAAAAAATACTCTCATCTGTTCCTAGAATGAGGTGCATTCTTATTTTGAGGATAAATTATCCTAAGTGGGGGAGAGTTGTAATATTCTCAAATTTAATCTAAAAAGTACTCATATAAATTACAAAATTAATTATGTGTGAAATTGCCTCTATTCATACCTAGAAATTTGGCCACCAAGGATTAGAAGACCAAATTGAATTAATTAATAAATTAAGGGGTAAGCAAGAGATCGGAGGGCTAACTTGAATTAACTACTAAGTTAAGGGGAAAAATTAGAAATTATAATAATAATAATAACAAAAAAAAAAAAAGAATAACTAATAGGAAATAGAAAGCACATTATGGACTAATGGGTAAAGGTGAAGGACCAATGAGTAAAAACTAACAAATTCACTTTACTTTCCCCTCCATGGCAGTCGACCATTCATCTCATTTCTTCCTCCTTTCTTTTTCCTTTCAACAGCCAATTTCTCTCAAATTAGAAGAAGAGACACCAAGTAAATACCCTAGAACATATCACTTTAGAGGCCTAAGTAAAGGGAGTAAGAATACTTGGTGATTCAAGCTTGAAGAAACCAAATTTCTTGAAGGATTTAGTAGAGATTTGAAGGAAGAGGGGCAGCAGCTGGTACTCAAATAAGGTTAGTGCTATAACCTATATTTTTTATCATGTTTGACTAGGGACTCCACTAAGAATAAGGAAGAAATACAAAGTAAAGAAAATGATAGCTTGAGTATGTATTGGAAGTTTGGAACTGCCAGTAGGCTACAAGATCAGTCACATTTAAAAATTCATAACTTGAACTAGGAATGTTGGATTGCTGTGATCTTTATGTCCATGGAAACTTTAAGGTGGTGTTTGAAGGCAAAACTTTTTATTGCTTAAATCTGGAATCTAACTAGATGATTTCTAGAAGCAAGGCAATTAACTTTAAAAATTCATATTTTATGCTACAAAACTTGAAATAGAGTGATTCTTAAACCGTTGGAAAGCTTAATCAATGCCTTAAAACTTTATAGTTATGGCCAAGAATTGATTTGGCTAGCTGCATAGTGATGTTTTTATATTTCCTATTACTACTTTGAATGTGATTGAAGTCTGCAATATGTTGCACATTTTTGTTCATAACTTGAAATGTAGACCTGATTTTGATATGATTCAAAATTGGAGATTTAAATAGACATATGAAAGTTGAATTATAAAAAATATGGCAATAAAATCCTATTTCTATGATTTTTGATAGAATTTTAAATTTGCTACACCTGTTTACCCAAATTGACTGAAAAATGCAATTATGTGATATTAATGATATTGATTATGAATGAGTTGTGAAAAAAGGGAAAATTGATAAGCATGTCTTGATTGAATAAATTATATGTAATATTGATAATGTGTATGCCCATTACAAGTCTAAAAATAGGTGGCATGAGGAAATTGACTAGTCACTAACTGAAATTATGCAAAATAACTTGGCTTATGCCATGATGAGGATACTTAGCTTATGCCATGATAAGAATACTTGACTTATGCCATAATGAGGATACTTGGCTTTATGTCATGAGGAGGATGCTTGGCTCCATGCCATGAGGATTATGCTTGGTTTATTACCATAAGTATTATGCTTGGCTTCAAAAGCCATAAGGATGATACTTGGCTACATAAACCATGAGGATACTTGTCACTTGAGTTATCTAGACATTGTACTTGGGCTAAAGAAATAAATAAAAAAGAGTATGTGAAAATGGTTATTCATGAAATGCTATGCACCTTGATTGTAAATGTATTTAACCTGAACATGCAAAAATTTGTGTAATTAAAAGCTATGCCATGTCATATTAAATTGTGTAGGATTGCACATTGTACTATTGAAATAAAATTATTTAAAACATGTCCCATGAGATTATGCATGATCGGCTCACATACATATTGCATGACATAATACCATTAAGTTGTAGCACCACTAAGCAAATTTGTTTAGCAGAGGGTTGTTTGAACTTTCTGTACATAATAAAAGTAAGGATAAAGAGCTGGCACGAGAGTGAAGGTGAATGGGTGACGTTTTGCTCAAAACTTGAGAAGACACCATATTATTTTGTACACATTAAAAAATTACATTGTATTAGGCAATTATGTTATGAAATATAATCCTTTAATGTGTAACTATTTAAATTTTATAAACTACATGGATGTTAAAAGAAGTCTTATATCTTGTAAATGCTTTTATATGTATATATATTATAAATTTTCAAGTATGTAAATTTATCTTAATTGATGAGATGGCTGTATAAATTATGGTTATTATGAGATGGGTTATGAATGAAACCACATAGGTTTCACATATGTCTTGGAGTAGCATGATAAATGTTGATAGGTATTTTAACAGGTTAGTCAAAATTTTAAGGAAAACTCCGTTAGATTTCTACCTTGAATTTGAAACTAAATTTCATTATTTAGGAAATTTTAAATAGATGGGAAACTTATAAATTTGGTTTCCTTATGACTTAAATAAATTTGAAATTTTTAAATCTACTGTTGTTTTTCCCTAAAATAAAGCATAATTAGAAATAAGGAAATTAATATTTGTCAGAGGGATTGTTAACCCTTGAGATATACTGCAACGCTCTCAGTTTAGGCAGTCCGTATATTCTACTGTTTCAGTGACTAGCGTCTGATCGGACAGCCAGAATGTTTGGGATTATACTTAAAATAGAGTGAGGAGCCATAAATAAGCTAAACAATGATTAAGCAAAGTTAAAGAGGAATCAAAGAATGAAATGCCAATGGGTTAAAGGAGCACAAGGTTCCAGCGATGGGTAACCCTAACAGGAAGAGACTGTGAATACAGTTGCCAACCCCAGGCTCGTGGGAAACCCTGTGAAATAAATATTTGGGACCTAATTGAAGGATTAATGAGGATTAATGAAAATAAAAATATCAAGGGAATGCAAGAAAATTTATGCCAATCAGTAAAGATAAATTTTGACCCGATGAAGGGCATTTTGGTCATTTGACAATTAGAGTTGACTTTTAACCACAATGTCAATTAAGTTAAGTGGAATTAATAAAATAAATTATGAAAGAATTTTTAATGAAAATTTAAAATAAAATATGCAATGGAAAGAAGGAAATAAAAGAAATAAAGATTTAATTCCCAAATTATGACATAAGCATGATGTATGGATGACTCAATTAAAATTTTTAAACAATAGAAATTAAAAAAACAAATATAAAGAAGACAAAAGAAATTAAAAGAAATAAAAATTGATCATCTTCTTCCTCTCCACCAAGTTGGCCGAAACCCTTTCCTTGCCATCTTCCTCCATTTTTGCTTGCTTAAGCTCATCAAACCCTAATTTCTTTCCATATTTTTCATAAGTCCCAAAACTAAAAATTATCCTAGAACCTTGCTAAGGTGATTGGAAGCCAAGAAAGTGAGGGAAACTTGAAGTTTCAACCTTGGAAAACATGCTAAGAAAGGTTAGTGCAATCTCTAGCTTTCTTTCTTCTTAAATTCTTGAAACTAGGTTGAAGTATGTTAGGATTGATTAAAATTTGAAGGAATTGATGCACAATTAAAACCCTTGAATTTCGGTCAACATTGATGGAGGGATGGACTGATGTGTTTGAGGACTTTAAGCTTGTTTATGTGTGTTGATGGATGTATATACATGATTTGTAATGGAAGTTTGAGTGAATTGTATGAATTTGAGAAGATGACCAATTAGGGTTTGGAGAATTAGGGGATTTGGTGTTATGATGCATCAATAATGTTCTTGAGGTCAATTAGTGACCAATTAATGTGTTTTGATGTTGAATTGATGTGTTGGTTGAGATGAGATAATAAGTTAGAAGTGTTGCTTGTGTGCTGGATTTCTGGACCTCTAAGTCCAATGTGCTTACATAGTTATAAGTAAGGCTAGACAGCTCTAATTGGTGTGAGGCCAATTCGATATGAAACTTAGGACATAATGCCACATTTTTCATGGAGAGTTGCTGCCCAAAAACTGAACACAAAATGACCTAAAATTTGCTTGAATCTGGGTAACCACTTGCTGGACCTGGAAAAATGATCATATGAATAGTAAATGTTCAAATGGGCATAACTCACTCTAGAAAGGTCAAAATGACTTGATTCTTGAACCAATGGAAAGGTTACACATAGGAGCACATTTTTTATGGAGAACACAGAGCCCAGTTCTGACTCTAACCCAACCAATTTGCTAGAAAACTTTAGGTTAACAATTATAACCTAAAATTTTAGACTTTGACCTACCCGACCAGTTTTGGCAAAAATGCCATAACTCAGTTCACAAAACTGCAAATGTAGTGATTTCAAAGCTAAAATCTCCATAAGACCTAGAACTACAATTTTGATGTTTTGACCAAAACCCAGAACCTAATACAATTTGGAGAATTTGCTAGAACAAGTCAGTTCTCCCAATTCTAAAAGTCCTAAACTTAAACTAAATAACCATTTGACCCCTAGATAGTTTTTCAATCATATCTCTCACTAGGAAATTCTAATTGGGATGAGCCATATTGTTCTGGAAACCTAAAAAATAGGACTCCAACTTTGATTGAAGAACTTTCCTCAAATTTTGAGTGTAAGAATCCTAAAATGGAAACCAAAAACACTGACCTGAACCTGATACCCTGAAGGCACAGGGTTCAGGAGTCCAGGTCAGTTAAATTGAACATAACTTACCTTACATAGCTTGAAAAACTATGATTCTTGAACCAGAGTGTCCCTAAGACATAGGGGAATAACTCATATCAAGAACCTTAGGCCTAAAAATGACTATACCATGCCCAAATGACTAGACAAAGTTGGTATTCCAGAATCTGCCTAGTTCTGGAACCATAAAGGGTCAATGAACCAGTTTTGGTAATTTGACCATAACTTAAGTTCTAAAACTGCAAATGACATGAATCAAAAAGGAAAACAAAGATAAGACATAGAGGAACAACTTCCATGAAGGAAGTGTGGCCAAACAGTGTCTACATCTTGGCCAATTTGCTAGGTAAATGTTAGGGGCCAGAATTGGTACCTAAAGGAAGGTTCAAGGAATTAATTAATACATGATATATATATATATATATATATATTACTTAAATGGTTTGTCAAATACATAAGTTACATAAAAATGAGATTGGAACCTATTTTTCCATTACAAATGACATGAAATTGCTATAAAGCACTAATAGTGTATAACATGAAATAATAAGTCAATAAGTACTTAATAACACTAATTTGCCCAAAGTATACCTAAACTTATGTATATAGCTTGGATCAATTGGTATACCAGTTAGGGATTACAGATTGCAGTACTGCTCATATAAATGATCATTGATAGACAATATCTGTCTGATATGATTATTCCTCTGGCTTTATGCTTGACATAATGTGATGATTGGCTCTTATGCCTGATCTGATTTCTAGCTTTATGCCTGCCCGCTGGCCTTGTGCCTAACATGACAGATATATACATGATAGACATATGGATGTCTAACTAGTATACTCCCATGTATCCAGTCTTTATAGTCTATTATAGGTTACTTGGGCACTAGTATAAATTTAATAAGACTGAATATGGAATAAATGAGCAGAAAAGATCCTGATAAACTTATTTGCTCCTAAAGTTCAACAAACATGTAAATGACTCAAAATTCATGAAATTTGCACTTCTTTATGAGATTATATATGGAATAATTATCTTTAAATTATTTAGTTATTTTTACTTTAATTTATGCACCACTAATCAATTCGCTTACCGCGTTGGTTTTCCACGCGTAGGTACTGGTGAGCAGGACCAGTCCAGATAATGAGTTGGAGCAGATTTCTAGTAGTGTGACATGTCACCTCAACAGTCTATTTTTGGTAGGGCCCATGTGTATTTAGCTTTTGTATTTTGATCATTGTACATAAGTGAGTGATGTAATTAAATTTTGAGATTTATATAATAATTTGCAAATTATGTACTTGACTCTTATAAATGAAATCAGATGAGATTTCTTTTCAAATTGAATTTATGAGAACTATGATGATATGACTGATTATATGATATGGATATGATAAAAGGTGAATTGATATAGATTGACATTATGATATGAAAATTCTAACAGGTAAATAGTAACACGCCAAACGCTAATAAAACAGAGGAGACTCTGCTTGGGTCTCCACAAAAATAAAATGTGATAAAAAAAATATGGGACATAATATTACAAATAAATATGACAAGATAAAATTGATAAGGTGCTACATAATATTACAAATAAATATGACAAGATAAAATAGATAAGGTGCTCTGGCACAGAATTTGGCACACCTTGCTCGGCTGCATTGTAGACCGGGTAAAGGGTGTTACATATACTCTTGAGTGTATCTCGGGGGCATGTGCACATTACTCTAGCTACAAATATGGTTTGGGTATTACACTTGTCCACTATCAGTCATATTTTTCATGTCTTCTACTGAAGGAAATGTTAAAAGAACAAAATTTCCACCCATAAATCTACATTGACAATTCAAGAATCCTTCCCTGAATATGGCTTCTGGTAAAGACGACAAATCGTAAGGTTTACAACATGGCCAATGAAACCATGATTAAGCCATTCATTATCATCTTTATCAGGTTCAAAAGAATAATGAACAATCTCCTTTTCAGATTTGAAAACTATAGGGATGCCTTTAACCATTTGCGAGTATGATCTGTTATTTTTTTCCTTTGTAGTGACCACACTGTGGACTTGTGTTCTTTCCTTTCTTGACATGTTCTATTGTCTCGAACTTCCTATTCATTGTGGAGGATTTATCATACTTGGCTATACTTACAGCCAATCTATTCTTATTTATCCAAGAACCATTGAACTTGAGAATCAATGACCAAATATCATTCACCCCAGAAATGTTGATGAACCTAAATATCTTGCACTGCTTGTTCAACTTCTTTGGGATATTAACATTATGAACCTTCCCATGTCTTTTAAAAATATTTCTTAGACCAAGTGCTGGCCATTTTAATGGTAAGTTATCCATAAACAAGTTAAGCATGATTCTTTATCCCCGTTAGATGAGTCCCTTTTCAGAAGGTCTAAAACATCCTTGGATGGATCACTCCTGGATTCTAGACATGGTCTTTTAGAATCCAATGAAGGATTCTACGATCGAACAAGAATGAGAGGGGAGAAGAGGTTGGTATTGAAAGGATGATGAGGAGGAGAGCAGGAGGCAAATGGAGGAAGGATAGCCATTGGGTTTTCTTTTTTGTTATGAATTTTATTGGTTGCAAATGGTTTTGTGTTGATAATTTATTCTTATTGTTATTATTAAATTTAAAATATAATGAAAATATTTTAGAGATTTGAAATATTTCTCTCTCCTATGACCCATATCCTAATAGAATCATGGATTGAAGACTCCTAGAAGTCAAATATATGAACAACTATCTTAATTTAAAAACAAATCGAATTGAATGACCATTTGAACTGAGAAGGGAAGGACTCATGCACATTCCCTAAGTAATAATAGAACATAATTTTATACACCAGTACTCACCTTGGCTGAAACATACAAAGAGAGAAATGGAATGGTTGTCACCTAAACTTCCTCATTTTGTTCTTAAGTTCTTTAGGGGTTTAAATTAAAGTCATAAGCTCTCTAGCTTATTGAATTTGAGTTCTAAAGGGCTTAAGGGATTTGAAACATTAAATATTCCTAGAGTTTGGAGTGTTTATAAAATGACAAAAGCTACTGTTTCAATCCATGCAAGGTGTACATACTGCAAAACTATGATTTGAGGGCACTAATCCAATCACTATGCATGCATTCAATTAATTAGAATGAGCTATATTTTTTGTTTTCATTATTTTAGGGGTTGTTTTAATTAAAATTTTTATCCTTTGCATATGTAAATTATTTAGGACATTAAATTTTTTATTCTTTGTATGGTTGAATTATCTTTGTAATTTTAGTTTTCTATTTTAATTATTTATTTTAAAGTATGAAATTCTTAATTTCACCTTCCTTCTCTTTAGTTTTAAGATTTTATATTTTAAAAAGGATGGTAATTTTGTTTTTTTCTTTTTTTACTTTTAGGAGTGTTGGATGTGTAATTCATTCCTTAGTTGCTTATTTTTATGTAACTGATTTTAGAACTTATAAATTAACATTTTTTTAGTTTTATTTTTTTTGTAATTATCTTTGAAAAGTTATGGACTTGACTTAGTTAGTAGAGGGCAAATTAGGGAACATGTTTTTGTTTATTCAATGTGGGTACAATGGATTAGTTATAATTGATGGGTTACACAGTGGGAGGTAACCATCTACCTTCCCCATACAAAGGTGAATAATGTTAGAAAAGATAGATGGGAAGACTCGAAATCGAAACCTCCCACTCCTTACACTTTAAAGGCATAAGAAACCAATTAGACTACCTTTGATTGGCAACTAGTGAACATGTTATAAGTTGTGGCCATAGTTAATATCTCTTTGACAATAATAGCTCCCTTTAAATTCAATTATATGTTTATTACCAAGAGAAGACAGGTCAAGTAAAGGAAGGAATGGGTTGGTAGGGAAAGGCGTCTCTTTTCCTCTCAAGCTTTTTTTCTCTTTGTGGTTTTAGTCCATCTTTCTTGCCTTGTTTTTTGGCCATTCTCTACCCCATCTAAGCAAGGGATAGCTCCCCCTTCTGCCTGAAGAGAGTGGGTCTCTCCCTCCCCACCTCTGGGTGGGTTTGTAGATAAGTTTTTATGGGTGCTTCTTTGTCACGACCCAACCTATGGGCCGGACCGGCACTAGGACCTGGGCCAGCCTAAAGCCCCCGAGGCCCGTAGTAAGCCTTAACTGTTCATTTACCCAATTCTAAGGCCCATTGGGCCCAAATTCAAGAAACCAAACGGACAGTCCCCATAAAATGGACTTTCCAACGGGGAGTTTTTGACTCACCCGACCTGTAAACACAATAAATACTCAATTGGGGAGCTCAGCTCACCCTCCACATACTCATCAACATAAAATAAATGGGAGCTCAGCTCCCTCATCCAATCCATCAACATGCATAACATATTTAAGTTTACAGGTCCAACATGATAAAAATATTACAGACCAAATTCAAATAAATATTGCTAACACATGCGGAAATTCTAGGAGTAATTAAAATTACACAAACATGGATAAACAACCTGCGAAGGATAAAAGCAGGTTAACCCAGAACAAAATATCCTCCTGTGGCCTGTAATATCAATCTTAACTATAATCTCTATAACTATCTGAAACTAATGCAACCTGTAGAGTGAAATGCAACATTAACATCATATTCACATCATAGCATCAAAAAGGTAATTTGGAGCACTCACGCACCCTGTAGCATCAATCATAATATATTGGGAGCGATCCCTCTCTTAAATCCAACTGGTGAAGAACTCAAGCGGACTTTCGCAATAAACCAAATCGAGGGTCAAGAACTCAAGCCGTGACTACCCCTCAAAGGAAGAACTCAAGCCGTGACTACCGTCCTATCCATAGTCCACACCACATCACACGCACGCCAACGCACTTTGCTCCAAATTACCACAACAACACTCATGGCACATTATGATTATGAATGCAACATAAATTGTGCCTAGAGTTTAACTACATAAATATATTCATATAAGTGATGCATGGGCATCTTGAACATATAATAATATCGAAATTATAATTAAAATTAATATTTTACTCACGGACTTAACGACAAATCGGAGGAAGAAGCTCACACGACAATTACATTACATCTATTTAATAAATTTGACTCAATACAAACAAAGAAAAATATCAAGTCGTCCTAAGTCGAAAATCAGTCTCCTATACCTAGGACCTACCCAACGCAAAAGGGCTAAAAACGCACTTCTATACTCACAATCCATATATCATTCAATCATATCACACAGCCCTCTGGGCCCATCAAATCATTTATCCATCACAATACGCAAAATTTCAATTTAGTCCTTATTATTGATCATTTTTGCAAAACGCCCAAACAAGCTCTAAAAATTATAAAACTTTGCGTCCTTAGCAATATTACTAAGCTATTGCAAAAAGAATCGTAATTTTCTAAGCTACCACGAATATTTTACGGATTTTTAATCCTATTTAAGCACTAGAAAATTACGAAAAAACAAGGTTTGGGTTTACCTTTGCGATTCCGCCTTCGGGACGACTCGACAATGGGGTAGGCAAAATCTCGGAGACTTTTGCCGAATTTCCGCGAATTGAGAATACCTACACGAAGCCCATAACACGGGGTTAGTACATAAATTTTCAGAATTTTCTAAGCTCATTTAATGCTCGGAAAAACCGTGACCGTAGGACCACCAAAAACGTTGTCGGAAAATTTTGAAATTAATATCCCGAAGCTCTCGTCGAGTGGAGCGTGCTAGTAGCCTCGGTTTCTCGTGGGATTCACGGTTTTGAAATCTAGCCCAAAAGTCGAAATGGCGAAAATCTTCGAGCAAAAATCGGACAATCCGCTCGATGGATTTGGCGTTCTTGGTGTCTATGGAAAGCTCTCGAGTAGATGATTTTAGACACAAGACCGGTCCAATCGGTGGCCGGATCGGCGGATTGGCCGTGGAAGTCGGCGAGGAGAGAGAAAGCGGGAGAGAAAAGAGAGGGACGGAGAAGAAAAAGGAAGAAGGAAAAGGATCTCGATTCGAAATACAAAATTTTGAATTTTCGAGGTCCAAAAATTCTGAAAAAAATTCCGTAAAACTCAGAAAAATACGTAGACTCCAAATATATTTTTAGTTTTGCCACGTGGTCTTTAAATTAATTTTTAAAAATCATCAAAGTTTATATTTTCGGAAAATCGAACCCAATTTTTAAAATCCGAAAAATCTCAAAAAAATTCCTAAAATTCAAATAAAATTAAAACACAGAAAATACTCATAAATAATAAAATTTTGGGGTGTTACATTCTTTTTCATGCAGACAGATATTTACAGAGAGGGACAATCTTGTTCGATTGAAGGTAAGCTTTTGGTTCTTGTAATTGTGACTATGTTTGATGGGTTAACTCTGTGAGAAGGAGTTCTCCTTTTATGCATCTGAATGGTATCTCAAGGGTCACTCTACCAACCTCTCTATTTCTGTCACTGGATCCAAATGGCTACCAGAGATTGAGATTGCTGAGTAGCTCTACTGTTCAGCCTTGTTGCAGGTCACTTGTAACATTCTCACTTTAACTAATCCATACGTTCTGCTGTTCTGGTAACCAATGTCGGTCCGGGCAGCTAGAATATTTGGAATCATACTTAGGCTAGAGTGAGGAGTTATAAATAAACCAAATAATGACAAAAAAAATTAAGAAAAACTTTTAAAAATGAAATGCACTAAGGTTAAATGAGCCGTAGCCCCAGTGATGATTGACCTTAACGGGAAGTGACGGCGAAGGCCATTAGTAACCCTAGACCTAGGGAAAACTCCATGAAATTATTTTTGAGATTTTAGGGAAGGATTATTGGGGTTTCAATGATAATAAAATGCTAAGAAAACATAAGGAAAATTTAATCAATCGGTACACACAATTTTAGTTCGTTAAGCAAAACAAATGGCATTTTGGTCATTTCATCTACAGAGATGATTTTGACTAACTTGTCCAATTAAGTAAGTGAATCATATGACATAAAATATGAATAAATATTTATGAAAAATTTATTAAAAATGAGTAATGAAAGAAGAAAAGAAAAGAAAAACAAAAATGAAATAAAAATCACATTTATGACATAAGCATGATGCAATTAAAATGTTTTACTCAATCAAATTTTGAAAAGTCATTATACACTACTTAAAAAGAGAGAAAATGAGTTAAAAAATGAAAAACAAATTCTGCCATTCATCTCCTTCAACCAGCCGACTCCCATTCTCTGTCCTTTCACCATTTTTATTCCAAACTTCTCACTAGAAATTGGTTGAAAAATCACCATAAAATCATAAGCTTTCTTCACAAAAACTCCTCACACCTTAAACCATCTCGAGGCAACAATTAGAAGAAGAAATGAAGGAGATTTATAAGTCACAAAAGAGGTTAGTGTCTAATATTTCATCTCTCTCTTTAATTTCTTGTTTAAGAACATGATTTAAGTTGAATTAGTAAGAAAAGAAATGAAAATTATGTGTGTATATATATATCCCATGATTTTGATAGCCATAGATGGGTTAGGATTTGATGAATTTCCTTGAAACAAAGTGGTATGTAAGCTGCCCTTGACATGAGTTGAGTAATTGAACAATTAAGTGCAAGTTTGATGCATGAATGGAACTTGAAAATTTGGAGACTTGAGCAAAATTAGGGTTTGCTCATGTAATGGTATATGAACATTGTAATGGTCAATTATTGACCATTTGGCTATATTTGATGAGGAATTAAAGTGATTTATGACAATGGAATTGAGGTTAGGTATGCTGCCCTAGGTGACCTGCAGGGCTGGGTGTGAGTCCAACAAGTTAAGGTAGCTGTAACTTGAAAGGTGTAGGTTT
This sequence comes from Hevea brasiliensis, assembly GCF_030052815.1. NCBI lineage: Eukaryota > Viridiplantae > Streptophyta > Magnoliopsida > Malpighiales > Euphorbiaceae > Hevea > Hevea brasiliensis. The sequence continues at coordinate 88,306,202 of NC_079500.1, forward strand.
AATTGGTGCAAGGCCAATTGGACATGAAACTAGACCTATAATGGCACAACTTTGGTGAAGAAACCCTACCCAGTAAACCAAACCAAGTTGACATAAAAACTACCCTAATCTGGGTGACCAATATGCTGTCCTTGGAAAATGACCAAATGAACAGTGTTTGTTCAAATGGTCATAACTCAGTGTAGAAAAGTCCAATTGACCTGAAATTTATATCAATGAAAAGCTTAGACAATTTAGAACAACTTTTATGAAGAATACCAAACCAAATTCTAACCATAACCCATCTGAATTCTAACCAAAGTCGGGGTATCAAAACTGCCAGAGCCATTTCTGCCTAGAAATTTTGGGTAGATACTAATCCGGCCAGTCCTAAAGAAAGTAGCATAACTTGAGCTAGAAAAATCCAAATGGAGTGATTCAAAAAGGAAATTAAAGAAAACATATAAAGGAACAACTTTGATTAAGAACATTTGGCAAAATTCTCATTGTAGAATTGTTTAATGAAATAGTGAACTCTAGCACCCAAAACTGAAATTTTTGATTTATTTCCTATTGGTTTTATGTATTGATTGGCAACTAATGCCAACACTTTTATGAACCAAAATGTGGTATCTTGGTGAACTTAGGTTCAACAAATCTATTATAAATTAAAAATTCAACATTTGAGTGGAAATAGTCAAGTGAATAATGACATTTACATTACAAAAATAAATAATTAAATCATTAACTATGTAAAATGCCCTAGTATGCCTAGAATGATTGGTTTGGATAGGTTGGCATGCCAATAGGGTTCTGTTAGCAGTACTGCATATGGCTTTATGTCATTCTGTGTTTTATGGCCTTACGTGCCATTATGTGATATAATAGTCTTTGGCTATTTTGATTGAGTTTACTATACTTGGTTTTCATGCCTAATAAATATTACAGCTTATTAACTGTTTTGTTGCACACCGAGAGACACAATGTGACCGATGATGTGATGACCTAAGGTACTTGGTACCCAGTGCCAGTTTATCCGTTTATCCAGTTCAGTCGACTAGTATAGGTTACTTGGGCAATCAAGATAAATCTTACTAAATTTTAATAAAATAATACTACAATAATTGTCAGAAACTTAGTCTACATAAAATGTCAGCATACATTCTGTACATCCATTTTATTTTAGCTATTTTATTTTATATTGGCACCATTAAGCAGTATTGCTTTGCGTGTTGCTTTTGCCACGCGCAGGTACTGGAGACATAGCTAGGAAGCCTAGCAGACCTCAAACCGGGTGATTAGTCAGATCTACGCAGAGTCCAGAGTCAACTCTTATTTGTAGTGCACTTGGTAGGATATTAGGATTTTGGGTTGTATTTTGTACTTTGCATTTTGTACTAGTTCATGATTGTAATTACAAACTCAGGAAATCATATGATAATGTAAATATATGAAGTTACATGTTACTGTAATTATCAGTATATTTTATTGAGAAATAAAATGTTAGGGAGTTATTCATGAAATTGATTCAAAATGTGATATGAACAAAATTTTGAAAATTGTGTTGAAGTTAGTAGATTGAGTTGATATGTATGTATATTGGAGTTCTAGATCTGAAAACCATATTGGAAGTGTTTTTTAACACGTTCAGAAGAACTATTTTTTCAATTTACAGCCAGCACTCTACCAGATTTTCTATAAAATTTACGGAAAATTCAGATTAATCAAATTTGCAATTAAATGATATAATTGGTAAAACTTTACACTTAGTGACTAATTAATAAATGAATTAAGAAGGGTAAATTGTAATGGAATAAGATATAGTGCTCCGGCACACTGTGTGACATATCTTGCTCGGCTACACTGTAGACGGGTAAGGGGTGTCCCATTTAGTGGTATCAGAGCATCGGTTTAGGCTTTTCTAGGCCTAGATAGAGTGCATACCATTGCATTGCATTTGTAAGTGTTGAGGTGACACTGATGCAGATCTGTTTGTTTTCTTATTTTGATTAGAATATGGATCCTGCTTCTCAAAGAGCAGTTGATGAAGAGGTGGAGAGTCATGCTCCACCAAGGGCTAAATCAGGAGACAGGGGAGAACCTGCTCCACCAGCAACTGAGGCACCTGCCCAACCTCAGTTTGCGTTATTCCAGCAAATGACTAAATTTTACCGATAAATGATGGGGGCAATTCCACCACCACAACCACAGCCACAACCTCCACCACCACCACATAAGTCCAATCTGGAAAAGCTACGAAAACATGGGGCTATAGATTTCTTTGGGAAGAAGGAGGATGACTCCATGATAGCTGAAAATTGGTTGGATAGAACTGAAAGAGTGTTGAAACATCTTCATTGCACCCTCGAGCAGAACCTGGAGGATGCTGTGTACCCTCGAGCAGAACCTAGAGGATGCTGTGTCCCTACTTCAAGATGATGCACACCAGTGGTGGGACACAGTATCCAGTGAGGTGCATCCAGATTAGATCACCTGGGATTTCTTCCTCACAAAGTTTCAGGAAGAAGTATATTAGTAAAGTGTACCTAGAAGAGAGAAGAAGAGAATTTATTAGTCTAAGACAGAGGCAGCTATCAGTGGCAAAATATGAGCGTGAATTTGTCAGACTGAGCCGATATGGGAGGGAGATAGTCCCTACAGAGGCTGAGAGGTGTAGAAGTTTTGAAAAAGGGCTAAATGACAATATTAAGGTCATGATAACAGCATTAGAGATTATGGATTTTGCCAAATTAGTCAATGCTGCATTGAAAGTAGAAAGAGTCAGAATAAATGAGCAAAACAGAAGGAAAAGACAGTAGAAAAGGGGTCTAGGTCAGTCCAGCTCATTCTCTGCTCCCAGTAAAAAGTTTAAGGGTCCTCCTGCTCAGAGTTTGGGTCAACCACAAGGTCATGATCATTCCCAGGGGCCCAGACCATAGTTCACACCTAGGAGAGGCCAGTCCACCCCATCTATGGGCAGCTCTCTAGGGGCGGTGTTCAGGGGACTATCCCCAGCATCTTCTGCCTATCCATACTGCTAGAAGTGGCATAAGGGGGAGTGTTGGCGAATGACTGGTGCTTGCTTACGATGCGAGTATACTGAACATCAGATCAGAAACTATCCGAAGAGGACTACTACAACTGCCCCAACACAAGTAGATAGGCCTGCCCCTGCACCTCAAAGGGGTAGGAAGTTCGGTAAATCTGAGGCAGCTGGTCCATCACAAAGGCCTGCATCTGAGTCAGCCGAGAGGCCAGAGGCCAGAGTACCTTCCAGAGCTTATGCCATGAGAGCCCAGGAGGAGCAAGATGCCCCAGATGTCATTAGGGGTACATTCTTCCTCTACACTTTGCCTGTGCATGCATTGGTGAATCCGGGATCTACCCATTCATATATCTGTATCAAGCTACCCGTAGAGAGGGGAGTCTCAGTAGAGGAGAGTGACCAAGACATTCTGGTCACAAATCCACTAGGCCACAGTATGGTAGTGAATAAGGTGTATAAAAGTTACCCGTTGAGGATTCAGGGGCATGAATTCTCGGCAGACCTAATTGAATTGCCCTTCCACGGGTTTGACGTGATTTTGGGAATGGACTGGTTGTCACTTCATCAGGCAATAGTTGATTGTAAACTGAAGAGGATTTCTCTGAACACTCCTGAGGGTAATGAGATTACAGTTGTAGGGGAACGGATAGATTTCTTGTCCAATGTCATCTCATCCACAGTTGCAAGAAAATTGATGAGAAAGGGCTGTGAAGCCTACCTAGCACATGTGGTTGATACTAGGCAGGCTAAGCCAAACCTGTGTAATATACCCACAGTAAGAGACTTCCCATATGTGTTTCTTGAAGAATTGTCTGGTTTACTACCAGAAAGGAAAGTCGAATTTGCTATTGAGGTAATGCCGGGTATAGCACCAATTTCTATTGCTCCTTATAGGATAGCCCCCACTGAATTGAAGGAGTTAAAAATCCAGTTGTAAGAGTTACTGGATAAGGGGTTCATATGCCCCAGTGTGTCACCATGGGGAGATCTATTGCTGTTTGTGAAGAAGAAGGATGGGACCTTAAGATTGTGCATTGATTACTGGCAATTGAACAAAGTAACTGTGAAGAATAAATATCCGTTGCCCAGAATTGATGATCTATTTGATCAATTGAAGGGAGCCGGTGTATTTTCAAAAATTGATCTCAGATCAGGGTATCATCAGCTTAGGGTAAAGGATACAGATGTGTCTAAAACTGCATTCAGAACTCGATATGGGCATTATGAATTCCTAGTGATGCCATTTGGGTTAACAAATGCACCAGCAGCATTCATGGACCTTATGAACCGTATCTTTCATCCATATTTAAATCGGTTTGTAGTGGTCTTTATTGATGATATTCTGGTGTATTCCAAGACTAGGGAAGAACACGATGAACATTTGAGGATTGTTCTGCAAACCCTGCGAGAAAAGAAGCTATATGCTAAGCTATCCAAGTGTGACTTCTGGATGAGTGAAATCTCCTTCCTTGGACATATAGTATTAGCTGAGGGGATTAGAGTGGATCCCAAGAAGATAGAAGCAGTGATGGAATGGAAGCCTCCCAGAAATACAACTGAGGTCAGAAGTTTCTTGGGGCTAGCTAGGTATTACAGAAGATTTGTGAAGAGGTTCTCTCTCATAGCTGCTCCAATGACCAAGCTATTACACAAGGATGTGAAATTTGGCTGGAACGATAAGTGTCAAGCCAGTTTTGAGAGTCTGAAGGCTATGTTAACAAAGGCAACAGTGTTAACACAGCCGGTGTCAGGAAAGGACTTCATGATCTGCAGTGATGCCTCACATAATGGGTTAGGGTGTGTTCTGATGCAAGAGGGGAAAGTGGTCACCTATGCTTCCAGGCAATTAAGGCCATATGAATAGAACTACCCTACTCATGATTTGGAGCTAGCAGCAATTATCTTCGCACTGAAGATATGGAGGCATTATTTGTATAGTGAAAAGTGCTACATCTATACAGACCACAAAAGTCTAAAATAATTGCCAACCTAGAAGGAGCTCAACCTTAGACAGAGGCGATGGATTGAGTTCCTAAAGGACTATAATTGTGTGATAGATTACCATCCTAGGAAGGCAAATGTAGTTATTGATGCCTTGAGCATAGAGTCCATCACAGCTTTAAGATCACTAAATGCCCATCTGTCCCTAGCTCAAGATGGAGCTATTTTGGCTGAGTTACAAGTGAGGCCAAATCTACTATAGCAGATATAAGATGGGCAGAAGGCAGATGAAAAATTAATGGCTATTGTGGGTAAAATCTCAGAGGAAAAAGAAACTGATTATAAGGTGAAAGCAGATGGGTGTCTGTACTACAAAGGAAGAGTGTGTGTATCGGATAATGGGGAAATGAAGATCAGTATCTTGAAAGAGGCACACACTAGTGTTTATGCTATGCACCTAGGAAGCATAAAAATGTATAATGATTTGAAGCCTCATTATTGGTGGCCTGGTATGAAGAAGGATATAGCTGACTATGTTACTAAGTGCTTGACATCTCAGCAAGTTAAGCAGAACATCAAGTTCTATCAGAATTGCTACAGCCTATAAGCATACCTGAATGGAAATGGGATTGGGTCACTATGGATTTTATCAGTGGTCTACCTTTCACCCAGAAGAAGCATGATACAGTGTGGGTGATAGTGGATAGATTGACGAAGTCAGCATATTTTCTGCCAGTTAGGACTGACTACTCACTGGAGAAGTTAGCAGAGTTGTATATCAGTGAAATAGTTAGACTGCACGGAATCCCACTTTCCATCATATCTGATCGAGACCCAAGGTTTACATCAAGATTTTGGAAGAAGTTGTAAGAAGCCTTGGGCACACAACTCTACTTTAGCACAGCTTTTCATCCTCAGACGGATGGACAGTCGGAACGAGTAATCTAGGTCCTTAAGGATATGCTAAGAAGTTGTGTCATTGAGTTTGAGGGGAGTTGGGATAGATATCTCCCAATGGCAGAATTCGCATACAATAATAGCTACCAAGCTAGCATTCAAATGGCCCCGTACGAAGCACTGTATGGGAGGAAGTGTAGAACCCCAGTATGTTGGACTGAATTGGGCGAAGATAAGCTGGTAGGACCATACTTGGTGAAACAGACTGAGGAGAAAGTAAAGATAATCAAAGCTAATTTAAAGGTTGCTTCAGATAGACAGAAATCTTATGCCGACTTGAAGAGAAAAGAGATAGAGTATGCAGATGGCTACAAAGTGTTTCTCAAAGTCTCACTGTGGAGTACTGAGGTTTGGAAGGAAGGGTAAGTTAAGCCCTAGGTTCATTGGCTCATATGAAGTCATTGAACGTGTGGGACCAGTGGCCTATCGGCTAGCTTTACCGCCAGAACTGGATAAGATCCACAATGTATTTCATGTGTCTATGCTAAGAAGATACCGCTCAGACCCTTCACATGTCATCTCCATGGAAGAGATTGAAATCCAATCGGACTTGACATATGCAGAAGAACCCATACAGATTCTGGCTTGGAAAGTGAAGGAACTGAGAAATAAATAAATTCCACTGGTGAAAGTACTTTGGAGGCACCATAATACCGAGGAGGTAACTTGGGAAAGTGAAGAGAAGATGAGGCAACAGTTTCCTATTTTTGCTTGGTTTTATAACCCCGCAAGTGCATGGATCGCTAACAAGTAATAAAGTGATGAGTAGAGTATCATTCCCACGAGGAATTTGTTTAGCAAGTACCAATCTACATAGTAATTTTGACTATTTAGGCTATCGAATACTTAGGGAATGAAGTTTGTTAACTTTAAACACTAGAATGGTAAACTTAAAATGAAATGATTTATTTTGAAACAATTCTGGAATTAAGATTTCACACTTGAATCTTACTAGGGATGTTATCTAGTTTATTTGCTGGATTGAGAGTCATTTTCCTTGATGGAAATCAGTCCTAAGTTATCCTAAATCATCTCTCAAGGCACCTAGGGTGTATTCTAATTAACTTAAACCCTACTTTCGTAGCGATTAAATTAATTAAAATTCTTTAAGATTTTTTACCAATTTTGAAGTTGCACAAAGGTATCAGCCTATGTCTAGGTCAGAATTTCTAGGTTCAAGATCTTGATTTTCTAATGTTAATCTTTACCTTTCAGTCCTTCAATTAATATCTACAATCATGGCTAAGTGGGTACCAGCACATAGCATGCATTAAGATCACAAGAAATTAAATCAAGAAACGAATCTCAAATCCAATAAATAAAACTTAGTGTTCATCCATAATAATAATTACAAGCGTTACTCTCCCAAATCTAGAATAAGAAAACTACTCACTCATGGTGAGTTTAGCAAACATCATGATAAAAGGTAAAAATAATAAAAAGAAAATCATGTAGAAGAAATAAAATAATAAAAATCTGTTTAGGGAGATGAAACGAAGGAACCGAAGAGAGTTTGCAGCTTTGATCTAATGGAGCTTCAGCTGGAAAACTCCTTTTTGTAATGATGTTTCTCTCCTCGAGACGGTTGCAGAGTGTGGATTTCTCTCCTTCAAAAACTCCTCAAAAGTGATGTCAAAAGATAAAAGAGAAAGTCGCCCGTCCAACCTGCCAACTGTCAGTCCCTATCAATCCCCTGTTTTCTCTTCTATTTATAGTGGTTTCTCTAGGGTTAGGTCATTTTGAGTCCAAAAGGCTTTAGGAGTCTCATTTGAATCAGAAAACAGGAGGGGAATTCGAGTTACAAAACTGGCTGCCGCATAGTACATGGCCCGTATGTCACTACACGGGTCCCGACATATAGGGCCATGTAACTTGCTGGAGGAGAATTGCGAAGTTTTGCATTGGCACAGAGAGTTACATGGGTCTGCGCCAACTACACAGGCCTGCGCCAACTACACAGGCCTGGTTACACGGGTCGTGTACTATTGCTCCCATAAGGTTCTTCAAGCTTGTGTCCGATAGAGACTTACACGGGTTCCTGCAGATTACACGGGTCTAATTACACGACCCGTTTACTTGTATTTCTCCATTGATTCTCTTGGCTTTCTTCTGGCAGAGAGTTACACGGGTCTGTGGCTTGGTTTACACGACCCGTGTACTTTGTATCAGCAGCAATTCTCTATCTCTTGACTTCTCCAGGCTTTCCTTTGCACTCCTATACTCTGGGGCTTCACCCAAACACATGAAATGATGCAAAAAACATGGAATTAAGGGCTTGCCAATAGAAATTACAAAAACTAATGAAATCAACTACTATGCATGAAAATACTTGCCTAAATACTATGAAATAGTATACAAATGTGCTTAAAAACAGCTATACAATTCAAGTGTATCATTCCTTCAGCTGTTTGCATCAGGTAATTTCGAGGACGAAATTTTTATTAGAGGGGAAGAGCTATAACATCCTCACTTTAGCTAATCCATACATTCTACTGTTCCAGTGACCAATGTCAGTTCGGGCAGCTAGAATATTTGGAATCATAATTAGACTAGAGTGAGGAGTTATAAATAAACCAAATAATGATAAGAAAAATTAAGGAAAATTTTTAAAAATGAAATGCACTAAGGTTAAATGAGCCATAGCCCCAGTGATGAGTGACCCTGACGGGAAGTGACGGCAAAGGCCGTTAGTAACCCTAGACTCAGGGAAAACTCCATGAAATCATTTTTGGGATTTCAGGGAAGGATTATTGGGGTTTCAATGATAATAAAATGCTAAGAAAACACAAGGAAAATTTAATCAATCAGTACACACAATTTTAGTTCGTTAAGCAAAATGAAGGGCATTTTGGTCATTTCATCTGCAGAGATGATTTTTGACCAACTTGTCTAATTAAGTAAATGAATTATATGACATAAAATATGAATAAATATTTATGAAAATTTTATTAAAAATGAGTAATGAAAGAAGAAAAGAAAAGAAAAACAAAAAAGAAATAAAAATCACATTTATAAATAAGCATGATGCAATTAAAATGTTTTTACTCAATCAAATTTTGACAAGTCATTATACACTACTTAAAAAGAGAGAAAACGAGTTAAAAAATGAAAAACAAATTCTACCATTCATCTCCTTCAACTAGCCGACTCCCATTCTCTGTCCTTTCACCATTTTTATTCCAAACTTCTCACTAGAAATTGCTTGAAAAACCACCATAAAATCATAAGCTTTCTTCACAAAAACTCCTCCTCACACCTTAAACCATCTCTAAGCAGAAATTAGAAGAAGAAATTAAGGAGATTTATAAGCTCAAGTTGGCTCCCAAAACAGGTTAGTGTCTAATATTTCATCTCTCTCTTTAATTTCTTATTTAAGAACATGATTTAAGTTGAATTAGTAAGAAAAGAAATGAAAATTATGTGTATATATATATATATCCCATGATTTCGGCAGCCATATATGGGTTAGGATTTGATGAATTTCTTTGAAACAAAGTGGTATGTAAGCTGCCCTTGACATGAGTTGAGTAATTGAACAATTAAGTGCAAGTTTGATACATGAATGGAACTTGAAAATTTGGAGACTTGAGCAAAATTAGGGTTTGCTCATGTAATGGTATATGAACATTGTAATGGTCAATTAGTGACCATTAAGCTTTATTTGATGAGGAATTAAAGTGATTTATGACAATAGAATTGAGGTTAGGTATGCTGCCCTAGGTGACCTACAGGGCTAGGTGTGAGTCCAGCAAGTTGGGGCAGTTGTAACTTGAAAGGTGTAGGTTTAATTGGTACAAGGCTAATTGGACATGAAACTAGACCTATAATGGCACAACTTTGGTGAAGAAACCCTGCTCAGAATACCAAACCAAGTTGACCTACAAAACTACCCTAATCCGGGTGACCAATATGCTATCCCTGGAAAATGACTAAATGAACAGTGTTTGTTCAAATTGTTATAACTCAGTCTAGAAAAGTCCAATTGACCTGAAATTTATATCAATGAAAGCTTAGACAATTTAAAACAACTTTCATGAAGAACACCAAACCAAATTCTGACCATAACGCATCTGAATTGCTAACCAAAATTAGGGCATCAAAACTGCAGGACCATTTTTGCCCAGAAATTCTGGGTAGATGCTTATCTAGCCAGTCCTAAAGAAAGTAGCATAACTTGAGTTAGAAAATTCCAAATGGAGTGATTCAAAAAGAAAATTAAAGAAGACACATAAAGGAACAACTTTGATTAAGAACATTTGGCAAAATTCTCATTGTAGAATTGCCTAATGGAACAGTGAACTCTAGCACCTAAAACTGAAATTTTTGATTTATTTCCTATTGGTTTTAAGTATTAATTAGCAACTAATGCCAACACTTTTATGAACCAAAATGTGGTATCTTTGTGAAGTTAGGTTCAACAAATCTATTGTAAATTAAAAAGTCAACCTTTGAGTGGAAATAGTTAAGTGAATAGTGACATATACATTACAAAAATAAATAATTAAATCATTAACTATGTAAAATGCCTTAGTATGCCTAGAATGATTGGTTTGGATAGGTTGGCATGCCAATAGGGTTCTATTAGCAGTATTGCATATGGCTTTATGCCATTCTGTGTTTTATGGCATTACCTACCATTCTGTGATATAATAGACTTTGGCTATTTTAATTGAGTTTACTATACTTGGGTTTCATGCCTAATAAATATTATAGCTTATTAGCTATTCTGTTGCACACCAAGAGACACAATGTGACTGATGGTGTGATGGCCTGAGGTACTTGGTACCCAGTGCCAGTTTACCCATTTATCCAGTCCAGTCGACTAGTATAGATTACTTGGGCAATCAAGATAAATCTTACCAAATTTTAATTAAATAATACTACAATAATTGCCAGAAACTTAGTCCACATAAAATGTCAGTATACATTCTGTACATCCATTTTATTTTAACTATTTTATTTTATATTGACACCACTAAGCAGTATTACTTAGCGCGTCGCTTTTGCCACGCTCAAGTACTAGAGACATAGCTGGGGAGCCCAACAGACCTCAGACTGAGTGATTAGTCAGATCTGCGCAGAGTCCAGAGTCACCTCTTATCTGTAATGCACATGGTAGGATATTAGGATTTTGAGTTGTATTTTGTACTTTGCATTTTGTACTAGTTCATGATTGTAATTACAAACTTAGGAAATCATATGATAATGTAAATATATGAAATTACATGTTACTGTAATTATCAGTACATTTTGTTGAGAAATAAAATGTTGGGGAGTTATTCATGAAATTGATTCAAAATGTGATATGAACAAAATTTTGAAGATTGTGTTGAAATTTGGAGATTGAGTTGATATGTATGTATATTGGAGTTCTGGATCTGAAAACCATATTGGAAGTTTTTTTTAACAGGTTTAGAAGAACTGTTTTTTCTAATTTACAGCCGGCACTCTGTCGGATTTTTTATAAAATTTGCGAAAAATTCAGATTAATCAAATTTATAAATAAATGATATAATTGGTAAAACTTTACACTTAGTGACTAATTAATAAATGAATTAAGAAAGGTAAATTGTAATGGAATAAGATATGGTGCTCCAGCACACTGTGTGACATATCTCGCTCGGCTACACTGTAGATGAGTAAAGGGTGTCACATCACTATTTGCTTTGTTTTGTGAAGAACCTAGGCCCTCTCTGCTATTTTTGGATTGGGTTTTCTTGCTATTTTTTTTAGTTTGTTTTGCTCAAGAGGAACAAACCCACACCCCCCTCCCTTTAAACTCCAAATCGCTAGACTTCAGTGGTGGTGTGATAACATCAGCTTCCTTTCAATCTCCAGAGAATGGAGATGTAGCGACTGTGTCTTTCTTCTCCAGATTGGTGGAGATGCTAAGGTTTCTTAGTTCTTGGGCTTATTTACCCTTGTATTTTGGATTGCTATTAGAACCTGAGCTTTTGTTCTTTAATTTTGGTGATGTTGGGCCTATTTCTTTGCATTTATTTTTTATCCTAAACTTATACAATATATTTTTAATCCATTGTTAATGAAATATTATCTTTAGAAAAAAAAAATTCAATTACATGTATTTAACTTATTTTTTCAGTTGGATCCCAGCTCAGTTTGAGCTTTTCTATATATATACTCTTAATACCTTTAATATTATTTTTTTTTTTTTGGGGGGGGGGGGGGGGGGTTTAAGGTTTTTCTTTTTATTTATATGCATTGGAAACTTATTAATTTAATGGTGCCATAAATAAATAAAATGGGAAATTTATTAAAAAAATTAATATATATATATTAATAAATTTCCCATTTTATTTATTTATGGCACCATTAAATTAATAAGAGTATATATATATATATATATATATATATATATATATATATATATATATATATATATATATATATATATATATATATATATCTGAGTGTATAAATTAATTTATACACTCAGCCAATTAGAAATTATAATTATATATATATAATAAGACCTATTATATTTTTAGATAGGATTCATCATGATTTTAAATTATTTGTTAATATTTTATTTTATATATATATATAGGGGTAATTTATTATTCCTAATTGTCAACAACACAAATTAATTAATCCAACCTTAGCTAGGCTTATCTAGTAATTTACAAAGGTAGTTGGTGTTGCAAAGCGTGTGGGACCAAATTAGTGAATCTAACCGTCACAAGCATGTGCATAGAATGATGATGGTTATTTACCAGTCATTATAAAACTAATAACCATATATGTCTTTATTATAGCTCCTAGAGTTTCCATTGACTTGTGCCATTTTTGGTCTAAAGCTAAACAATGACTATGGCCCCCCTCTCTCTTTCTCTCTCTATCTGAGCTAAACTATTGTTTTCAATGGAAAAAAATAAAAATAAAAATACTCTTTAACTTAATTTTATTGGATCAACAATATATAACTTTAATTTTTGTTTTTCTGCGGTGTGAGATTCTATATTTCTCATCATTATTTGAGCTTTTATTTAAAATTAATATTTTTAAAAAAATTATAATTACAATGATAATTGTGACCCTTTATCTATATGAACAAAATGAGAGGAAAATTTTAGCATACATTCGAAGTATTAAAACATAATGCTCCCTATAACATATAGTTATAGTTATTCTCTGAATTAAGAGAAGTGCGTCTCATATCTTGTAAGAGAAGAAGCATACGCTTTAAGAGAATACTATTGTTTGAAGGAAAAACTCTTATCCAACACCTTAATTCTATTTGATAAATAGATATTATTAGGTACACTCTGTGCATCTGTATCATATCTCACAAGTATATGAGCTCATTCACCATATTGCAAGAGAGCTCACTTTTCTATGAAAACATGAGCACTGTTTTTATGTGCACTAAGAGTATTCTATAATATTCTATGGATGAAGATTATATAACTTTAATTTTGTAGATTTTTTTTTCTTAGTTGTTGATGAAAAACATCTAAAAAAAATTCAGAAAAGTGGTTTAAGCTTAAGGATCCAATTTATCTGTTTATTGGGTTTGTTATCAAGCTAACTTGGTTGCGCATTCCTTAGCAAAAATGGCTTCGTTGTATGCACGCATTAATTATTAGGAAATTGGTGACAATTACTTCTAGTGGCGTGCAGTGTTGTTGGGGCAAAAAATATAACTGAAAGTCTAGAAAATTTATCATAAGGAGCATGGAATTATAGTATTGATGATTTGTGATTGGTGTAGCTCAAAGAATTAGCCATGATAGTGGGATCTAATTAGTTGCACTAATTATGGCAGACAATCACCATGAATGGTAGGAGTGCAGAGTGCTTCATGGAAAGGGGGAAAAAATCTCTGGGAAGATTTATGCTTTGCTTGTTCTGGTCATACTTGACAATCATTGTTCTACTTTACCATAACAGAAAAGCAAAAGCAATAGAATAAATTAATAATCTCCACTATGCAAAGAAAAAAAGGATATATCTCTATAAATTCATATGATGGAATTTTTTTTTTTTTTTTTTTTTTGCTATTTTTGGAGAAATTCAGAATACATTTTCACATTTTGCATAATCAAGTCTCAATCTGACATGCTAGAGAAGTTAGAATTTTCCATTCTAAGAGAAAAATAGATCAAAATTTTTCGGACTTAAACATGATAGCTATTAGCTATCTAGCCATTCATTTCATTCTGATTACCTTATCAATGTGTAACAGAATTAAAAGGATGGGCATATATATGGATATATACTAGAAATTTTATGTCTAAGTTCTGGTCAATGGAGAGCAAGCTTTTGATGCTTGGTTTTAGGAGAAGAAGAATCAGGACCTGACTCACAGAGGTCTAGACCCCTCTTCTTGCTCAAACAAGCACTCAAATTGTTGAAAGAGTCTTGGTAAATTAATCGAGCTGCCGGAGAAATGGTCACAGGTGGGATCTCAATGGAGTCTAGTTGTGGAGGTGGGTGCTGCCATTGAGGGAGAGGTCCAGCCAGTAGAAGGGTCTGCAACAAAGGTCCAGCTTCCTTCACTGCCTGCAGAAGCTTCCCTTTCTCAGGCAATGGCCTATCTGCTGCTAATTTTTGTATCACTTCAGGCACTGGTTGCTGGTGAATTGGGTCACTAAACTGTGAAGAAACTATGATTTTGCAAGGACCAAGAGGGGCTATGTGATTGTGGGAGTCACCATTTTCACTGCTAGAAGATCCAGAGAGTGGAGGAGGAGTTTCGCGTTTGAGGTTTTGAATTTCTTCTTTTAGCAGTAGCTGCTGCTGAATCTGCAGATTTTGAGGCTCCTTCTGTTTTTTAAGAACTAGTTGCTGGAGAGCAATTTTTTCAGACATTAGCTTTTGGCATTCTACTTGGGCTTCATTTCTTTCTTCAATAGCCTTGCTTAAAAGATCTTTGAGATGAACCATCTCAACTTCTCTTCTTTCAATCTCCTCCTTAGCCGAAAAAATTGTTGCCTCTAGCTCTGTTATGTACAAGAGACAATATCTCAACTCTTCAATACCCTGTCAAAATTCAACAAAAATGAGCAAAACCCACTACTCCAAAAACAACATTAAATAGCAAAAAAAAAATAAAAAATTTCCCAAAAGGTCCAAGAACAAGTACACAAACATGATACACTTACCTCATCTTGGTAGAAATAAGCCAAGCTAAGAGGACTGCAGTGATCCTCCATTTTTTTAAACTTTACCTGAAGGAAGGGCTTGAAAGAGAGTTGTGGCCTTGTGGGTTTTGAAGTACTTGGTTGTG
The DNA here is from genome assembly GCF_030052815.1 of Hevea brasiliensis. Taxonomy (NCBI): domain Eukaryota; kingdom Viridiplantae; phylum Streptophyta; class Magnoliopsida; order Malpighiales; family Euphorbiaceae; genus Hevea; species Hevea brasiliensis. Next base: position 88,321,375 of record NC_079500.1, read on the forward strand.
ACTAGCTAGCTCTCTTTCCCTTTTTATTCTCTCTTTTTCTTGTCATGGAACATGAAGGGTTAGACAATATACACTAAAGTCCAAAAGAAAAAAAGGCAAGTGCAGATGCAAATAGATTTTATGTGGACAAAGAGCCAATACTACTAGTTTTAAGGAGGGAATGCAAAAATGAATTATAGCCGCAGGCCTACAGCCTCCCTAAGTAGATGCTTCTTCTTTGCTTTATTTACCGCACAAGAGCTCTGCAAGCGCCAATATTGGGCTTTGCTATGCTTGCACGTGTACGTGTCAAAGTAAAATTTGTGATGTTAATTAAAGATGGGTTTCTTTTGTCTCCCTTAATATAACAACCATCTAAATGATTTTCTCTTAATTAAATGGGTATAAGTATTATTATTTGCTCTCTTCATTAACTATTTAATTTTTTTTATTTTAAAAATATATTAATTAATATTTATATTTTTTTTTACGCTTTGATACTTTTGGATCATTTTAAATGTTAGTTTAAACTTCATTTAATCTTCGTAATTTAAAAAAGATAATTATATAATTAATTTATTTTTAAAATTTTAAATTACTTAATCATCATAATAATAATTTCTCTTTCATTTGAATACACTAATAGAATATTTAATTTAAACTAGATAAAAAAAAATTAAAGAGTAAATAAAATAAAATTACAAGTAATAGTTAATATATTTTTAAAATAAAAAATTAAATAATTAATTTCATTAAAATAGAGAGATTAAATAATAATTTTTCCTTTTATCCTAAAAGATAATATTATCTTACGATCAATATATTCCAAAATTAATGATAATTTTTCTATAACAAATATTAATAATTCAATTCAGGATTTTTAATCACATGTTATTTTTTTTTTTCAAGCAATCACATGTTAACTTGTTATACATATTTTTATCATTTGATTAAGTTGAGATGACAAATGTGGTCCAATTTCTATATAGTGAATGATTAAAGCTGCCTATCAACTTTTATTTATTTCTTTTATTTTTTCTTTAGAAAGTATATACACCCTTGTTATCTTTTTTTACCTTATTTTGATGTAGTAATCAGTATTATCTTTGGCAAATTGTAAAATTCTTTTTGACAATTTAAATCTTAAAAAAAAAAAATCCTCTTATTATTTGAGAATCTAGTATAATATTGTTGGAGGGTAAAGTCAATTTTAGTTAGGTTCCTAACTTCTCACTTTTAATTGGTTGTTCTTTGCTCAACAAGAAAATTCTTTGATTAAAGGTGGAAAGGAGAATGTATAAATAAGTCTCTATTTATTCCGCAGAAAATAATTTGTATATAAAAAATATTTTTTATGAAAATATTTTTTATTTTTTAATTATAATATTAAATTAATGATATATGTTTATATCATATGTTTATAAGTGTTTTATATTTTTATAAGATTATTAAAATTTAAAAAATAAAAAATGATATACTCTTTTAATAAAAAAAGTTATTTTCCTTAAAAATGATTTAGTTTTTTTTTATTAGAAAAGTACTTTGACCCATTTTCTTGCCCCAAATACTAAAAATGTAAAAAATATTTTTCAAGGCAATATTTTTTATGAAATAAATAGAGTCTAAAAATTGAAATATTGATTTAATTTTCTGCATCCCATAATATTGAAATAGAATTTTCTTTTAACTAACAAAAATTAGGAATTGAAAATTTTCGAATAAAAAGAGCATATTAATTGGTGTTTGGTTTAACTTATAGATCAGTCAAATCTACTTATAAGTAGAAAGTCATAAATAGATTAGTATTTTATTTAGTTTAAAAGTTTAAAAAAAATTATTTAAAATAAATCATAAGTCCTTTCTTATTTATAACTTATCTACTTATTTTATATCTAACTCTTTGACCAAGTAAAAAGACTATATTATCCTAATAATTTCTAAAAATATAAACATCATCATTATTTTAATAATCATAACATTTAATAATACATCCTTTTGGTCATTTTAATAAATTAAGTTCCTTTTAATCATTTTTTAATCAAACGTTTAAACTATTTAAGTTAACTTTAAGTAGTTTTACTAAACAATTAACTACTTATTTTTAAATTAACTCATAAATTAAAAAAATATATTTTAAATCAAAAATTAAAAAAAAAAATAAATAACCAAACAAAACACATTCTAAATATCCTTCGAGAAAATGGTTTAACGGATTTGTTATGCAGCTTAAAATTCCAATGAAAATTTTGAGAAGAAAATTCTGACTAAATCAAATCTTATTAGAATAATGTAAAATAGACTAATTTATAATTTAATTTATGATAAAACGATAATTTATTTTTTTATTATAAAAATTTTTTTTATTATAATTTATTATTAGTAGGTTGAAAGCAGTAATATTTTATTTCAATATATTTATTTTTTTTGTAATAATTTAGTTCTTATAATTTTGATATTTAAAATAATTTAATTTTCTAAATTTAAATTGATTACTTTAATTTATAATTGGTTAATAATAAATTTATAAACTATTATGTTAACAAAATATATTCTAAAAATTAATTTTTTTCCATTAAAAATAAAATATTAAATTGTAATTTTTATCATATTTTAAAGATTAAATTAAAAAATATCGTATAAAATAACAAAAGCAATTTCTTTATGTAGCTTCATATCAAAAAGTGAAAAACAAACCTCAAACATTATGCTTACCGCTAATATCACCATCAAAATTTGTCTCAAACAAGGCTAAAATTCCATCCTTCTTCCCTTTGTCGTCCAACACATTTAAAATTCAGGGTCTTGAAAATCAAATCAACTAAATCAATCAAACAAGCGAAATTGATAATCAAATCATTAATTAGTTTATTTTAATATAATTTCAAAAGCATTAAAATTAAAATTTTATTTAAATTTTAAAAAAATAAATTTAACCATTGCAATCAATTATTAACAATTAGCAATTAATAATTAAATATTAATGATTAGCAATTAAACAATAAAAAGGTGCTAAAAAAACCTCAGAAGAGAACTATAGAGAACATGAAAACTCAAAGAGAGGGATGCTGAAAAAAAAAAGAAAATAGATACCCCTTACAAATTATAGATTAAAAGCAGTTTTTTCTTTCCTCTATCTTTGCATACATAAATGATGTAGATGGATGAGAATTGTGTTGATGTCTAAGTAGATTGATTCAAACGTTCTTTACCATTTGCAAACTAGTGAGTCACGTAAAATATTTATGGTTAGTTGAAAATCATCTCATTGATCAGCCTTGTAAAGATTTTCAAAAAAAAAAAAAAACCATAGAGATTCTCCTTCTAAGTAGAAAAATCCTACTAAGAAAACAGGAAAAAAAAAAAGCAAACTTTGGGCTAAAATATTCATTAAAGGAAGAAAAAATAACTAAATTCACGAAAAAAAAAAATCTAAAATAACTATCTTTATTTACTAAGAAAAATCTAAAATGGAATAAAAAAAAAAAAAAGCTACTGCAGATAAAAAAACTACTGGCGGCAGCCTTTAAAACCCAGCTGAAAGGGGTCGGTTGGAAGGAGGTTGGAGGATTAAAGTTGCATAATTACAAAAACACTTGAAATCAAATAAATGTGCATGCACAGACATACACTGAGTCAGAAAAAGGAGGTGAACAGAAAATGAAGCTTTTAGATGATGGATGGCATTGGTAGGGTCCTCAATTCTCTGTTGCATATGCATGCCCTTTTCGAAAGCAAAGTTTTTCTTCAACCCCAGAAAGGAATAGCGGCTTCCATTTTGACCAATCCAAAAACTACAACTTTTTTTAGAAAATATAAAAATTTATATACTTTTATAATTTAAATTGTTTTTAATAAAATATTATAACTTAAAATTTAATAAATCAGTTACATGTGATTAAGTATATTAATCAAAAGCATCAAACTCGAAGAATTTTTTTTTTAATTTTCTCTTTAAATAATCACTTATTAAATTTTTTTTTTCACCGGTGGTGGCAACTCTCCTCAATCTTTATGTGAAACAACAGTTAAAGCCATACCGTAGGCTGCTTTTGTGCCTTTCTTCTTCGTCCATAGTTTACACAATGCATACATTAATTCTTCTAATTTCAATTTTCTTGTTTCTTTGTTGTCTTTGTTGTATAGAAGTGGGACCCTTTTGAGTGGTGCAATAACAACTTGACACCTAATAATTTGTCAGTTTCTTAGACTCTTTTGCCATAAAATACCCAAAGGTATTTTTTTTTTTTTTTAAGAAGGGTTATTAGACTCTTTTGCCATAAAATACCCAAAAATATATCTCTTGAAAAAAAAAATTCTTGGAAAACAAATTTTTTAAAGAATTTCAAAAAAAATTGACATGATATTTTTCAAAAAAAAAAACTTTAAAATATTTTTTTAAAGAAATTTTTGGAAATGTTTTTTGAATAATTTTCTTAAAAAATAATTATTTTATTATCATAAAAATTTTATTAATATAAATTATTTTTTTAACTTAATTTTTTTATTGACATAATAGGAACTACATTAAATATTTTGACTACCATTTTCTATTAAAAAGTGAAAAAACAGAGAAAGAATGAGAAGAGAAGAGTGTGAGCACAAAAATGAAAAAATATGTGAAAAGGAAAATAAAAACAAAAGTGTTAAAGTAATTTGGGTATAAAAAATAACTAAAGTAATTAAAAGGTTAACGAAATGATATTATAAGAATTAATTAATGTGCTTTAAAATGCGTAATGAATTAATTAATTTTTATTAAAATAAAAATATTATTTATTTACTAATCATCAAATTAATAAATAGATTAAATAATTTAATAGATTAAAATTTTAAAATATAAAAATTAAATAATAATTTTTTTCTTTGAATTATCCTCCATGAAGTTACTGCTAAATGATATAATTACTTCCTTTACAGTTCATAACTTTCTCTAGAATGAGAAGTTGGAATGCTTAAAAAAACAATTGAAAATTCCTTTTAAATAATTAATTAGAAGGATTTCTGAAATTTGCTTTTATTTTATTTTAATTTACATAGAATTCGTGCACAAACGCGGTTTCGAGCATCAGAAGGAGAAGAAATGATGTGAGAACGGAGTGCTTTTTGTCACCCTACTTTTTTTTCGCTTTGCATGTGAGAGGTCCCGCATGCCTCCTCTCACTTTTTTTTTTTTTTTTATTCCTTTTCAGGGCTGCACGTAATCTCTCATTTATGCCCTCTTCATTTTTTTTAAATTATTAATTTATTTATTTTTTTATTTTAAAAAAATATTAATTACTCGTTATATTTTTATTTTATTTTTTCTTAATTTTTAGTTTAACTTATTTTTTTATTAATTAATATACTTAAATAAGAGATAAATTACTATTATATAAATTAAATAATTCAAGAATTAAAAAATACGTAATTACATAATTATGTTTTCAAAATTATAAAGGTGAATAAAATTCAAACTAATGCGATAAATAACTGAAAAGACTAAAAAGTAAATGTAACAAAATATATAAACTAACTTTTTTAATAAGAGAACCAATAGCTAATTTTGTTAAAATAAAAAGATTAAATAGTATTTTTTAAAAAATATTATTATTTTGGATAGCTTCTCCTTCTTTTTTTTTCTTATTATTATTATTATTATTCATAATTTAAAAAAATTACTAAGACTTATTTTTAAGATTGGACTGACGATAAGACTCGAAGAAGTTTAAGTCTACTAAAATCTATAGGAAGTTGGGTAATTTTTATAGCCCATCTTTAAATTTTGTCCCATGTCTCATTCTATCATTTAACTTTAATTTGTTACTAAAAAAATTTAAATTTTAATTTTATTTCACAAAAAAAATTCTTCTAACCTATAATAGAAGATTTTCAAATTAAAAAAAAAATTCCTTTAAGCTGTAGTATGATATTTGTATATTCAATTTTAGTACTTTTCGGTGAAGAGTAAGTCTTTCTCCTTTTCAAAAGTAGATAATTGTGATGACATTAATATTTTTATAATAGGTCTAAATGATGAGTAAAACAGCTAGTGTTTTTTAAGTATAAGAGAAAATGAGATAAAAATATAATTTTATTTTTTTTTAATTAGGAATCTTGCTATAGTAAGTTAAAGAAATTTTTATAAAATAAAATAAAATTTTAAAAATTTTTTAGTAATAAATTAAAGTTAAGGGATGGATGTAAAATACGAGATAAATTTTAAAGACAAGTTATAAAAATTATCCATAAGAAGTCGTTTTTAAAGTATAACTTTCACTAAAATTACCTTTACAATATTTTATGTTAAATAATATTAATAGTTGAGTACAAATTTAAATTAAATAATTTTCTGCTTTCATATTATACAGAATAACGGTGACAAACCCAATCAATAAATATTTCATCACAATAGCTGCAAAATCATCATTTATCTTTCTATGAGTGATATGATTAGCGGCTAAATTATTTTTACATTATGATAAATAGTCACTTATATCAGTGGCAATCATGTCAACCAATTCAACTCGCACACAAGCTGTGACTATTTAACCAATATTATGCGTAATATTTTAATATGTAGGTTATTTAGAAAATAAATATCATCCAAAAACTTTAGAAAATAATTGAACATGATTAGTGTTCAATTCATGAGCATATATGTTAAATAATATACAAAATATCTATAAAAATTAATATACCAACTTTTAAAGCGATTCTAGTTTCCTTATCTACGCGCATGAATGCAACTATAAAATCAACAATTAACAAATAATCATAATATTTTACATGAAATGATATATTACCACTTAGATATGGTTTAGGGGAACTAAAACATTATCAGGAATAATCTTTCTTCAACTTCTCCATGATCTTGATGGAAATCTATATATAATGCTATCTAGAGACCAACCACAAAGCACAATTTTCTCTCTCCTCTTTAAGTGGTTGGAGAAGACATGGGAGAAACTCCTCCCTTTAACTAAGTGAGGTATTGGAAAATGATTTATGATTGTTTAAGGGCTAATGTAAAAATAATTAAATCTAGAGTTTAAGTTAGAGATCTAAGATGTTTAAATAAGATTTTAGTCATTTAAAGTCTAAAACGATGAAATGGACTTGGAATGGGGACTTTGGGTGTAAATGTTAAGATTTGGCGGTTTAAACCCTAAGTTGTAGACTATGGACTAAATTCTAGAAATTCCAGGTTTAGCGGCCGATACATGCAACTTCGACGATCGAAACATGTGAACAATCATGTAACCAATGACGGCAACTTCAGCCGCCAAATATTCAAATTTTGATCGCTGAACATGCTCTATCGGAGAATCTTAACTTTAATTTAATATACTTAAGTATAGAATTAAGAACCTCCAAATTGATTTATGATTGTTTAAGGGCTAATGTAAAAATAATTAAATTTAGAGTTTAAGTTAGAGATCTAAGTTGTTTAAATAAGATTTTAGTCATTTAAAGTCTAAAACGATGAAATGGACTTGGAATGGGGACTTTGGGTGTAAATGTTAAGATTTCGCGGTTTAAACCCTTAGTTGTAGACTATGGACTAAATTCTAGAAATTCCAGGTTTAGCGGCCGATACATGCAACTTCGACGATCGAAACGTGTGAACAATCATGTAACCAATGACGGCAACTTCAGCCGCCAAATATTCAAATTTTGATCGCTGAACATGCTCTATCGGAGAATCTCAACTTTAATTTAATATACTTAAGTATAGAATTAAGAACCTCCAAATCCCTTTCCTTGTAGATATGAAGACAATACATGGAGAGTCTGAAGTCAAAGGGTTTAAGAGCTACCTAGTAGTAAGCAAGGTAATAGAGTCCACTAAACCAAGTTGATTATAACCTATTTAAATCTTTTAAATTAAATATTTTCTTTAAGTTTATTGCTTATGCTATGCTATGCACGCTCATGCATCATGAAATTATATTCTTATTAGATATATTGCATTTTAGGGGAAATTGCATATATGTTTTACTATCACGCAGGTGTTGCATTTGCACTATTACTTGTGATGTGCTAGTAGTTCATGGACGACCCACTGGTCCCCTTAGATAAAAGGAAATGCATGCATGTTTGATGGACTCACAGACTCCCTAAGGGGAATGATCTAATGTATACTCTAAGATGGGGGTGTGAGATCCATAAAGCTCTCTAAGGGGAATGATCCATATAGCTTTACTTACTCTTGGCTTCCATTAACTCACCTATTTCCAAATAGAGGTACATAAGTTACTTACTCCTCTTTACCTTTATTTACCCTTCCTTCACTCTCATCCAAACAGAGTGTTGAGATAGATGGTTTTGAAAATTTTGAGGCAGCTCCACATAAGTGCTACATGGCAAATAGAGAAAAGTGCCATGCGGTAAGTAGAGATAAGTGCCACTTGTCATTATGTGTCAAAAGCTCCACACAAGGCATGTTAACAAGACGATGTCATGGTATACACGTACATATCATGTTTGTTAATGCATTGCTAGAGTCACTGGTTACTGATGGACTTATGCAATAGAGAGAACATTGTTGAGCTCGCGATAATAAGGTGAATCTAATGGTGGGTTGTACTTACTATGATCTTACTCTAATGATCATGAATCGAGAGAGGCAGAAAGGAGAGGAAATTTTTTATCTCCAATTTTCAATGCTTGGGAAGTGGTGAAATTGAGGAAGTGGCGAAACTGAGGAAGTGGCTACCTATGACAAAGATAGCCTGAACAATTGAAGAGAACTTGGCAAGTTCTTAGGTTGTCTAAATTTTGTGTGAGGTGATTTCAAAAGGTTTAGGCACCTTTTATAGCTAGAAATTTGCTTGGTGGTGACTGAACTACTAAATTTTATAGGAAGGCAATCAATTCTCATCTGTAAATGGTGGCAAAGTGATCAAGAAGAAGCTATAGGAGTCAGCACTTCGTCAATAGAAGATGACTTGCATTGTTTCTCAATTGAGCAATGCATATCATGCACATGAGGTACTCTTACTATGTATCATTTTGGCCAAAGTGACATCGTTCATGGCGTTAGTTGTGCCATATGACTAGAGTCACTAGTGGACTAATGCAACGAAGAGATCATCATTGAGTTCATAATAACGAGAGGAATTTGGTGGTGGGTTGTACTTCCCATGATCTTACTCTAATGACCATGAATTAAGAGGGGTAGAAAGGAGAGGAGATTTTTTATTCTCTAATTTTCAATGATGAAAATGGGATTAAAAGGTGCTTTACGTTTCTTAAGAGGTGACGAAACTGAGGAAGTAGCCAACCATGACCTAGATAATAGCCTAAACAATCAAAGAGAACTTGATAAGTTCTTCAGTTTTCTAGATTTCGCGTGAGGCAATTTCAAAAGGTTTAGGGGCCTTTTATAGCCAAAAATTTGCTTGTTGGTGACCAAACTACTTAATTTAGTGAGGAGGCGATCAAATCTCATCCACAAATGGTGGCAAAGTGATCGAAAAGTGGCTACAAGACCCATTGATGGAAGATGACTCATACATTGTGTTGTTTCTAAATTGAGCAACACATATCATGCACATGAGGTGCTTTTGTTATGTAGCATTTTGGCCAAAGTGACATCATTCATGGCATTGGTTGTGTGATATGACAAGAGTCACTGGTGGACTTACACAGTAGAGAGATATCATCTTGAGTCTTGATAATAAAGGGAATTTAGCTGTGGGTTATACTCACCGTGATCTTACTCCAATAACCATGAATTGAGAGGGGCACAAATGAGAGGAGATTTTTTTTTTTAATCTGTAATTTTCAATGATGAAAATGGGATTTAAAAGGTGCTTTAGGTTTCTTAGGAGGTGACAAAACTGAGGAAGTGGTCAACTATGACCTAGATAGCCTAAACAATTGAAGAGAACTTGGCATGTTCTTTGATTTTCTAGATTTCATGTGAGGCAATTTCAAAAGTTTTTGGGGGAATTTTGTAGCCAAAAATTTACTTAGTTGTGACCGAAATACTAAATTTATTAGGGAGGCGATCAAATCTCATCTACAAATGGTGGCAAAGTGATTGGGAAATGGCTATAAGAGTCGCCACTTCTTTAGTGGAAAATGACGCATATAGTGCATTGTTTCTCAATTGGTTAACACATATCACGCACATTAGGTGCCTTTTCTATGTGGCATTTTGGCGAAAGTGACATCGTTCATGGTGTCGATTTTGCTATGTAAGGACTGGACTTGGCTTGCTAGGCTCGTCCATGTTGTTAGCATGGTGTGTTTACTTGGTTCACTTGCTGCTAGGCTTGGCTTAGGCCCACTTCAATTTTATATTTTATTTTTAATTTTCTTAAATTTTCAAAGGTTCTCTATGCATTGAAAAGTTACAAAACTTGCACTAAAATTTCTATAAACTTTTCCAATTTTATTTTCATAAAAATTTTAGAAATTTCAAGATATTACATTCATTTATTAGTATGTAAAAAAAATTATGAATTATAAATAATTTAGTCACAAAAATTTATTCAAGAAAAGGGCAATTTGTTAATAACAAAGTTAAATAAAATAATCAAGTCCAAATATAAGATATCAACTAATTACCTAAAAAAAAAAACTACAGAATGGAGCTATCTAAACTAAACAATTATTAAATAAAGAGACTATAAGTTATTTAATTAATGAGTCTATTCTCATTTCTTGAAAATCAAATGATTTTTATGTGCCACATAATGACATGGCATACGGGGGTCCATTGACCAGGTCCAAAGGCAAACTCATTACTTTGCTTGCTTGTATTTAGAATTAAGGAAGTTGGGCTAGACTTGGCAAGTCCATGGGGCATGTGAGATGGGTGCATACTAAATGTTTGGGCTTAAGTTAAAATAAAGATAGTGGGCTAATTATGAAAAAAAATAAGTCCATATGTGTGTAAAAGGCCCCTATTTGCTGTTTAGAATTGACCAAGTCAAAGAAATCAGAAGGAGATTGAAATATCTTTCAAATAAGGAAGGAAATAAGGTTGAAAAATCACCAAATCTCCTCAAATTCGTGCATCACTCTATGGGCAGATTTCTATAGTGTTTTTCTCAAAAATTCAATATTATTTCCTATTTAGAAGACTATTCAAACTTCCTATTTAGTAACCTTGCTATTTTCCTTTATAATGCTTGTAATTAGTCTATATAAAGGCCAACTCTTGTAAAGCTCAAGGCATTCTGAATTTTAATCAATAGCAAATACTGCTTCTTCTTTCTTATGAAACTTTATTTGTTTGTGGCGAAGTCTTGACTTATCACAAGAGTTTCTTGTGTAGCATCTTCATTGGGATTGTAATCTTTGTAGCGAGATTACACTTATCAAAGTTTATGTTTTAAAGTTATCTTCTTATTTTTGTCTTTTATTAATGTTGCATCTTAAATCATACAATACCAAAAAAGAAATCCTTTCTTTTTTTTCTGTTAAAGTTGATTTTGGTGTTATATTGCTTAATTTTTTCTTATTTTTGTTCCTCGATTCATTCCAGAAGAATTTCTTATCTTTCATAACTAATCAATTTCATTTTCTCCTTCATAAGGTACATCAGATTTATTCCTTAATTTTTTATTTCATGAACTATTTAGTTCTTTTTTTAATTTGATTGTTAATTAACTAAAATGTCAATGTTACACTTAACTAACATCCTTTTTCTCTTTCTTCCTCTTCCACTCTCTTTCTCTATGGTTGTCCTCTCTCTTTCTCCCTATATCTCTCTTATTGCCTCTCTCCTCCCTCCTCCTTCCCCCCCCCCCCCCCTCTCTCTCTCTCTCTCTCTCTCCATTACTCAGCCCACTGCCTCCGTAGCCAATTTTCCTCTCATGTCAACAAAGTCAAACCTAAAAATCTAATAGAGAAATAAACTAAAAACCATTTGCAATTTTAGTCTTGGTTTTCTAAACTCAATCACTATGACATTTAATAGACAAAATACTATAACAAAAATCCAAAAACATATGAAATATAATAGGGAAAAGATTTCACTGAAAACTCAAACACAATGGCATTTAATAGATAAAAAATTATAATAAAAATCGAAAAACATTTACAATATAATTAGGGAAAAGATATAATTAGGGAAAAGATTTCATTGGAAACATTCTTATTTTAATTAACTAGAAACAAAACCAAACTAAATCAAACCTGATAACTTCTGATACAAGTGGTATCTTAGATTCGTTACACGTGGACAAAGAGTTGTGGTAATATTAAGGCTAGCTACGGCTGATATGAGTACTCTTTCACTCATATACAACCATGTTTGAGTACTCATAAGGTTTGTTGCATCTCCTGTGACCACATAATCTGTCACACCTTACCCCTCTGTAAGGCATAACATGATCCCATAGAATACTTAATGAACTACCGAACTTCACCTATCGATAACTCATTAAGCACCCTACAAGGGATTTTAAAACAATTTCTTACTTTTGGTAAGTGGTGATCATTTCTAATAAGTATTTAAAACATGTACTTAAGTGAAAAGCTAGTTGGAAATTTTGGCCCATTTTATTTTTCCGCAAATTTTATAAAAATTTTGATAGAGTTTCCTCTGTATTTTGAGAAAACTGTTCTTCAAATACCTGTAAAAAGCACTTCTAAAAATTTTTCTCAACCACAACTTCAATTTCACAATCAAACTCAATCAATTTCACAATCATTTCAATAAATTTTTCAAGTTCAAAATTTAATAGTCCCCAAGGTACAGCCAATCGATTTCATATATTCATATTTCTTTAAAGATAAACAATTTATGTATACATCATACAAAAATTTACATTAAGAAAATCCAAACTAAAGTTTATTACAAATTTTATACAGATTTTGTACAAGCTGCTCAAAACCCGTCTTCACATGTCCATACATTTCTGTGCATTACATACATCAAAATAAATATTTACGATCAGGGTATAAATTATACCCGATAGCTTCAAAGCAGAACGATCCTCAATCCTCAGCAGCTCAGTCTGCTGCTCCTCTAGTCTCCGTATCTGCGACAGCAATAGAAGCTATCGCTGAGTACTAGGACTCAGTGGTGCACAACATACTAAAATAATCTTTATGCAAAACTTAAATCACATTTATTCAAAAATTTGACTAACCATGAGCATTAATCACAAAACATAAATTATGAAATTTTAATGCAAACCAAATTCATTTCAAAATATCAAAACACATTTCATAAATCCCACAGTTAGATCATGCCATTCGAAACAAATAGAATCTCAATAGCCAGAGGCTAAAGAGAAATCATATCACAAGGCTAGCTAGCTCAAATATATGGATATCCATTCACATCCTCTTCTACTGGCACACCTCAACGCTTCTCCAGAGAAGGAATCAAAATTCGAAACTAATTACCCCCACTAGTCGTGCTAGTGAGGTGTTCAAATATATGGTCATGACACTGTGGTTTCAAAACTTATCTTAACAATTTGCTAAACATTGCTATTTCAAATATACACAATAACTTTCACAGTTTAATCCAAACATCATAAATAATGTCACAAATAAACTTTTAACAATTCCAAATCACAAGTAAAATACATATTTCGTTCACTTTATCAATGAATTTTAAAGCATGAAGATGTTGTGCACAAACCTCAAATGAGTCGCCTTTTGGCCTTAACTCGACTCCTTGGGTTCTGTCCCGGTATTCTTTTCCACTGAAACACACAATTTTATAGTGTTTCAGTACCATAATTTAACATAAATCCAAAAATAAATTTAACTTCACTTATACCTAGCTCTAACGTGCTAATTTCGACGTTCTTGAAATTTTGTGTTTCGGGTTACTATTCACTACACTATTCAAGTCAAATAGTTAACTTTCTAAGGCTTAATAGGTATGGGAACTCCAACTTCACCCACATACCACATTTTGGTTATTAAACTTGTTGATTTTGGTCGTTTTCTCAAAGCTTAGGTCATTTTGGCAAAATTGCCAATTTTCGGTTTTGGAGTTCTAAGTTACACTATTCCATTGGTCAATCTACTGTTGGAATTTGACAAAACTTCCTTCATAGAAAATGTTCCTTATTATATTAAGTGTATTCTCATTTTTGGATCACCTCAATCGGAGTTTTGTAGCTCAAGTTATGGCGAAAATAAAATTACTGTTCATGTGCACTGTTCATGTTGAGATTTTGGGTTCTGGCAGATTTTGATCCAAATTTGGTCAGTAATTTGATTAAGTTAAGTTCATAATTTGGTCTAAATTTCTTCATATGAAATGTTCTACTATGTCTTAGGTTTCCATCGGTTCAAGAATCGCCTAAATCGGAGTTTTGTAGAGAGAGTTATAACCCTTCAAACATTACTGCTCAATATAAATTCTGCAGAGTTGCAGGTTTGGTAACTCAACTTTGCTCAATAATTTGAATGGGTTAATGGCATAATTTGGGGTGGTGTTCTTCATAACAGTTTTAGATCTATACCTTATCTAATTGCTGGTAAAATTTCAGGTCAATTTGACCTTCCTAGCTCGAGTTATGACCAAATGAACAGTTACTATTCATTTGGTCAGTTTGGTGCAGTGGCAGCCTGCTCTCATTTCACTTTGGTCAATTTGTTCACCCAGTTTTGGTCAGTTTTTGGGCATGGTTCCTCAATAAAAATTGTGCTCTTTTATGTCTATTTTCATCCCCAATTTGTGGCATATCAATTGGACTTGTAAAATTTGAGTTTTGGTCCTTCAAAGTGGGTTTGGTCATGCTGCCAGCAGCATGACCATTGGACCTACGAATTTGGTTTTCATTCCAACAATTCCCACACATCTCTTTTGGTCATTATTGACCATTTTTCAGTCCACAATTGGTCAAAGATATCATTTATGCATTTCTCCAAAATTTGCCTCAAACCCTAGGCCTCCAAACCCTAATTCACTTAATTATTGTAATTAATCACACTTAATGGTTTTAATGCTAATCATTCAACACCAATAAGCTCACATACACCTTTAAATTCACCAAGTTCATGCATACACATCCTCAAACCCTAGTTGACTAAAATTTAGGTTTGGTCCTTCAATAATTTATTTCATTTCATTTTTCCACAATTTCTAGTGTAATTCAACTACTTAATTATGAATTTAAACATAATATTAAAAACTAACCACTAACCTCTTTTGTTGAATTTCTCCCTCTTCAAATCTTCTTTCTTTCCTCCTCCTTTTGTTGTCAAGATGCTTGTCAAAGTCCAAGAACAAGACTTACTTAAAGGAGTTAGGGAGTTTATAAAATAAAATCAAGCTTTTGAAAGGGAAATGAGAGAAATGAGGGAGAAGGAGAGACGGGAATGAAGTAATCAAAATTTTTTTTCTTTTCTTTTATCTATTTTGCTTATGGAAGACCACAAAAACTTAATTTAATAAATATTTAATTAATTCCTTTTATGGCATCATGCATGATGTCATCACCTTTTTGCTTTTTGATTTTCCTCTCTTTTTTTTTCTATTTTTCTATTAGTTCTTTAATTTAATTCTCGACTCCGAAATTTTCTTTTCTTCGATTTTATTTGACAGTTAGGTCAGGAGTCAACTCTCGGGGTCAATTGACCAAATTGCCCCTCGCCGGTTCATCCCGGTTTGCAAATAATTTCATATTTCTTTCGGCTCCCTGACCTAATTATTTGACTGGCTTAACAGTTCTTTTTCATGATTTTCTCTTTTCCACTGTGTTCATAAGGGTCCTAAGGACCGCAGCGTCACATTTTACGGTTCGAAATTTGAGTTTAAAACGACTTCGCAGTCGTTCCCGAGGAGGTCACCCATCGCTGTGACTCTCGGCTCGTTTAACTTCTTATGTTCTGTTTTTCTTATTTATACTTAATTAATTGGAAATCACTAATTATTGGTGTTTATGGTTTCTCTAGTTGTCTTAAGTATGATTCTAATCCCCTTAATTGTCCGGACCGAAACCGATCACCGGAACAGTAAAATCTACCAGGCTATGCAAACGGGGGTGTTACATAATCTGTAAGACAATATATGGTTAGAGGGCCAAGGGGTTTCTCCCACTTGGAACTCCAAAGTTTAAGTTAGAATAAGGAGATAGAAATTCAGAGTGAGTGACTACTGAGAGAATGTGGCTTAAAGAATGCTTATACCTATTGTATATAATGCTTATATACTTCTCCATATCTAATAGGATAATGTCACATATGCTGATTTGTACAAGTAGGCATGCAATATTTAGTTTAGGTTCTGAAAATATCATAAAATGTTTCCTATAAGGTATTATCATTATTCTAACTATTCTGAAATAATGACTACTAGAAGTCTAACAGATGTAGGTAGTGGGTAGCTACTAAGTTATAAACCTATGGTGCATTAATGGTAGGCAGTCAGCCTATGTTAATCTAACTAGCAAAATATGTTATTGTATAAAATGGATATATAAGGTCCTTATTAGACTGATGGGATGTCTCCATTGTGTTAAACGAGTCAATTATGTATGTGAGAAGCCTCGCCTATTTAGACCTAAAATAAGGGACGACCTTTTATGAGGAGTCATCAGACAATCACTTTGAGTGAGTGACAACCATTATGTTGTTATGGTGACATAGGGTTATATGAGACATATAGTATGGTCACATAATACATGCTTTAGGGTATTTTAAGAATGGCTATGCGAGTTTCATACCACATGACCTTTGGTGTTACACATGTCACTCATCAAAGGTGAGCTATTTTATATTGTATGAAAACCCATATCCACAAAAAAAATAAAATCAAAAAATTTTGCAGACAAGTAAGATTGATCTCACCCATAAGCTAAAATAACACAAAGAATGAATCAAGGAATCACAATTTATTAACCTTAAGGCACTGAAACCACTTATTGTGCTTTACAAGTCTTAAAAAAATATCAATTTTTAGTTTTTATGATCCTCACATTTGGTTCAATATCCATGCCTAAGGTGATTTATCATTGAAACTCGACATCAAGACTCAAATATCAACTCTCAATGAATTTATCTTGTTGATTATCTTTCTAGGTTGGGTCTAGAAGTAGGATATATGGGTATAGCGAAAATGTTTTTGTGACTACCATGGAAATTTAGATTGTGATCATGTAGGAAATGTTGGGTGAAGGGAAAGGGATAAAGATTGAAGGAAAAGGATAAAAATTCAACTAAAGAATTGAATTTTTTGCTTCGACCCTCTATTTTTTTTCTCCTTGAAAGGCAACGACTATGAGGATTAAGGGGAGGGGAGGGGGGGGGGGGGGTGAACAGAGGCACAGAGAGAGAGAGAGCAATTGAAGGAGGGGGTGGTGTGACAGTAAACCAACCAAAGATCATTAGAAATAGGTGTTTAAGGTTGGGATAGGGGAGGTTTTACGTGGCAGGAAGATGGGGAGGGCCATAAGGGCTTTGGCTTTTGGGTGATTTGGGCTAAAGGGTTAAACGACAATGTTTAGGGAGGGCACTATAATTGCAATAAATAATTCTCCCTCATTTGAATGTTTTTAACTAGTGAAATATAACTAAAAAAAATTAGATGAAGGGACCTATTACTGAACAAAATCAATATACAGATGTATTAATTTGATTTTCAAAATATAAGAACCTAATCATTAATAATAACAAACTTGAAAGACTAAATTATAATTCCTCTTATTAAATATATTAATACAACAAATAAAAAAAACGTTGAAATTTTTTCCCTTACCAAAATTTAATAAATTGATCTAGTTATTAGAAGTCAAATAAAAATTAAATTTAATAGCTAAGTCAAATACTCTACCTATAAATTTTGGCTTAATATTATTGAGATTTTCTTCAAACTATGGGGCTTGAGTTCGAATCCTTATCATAGCCATATCAATTTAAAAAAAAAAAAAAGAAAAGAAAAGCCCCTTAATTTCTTTTGTTTACTTAGGGGATGACAAGGGATTGGGTATTTTTGGATATCTAATTCAATCGAACCTTATCAAAATAAGTTCGTGCAGTATATAATTGGGTTGAATTTGGAACTCAATACCTGTGTCGAGTTCGAATCAGATTTGGGTTTTATATGTTAGATAATTATTATCTAAACAAATTTATATAAATAATTATTTAAATATAAAATATGTATTTTTACAATAATCTTTATAATGTTTTTATATATTATATTTTAAAAGATTAAATATTTTATAGAATTGTTAAATTTTTAAAATATAAATTATTAATAGAAAAATATTTATGTAGATTAATAATTAATGTCACACCCTACCCCTCTGTAAGGCATAACATGATCCCATAGTATACCTAATAGATTACCAACTCCGTCTACTGATAACCCATTAAATACACTACAAGGGATTTTAAAAACTTTTCTTACTTCTTTTACAGTGGTGAGCACTATTTACAGATGTTAAAGACTTTGGTAAACTGAAGTGAAACGACTAACTCATTTAATTTATTTGGAATTTCTATAAAAATTTTGGCAGAGTGCCATCTGTATTTTGGATAAAACAGTTCTTTAGAAAACCTGTAAAAAGCACTTCAATCTGTATTTGCAAATCTCAACTCCAATATAATTCTCAACACAACATATTTCTCAATTCAAATCCATAGTGATTTTTCAAAGACTGAGATACAAGAAATATAATACAAAACTATTTAAGTAAATGAAATCTCAAATTTACATTCACGATAATTTACATTTAATTACATACCAAAATATTTTACAAGAGTTTTTATACAACTGCTCAAATAATTTACATACATATTATTACATGCATACATCAAAACCTATGTACATGGGTATACCTATGATATACCTGGAGCTGATCTGAATATATCTTCAAGGAAATTTACTTACTGCTTTATGCTCTTCTTACCTGCGACAGCATACAAAGCTATCGCTGAGTGGTGAACTCAGTGGTGCACAACTATAATTTAAAACATAGTACAATATACATTGACAAATTTCTGATAAATAATTTGAAAATCT
Source organism: Hevea brasiliensis (assembly GCF_030052815.1). NCBI lineage: Eukaryota > Viridiplantae > Streptophyta > Magnoliopsida > Malpighiales > Euphorbiaceae > Hevea > Hevea brasiliensis. The sequence goes on from NC_079500.1 coordinate 88,340,282, forward strand.
GAATACTGATCAAATTTCACAACTCAAAATATTCATTGCCAATAATGTAAATCATTTGTATAAATGACTTGGAGCACAAAATTCAATTTATCAAATCATGACTATCCATTTAAGTAATTCAACAAAATCAATTATACATAAACCATAATTGAAATCATAATTTCTTACCATTCAAAAGCCATTCTGTATCTCAAAAATCAATCTTTATCTCACTAATATGCAAGACTAATCCGAAAGGGCCATATTCGATGTGATTCTAACTCCCTATGGTCGGGGAGGTCGAATCAGATTCTAACTCCCTATGGTCGGGGAGGTCGAATCATTGTGCACAGTACCATCACAATAATGAATCTTCCGCAAGGGCCATAACGATAAAATAAACTTAGATCTAACCTCACATCAGAGGAAAATCTAAGCCTGTGCACGTACCATGGTAATCAAAACACAACTAACTCCATTGTCTTCTCAACAAATGAGAGAGACGGGTAATAACCTAGTCAAGCATCTATAGTGAGATATAAAACAATATTACAATCTATTTAGTGAGCATAAATCACAATATAATTCGTTTCAAAGTCAATTCTAATATCCAATAATTTTTATGCTCATCACAATTCAAATCATAAATTTGCATTTTTCCATGAAAATTACCTTCACAATTCAAAACATGTTCTATCACAATTTTCCAAAACATAATTTGTTCAATCCATAACAATGCTTAATACTTGTGGAAATACCATTTCACAAAGCTGAATTCATACATACTATAACAATTTTCAATAATCATTGAATTAAATCCAATGCTTGTTAAACATAATACATAAGAAAAATATGTCATTTAATCATATGAAATATTCAAAGTAAAATCAGTTAAAAACTAGTTGTGCACAAACCTCTGATAACTGTCTCTCGGTCTGGACTCAGTGTTTCCTTCCCTTTTCCTGAGTCTTTGGTAACTGAGAAACACAATTTGAAGTGTTTCAGTACTAAATTAAACTGTCTCTAACGATAATGTTCGATAAGTAATTCACTGAAGGCTATTATTTGCTCAATTACCTAATATACTGACCCTCGATGCGTTTAAGGTAAATTAGGTTTTGGTGTCCTTAATATGTCACATTCGATAGGGTTTTAGGGTTCGTACGTTTTACCAAACTCATTTCCTTGTTTAGTGCATTTTCTTGCAATTTACTGGATTCCGGGATACTAGTTTGACCTAGCCGGACGACCTAGTTCCCTCGGTTTTCGGGTTTCGGTCAAAACTACAAACTTGTAGATCTATGTCTTATTGCACGCGGGGCAAAATTTTAGGTCAATCCGAGTTAAGTAGACCAAGTTATGGTCATTATACTATTGCTGGTCAATTGATATCAAATTAGGTCAATTTTAGGTCAATTTGGTCAACTTTGGTTCGGCCAGTTTTTGGACCCGAACTTGTGCAAGCTTTTTGATTTGCTTCTGGTCATTTCTGGGTTTTGGTGTCTTCATAAGACTTGTAGGTATAGGTCTTAACTATTCATGGTTAAAATTTCAGGTCAATTGGACCTGTTTTGAGTGAGTTATGGCCTAAACACTAACTGCTGCCCAATTGGTCATTTTTCAGGTCCTAATTGCATCTAATCCGAATTGGTCATTTTCTTAGGTCACCTTGCAAGCAGAATTTTGGTATGTTTTCTCAATGAAAGTTGGCACATTTTGTGCCTAGTTCCACCTCCAATTGGTCTCATACCAATTGAGGTTACACATTTAAACTTATTAGCTAAAATGTACACTGCCCTTAATATGCCTTTCACACCCCACTTCAAACACACATTTACCTTTGCAATTTGTTTACTTACCTACCAATCTGTTTTGGTACATTACCAAAAGCATTTTCTACATTACATTAACATTACTTTGGGCAGATTACCATTACCCTCAACACACCAAATATAATTCACATTTACAATTTCTAAGTACCATTACATACACACCTAACCATTACAAATTTTATATACACTTTACAATATCAATCTACATACATATCACCAATCCTTCTAGGTCAATATTCTGCCTACACTTCCTTCAATATATACATTTACTCAAGTGTTCCCAAGCTGCCGCAAACCTTCTTCAACATCAAAGTGCCGTCCAACTTACAAATTCCCATCCAAGTGCATAAATCACCATATAAACATGAATTAATTCACTAGGTTACTAACTCACCATGATCAACATTATTTCTCATCAATTATATGCATAATAAATCACTAAATGCGTGACCCCATGGCTGTCCAAAAATGGCTATCTCAATAACTACTTAAACTTTAAAATTTCCTTCACAAAATTAACACCCATAACATGAACATAAAGTTTAACAAAGGAATTCTCAAAAATGAAAACTTACCTTTAATTGTAACTTGCTAAACCTTCACCATACTTCTCAAAATTGGTATCAATATCTTCCTTGTGATGTGTAGACCATTTTTCATGAAAGAACCTAAGTGTTTAGAGGTGAAATGGAGGGAGAGAATGAAGCTCATGCAAAACGTCAATGGTGGATTCCTTCACTCTTCAATTCGGCATTTTGAGAGGACTTGAGGACAATGACCTTTGAGTGGGAATAATCTGCCCACTTATAAGTATATTTAATCCTTTTAATGTTCTTAGTGGTCCACTAAAAAATTAAATCATTTTTTTAAGCTAAACTTTCACTTAATCCCACATTAAACCCTTGATTTTAGCTATTTACTTTAGGTACCACCAAATTAATTTTTTATTTTATTTTCTAAGTGTAATACTATTTATTTTTAATGGACATTTAGGTCAAAAGACAATTCGGGATGTCAAATGACCATAATGCCCCTGTTCGGGTGGCATTCCCGATTTTTCGGTAACACCGTATTTTGTCTGTTTTTCGATTTCTCAATTTTCTTTGTACTAATTATTTAATTTTTCTTTAATCTTTCTAATGAGATTAATTCTTCAATAAGGTTCTATTTATGTCCTAAAATGTTTTTCCAGGGTTCCCCGCAGTCCAGGGCCAGTCAACGGTCCACGCCGTGACTTCCCGGTGCGATCACCCATCGCTAGGTTTTCCGGCTCACTTACTCGGTTACATTTCTTTGCTATGATTTTTCCTTTGTTTTTCTTGTATTTTCTTTTCTTGTATTTCATTATTTATGTCTCCTCTCTCATATCAAGGTATGGTTCTAGGCATCCTAGCTGTCCGGACAACACTGGTCACCGGTACAGCAGAACGCACTACCGAACTTTGGGGTATTACAATTAAAATATATAAAGTTAAATTGATTTAGGTATTATTTAGCTATTAATAATTGGTTTTAGGATTCTAGTAGTTTAGGATAAAGTTTAATAAGATTTGATATGGATTCAAATATTGAAAAAACTAATTGAGTTTGAGTTCAGGTTTAATTTTGAGTATGCTTATTTTCGCGGATACCTTACTCATTATCATCCTTATGTTTACTTGGTGGAAAATAGTATGTTTACTTGGTAAAAAATAGTGTGATTGGCTGATTAGTAAAATTGGAAACATTGTTATTAAACCCAAATAGATTTGCTGGTGGGATTAATGAATCAAACTCTAAATTAGTGCACTTAACTCCAAACTCATGTGGCTTTACAATTTGACCGGATAACAAAGTAACCCATTGGCCTGGTTAATTAAAACAGCGTGATCCAGCTGATTTGACCAGTCAATAAGAATTATGCTTTTTTTAATGTTGATGAGGGAAATTGAATCCAAAACCTTTCAAAAAAAAATTAAAGTTAACCAATTTAACTAATTTGGTAGTTGTTTGTAGAAAATTTTTATGTATTACTCATAAATATTTAATAATAATATTTAAAATTGAGTACTTTTGTGACACCCCTTACCCGTGTACAGTATACCCGAGTAAGTAATGCCACACGGTGTACTGGCACACTCTAATATACCTTACTTAATTTGTATCATGCTTTTGAAGCTAATTTATGAAATATGATTTATTTAAGCCATTTATCGAAATTATTATTTATTTGAGATTCCGAAAATTTTAAAGAAAATCCGGCGGAGTACTGGCTAGAAATGGAGAAAACAGTTCTTCGGAACTTGTTAAAAACACTTCCAAATAATTATCAAACAATCCCAACTTCAATTTATCAACAAAATCTCAACAACATTTCAATTTCCAGTTCTCAATCATCCATCACATGTGATGATCACATATAAATCACAAGTAAACATTTACTTTTCCATTCACAAGTACAATTTTCATAATTTACATAAACATCAATATACATTACACAAGTTTAATTACATAGGAGAAAAACAAAGTTAAGTTACAAAATGTCAAAATGACACCTAATGTCCTACCAATGCACTGTAGAAGTTGAGGTGACACGGATACTGTGCAGAGCTGCAGGATGAACTCACCCAATCTGTGGTCTACTGGGCTCACGATCTGTATCTCCAGTACCTACGCGTGGTAAAAGCAACGCGCTAAGCAATAATGCTTAGTGGTGCAATAATATAATAAAAGAAAATAGCAAGAAATTAATTATGTAGTGAATGTGTACGTTTTATTTGTTTGGTATTTGTATATCATTTACTTTTTCCACTTTTATTCATTTGGTTGCCCCAAGTAACCTACACTAGACGACTGGACTGGATAATGGGTAAACAGGCACTGGGTATCTAGTACCTCGGGCCGTCACACCATCGGTCACATATGCATCTCCCGGTGTGCAACATAATAGCTAACAAGCTGTAAATAATATTAGGCACGAGGCCAAGTCTCAATATAATGTCAAAATGGCTAAAAGCCATAAAATCACGGAATGGCATATTGCCATGTGCAGTACTGCTAACTGAACCCTATTGGCATGCCAAACTATCCAAACCAATCTTGTTAGGTATACTAGGGCATTCGATACTTTAAAATTCTTCAATCTTTGAATTTCAAGTTTCGGTGTTACTATTCACCTCTATGGTCAACTAAAATGTTGAATTTTAGGTAGAAATTAGGTACATTGGTTTTGGCACTCCCAACATACCACATTTTGTATTTAAAACTTGTTGGCATTGAGCGTTAATACCATTTCTAAGCATTAAACAAAAGGAGCAGATTTTTCAGATTTTGTACCATAACTTTACTGTTCCATTTGGAACTGTTACAGTGGAAATATGAAGAAATGGAAAACATGAAAGTTGTTCCTTATTTTGTCTAGTTTAATTTCCTTTTTTGAATCACTCCATTTGGAGTTTTGTAGCTCCAGATATGGTCCAAAAACCACAGCTGGCCGGATTTTCATTCTGCAGAAATTACCATATCTACAGTAACATGAACAGTGACTGCCACTGCCATTTAGGTTAGGTTCTGGCCATAATTTGGGGTAGGTTTCTTCATGAAAGTTGTTTTTCTATGTCTTAAATTGTTGCTGTAAAAATTTCAGGTCAATTGACCAAATCTAAAGTGAGTTATGGCCAAATGAACAGTTACTGTTCATTTGGTCAATTCTGCAGGGGCTGTTGCAGTGTGTCCGGATTGGGGCCAAGTTTTGGTCCTCTTGCTTTAGTCTTTTGGGCATGGTTTCTTCAGCAAAAATGTGCCATTATAAGCCTAGTTTCATGTCCAATTGGCCAAACATCAATTGGACCTACACAGCCAAAGTTATGGCTGTGCAAGTGGACTGAATTTTCAGTCCCTCTGCTGCTATCCTAGGGCAGCCTGCAACTTCACTTTGCAATCCTATTTTTCAGTCCATTTTATGGTTAACTTACCTAAAATGGTCACTAATTGACCATTAAAATGTTCTCTAATAATTTCCTAAACCAAGTTTACATTTTGCTCTCAAAACCCTAATTCAAATTCATGTTTTATACAATTTACCTTAGTTAGCTTTTAATTCATTATTCTTGTGTTTATAAACTTCCAACATGATTCTAGTTCACTTCAAGCTCATCAAAAACACTCCCTCCCATTCCATAGCTAGGGCAACCGAAATTTATATACTCATACACATGAGTTTTTGTTCATTCAAATTACAATTCCTACTAAGTTTCAAGTCACAAATCATGAAATTAATGAGTTTTATTTATATAGTTGCACTAACCTCTTGTAGGGAGATTTTTCCCAAGCTCAAAACTTCACTTTCCTCCTTCTTCTTGGCTGCCAAAACCTTCCCCAAGTGATATGGTCAAGGTTTAATGAAAGGGGTTAGGGTTTAGTGGTGTAGCAAAGGGAGAAATTGAGCTTGATTGAAAAAAAAATCAATGGAGGGAGGAAGATGGGTTTCGGCTGCACTTGAGGAGAGAGGGATGGCTGCTGGTTTTTTGATGAATTTAGTCTTCATTTATCTCTTTTATTAATTAGTCAAAGGGTTACTTAATTGTGATTGGTCATAATTTATAAATGACATCATCAAGATGTCATAAATGAGCTTTTCTTTGATTTTTCTTTTCTTTTCATCACTACTCAATTTCAATTTAATTTCTAGAAATGTTTATTCATATTTTATGTCATATTAATTATTTACTCAACTGGACAAGTCGGCCAAAAATCACCTCTGAAGGCGAAATGACCAAAATGCCCTCCGTTTGGCTGAACGGGTCAAAATTGTCTGTACCGATTGAAAAATTTTTTCTAGGTATTTTCTTGGCATTCTAATGCCATAGGAATCTCAATGACCCTTCTCTGGAGTCCCAAAAATTATTTCGTAATTTTTCCCCCGGGTCTAGGGCTCCTCGTTGCGAGAACCGCAACTTCCCTCCGGTTACCCATCGCTAGGGCACCGGTTCGTTTAACTTGGTTGTATTTTATTTCTAAAATTTTTACTAAATGTTTCTTATTAATAGTTGAGTTAATTATGGTTTCTGACTTTAGTTTAAATATTTTTCCGGACGTTCTAGCTGTCCGGACCGACACCGGTCACCGAAACAGTAGAATGTACGGAGTTGTTACCGGGAGGGTGTTACAACTCTTCCCCTCTAATTTAAATTTCGTCCTCGAAATTTACCTGATGCAAACAGTTGAGGGAACTGTTGCCTCATTGTCTCTTCACTTTCCCAAGTTGCCTCCTCGGTGTTGTGGTGCCTCCAAAGCACTTTCACCAGGGGAATCTGATTGTTCCTCAATTCTTTCACTTCCCGAGCTAGGATCCGTAGAGGTTCTTCTTCATATGTCAAATCCGGTTGTATTTCAATTTCTTCTCTGGAGATGACATGTGAAGGATCTGAGCGGTATCTTCTGAGCATAGACACGTGGAACACATTGTGGATCTTGTCCAGCTCTGGTGGTAAAGCTAGCCTATAGGCCACTGGACCCACACGTTCAATGACTTCATATGGGCCAATGAACCTAGGGCTCAACTTACCTTTTCTTCCAAACCTCAACACTTTCTTCCATGGTGACACCTTGAGGAACACTTTGTCGCCAACCACATATTCTATTTCTTTTCTCTTCAGGTCGGCATAAGATTTCTGTCTGTCTGAGGCAACCTTTAAGTTGGCTTTGATTGATTTTACCTTCTCCTCAGCCTGTTTCACAGTGTCAGCCCTACCGTTGTCTTCGCCCAATTCAGTCCAGCACACTGGAGTTCTACATTTTCTCCCATACAGTGCTTCATATGGGGCCATTTGAATGCTAGCTTGGTAGCTATTGTTGTATGCAAACTCTGCTAGTGGGAGGTATCTATCCCAACTTCCCTCAAACTCAATGACACAACTCCTCAGCATATCCTCAAGGACCTGACATATATTTCATGTTATTGTTATCATTTCTATTCAATATTTGTATCAATTTCATTGGTTTCAATTGTTTACCTGGATTACTCTTTCTGATTGCCCATCCGTCTGAGGATGGAAAGCTGTGCTGAAATGCAAGGACCTGACATATATTTCATGTTATTGTTATCATTTCTATTCAATATTTGTATCAATTTCATTGGTTTCAATTGTTTACCTGGATTACTCTTTCTGATTGCCCATCCGTCTGAGGATGGAAAGCTGTGCTGAAATGGAGTTGTGTACCCAAGGACTCATGCAACTTCTTCTAAAATCTTGATGTAAACCTTGGGTCTCGATCAGATATGATGGAAAGTGGAATTCCATGCAGTCTAACTATCTCACTGATATACAATTCTGCTAACTTCTCTAGTGAGTAGTCAGTCCTAACTGGCAGGAAGTGTGCTGACTTGGTTAATCTATCCACTATTACCCATGCTGCATCATGTTTCTTCTGGGTGAGAGGTAGACCACTTACAAAATCCATGGTGACCCGATCCCATTTCCATTCAGGTATGCGTATAGGCTGTAGCAAACCTGATGGAACTTGATGTTCTGCCTTGACTTGCTGACATGTCAAGCATTTAGTCACATAGTCAGCTATGTCCCTCTTCATACCAGGCCACCAATATTGAAGCTTCAGATCATGATACATCTTTGTACTTCCTGGGTGCATAGCATATACACTGGTGTGTGCCTCTTTTAGAATACTGGCCTTCAATTCCCCATCATCTGGTACACACAGTCTTCCTTTGTAATACAGACACCCATCTGCTTTCACCTCATAATCAGTTGTTTTTCCCTCTGAGATTTTGCTCATAATAGCCATTAGCTTCTCATCTGCCTTTTGCCCATCTAAAATCTGCTGTAGCAGGTTTGGCCTCACTTGCAACTCAGCCAAAATAGCTCCATCTCGAATCAAAGTTAGACGGGCGTTCAATGATCTCAAGGCTGTCATGGATTTTCTGCTCAAAGCATCAGCAACTACATTTGCCTTCCCAGGATGGTAGTCAATTACACAATCATAGTCCTTCAAGAACTCAATCCATCGCCTCTGTCTAAGGTTGAGCACTTTCTGGGTTGGCAAGTATTTCAAGCTTTTGTGGTCTGTGTAAATATAGCACTTTTCACCATACAAGTAATGCCTCCATATCTTCAGTGCGAAGATAATTGCTGCAAGCTCTAAATCATGGGTAGGGTAATTGCTTCATGTGGCCTTAGTTGCTGGAAGCATAGGCGACCACCTTCCCCTCTTGCATCAATACACACCCTAACCCATTATGAGAGGCATCACTGTAGACCACGAAGTCCTTTCCTGACACTGGCTGTGTTAACACTGGTGCCTCTGTCAACATAGCCTTTAACCTCTCAAAACTGGTCTGACACTTGTCATTCCAGTCAAATCGGACATTCTTGTGTAACAACTTGGTCATTGGAGCAGCTATTAGGGAAAATCCCTTCACAAATCTTCTGTAATACCCAGCTAGTCCCAAGAAGCTTCTGACCTCAGTTGTATTCCTGGGAGGCTTCCATTCCATCACTGATTCTATTTTCTTGGGATCCACCCTAATCCCATCAGCTGACACTATGTGTCCAAGGAATTCAATCTCATTCAACCAAAAGTCACACTTGGACAACTTAGCATACAGCTTCTTTTCTCTCAGGGTTTGTAGAACAATCCTCAAATGCTCATCATGTTCTTCCCTGGTCTTGGAATACACCAAAATATCATCAATAAAGACCACTACGAACCGATCTAGGTATGGATGGAAGATACGGTTCATAAGGTCCATGAATGCCGCTGGTGCATTAGTTAGGCCAAAGGGCATCACCAGAAACTCATAATGCCCATACCGGGTCCTGAATGCAGTTTTTGGCACATCTGCATCCTTCACCCTCAACTGATGATACCCTGATCTGAGATCAATCTTAGAAAATACTCCTGCTCCCTTTAACTGATCAAACAGATCATCAATTCTAGGCAACGGATATTTGTTCTTCACCGTCACTTTATTCAACTGCCGGTAATCAATGCATAGCCTCAAAGTCCCATCCTTCTTTTTCACAAACAGCACTGGAGCTCCCCATGGTGGCACACTGGGGCATATGAACCCCTTATCAAGCAACTCTTGCAACTGAGTTTTCAACTCCCTCAATTCAGTGGGTGCCATCTTATAAGGAGCAATGGAAATAGGTGCTGTACCCGGCAGTGTCTCAATAGCAAATTCAACTTCCCTTTCTGGTGGCAAACCAAGCAATTCTTCAGGAAATACCTCTGGGAAGTCTCTCACTGTGGGTATGTCACTTAAGTTTGGCTTAGCCTGCCTAGTATCCACCACATGTGCTAGGTAGGCTTCACAGCCTTTTCTCATCATTCTTCTTGCAACTGTGGCTGAGATGACATTGGACAAGAAATCTGTCCTTTCCCCCACAACTGTGATCTCATTACCCTCTGAAGTTTTTAGAGAAATTCTCTTCAATTTGCAATCAACTATTGCCTGATGACGTGACAACCAGTCCATTCCCAAAATCACGTCAAACTCATGGAAGGGCAACTCAATCAGGTCTGCTAAGAATTCATACCCCTGAATCCTTAACGAGAAACCCTTGTATACCTTGTTCACCACTACACTGTGACCCAATGGATTAGTGACCAGAATGTCTTGGTCACTCTCCTCTACTAGTATCCCCCTTTCTACGGGTAAGTTGATGCAAATGTAGGAATGAGTGGATCCTGGATCCACCAATGCATGCACAGGTGTAGTGTAGAGGAAGAACGCACTCGATGACGCCCGGCATCTTGCTCCTCCCGAGCTCTCGTGGCATAATTTCGCAGTGGTCCGTTATCCGCCTCTCTCTGCCTCTCGGATGCAGGCCTCTGTGATGGTCCCACTGCATCAGATCTGCCAGATTTTCTACCTCTCTGTGGTGCAGGAGCAGGTCTTTCTACTTGTGTTGGAGCAGCTGTAGTAGTTCTGCGTGGACAGTTCCTCAGCTGATGCTCTGTTGACCCGCACCTCAAGCAGGCACCAGTCACTCTCCAACACTCCCCCTTATGCCATTTCGCGGTGTGGACACGCGAGAAGATCCGGGCTGGTCCTCGAACCCCATCCTCGGAGAGTTGCCCACGGATGGTGTGGACCGACCTCTCCTAGGGTAAACCGTGGCCCGCCCCGAGACCACGACCACTGTGGTCGAGTGAACTCTGTAGGAGGACCCTTGAACTTCTTCCCAAATGCAGAGCTGAACTAGACCGACTCGGCCCCTCTTCTCGCTATCCCTTCTAGTCTGCTCACTGATTCTTACTTTTTCCACCTTTATTGCAGCTTCCACTAACTTGGTAAATTCTGTGATTCCCAAGGCAGTGAGCTGGATCTTGATGTTGTCATTTAGTCCCTCTTCAAATCTCTTGCACCTTTCAGCTTCATTAGGGACTATCTCCCTTCCATAGCGGCTCAATCTTACAAATTCCTTCTCATATTCGGCCACTGACAGCTGTCTCTGCCTCAGGTTAATAAACTCTCTTCTTCTATCTTCCAGGTATACGGTACCCACATATTTCTTCTTAAATTCAGAGAGGAAGAAGTCCCAAGTTACAGCTTCTGGCTGCACTTCACTGGACACAGTGTCCCACCACTCATATGCGTCGTCTTGCAGCAAAGATATGGCAGCTTCCAGGTTTTGCTCTGGAGTGCAGTGGAGTTGTTTTAGGACTCTGCCTGTTCTGTTCAACCAATTCTCGGCTGCAACATAGTCACCTTCTTTCTTGCCATAGAAATCCACTGCCCCAAACTTTCTTAGCCTTTCCAGGTGTGATTTCTGCTGTGGAGCTGGTGGTCGTGGTGGTGGTGCTGGCATTACCCCAGCCATTTGTCTAAAGAAGTCGGCCATTTGCTGAAACATGGCCTGTGGAGGCTGAGCAGGCTCTGCTTGAGCTGGCGGAGCAGATTCTCTCATGCCCCCAATCTCAGCTGCTGCAGGTGGAGCATGACTCTCCACTTCCTCCTCAACGGCTCTCTGAGATGAAGGGTCCATATCCTATTTAACAAAGACAAATAGATCTGCGTTAGTGTCACCTCGACTCTTACAAATGCAATGCATGGTATGGACTCAATCTAGGCCCAGAAACGCCTAAACCGTGCTCTGATACCACTAAATGTGACACCCCTTACCCGTGTACAGTATACCCGAGTAAGTAATGCCACACGGTGTACTGGCACACTCTAATATACCTTACTTAATTTGTATCACGCTTTTGAAGCTAATTTATGAAATATGATTTATTTAAGCCATTTATCGAAATTATTATTTATTTGAGGTTCCGAAAATTTTAAAGAAAATCCGGCGGAGTACCGGCTAGAAATGGAGAAAACAATTCTTCGGAACCTGTTAAAAACACTTCCAAATAATTATCAAACAATCCCAACTTCAATTTATCAGCAAAATCTCAACAACATTTCAATTTCCAGTTCTCAATCATCCATCACATGTGATGATCACATATAAATCACAAGTAAACATTTACTTTTCCATTCACAAGTACAATTTTCATAATTTACATAAACATCAATATACATTACACAAGTTTAATTACATAGGAGAAAAACAAAGTTAAGTTACAAAATGTCAAAATGACACCTAATGTCCTACCAATGCACTGTAGAAGTTGAGGTGACACGGATACTGTGCAGAGCTGCAGGATGGACTCACCCAGTCTGTGGTCTACTGGGCTCACGATCTGTATCTCCAGTACCTACGCGTGGCAAAAGCAACACGCTAAGCAATAATGCTTAGTGGTGCAATAATATAATAAAAGAAAATAGCAAGAAATTAATTATGTAGTGAATGTGTACGTTTTATTTGTTTGGTATTTGTATATCATTTACTTTGTCCACTTTTATTCATTTGATTGCCCCAAGTAACCTACACTAGACGACTGGACTGGATAACGGGTAAACTAGCACTGGGTATCTAGTACCTCGGGCCGTCACACCATCGGTCGCATATGCATCTCCCGGTGTGCAAATGTAATGCTAACAAGTCAGAATAATATTAGGCACGAGGCCAAGTCTCAATATAATGTCAAAATGGCTAAAAGCCATAAAATCACGGAATGGCATATTGCCATGTGCAGTACTGCTAACTGAACCCTATTGGCATGCCAAACTATCCAAACTAATCTTGTTAGGTATACTAGGGCATTCGATACTTTAAAATTCTTCAATCTTTGAATTTCAAGTTTCGGTGTTACTATTCACCTCTATGGTCAACTAAAATGTTGACTTTTAGGTAAAAATTAGGTACATTGGTTTTGGCACTCCCAACATACCACATTTTGTATTTAAAACTTATTGGCATTGAGCGTTAATACCATTTCTAAGCATTAAACAAAAGGAGCAGATTTTTCAGATTTTGTACCATAACTTTACTGTTCCATTTGGAACTGTTACAGTGGAAATTTGAAGAAATGGAAAACATGAAAGTTGTTCCTTATTTTATCTAGTTGAATTTCCTTTTTTGAATCACTCCATTTGGAGTTTTGTAACTCCAGATATGGTCCAAAAACCACAGCTGGCCGGATTTTCATTCTGCAGAAATTACCATATCTACAGTAACATGAACAGTGACTGCCACTGCCATTTAGGTTAGGTTCTGGCCATAATTTGGGGTAGGTTTCTTCATGAAAGTTTTTTTTCTATGTCTTAACTTGTTGCTGTAAAAATTTCAGGTCAATTGACCAAATCTACAGTGAGTTATGGCCAAATGAACAGTTACTGTTCATTTGGTCAATTCTACAGGGGCTGTTGCAGTGTGTCCGGATTGGGGCTACGTTTTGGTCCTCTTGCTTTGGTCTTTTGGGCATGGTTTCTTCAGCAAAAATGTGCCATTATAAGCCTAGTTTCATGTCCAATTGGCCAAACATCAATTGGACCTACACAGCCAAAGTTATGGCTGTGCAAGTGGACTGAATTTTCAGTCCCTCTGCTGCTGTCCTAGGGCAGCCTGCAACTTCACTTTGCAATCCTATTTTTCAGTCCATTTTATGGTCAACTTACCTAAAATGGTCACTAATTGACCATTAAAATGTTCTCTAATAATTTCCTAAACCAAGTTTACATTTTGCTCACAAAACCCTAATTCAAATTCATGTTTTATACAATTTACCTTAGTTAGCTTTTAATTCATTATTCTTGTGTTTATAAACTTCCAACATGATTCTAGTTCACTTCAAGCTCATCAAAAACACTCCCTCCCATTCCATAGCTAGGGCAGCCGAAATTTATATACTCATACACATGAGTTTTTGTTCATTCAAATTACAATTCCTACTAAGTTTCAAGTCACAAATCATGAAATTAATGAGTTTTATGTATATAGTTGCACTAACCTCTTGTAGGGAGATTTTTCCCAAGCTCAAAACTTCACTTTCCTCCTTCTTCTTGGCTGCCAAAAGCTTCTCCAAGTGATATGGTCAAGGTTTAATGAAAGGGGTTAGGGTTTAGTGGTGTAGCAAAGGGAGAAATTGAGCTTGATTGAAAAAAAATCAATGGAGGGAGGAAGATGGGTTTCGGCTGCACTTGAGGAGAGAGGGATGGCTGCTGGTTTTTTGATGAATTTAGTCTTCATTTATCTCTTTTATTAATTAGTCAAAGGGTTACTTAATTGTGATTGGTCATAATTTATAAATGACATCATCAAGATGTCATAAATGAGCTTTTCTTTGATTTTTCTTTTCTTTTCATCACTACTCAATTTCAATTTAATTTCTAGAAATGTTTATTCATATTTTATGTCATATTAATTATTTACTCAACTGGACAAGTCGGCCAAAAATCACCTCTGAAGGCGAAATGACCAAAATGCCCTCTGTTTGGCTGAACGGGTCAAAATTGTCTGTACCGATTGAAAAATTTTTCTAGGTATTTTCTTGGCATTCTAATGCCATAGGAACCTCAATGACCCTTCTCTGGAGTCCCAAAAACTATTTCATAATTTTTCCCCCCGGGTCTAGGGCTCCTCGTTGCGAGAACCGCAACTTCCCTCTGGTTACCCATCGCTAGGGCACCGGTTCGTTTAACTTGGTTGTATTTTATTTCTAAAACTTTTACTAAATGTTTCTTATTAATATTTGAGTTAATTATGGTTTTTGACTTTAGTTTAAATATTTTTCCGGACGTTCTAGCTGTCCGAACCGACACCGGTCACCGGAACAGTAGAATGTACGGAGTTGTTACCGGGAGGGTGTTACAACTTTTATATAAAATTTATCAACACTATTAAAATATATGTAAATATAACTAAATAAATATTTATTTAAAACTTAATTAGATTCACTGATTTACATTAATAGGTGTTACATTTAATTAGTTTTTAATAATATATTGATTGAACCACTAACCATTAATTCAAACTCTTTTTCAACCTCCAAACATGATTTAATAGCACCGATGTGAAAAGCTCATTATGGTTGAGATACTAATGCTGCTGCCATAAGACGCATCCAAGTCCTTTTTCATAGTAAGAAACTATAATTCTTTGTGTCTGTAGTAATTAAGATCTATATATCCATGAGCTTAAATTATAGAATCAAATCCAATCATAAGAAATCAAAGTTGTCAATCTGATTCAGATACCCAAATCTCCTATCTTATTGACTAATCACCAATTCTATCTCTAATTAGATTCACACTTGCATGCACTGCACTATCAAAGCTTTTGAATTCTTATCTTGAGTAAAGTGTCTAAATAATTAAGGAAAACTTATTATTTAGTATCTACATTTTAATAAAAGTAACTATTTAATCTCTTTATTTTGAAAAATATATTATTTAGTGTCTCTGCTTTTAGTTTGTGAATTGTTTAGTCACTCTCGCTATGTTAAAGTAAATTTTTTTTTTCTAACTCTGTTATTCAATACCTATAATTTGAATAATATAACTATTTAGTCCACATAATTTTAAATCTACCAACTATTCAGTCCCTATATATAATTATTATCTCTCTTTTGACTAACTTGACTGATAGAATAGTTAACAAGAGGGATGAAACAGTTCATGTATTAAAAATAGGGAGATTAAATAGTGTTGTAACATCCCTAATTTTCAAATAATTATATATATATATATATATATATATATATATATATATATATATATATATATATATATATATATATATATATATTATTCTAACCATGGTATTGTGAACTTCGCGTATGTACTTTCATTTAGTGGAAATTTGATCGTTGCCCAGATTTGCAATTTCGGGCCGAGCAGATAAGCTGCTAGAACCATTTCAGAATCGGGTCAAGATTATAGGCTACCCCACCATTTTCAGACATTCTGGACGCATTCCAGTTGTCAGATTTGGCATAGGTAAACTTGAACTCTACATTACTCAATTTTTGCCTTGTACTGGGTAAGAATAAAATTTATAAAATATTCGTGGATGATAAGAAAATTACGATTCCTATTGCAATAGCCTTATAATATTGTTAAGGGCCATGGGGCACGATTATAAAATTTTTAAAGTTAGTTTAGATAGTTTTTGAAAAATATTAGTTTTGAAGTCTTATAATTGAGTTGTCTGATGTTGTGATTATTGCTTGGTTTGGAGGGCCCAAGAGGGGCCATATAATGATGATGAGATATGGGTTGAGTTTAGAAGTGTTATTTAAACCATTTTGCAGGTTGAGTAGGTCCTAAGTATAGAGGAGACTCTGCCGGATTTTCGGCACGACTTAGGACATCTTTGGTCTTTTTCAAGCTTGTATCGAGTCAAATATATTAAATAATTGCTATGAAATTGTCAAGTGAGCCGGGACAGCCTTCCTCCTCCACCCAGTCGTCGCAGTGACTTCGGTTAAGTCTGTGAGTAAAATATTAATTTCAATTGTAATTTCAATATTATTATATGTTCAAGCATGCCCATGCATCACTTATAAATATGTATCTATGTAGTTAAGCACGTTTTATATTGTATTCATAATTGTTGAAGTGCCATGGATGTTGTTTGTGGTAATTGGAGCAGTGTGTGTGCGTGGCGTGCGTGTGGTATGGTATTGGATATGGACAGGACGGGTAGACATGGCTTGAGAGACACTCGCTAGGACCCGGTCCTTCGGGGTGACACGGCTTGAGAGACACTCGCTGGGACCCCGCATTTGGTTTATTAAGCGAAGTTCGGCTTGAGAGACACTCGCTGGCAGAGGTTGGATTAAGAGGGCTGTATAGGGGATCAGCTCCCATATATGTATTATTTGACAGTGTTGGGTGTGTGAGTGCTCCAAATTGCATTTTTGCTTTTATGATATGAAAATTATGACGATGTTGCATTTCACTCCACAGGGTGCATTAGCTTTAGATAGCTATAGAGATTATGGTTAAAATTGATATTTTACTTTCTGAGTCGAACGCTCACTCCTGTTTATATATTTTTCCAAGCTACAGGGGGATTATTTGTTGTGGCTAACCTGCTCTTCTTCTTCACAGGTCCATTAATAGTATTTAATTTGTTTTGTATAATTAAGTTAAATTTTAGACTTCACATGTGTTAGAAGCACTTATTTTTATTTTGGGCCTGTATTATAAAAGTTATGTTGGACCTGTAAAATTATTAACTGTATGCATGATGGGATTGGATGAGGGAGCTCAGCTCCCATTTGAGTTATGACATTTTGATTATGTGGAGGGTGAGCTGAGCTCTCCAATTTATTATATATTGTGTTTACAGGTCGGGCGAGTCAAAAACTCCCCGTTAAATGGTCCATTTTATGGCCGGACTCTGTCCGGTTGAATTCTTGAAATTGGGCCCAAATGGGCCTTAGAGTTGGGTTGAGGAATAGTTAGGCTTACTACGGGCCTCGGGAGCTTTAGGCTGGCCCAGGTCCTAGTGCCGGTCCGGCCCATAGGTTGGGTAGTGATAAAAGTGGTATCAGAGCTTAGGCTTTAGATTCATGGGAAAGTGTACATCTAGAGTTGTCACATATGGAGTATAGGATTCTGTTTCATCTTTTTTCTGTAATTCTTCATTTCTAGATTCTGCGTTATTCCTCGGTTAATATAAGAGTGCTTCAGTTTAGCACCTCAGTTTTGTGAAGTACATAGAAGTATGAAATAGAGTTAGCAGACATGTTGAGGTCTGCCAAGGAAATACATTTTCCAAGAAATACTATATTTCTATCAGGATGGGTCTAAGTGTTGTGCCTATCTGGTGCTAGGCACGAGTACATAAAGGTGAGTTTTGATAGTATAATTGAACTAGATAAGGGTGAGGATACCACTGCTTGCAGTCGTCAGTGGATGACCCAGTCAGAGTAAGTTTATGATAATAGTATATTCAAGAGAGATAAGAGATTAGGAGACTTAGTCTGTCAGGACGTATTGTAGTAACTATACAATATTCTTGATGTCTGCTCTGTAAGCTGCAGATTACAATACCGATATGAGATTATTGTGTAGAGCTACGTGCATCCCCGTAGTGCTCAATAATGAGGGTGTTTGTGGATGGCCTCTGTTTTGGTACAATTATGCCAGAACAGAGTTCTATATCTGCAGAGGAGTTAGGAACTCCTGGTTAGGGATCTAGAGCTAGAATATCAAAAGGTCACAGTTCAGTGGTAACTAGAGTCAGTAACTCGGTTACCCTAACATGAGCTCGAGTTACATCAAGAGTTGCCATCAGACCAGAAGTTGTGGATTAGTTGCAAAGTAAAGGTGACATCTATAGAGTGAGACCATCTGGTCTTCAGTATGGAATTTTGGATGGTTTTTGCAATACGACAGACGTTTTGCTTAAAGCTTAGTGAGAATAGTATACCTTGTGTGTATCAGCAAGGTGTAAAGTACAACCCTACTACCTAGGGAAGGTCGAAACTATGAATTGATGATTTACAGAGCTATGATATGATAAGAGAGTCATTAATTTGACATGGTTTTGGCAAGCTGGTAAATGTAGTACCTTTGTTGCAGTAAGTTAGGGTATAGTCCTATCTTTTCAGAAGGGATCGAAGGTTATTACTGATAATGATGACTTATGGAGTAGTGTCCCAGATGGGATTGTAACGTGAGATAGAGAGTTGTTAGCTCAGGTGTTCTGGAGAGGGTACAAGTTCCATGTAAGAATTATAAAATGTAAGATCAAGATGTATGTAAGCCTTTAAATTGAATGACGGGTTTGGATACCTAGTATTTTAAGTTTCAGCTAATTAAATGTATATGAAAAATTAGAGTTGCTACCGATCCCCTCCCTAAGGTAGTAGGAGGTAGTATGTAGTCCAAAAGGGAAAGAATAGAGATCACGCAGGAGAAGTATGACTGCTATTCCCTAAGTTCATCCTTAGCTTCTTAATGCTTAAGACTAAAGTATACTCCAAATAAAGTAAAAGAAAAAGCACAAAAGTTAGCATCGATAAATCATAGAATATATATATATATATATATATATATATATATATATATATATATATATATATATATATATATATATATATAGATGGAGTGCGGTTCAAATGCAGTAGAAGAGATAGCCTGAATACCAGTAGAAGTCTAGCTAGGGTAGTTAGAGGATCAATTCTGAGTAACATTGAGGTATAGATGACGTGGTAAGGATAGTGGAAAGGTATAAGTTTCTGATATGACAATCAGGTTCAAAAAGAAAATAGAGCTTAAAGATGGAAGAGTGAAAGTTCATATTTGGGTAATATAAAAAGAGTTGGCTAAAGAATAAACTGGAAAAATAGATTAGGATAAGATTAGGAAGAATAGAGCCAAAACACCGAGGAGGTGAATGTGGTTATAGGAAGGGTATACGAGATATAAAAAAAAAAGGATAGAGAGCGTAGAAAATGATGGCATTAGAAAGAACATTATTAAGTTATGGAACCCAAAAGTACAGGACTTAGAGCAGGTCATAATTGATGTAGTGTTAGGAGCCTGAGCCTAGAGCTTAGAGTTACAGGATCTGGATTAGACCTTATCTGTTTTCTACCCCCAAGGTAGGATAATGGGGCAATGACATAAGAACCCTTTTGGTTGTTGACAGTATAATGGAAATTAGGTGAGGTGTGCGACCAAAGTAGGTAGTAACTGTTGAGCGTGCTGTGGTAACTTGAATTGTATTGTCAGATAAAGAAGCAAGATCAGTAGGAGTAAGTTGGATAAAAGTCAACATAAGGGATATAAATATGCAAGATGAGGGATAATGTCATAGAGGCTTGATATTAAAATTTAGAGTGGTGAGACCTAGAGTCAAAAATTGGAGTTAGACATATATTTTCAGTGTGATCGATAGAATAATTATGTAAAAAAAAAGAGTAATAATAAATAAATAAATAATAGTATGATAATATGTAGCAGAACGCTAATAACGGTCAGAATAGGACAAGATAGGTATAGGTGTAATTATAAGATATTGAGAAATACATGGATTAGAGGAGTGATTGTTGGTAAAATTGGAGTAGATCTGAAAGAATCTGTGAGTGCTTTTATCTTCTTGAATATAACTAAGTATAAGGAGCATTAGACAAATAATTATAAGTATGGAAGATAAATGGAGAGTAAAAAGAAAATAGTAAATTCTAAGATGATATGTCAGGCAGGACAACAGTATAACAAATGGTTGATACAACTGATATCTTGTAATAACGTACAATAATTACAAAGAAATAATGAAACTAAAAGGGTGACTAAGGGGTATGAGCTAAATCTTGTTTATCAAACAATGGTATACCATAAATGGTGGGAGAACATTTCTCCTTCTTTTCAAATTGGCTAGTGTTTCGATTCTAGGAGATTATGTTAAGAAGAGAGGTCGTGTTAAAGTGACCCAATTAATTGAAAATTTGATGGGCGTTAGTATATATCCAATCTTTTGAGGCGAAAATGACGATAATGGTGTACCAAATGTTAAGTATGAAAGAATGATTAGAGAGGTGATAGGAGTTAAATCGAGCCAATTACTAGGGCTTACAACCCTTTTGAACTATAAGCTGGAGGAAGTGCTATTTGCTAATGAGTTACAGTGAATGAAATTGTTGCTAATGGGAAAAGTTGAGGCTGAAGTTTGCAAAGTTATGGGCAATATATGTGATTATATTAAGGAGAATGAACACGTGAAGTATCTTGTTCAGAATTAAGGCATGACATATATTTTCCACAGCCATGTTAGTTCAGATGGAACTTATAATTTCTGGGGCTTCTATCCATCCAGGATGAGCAATTTCCTACTAAGGCTGGTAGGGAATGATAATGTTCTGATAGGTAAGTTGGGAAAGGGGATACAAAAAGAATTTTCTATGGTTAATTACAAGTGTTACGTAATGTGAAGAATGTGCTGGTAGGAGTCAATTGTAAAGTTAGAATTCTCGAAGTAATGGAACTAGTAATCAAGATAAGACTAAGAAATTAGAAAAAAAAAAAAAAAAAGTTAAAGTTGATGATGGGATGGACATCCTTGAAGGAAAAGGTGTAAGGGTGAGATAGGACTAAGATTAAGGAATAAGTACAGCATGTTGAAAAGATATTAACAATAGCAGAAATAGGAAAAGAAAGTGGATAAGATCCAAAGGACAGGAAGAAAGCTCGGTAGAGCTAGTTATAATGATGAGGATAAGAAGGAATAGGTATGCTAGGAACACACTAAGAGATGTTTCAAACAAGTTATTATGAGATGATAGATTAAAGGAGTAGTAGAGCCTCGATCTGAGTGCCAAAGTGTCAGAAGTAGGCCACATACTAAGAAGCTTTAGGAAGAAGTCTAGATATTTCTATTCTAGAGAGGGAGTGGGAAACGATAAAGTTGCATTAACTGGGTTGTCAGGGAATACAAATACATTTGTCCTATAAGAGAAGAGACCCAGTTCACTTTCCAATATTGATAAGTGGTGTAGGGTATGCTTGACACTTGGATGGAGCTCTATATAACTAGTTACATAAGATGGACAAGAGCTGGTCTAAGGACCTCAGTAATGACACAAAAGAGATTGAAAATTTGAAGTATCATGGGAGTGAGAAGATTTATAGGTATTGACCATTGAGGTCATAGGACAAGTAAAGGTTTCGAACGAGATGTATATGATAGGTGCTACAGGAAAGCATTTCATAGGATACTATAGGGTAAGGAACATAAGTCATGTTTTTGGGAAACAGAGATTATTGAAACAAAGGAATGAGGATTGAAGTCACCAAGAGACACGTTAGGGCGTAATAAAAGTAAGGTAAGCGCCAAAGTTGATTAAAGTTATCAGTTATCAAGTCAAGAGTAGTGGAGTTATAATGAGTAATAGAGATGATAAAAAAAAAAGGGGTAAACGAGTAGTCAGATGTGATGGTTTAGACTCAGAAGGAGGATGGTAGCTGGCATACTACGACAAGGGCAGATAGACATAAAAATTTTTAACCATCCATGTAGATCCAAGGCGGAAAGATGTAAAATTTGCAATGGGTGACCGTGTTCTTGAAGGTTTCTCCTATGAAAAGGGTTATGAGATTTGAAAAGAAAAGGCAAATTGGCACTCCGTTATATAGGACCTTTTAAGATCATGGACAAAGTGGGAGCAGTTGCCTATCAGTTAGAGTTGCCACTAAACATTTCTCATGTCCACCCATTATTCCACATTTTCATGCTTAGAAAGTATGTTCCTGATCCTTCTCATGTGCTGCGACCAGACACAGTGGAGTTAAATAAGAATTTGATCTTTGAGGAGCAACTAGTAGCCATAGTAGACTATCAGATGAGATAACTTTGGTCAAGGCAAATCCCTATGGTTAGTCCTAAAGAGGAGTTAATCTATGGAGGAATGCACTTGAAAGTTAGAGTGGGATATGCGCAGCAAGTACTCATAAGTTTGATATGCAACTATGTGTCATTGTTATGCCTTGTGTAAAATTCGAGGACGAATTTTCTATAAAGGGGGAAGAATGTAACATCCCTAATTTTCAAATATATATATATATATATATATATATATATATATATATATATATATATATATATATATATATATATATATATATATTTTTTTTTTTTTTTTAATTATAACCCTGGTACTGTAGACTTCGCGTATGTACTTTCATTTTGTGGAAATTCGATCGTCGCCCGGATCTACAATTTTAGGCTGAGCAGATAAGCTGCTGGAACCATTTCAGAACTGAGTCAAGATTATAGGCTACCCCACCGTTTTCAGATGTTCTGAATGCGTTCCAGTTGTCAGATTTGGAATAGGTAAACTCCAACTCTACATTACTCAATTTTTGCCTTGTACTGGGTTAGAATAAAATTTATAAAATATTCGTGGATGATAAGAAAATTACGATTCCTATTGCAATAGCCTTATAATATTGTTAAGGACAGCGGGGCAGGTTTATAGAATTTTTAAAGTTATTTTGGATAGTTTTTGAAAAATATTAGTTTTGAAGTCTTATAATTGAGTTGTCTGATGTTGTGATTATTGCTTGGTTTGAAGGGCCCAGGAGGGGCCATATAATGATGATGAGATATGGGTTGTGTAACACCCTAGGCAAATCCCACATCGGCAAAACACGGGAGAGATGTTGAATTTATAAGTTGGCGGTTCGTAACCCCTAGTGACGCGTTTTAAAATCGTGAGAGCTTCGGTCCAGAGCGAACAAACCGTAAGGGCAAGATTGTTGATGGGGTCTTATGTACTAGAAAATCTTCATGCATATTTTTAACTAGATTTATATTAGAGTGAAATTATAGTTCAGTATTTTTGATATATTTTTAAAAGTTAAAAGACCTATTTTTGCCCAAAATGGTAAAATGACTTATTTGATTTATTTTTAAAATTTAGAAGACTTATTTGGTCATTTTTAAAATTTAAAGGACTAGTTTAGACCCCAAAACACTTTAAAAACTTATATAATTATTAGTCCATATTTTAAAAACCAAAATAGGTCTTTTGCTTATACATTTTTAGTAATATGTGCACTATTCATTACCATCATGATTGAATTAACTGATTTCATTTTATGCCTAAAGTGGAAAAGAAAATAGAAAACAAATACCTTATTAGAAGCATTTTTTTTTTTTTTTTGGAAAAGAGACATAAATCACTTGAGAGCAAAAGCTGAAGATGGGGAAGTTCTAACAGCTTTTGCTACCCAATGAGTGCAAATATTAGTTTCTCCACCGATACATAAAATAAAATATGGGCTTCCTTTGAAATAAATTATTTATAAAAAAATTAATTGAATTTTCATAAAATTATGGTTAATTTTTTTTTTTTTTAAATAAAAAATTTATTAAATTAAAAAAATAAATTATTTTATTTTAAATATAAAAATTAATAAAAAAAATCAATTAAATTGAATTCTTATAAAACTCTACATTCAAATAAAGGGATAAAGATTGCACTAAGAGAAGATGATGATTTTTGCATAGAAACACTAAAATTATTATCTCCATACTTTAGAGATATAACTATTTGCCACAATAGGCAGAAAAATTATACTTTTCAGATTTGTCATTAGATCATTTCTTTTTTTTTTTTTATTTACTAGTCCAATGGAACAAATTATTTCTATTATACATGCACGTATTGATGCATGTAAAAATTGAGTATGAATAAAGCTCAATAAATTTAAATACTAAGATTAACTGCATAAAAAATTTCAATGATCAAATGTATTGACACATACATGTACCCATAATTACATGGTAGATTATAGTAGTAACAGGGTTAACAACAATTAGATTTGTGTTCCCACATTAGCTGGATATCTATTTCACAAGTTTCTGCCAAATGTGTCATATATATCCACCTCCTCAGTTAAATTTGAATACTTGACCAATAGTGACATTTTGCTTTCACTTCATTATATCACTGAAGTTTTGTAAAACTGTGAAAATATCTTATTTTAGGGCATGATCACCTTTAGACAAATCAGTCATAGTAGGCACTTCATCTTCATCATCATCTAAATTAATATGCTCACTTTATTAAGTTGGCTCTGTGTATGAAAGTTGACTATCAAATAGTTCATCAAGAGTGTCGATTCTAAACGGCCTAAAATTAGAGTCAAATGAAGAATGAGTTTCCTTAATTTTTCCTTTTTCCTTGTCGATTCTGCAAAACATAGATGAATTTCCGCCTTGCATTTTTTTTTTTTTTTGTGTGCGTAAATAAAAATTAAAGACAATAGAAAAATCAAATAGGAATTTTAGAGAATGAGAATTGAGACATATTGAAATTTGAGAAACTAGAATTAAAATTTCAAAACTCAGAAAATTAAATTCTGAAAATTTCTATATACATTTTCAAAATTTTTATAATTAAATACACCATAAAATAACTAAAATTCCAGACGTTACATTTCTATTGAGAAATTCTGGTGAAAAGGTGAAGTCATGAAATTTGCTCACGGGTATTGAGCCAAGGAATAGATTGTTTCAAATTTGTCTGGTTTTGAGATCGAGTTATGGGATTGTTTTTAAAGATAAGAGTTTGATTCAAATTCTTCTGCGTTTAATATTGTAACACCCCTTATCCATCTACAGTGTAGCCGAGCAAAGCGTGCTACGTTCGATGCCAGAGCACCCTCTACTGTCTTGTCGTGTACAATATTAATTTAATTATATTATCTTACATGTAAATTTTTTTTTATCCCATTTTATTTTTTATGGAGACCCAAACAGAGTCTCTCCTGTTTTTTATTAGTGCATGGCGGGTTTCCTTATTTACCTACTAAAATCAATTATATCCATTTCATCACATCATTTCTCATATCAATTATTCACGTACTATATCATATCATTACTCATAAAATTTTCAAGAAAATAATCTTTCATTTCATTCACATAACATTACATATAATAATGTACAATTATATACAATTCAAAATTTAATTACATGTCTCAAAATAATTTACAGGATTTACTTATGTACAATGATCAAAATAAAAATCTAAATTTACATGAGCCCTACCAAAACGGACTTCTGAGGTGACACTGACACTGTAGCATGTCTGATCAAAGTCCTGTCTAAGCTCCACTGCGGCTGCTGGTGGTCTCCTGTACCTACGCAATAGAAAAATCAACGTGCTAAGCATAACGCTTAGTGATGCATAAATTGAAATAAAAATAACTATATAATTAAAATTATTATTCCATATATAATCTTATAAAAAAAAATATAATATTTTAGGAGCTAAAGTCTTTTACATGTTTATAGAACTTTGGAACAATTAAATTAATTGGAATCTTTTCATCATATATCATATATTCGATCTTATTAAATTCACATCAATAGCCTTCTCATGTATTTATTTAAATTTTAGATTTCTTACTCATATCTGTGCCCAAGTAACCTATAACAGACTATAAAGACTGGATACACGAGAGTATACTAGTTAGACATCCGTATGTCTAACATGTATACATCTGTCATGTCAAGCACAAGGCCAGCAGGCAGGCATAAAGTCAAAAATAAAATCAGGCACAATGGCCAACGGGCAGGCATAAAGCCTGTAGAACAATAATATTAGATATATATTGTCTATCAATGATTATTCCTGTAGGCAGTACTGTAATTTGTAGTTCTAATTGGTATACCAATCGATCCATGCTATATAAATAAGTCTAGGTGTACTTTGAACAAATGAAATATTTCTAATTACTTATGATCTTATCATTTCATGTCATACACTATTAGTGCTTTATAGTAATTTCATGTCAATTTATAGTAGGAAAATAGGTTTCCCTTTTATTTTCAAGTAACTTATGCTTTTAGCAATTCATATAAGTAATTTACATGTCATGTATCAAATAATATCTTGAACTTTTCTTTAGGTCCAGATTTGGTGTCTTATATTCTCCTAGTAAATTGGTCAAGATGCGGCCACTGTTTAGCTATACTTCCTTCATGGAAGTTGTCTCTTTATGTCTTGTCTTTGTTTTCCTTTTTGAATCATGTCATTTGGAGTTTTAGAACTCAAGTTATGGTCAAATAACCAAAACTGGTTCCTTAACTCACTCAAGTTCTAGAACTAGGCAGATTCTGGAGTCAATATTTTCCTAATTATTTGGACATGCAATAGCCACTTTTAGGCCTAATGTTCTCCATAGAAGTTGTTACCCTATATCTTATGATTACTTAGAATTTTGAATTATAATTTTTCAGGTCTTGTAGAATTAATTATAGCAAATTAACTGTCCTGGACTCGAGTACCCTGTGTCTACAGGATTCCAGGTTTAGGTCAGTGGTTTTGACTCTCATTTTAAAGTTCTTACACTCAAATTTTGAGAAAAGTTTCTAAATCAAAGTTGAAGCCCTATCTCTTAGGTTTCCAGAATAGTTTTGCTCATCCCATTTGGGATTTCCTAGTGAAAGTTATGATATAAATTCTGTTCTAGGGTCAGGTGATAGGTGAGGCAAATTCCAAGATTTAGTGTACTAAGTAGTTCTAGCAATTTTGCCTAGTTCCCTTGGCTTCTGGGTTCTGGTCAAAACATCAATATTGTAGATCTATGTCTTATAAAAATTTTGACAATGGTTTCATTGCTTTTTCAATTTTATAGACCAAGTTATGGCATTTTTGCCAAAACTGGTCGGGTGAGCCTAAGTCCAACAAATTTTGGGCAGATTGGTTCTGGACAGTTTTGTTCATCTAACTTTGCTAACAATTTGACTTGGCTAGAGACATTTCTGGGTTTTGTGTTCTTCATGAAAGTTGTATTCGTATGTCTAAGTTTTCCAATGATACAAAAATCAGGTCATTTAGACCTGTCTAGAGGAAGTTGTGGCCAAATGAACATATACTATTCAGTTGGTCATTTTTCTAGGTTCAGGATTTAGTAAGCCGAATTGGAATAATAATTAGGTCAAGATTTGGACAGAATTTGGGCATGGTTTCTTTATGAAAAATGGAGTGTTTTGGGTCCAGTTTCATCTCCAATTGGCCTCTTAGTAATTGGAGCCACACAATTTCAGTTATAGGTCAAAATTCAAGCTGGACTCAATGAGTCCCTCAACCTGCACAAGAGAGCACTCCCAATTTCAAGTTCCTCCAACTCCCTTACTTCAATTTAACATACATGGCACTTCAATTAAGCAACAATCAATCTCAAAAAGGCCAATTTCAAACAATAATAGAAAAGTCCCAATAGTTAGGTCAAACCCTAATTTCAAAGTTCTAATCTCTTGCATTCTTCTATGCAATTTAATTTCATACATTAAACTTCATTAATCCATTTAACTAACCAAATTAAAACCACCAAAATCATAAACTCCACTCACTTCCTAAAGCTGCCGAAACTCAAGTTTCTATAGACTTCATGCTTTCTTTTGATTTCTTAAAAATTTCACTTAAATTAACATGCCTAAGCTAGTTAAAGAAGAAGGAGACTTGTTTAGGTACTAACCTTTAGATGACCACTTCTTGAATTTGTGAAGAACTTTCTTGTTTCCTCTTTTCATGGCTGTCAATAGCTTAGTCTAGGTGTGGAATTAATTTTTGATGAAAGGACTTGTGGATTTTGGTGGAGGGATGAAGGGAAAATCAAGCTCAAGCTTGACAAAAATGGTGGAATTCTCTCCCTCTTTCTCTTTCTATAGTTCAGCCAAGAGGATGAAAATCAGGGGCAGATTGCTTTTGATTCATTTTTAACTCATTTTATGTCTTCCTTATCTCTTCATAAGTGTTTGTTAATTTCTCATTAGCTATCACTTTTTATGATGTCATTATGACATCATACTTATGTAATATATATATATATATATATATATATATATATATATATATTATTTCTTTTCTTTTCTTTTCTTTTCGCATTTTTCCATTATATACTTCATGATTTAATTTATTTTATGTGTTTTAATTTCTCTTATTTTAATTGACATTTAGGTCAAAATTCAACTCTGGGGTTGAAATGACTAACATGCCCTTCGTTATGTTCATCGGGTTATTTTTGGTCTATACCGATAAATAAATTCTGTTGAATTTTCTTTGAAATTTCTAATGTCATTTATACTTTAATAAACCTTTAATTAAGTCCTAAAAATTATTTTCTAAGGTTCCTCTTGGGTCTGGGGTCAACAACTGTCTTCAGAGTCGCTTCCGCATACAGTCACCCATCGCTATGACCCTAGCTCGTTTAACTCATTTGTAATTTACTTTTTTTATTTTTTCTTGATTTTTCTTAGTCTTTATTCAGTCAATTTATGCATCATCACTCTAGTTTGAGTGTAGTTTCAAACATCCTAATTGTCCGAACAAACATTAGTCATCGGAACAGTAGAATACACGGACTACCTGAAGTGGGGGCGTTACACAGATTGAATTTGATTCAAATTCTTTTAGGTTTAATTTAAAATAGGATGGAATGTTTTGTTCTACATTTTCTTTTTCTTTTTTTAGTTTATGTGGTTTTGCTCATGGTGATTATGTTGATTATTATTATTGGTTGTTCATTTTTAAGCCATTCCTACGTTATGAGGTGTTGATATTTCCTTTTTGGGTCTTACAATTGTTCATGATAGCAGATGCCTTTGACATAGTGAGAGGAGTAGGTTTTTAGTGAGAGAACATAACCAGAGGGTTAAGAGCACAGGACGAATCTCAATCCAAGCAATAATTAGAAAATTTGAGAGGAAGCTAGGTTGGTTCAGAGAATAAGTAGGAAGAAGAGAAGAATTGAGTCTATGTAAAATCACATTTGACTTCCTCACTTGCTCTCCGCATGATTGCATACTCTGATTGTGCTAATTTATATTTAGTTGTTATTGTTATTGACCTAGATGTTCAATAGGTTAATCTCAAACAATTCAGGACTGCGGACATGCATTTGGCCATATTAGAATTGTTTTTGGTAAATTCAGGAACCATGTGTCGGCAGTCTGCACGTGGAAGCTTGGGCTTTCTTCTCCTAACTGATCTTGGTGCTCCATAAGTTAGCATCAGATTGATGACATATGGTACCACATACACTCTCCTGATATGCAAACCATATGAATTACCTCAAATTACTTCAACGATTTAAATATCATTTTTCATTATCCTCATAATTCTTGAGAAAAAATAACACCCAACCTACAAACTGATACATAGAGAGAGAGAGAAAACAATAGATGATGCCATAGCGAATTTCAACATTCATTGGAAATTCAATAGTAAACCTAGATTGACTTTCTGTACTTCTAAATCATCAGCCACACATGATAAAAGAAAATACAATAGCTTGAAATTTTACAGTGATTAGCAGCATGCTTCCATGAGAGATCTTTTCAAGTGAAGGCATTGAAGACGCATAAAAATGGCAGCATGAAGAAATTCCCCAACAAAAATGAAATGTTAGTTTGAGAAAGAATTTCTACTCAATTAGGTCTGCGCATCTTGACATTAAGTGGAATTTCCTTGTAGGATTGAACCTTCTCAGTGGCTTGACGCTTGGGTCGAACGGATGACGTTTGTAATTCTTGAGCTTCAGATCCAAGGTCGCTATGTGCCTCTTCAGTTTCAACTTTCAATGATGAGAATGATGATGTTGGACCACATTCATGCAGGTTAGAAATAGGAAATTTAGAATCATCTTTCTCAAATAAGCCTTCTGTTGGTTCTTGTACTTGTTCTCCACATTTAAACCTTGCAGATTGCCTTCTTGAACCATGCCTGTTGACAGCATTCCTTCAGTTTTCTAAATTCTTTTAAGAATGCAGAAAATTAAAAGTTATCCGGGTACCAATTTATAGAGCAGTAGACTGCTAACCAACCTCTTGTTATCGACCTTCATCTCAGTTTGGACAGGTGTAACTGTAGTAGAACCCAAAGCACCATTTATCTCAAACATATCATCAGTTGATTCTTGTTTCCCAGGCTTAAACCTAGCGGATTGCCTTCTTGAACCATGCCTGTTGACAGCATTCCTTCATTTTTCTAAATTCTTTTAAGAATGCAGAAAATTAAAAGCTATCTGTGTACTAATTTATAGAACAGCAGACTCTGCAAACCAACCTCTTGTTATCGACCTTCATCTCAGTTTGAACTGGTGTAACTGTAGTAGAGCCCAAAGCACCATTTATATCAAACATATCATCAGTTGATTCTTGTTCCCCAGGTTTAAAACTAGCAGATTGCCTTCTTGAGCAAAGCCTGTTGAGAGGAGCATTTCTTCATTTCTCTAAATTCTTTGGAGAAGACCTTAAAATTAAAAGCCCTTTATGAACAGAAAATTTATATAGCAGTAGAGTGTGGAAATAAACCTCTTATTATTGACCTTTTTCTCAGCTTGGACAGGTTCTCCAATAGGATTCTCACTTATCTCTAACACATCATCAGTTGTTTCTTGTTTCCCAGCTCTAAATCTAGCAGAATGCCTTCTCAAGCAAAGCATGTCAAGAAAAAAATAAGTTATCTCACGCAAAATTTTTTAGCAAAGCTAAAACTGAAGAACCACTTTAAAATCAATTTGCATGTAACAATATATCAAACCTCTTCTTATCGATCTTCTCTTTAAGTTGGACTGGTTTAACAGTAGTAGGATCCAGAGCTACACAGAAACCAAAAGAGGGAAAGGGTCAGTTTAATAAAAGAGCTCCAAAAATTTTGAACAACATGTCTGGCATGCTAGTTACATTTGGATTGTCGCCTCCTCTTTTTATTACAAGGTTCATTGCCCCTGTTGTCTGCTAGGCAGAATTGCCCAACATTGTCATGTTTGATGGTTTCGACCTAATGCAGTGAAAGAACAGGAGTAAATACACACAGGGTAATGATGAAAAAACATAATTCTATAAAATTACTCGAGATGGCATTGAGGTCAGTTGTGCAAGTACCTCAGTTCCATAAATCGGGCATCTCACTATGTTTGCTTTGTCCTAGGAAAACAAAGAGGGTTATTAGTCACAAATATATTTGATAGCCTAATCATAATTCATACACAAGGCAAAAGGCGAAGTGGCTAAGCAAACCTCAGATTTTAATTCCCTTGCTTTAAGCAAGCCATTTTTGCATCCCAGCTCATGTTGAAGCACCTTAAGCTAAACGATAACAGAACAATATTGTTAACCATGAAAACAAAAGAATGTGAAAGATTGAGCAAACAGAATTCTGACACCTGAAATGTTTAGAAACTCACCCTATCTTTACTTGAATTTAGTTCCTGCAAATTTTAATGTAATAAAAATCAGTGTCACCAAGAGGCATATGGTTTGATGCAATAGTCTCAAATTATATTCATCTAAATGTAATGGGCAAATTACTAAAATCACCCCAGGTTTATCCCAATATACACTTTTATCCCTACTAAATCAAAATTAGTTAATATAGTGCTAAGTTATGACAGTAAAAAGTGCACGATTTTGAAGGACTACGGCTTTTTTGTAACAGGGGCTGAAATGTAATCGAATTTTAAGATTTCAAAAGCTAAAATTAGTCAAATTCATAACGCTAGGGACTGAATGGTAATGAAAGAACTTATATCTTATACATCAATGACTAACCTGGAGTGGGTTTATTAATTTAGCCAAATATTATCAAGAAATTAATACCTAAGAAAAGAATAACATTACCGCCAACATCTGACTGTTTGATTGGGCAAGCTGGAGATTCTTTTGCTGCACTTGTTGACATTCTGTTTTCAGTTTTTGTAACTGGAATGCATGTGTTTGAATGATTTTACTGTTGATCAAACTAAGGAATAACATACAAGGAATGTCAAAATGAAATCACAACAATCAATAAGTAGGAAAAAGGAAATTAAACAGAATTAATTATAAATTGTAAAGGATACTTTCTATCTGCAAGAAGCTTCACCAGTGAGAGATTTTCCTGGATAAAAAAAAAAAAATAGAAAGCACACAATAAGACTAATTGGCAACAAAAACATGAAGCTTGTTAATAAACTTTTGAAAGCTTAGAAATATATACCTGATGGAGCTTGTTAATGTAATCTTTAGTACTAACTGAAACGGATTCAGCTCTCTTATCTTGGTTTTGCTGTGGCAAGTTACTAATATCAGCAAGCGTTTTCCTTGGCATGTTTCCAACTTTAGATCCGTCTCCCATTTCCTCTCCTTTGCTTTGTTACCTGACCAATATCGATTTCCTGTGTCATTGAAAAAACAGCATAAACCCTAATCACATAGCACAAGAAATTGAATAGAAATAAACAAATACAATATCTCACATTTAAGAAGAGCACATAAACCAAGGCATAAGAAGAATAGATGAAGCGGCGTGGAGGAGCGAGGGCGAGAGGCCGAATGGAATCTAGAAGAGAGGAAAAGAGGTGCGACGGCGACAGGACGACTGGAATCTAGAAGAAAGGAAAAGAGGAGCAGGGTGTCTAGGATGTCAAGGGGGCAACAACGGGAAAGAAAACGACATGGAGGAGGTCCGCCGGCGAAGATGCAGTGAGGATCAGGGCTGGGAAATTTTGGGAGAGAGAGTACGACCAGATGAGGAAAATGAGTAGAGAAGAGGAGCGGGGGAGCTGCCACTGAAAAATTCAAATCTTCGCCCTTAAACGACGTGGTTTAATTCGGCTTTGGGTCTCCAACCTGAAACTACGTAGTTTTGATTGAGTTAAGCTAAGCCAACTTCGCAGTGCTTTTTTACTTTTCCGTTGAAAAACATTGGGCTGTATATTAATGGAAAACAGTTTTTTATTTTTTATTTTTTAAGAAAATATATTTTTATTTTTTACAAAAAATATTAAAAATATAAAAAAAGTTCATTTATAAATAATAAAAATAATTTTTAATTTAAAAAATAAAAATTTTTTATATTTTTTATAATTAAAAAATCATCATAAAATATAAATTAAAAGCTTATTTATTTTTAAATTTTTTAATAAGTGTTATTTATTTATTTTATAATAATATAATTAATTTTTAATTAAAAAAGTTATAGTATAACTGTTAAATTTTAATTATAAAAAAGTTATAATATAATTTTGATTATAAAAGCCATTGTTCATTTAGGAGACAATTGGAAAAAAATTTTGTTTTAAAAAAATAGTAGAAAATAACTTAAAATTGTTTTTCAAATTTTAATTAAATTTTAAAAAATTAAAATTTATTTTTTCAATTCTAATTTGAAAAATTGACACATATAAATAAAAAAAATTTATGTTCTCTAATTTTTTTAAAAAAATTCAGAATAAGTGAACAAGGCATATAACTTTTGTGAAAAATAAAGATAATTCAATTTTTTTTAAATTAAAATATTATTTTTTATTTTCTTGTTTAAAAATTGATATATATAAATATAAAACTCTAGTTTTTAATTTTTTAAAAAATATTTAAAAAAAATTCTAATTTCCTCTAATGAATAGGCTCAAACTTTCTCTTACAATCATATTGGAGAAATTTAAAATAAATAAATAAATAGGTTGAAACTTGCATCATCAAACTCGCCTTCAATATAAATTAAAAAGTATTTTAATTAATTATTTTTTATTAAATTAATTTAATCATAAGTTAATTAAACATTTATATTAATGAATGCATAACCTTATTATTAGGGATGACATGAGAGAATCAAATAAAAATTAATTATAATTAAAAAAATTATTAAAAAATTAAATCAACCCTTTTTAATTTAATTTTTTTATTTAAATAGTTCAGTTTGCTTATCATTTTCCATAAATTTCTTTGATTATTTTGGCTAAAAATTGAATAATAACTGAACTATGGATCAAATAAGTTGAAGAAAGAGGCCAGCCTTTTTTCCCATAAGTTGGGCCTTCTAATCCACGCACCATGCACTTTTAGACTATATTGTCTAACCCAATAGCCCATCTTCTCCTTTGTAACTCAGGATCCATTTATTTTGTAGAAAATAGTTTGTATATAAAAAAAATTTTTAATAAAAATATTTTTCATTATTTAATAATAATATTAATCTAATATGTATTTATATCATATATGTATAAATATTTTTACATTTTAAAATTATCAAAATCTATAAAATGATTTTCTCTTTTAAAAAAGAAGTGGTCGTTTACTTTAAAAATGTCTTTATTTTCCCTTTTGACTCATTCTCCCATGTGAACCAAACGCCATAAAATATAAATTTGCGAAATAAATGGAATCTTAGTAAATCACACAACTAAAGCGGTAAATCCCTAACCAATCAAATTCCCCTCCAACTCCAACTTCTAAGATTGTTTGGATGGGGTGAGAGAATAGTAATTAAAGGAAGAATAAGAAAGGGTAAGCAGGGAAAAAGGTAAAGAAAATTATAATAAAAAGATATTCATATTTGAAAAGGAGTTAATTAATTAAAAGGTAAAGAGAAAAAATGTATCTTTTTTGTGGGGTCAATTGACCCATTAAATTTTTTTTTTTAAATTACATATATTAATAGTAAAGACAAATAATATTAATGCATGTGAGTGGGTCATTTTGACCCCACTCAATTTTCTTTTTTCTTTTTAAAAAAAAGGTCCTAAGATGAGTAGATAAAAGACAAAATTAGAAGACTCCACAAATACTTACTAAGTGCCTGTTTCATATTGAAAATGTTGGGTCAAAATTTCTTTATAAGAAAAAAATCATCATTTTAGATGTTATTCTATTGAAAAAATAAAACAAATTAGAAAATATTGTTTTGTTATTTTAGTGTTATTATCACTAAAATTTATCAAATTTAATTTTAAATTACTTTTAATACTCTCTGACTAGTATATTTTAAAAAGTATTTTTCTCAATAGTAATTTTAATACAATGCCAAACAAACTCTAAGGATTTAAGTTTACAGTAAATGGTGGATAATAAAGTGATCATGTAATATTTTCAAAAAATAAAAACTCGTTAAGTACAATTGCAAATTTAAAATTATAGTGAAAATTTATAATTTTTTTAAGAATTTTTCCTCCTCAGTTATTATTGTTTATTGAAAATTTATATGTATTATAATTTTTTTCTCAATAAATAATTTATTATTGTATACAATTTTATTTCTTCTAAATTGAGCAAAAGAAAAATTTTTTGACCCTACTAACTCCAAATCCTGGCTCTACCTCTAGTTATAGCTCTTGCCTCCCCACCTTATATCCCAATTGAAGTGTAAGAAAAATTAAGATTTAAGGGATAAAGAATAATAAGACTTACTCTTACTTAACTTTTGCCCTTTGGTAATCCACCTCTTTTTAAACAGGGGTATATAAGTTACTTACCTCTCCTTACATTTATTTATCCCTCCTTCATCCTCATTCAAAAAGAGCCTAAGGCTCCCTTGCTCTTTCCTTCTTCTTTTGTTCCTTGCAATCATTGTCTCCTTCACCCTATTTCTCCTTGCGTGCCCCTTGTCTCCTCCACCAGTTCTTTTATGCTCGCCGTTGTCTACAAATCATTTTCCTCCTACATACAACTAAGGTTGTGCATTTGGTTCAAATTGAACCATCAAAACCAAATTAACCGAATTCTTAATTTCTATAGATCATACAAAATTGAACAAGCAAAAGAGCCGAACTGAACTAAACCACACTAATTTGATTCGATTCAGTCGGTTGGGCTTTTTGTATTACTTTTTGGGATCTACTTATGCTCTTTGGGCAACTTTGTAATATAGACTATGAAACCTTATTATACAATTCCTTAATTTATTGTCAAATTCAACATATACACTATTTATTCTTCCTTATCACCATGTTAATACACTGTCAAGAGAAAAGAAAATAACAAAGCAAATGAAATGAAGTCAATACCATTTATTTCATGAATATACTTAAAGATTAAACCTTTAATTGAATCCTTAACAAAGTAAAATTAAACTAATAGAAACAGAATTGTAAAGAGTTGCTAACACCTCAATCGATAAGAAACAAAATCAATAAAAGAGACTTATAGAAACAAAATTAGATTACAGCAAATAGGAATGAAATCCTCAAATATGAGCAAACAATTAGCTTTAATGAACATAGCAAATAGTCGAGGATGAAGTAGAGAATGGCTTCAAAGGCAATGCAAACCCATGGCTTCACATTCAATGGCAATTGAGGTGACATGCAATAGAATGAGTCAAGAATCGAGATGGAGAATAGGAGGTTTGAGGCACTCAAAGGTCGAAGGCTATTAGGGATGAGAATTACGAGATTGCAGGGGAGGAATGTAACACCCTCACTGTAACAATTACGTATATTCTATTATTCCGGTGACCGGTGTCGGTCTGGACAGCTAGAACGTTTGGAAAAATATTTAAACTAAAGTGAGAAACTATAATTAACTCAAATATTAACAAGAAAAATGTAAGAAAAATTTTAGAAATAAAATACAACCAAGTTAAATGAGCCGGTGCCCTAACGAAGGGTAACCTAGTGGGAAGTTGCGATTCTCGCAACTAGGAGCCCTAGACCCTGGAGAAAATTCATAAAATAATTTCAGGGACTCCAGAGAAGAGTCATTGAGGGTTTCTATGGCATTAGAATGCCAAGAAAAGGTTTAGAAAAATTTTTCAATCGGTACAGACAATTTTAGTCTGTTAAGCCAAACGGAGGGCATTTTGGTCATTTCGTCTTCAGAGATGATTTTTGGCTGACTTATCTAGTTAAGTAAATAATTATTATGACATAAAATATAAATAAATATTGCTAAAAATAAAATTGAAAATGAGTAAAAAAAAAAGAAAAGAAAAGAAAAGAAAAGAAAATGAATTAAATGGGACTTATGACATCACCATGATGTCATTAAAATGCCCTCCACCAATCACAACTCAACAAGCCATTATAAATCAAATAACAAAGGATAAATTAAGACAAAAATGAAACACAAATCTGCTCCTTCATGCCCAAACCAGCCGGCAACATAGGAAAAGTGAGAGAATAGAGAAAACCTCCATGAAAGCCTTGATCCCAAGCTTGCTTTCCACACAAAACCACCATAAAACCTCATCCTCCCTTCATAAAAATTTATCCTCACACCTAGAGCAAGACTTGGACAGCAAAAGGAAAGAGAGAAAGTGGAGTTGGCATGCTTGAGAATTTCTTCAATG
This sequence comes from Hevea brasiliensis, assembly GCF_030052815.1. NCBI lineage: Eukaryota > Viridiplantae > Streptophyta > Magnoliopsida > Malpighiales > Euphorbiaceae > Hevea > Hevea brasiliensis. Next base: position 88,377,995 of record NC_079500.1, read on the forward strand.
GAGGTTAGTGCATATTAACCTTTAAATCTTGTTTATTCCTTGAAAGTTAGCTTACATATGAGCAAATAATTAAGAGATTGAAAGAAATCATGTATAAAAGTGAGAGGTAAAATTTGGGCAGCAACTATAAGAGGAGGAATTGATGTGTTTTGTTGAATTAAAACTGGAATACAAGCTTAAATAAGGATATATATATATATATATATATATATATATGATTGATAACCTTGGTTGGTATGAATTTACATGAGAGTTGATTTTGGAAATTGGAGTTAGGGTTTGAGTTAATTTTGTTACCTTGGTGAAATGGCTTGAGAATGATATTGTTGAGGCTGTTTGTTGATCATTTGAAGTGTTATGAGTGATAAATTGTAGTTGGGAGTAAGAAGGATGGAATATTGGAAGTGATGTTTCATATGCAGAAAATTCTGACCTGTGAGTCGAGGGTCTTGTTTGACCTATAACTGAAGTTGTATGACTCTAATTGGTATGAGACCAATTGGAGATGAAATCTATGACAAAATACCCCATTTTTTATGAAGAAACCATGCCCAAATTCTATCCAAATCTTGACCAATTTACTGTCTCAATCCGGAAATCCAATTACTGAATCTAGAAAATTGACCAAATGAATTCATTTGGCCATAACTTCCTCTAGACAGGTCCAAATGACCTGATTTTTGTGTCATTGGAAAGATTAGACATAGGACTACAACCTTCATTAAGAACACCAAGCCCAGAAATGCCTCTAACCAAATGAAATTGCTAGCCCAAGTGAGATCACCAAACTGACCAAAACCATTCTGCCCAGAATTTCCTAGACTAAAGCTCACCCGACCAGCTTTGGCAAAATGGCCATAACTTGGTCTACAAAAATCTAAATGCAATGAAACAAATGGAAAAAGTTTTATAAGACATAATGGCACAACTTTGGTGAAGAAACCTTGCTCAGAAAACCAAACCAAGTTGACCTAAAAATTACCCTAATCCGGGTGACCTGCATGCTGTCCCTGAAAAATGACCAAATAAATAGTATTTGTTCAAATAGTTATAAATTAGTGTAGAAAAGTTCAATTGATCTGAAATTTTATCAGCAGAAAGCTGAGACATATCCCTACAATTTTCATGAAGAACACAAATCCAAATTCTGACCATAACTTAGTCAAATTGCCAACCAAACTTAGGTCACCAAATCTGGCAGAACCAAATTGCCCAGAAATTCTGGGTATAGGTCACTCCGGCCAGTTATGGTAAAATGACCATAACATGAGTTACAAAACTCCAAATGGAGTGATTCTAAAAGGATATTAAAGAAGACACAATAAGAAACAACTTTGATGAAGAAAAGTTAGCCCAGTTTCCATTGTAAAATTATCCAATGGAATAGTAAACTTAGGTAATCAAAACTGAAAATTTAGAAATGTTTCTAGGGGACTTTAAATTGCAATTGGCAATTAATACTAGCAAATGTAAAACTCAAAATGTGGGATCTTGGTGTAATTAGAATTAACATATCCATTAAGTATGAAAAAGTCAACATTTTGGTTGACTAGTAAGGTGAATAGTAATCAAAATGATTAGCAAACTAAGATGAAGACCTAGAACCAATTCTAAGCTTAAGTGCTTAGAATTGTATGACAAATGTGGACTATGCATCCTAGTCAATTTTGTTAAAAGGAAATTAAAGCCATAAATTTAAATCCATGAAATGTTCATGGATTGCTTGAAACATGAAAAGTAAGTTACCTAATTGATGTGAATAGATAGTTAGGGCTTATATGCCCATCACAAATAGAATTCATAAAATGTTAGTAATTCAACTTGAAATATAAAATTTGTAATTACATAAGTAGATTTTTGAATGTATAAATGAGAAAGGAAAAATGTTTTGAATGCAATGGTACATGTGAACCATTGTTTTAAATTGTGATCAATATGAATGACATAATGAATAAATAAATGAATCATATTAATGTATAAATGAGACATTAGTTCTCATTATTGTAGAAAGGAAAAGTACTTTGAGTACAATAGTACAAAAGGATAATTGATATGAATTGTGATCATATAAATGATCAAATGAATGTATAAATTATAATTGAAATTTATTATGAAATAATGAAATCATAAAACACAATATATTAATATTTAATGATATTATGTGCCCTTGTATTGCCTAGACATGTGTTTCAGATTGGATAGATTGGCATGCCAATAGAGTATTATTTTAGCAGTACTGCGAAAGGCTTTATGCCTGTATTCAAGACTTTATGCCTGTATTCATGGCTTTTATGCCTGTATTCATAGCTTTTATACTCGATTATGTGTTATCATGGCTTTTTAGCCATACTGACTGCATACGTGGTTGACATTCCGCGTCCCATGGTATGACGGCCCGAGGCACCGCGGTGTCCAGTGCCAATGACCCGTTATCCAGTTTAGTCAGCTTGTCATAGGTTACTTGGGCAGTCTAATTTATTAAAATAAGTTATGAATATTAGCAATTAAAAATGCTAGAAAGTAAATAAATGAGAAGAAGTTCTGAAATAAATTAGATTAGCTCCAAAAATTTATTCATTATAATGATTTGAAGTAAATTAAACTAATTCTAAAAATTTTAAATACTACGAAATGATTGTAAACAACTTAGAAAGTATCAAGGAAGTGATAAAAAGACTAGTAGAAGAATTATAACTTAAATAACATTACAATGTGACTTTCATAAGAATATAAGTATAAGTATAAATTTTAGATTTATTTGTACATTATATAAATGATTATTGTAAACTTATGAAAGAAGTGATTCTAGAGAGCAACATAAATAACGAAAGATATATTGTATGGAAAATTTCATATGAACCCAGTAAAATTCTTGAGTATAAAAAATATGCTCCAATTATTTTTATTTGTATACATTATTTCTTATTATATTATTGCACCACTAAGCAGCAATGCTTAGCGCGATGGATTTGTTTTCCTAGTGCAATGGATTTGTTTTTTCCTCGCGCAGGTACTAAAGTTAAAGCCCAGCGAATACTAAACAGAGATTTTGGAGTATGATCTGCAGAGTGTTCAAGGTTGTCACCTCCTCAGCAATGCATGTAGATACGGCCCATATAGATCATATTATGTATTTTGTACATTATAATTAGTTATTATTTATAATGTAAACTATGAATTGTATGTTGAAATATAGATTATGGAACTGTAATTAATTTGTAGATAATGTAAATTATAAATTTATGTAATCAGTCTGTAAATCATGTAAATTAATGAAACTTGAGAACTTATATATATAAATTGTGCATGAATGGAAATGCATAGAAATGAATATGAAATTGAGATATATGAATGAGATGTGAATAATGAGAATAATTGATGAGATTTTTATTGTAAAATATTATTGAAATTTTCAAACAGGTGAATATTAAAACACGTTAAACGATAATAAAATAGGGGAAACTCCATTAGTTTCTCCGTTGAAAAATAATCAATATTAAATATAACAAGAACAAAATTTTAAAAGAAATAAAGTAAGATAAGTTAGGGTCCTCCGGCACCGAATGTAGCACGCCTTGCTTGGCTACACTGTAGTCAGGTGAGGGGTGTTACAAGGAAATTTGAGGCATGGAGGCTAGACAAGATGAGAAAGTGAAACTGGAAAAAGAGATTAGGTAGGGGTGAAAATTTGGGTTGATGGGTCATGTTTGTGTCGTGTCAACACGCGACAGAATACGATTAAGGTCGATACGAACACGGCATGATTAACAAATCGTGTCAAAAATTCAAACACGAACACAACCTTTCTATTATATAGGTTATACGACACGATATGATTAATATTAAATTGTATTAGATGTATTCAACACGACACGACCCATTTAACATGAAATAACCCATTTAACATTGTTTGGCATGACTTAACCCATTTAACATTCTATATAAGTGGGTTCATGGGTCATAGTGGGTCAAATGGGTTAGTGGATCACGGGTCAACACGTGATATTAATATTAAATCATGTCATAAACGTGTCAAGTCGGATTAGCGGGTTAACCCGTGACACGACACGATTATAACTGAGTCATAAATGGGTCGACACAAATTCGACACGAACACGAATAAGCCTAACCCAAACCCTATATTTTCATGTCGTGCTCACGAGTCGTGTCCAAAATTGCCACCTCTAGGATTAGGGAAGGGAAAGGCCTAAAGAAAAGAAGGATTACAGATTGCAAAATACAAAGGAAGTAAAGAGAGAAAAATATTAATATATATACCAACACTAAATACGAATAAAGTAAAGGGAGAAAGATATTAATATATATATATATATATATATATATATATATATATATATATATATATATATATATATATATATACCAACACTAAATCATGTGTTTTTAAAGAATTCGATTCAATTTAATCAAAATTTTTCTTTTAAAAATGTACCAAACTGAATTAATCAAAATATACAAAAATTAAAATCGAGTCAAACTGAATCTTTATAAAAATCGAATCGAATTATTAAAATTCACCGATTTGGTTTGGTTTTTTTAATCCAAATTGAATAGTGCTCACCTCTACATGTAACACTTTATTTGGAATCAAATTCCACAATTCTAATACATCAAAAGAAGCTCTAAAAATCCCTAAATGCGTAATCATGCAATTCTACGGACTATAGGCGCATAAGCAAACCCCAAGTAAAGGGAAAAAGATGGAAAGAGTGTAAAAGGGGAATTTGGCTTGGATAATCAACAGCTTTTCCAAAGAAGTGTTGAGCCTAATTGGTTTTTTACGATAATTTACAATTAATTCCTTAAAGGTCTAATAAAATTCACATATCAATATCCCTAGTTTGTTTTTTAGTAATAATTTAATTTTTAAATTTAAATTTCGTTAACAAATTAGTCCTTACCATTAACTATTTTTCATTTTTATATAGTTTGGTGTCTAAAATGTTTTACTAACAAACTAAATCCTACCTTTAAATTTTATATTTAAATAATTATTTATTTTATAATTAAATAATTATATTTAAATGGCAGGAATTAATTTATTAGAGGAATTTAAATTTGAAAGTCAAATTGTTACTAAAAATCAATTAAGGCCTCATTTATAATTTTTACTATACCTTGTGCAATTAAATATAAATTACCTTTTCTTAATTTTTTTTTTATTGTATTAGACTTGTCAATGGGGAAGGCGAGTTTGGGCCATGCGGAAATGGCCTTGCCCGACCACCCAAAGATAATAAAAAAAATATTTTAAAAATTAAAACATTATTAAAAATTGAAAAATTATAAAAATATAATATAAGGATAATTTCATTGGCCATGTATTTGAAGATTGAATCAAAAGAAGACAATATCACATTTGGCCCTCGTGTTGGCCACACCATTACTTGTTTTGTGATTGTGATCTTCTTCATTGTTTGCAAAAGGAAATTAATGATGGGTACTTATGGACCCCATTTATCCTAAATTCCTAATCAACACTTTTGTTTGTTATAATTTATCCAAAGTTCAAAATATAATTTAGAGAACCTTCAAATCCACGCCAAGTATCTATTTCTTTTGTTTATATTGTATTATTTTTATTTTTTTAAACCTTAATTTTTATAATGAAATAGGCATTTATATTAATAAACCATTTACATCACTAATATTGTTCTCATATTCTGCAGGTATAATTGATGAATCTTAGATCTATAAGATAATAAAAATAATTAGTTAACCATCACTCTGATACTTAAGTTAATAATGAAAACTAGACTGTTATCTGAATGAAAAAAAGTGATTAACAGAATCACGTACCTACCTGGTGACATTTATACAAGTATTAGTACAAAATTCTATTAGAATTAAGATATTGTATTTAATTAATAAAATTCTTCGGTTACAAAATGATGTTGAACATTTCTCGTAAAACTATTCATCCTATGAAATTTAGTTCTTTTTTCCTTTGAAAAAGTCTTCAAAAAAAAAAAAAATACTTCATGTTTCTCTTTTATGTACATTAGTACATAAGTGTGTCTTTCTTATAAAGCAATAATTTGCTTATCTCTTTACATCCAATGTTTGCTTATTATACAAAGGCATTTTGTTATCTTTTTAGAAACATTTCACATTTGCTTTTATTCTTTTTTTTTTATCTATTAAATATATAAATCCTTTATATGGGTTTTCTATATATATATATATATATATATTTTTTTTGTCAAATTTTCTATGTGTGGAGGCATTACATAAGAGCTTTTCTTGCTATGGAGTCAAAATAAACGTAAATGTTCTCCTTTCATTCATAGTATTCTTTATCCAAAATCTAAAAAGTTTCTCAATATTAGTCAGTCTAAGCGGGTAAGGGTGTTTTTGGTATCATGGTTAGTTTTTGGTTTTTTAACTTTTACCAAAAACTATTTTTAGTTTTTTTTTAACTGTTTTCATTTTTTTTAACAAAAATAAATAGTTATATATGTAAATATGAAAAAAAAATCATAACAGAAAAATTTATTAAAATTATGAGAATTAAATAATTTAGCTGAAAATTTTAAACATATATTTTAAGAATACAAATTTAAACATATTAATGATTATACTAAAATTAATGTGAAAAAAAAAAATAAATTGAAAATTTACCAAATAAAATTTATAATGGGTTGCTTAGATTTTGTTATTTATTACATTTTAATTTTAAAAATTTTAAAAATTAATTATTTAATCTCTAAATTTTATATTTTATTATACTTTAATTTTTATAATTTTAATAAATAAAATAATTTAATTTTTTTATAAATAAATAAAATTATTATAAATATTAAAATTATAAAAATTAAATTATTTATATATTAAAATTAAAAAAATTAAATAATTTAATTATTAAAATTTAAAAATTAAAATATAATATAATATATAATTTAAAAATTAAATAATTAATTTTTTAAAATTTAGAAATTAAAATATAATAGTGCAAGAGGTAGGAAGTAAAATTGTAACTTTTCTTATTTTAAAGGCAGACATAATGATGACAGTTGGACATATGGATCAGTGGCGGACAGCATTAATAGGTAAACGTGACTCCGTGAATGAACAAATGAATTAAAAAAAAAAAATTCCAATTTTTTATATTTTTAAATTCCTTCTTTTTTGTTTTTGAAACGAGTTAAATTAGCTTTTATATTTTCTTCTTAAAAAAGAGAAAAACAAAAAAAATTAAAAACCGCAACATTTCCGAACACAATCTTAGTTCGTGAATTAAATGTATTTTTTTTGCCAAATGTATATCTGCACTCATATATTAATTTTGGGATTAATCTATTGATAATCTAAATTAATTTTTTAATTTATTATACATTTAAACTCAAAAAATTATAACAGTTAAAGCAGAAATTTTTAGGCATTGACTTGTAAAAATAATAGTTATATTACTCTAAATGTTTCAAAAAGATTCTAAATGTTTCAGAAAAGATAGTTTAGTTATTTTTAAAATATTTAATGCACATTCAATAACAACTGAGGCTATTTTTTTTACTATTTTTAACAGATTAATATTGATATAATAAATTTGTGCTTAAGTATTATGATTTATTGAGTTTAACCATTCAATAGATTAAAAAAATAGTTCAAGTATTTAATAGACTAATTTCAAAAAGTGTAGGCGAATAGATATGTAATTGGGCATGAATTTTTTTGCATGATATTCTAATATTATATTCATATAGGATTGTATTATGAGAAGTTTTTTTAAACCCAATTTAGATCTTTAATTTGTTATAAATAGTTTATATGTTAGATCTTAAAGAGAGAATTTTCACATCACTAAAATACAAGAAGCTTTTAGTGTTTATATTATGAGAAAGGATAATTTAAATAAAATAAAAATTGAAGAGAAGAAGTAGAGGAAAAGTGAAATATATAAAATTATATTTATGTAAATAAATAAATATTATTCTATGATAGCATTTAGCATGTGCGCGTGTGTAAAAAATAAAATAATTAATTTTATTTTCGTAAATAAATTCTAATAATTGTGTTTATTAATAAACACATGTGTCTGTTCAAAAATAGATATATCTATTAAAACAGACAATCATATCTATTAGGAGATGTGCCTATTTAATTAATTTTGAAAACATACAATTATATTTGTTGGAATTTAAAATAGAAAGATATGTTTGTTAAAAGAAACGCCATGACTCTTCATTGTCTATGAATGAGTTGTTCAAATCATATTTAAAATTTCTTCTGTTTCTTCTTTTTCTCTTCTTATCTCTTTAAATTCAGTTCATACAAAAAGTTTTTAAGAGAAATTTTTAGAAATTATTGTCTGTAAATTTCTGAATTTGTTGTATTCTGAAGATATATCACTATAATTTTGCGGCAATTTAGTGGAGGCAATTAATGCCTTAAAGACAATAATTTATCATACCTCAAAACTTATTTTACACCCACTGTCTCAAAAATTTTAAGATATTAATCGCAATAGAGTTTAAAACTATTTCTTTGATGAATCAAGTGTTCGTGAAATTAGATTGTTTTGATAAAATAAATTATGTTCGGTGGAAAGACAAGATGTTATTTTTACTTACAGCTTTGAAGACTTCTTATATACTTGATCCAAGTCTACCTGCCATTAACACCAAAAGATTCAGAGCAAATGAAAGCAGATAGAAAAAAAGGCATAAAGAATATGAATAGTTGTGCAGAGCTCATATTCTCAACAATTTTTTAGATAGGATGTATGATGTTTATCTCTGTTAAGTTTCCAAAGGAAATCTAGAATTGCTAGAGTTCAAATATGACACAAAAAAACAAAGTGCAGATAAATTTCTCATCATGAAATATTTTGAATTCCAAATATTTGATAATGTGCCTGTTATAAATCATGTCCAAGAGTTACAAATCCTTGTTGCAAAACTTATGGATTTGAAAGTGATGGTTCTTAGGAGGAATAATAGCAAAACTTACTCCTAGCTAGAATGATTATAGGAAGAAATTACTGCATGTCACAGAAGATTTTTTCTCTTAAACAAATTTAGAAATACCTGTGCATTTAGGAAGACTTTGGCATGATAATTTGTCTTTATGTTGTCCTTATAATTAGAACAAATACGAAAGGTGTGAATGATATAAGGAGTATCTAACCCCTAAATTTAAAATAAAAGAATTAAAGGAGGTAAATACAATATTAGATATCAAAATAAAGAAACATGGTAGAGGTTTTGTTCTTTGTCAATCTCATTATATTGAGAAAATATGAAATAAATTTAATTATTTAAAAGTAAAAAAAAAAAATACTCTATATGATATTTTTTACAAATTGACTGAAAATTCTAGTAGAGCAATTGCTCAAATTGAGTATCTAGTGCTATTGGTTGCTTAATGTATATATGCTATGCATTGCACTAGACCTAACTTTACTTTTGCAGTGTAAATTATCAAAATATACTAACAAGCCTAGTATTGAATATTAGAAAGTAATTTCAAGAGTTCTTGGTTATTTTAAAAGAAATATAAACTTTGGTTTATTTTACAATATATTTCTAATTGTATTAGAAAGTTATACATATACTAGCTGGGTAACTAGTATTAATGATAATCAATCAATCTTCGATTAGGTTTTTACCTTAGGAGGAGGTGTTGTTTATTGGGCATCAAAGAAACCATTGTGGAAAACACACTTGCACAAATTAAAAAAAAAAAAAATTAACGTAGTTTGGTCTAAGCCTACTTCACTAGCATAATCCAAAAGGAAGGGATTATAGCCAATTATAGTTGAAGACACATTTTCTGGTATAGTAGTTATAATAGTAAATATATTGGGTTATGTCTAGAGAAGACTAAGAGGATTAACTAATGTATTTGCTATGAATAGTTATGTAGTGTGGGTTCCCTTAAGTATAATTGGGTTGATAGGTGGTATAGTTTGAGCTCGTAATGATGATTTTATTATTGATGATAGTAGATGATGACATGACTGTGGATGTAGCCTTATATGAAGAGGGTGAACCACATAAATATTATGTTTTGTATATTTGATTTGTTTCTTTATAGTTTATACATGGGAATGATCTTGGTGAGTTTGGTTGAAGGTGGAGCTATTTGTGACATGTAGAAGCCGCACATGCAGCATGGAAGATGCAAGTTCAAGATAGTGGAGAGCTGAAATTGAGATGGAGCTCTTGATGCAAAATCAAGAAAATTGAATATGTGAAAATTTTTGAAGAAAGAAGCAAGTTACATCTAAGATGAAGATTGAAGATGTAATGACCCAACCTAGGGGCCATTATCAGCGATAGGGATCAGATCAACTTAAGGCTACCAGAACTCGTAGCAAGCCTAAAACATGTAAACACACCTTTAACACTTCTACTATCTACACTCAAATGTATAATAAACCATTACACCTTAGACTTTTCATCCATACATAAATATCTTTAACATAAAAGTGGTTTATAATTTGAATCTTAATATACATAATACTCTAAAGAATAATGGTTTAGCACATATACTCCCAAAAGAGTTAACATACCTAATCATACTTAAAATGTTACATGCTCTAATTTTTTATAATTACCGGCACAATACTATCCATTCACATTTTACAAATCCATCTACCTACACATCATACATAAAGAAGAGTGCTAAAGCTACACCTATTGCACTCTTTCCAAAGAATTATTCTAGTCTTACAGACCTACACCTGGGTGTTAGGGGAACAGGCAAGCTTATACAAGTTCAGTGAATAAACTAACCAACATTATTTATATCATTCATTTCATCTATATACAATGCATCATCCAAATGGGTTTTTATATCATAAACATTTCATGTAGGATAAACTTATTACTAGTGACTCCCCAAATCTAATGTGTTCGAGTCATACAGAGGTTCCTCAAGACTTTCACTTAAAACATGACCTGTGTCATGCACCCAGGGCATCATAAAGATCTCCCCTTGGATTTTTTTTTTTATGAATCCATAACATACATATCATAACATAATCTTAACATGAGGAGTCAGTAGGTCATCCATCATCCATCCATGCACCAATAATAATTATGCAATAATGCAACATATTCTTGGTCTAGATACATACATCCTAAATAAGTATGACGTGATGCATGACGATGATCATAAATTAAATTTAAATAGTTTCCATTTTATTAAGGTTAGAGTTACTCACCTCTTGTACCCTATCAATCTCTTATCTCAAACGGTAGCTATCCTTAGATCCTTAACCTTTCGAGTTCCTCAAGCCTGATCCTATAAAATCGAACCCTAGAGAGTTATACAAGGCTCTAAAACTCTATACACATAATAAACATCTTATTCTAGGCCCTTAGGAACCATAAAATTAGGTTTTAAAACCTTGGAATTGAAAGAGAAATAAAGGAGGCAAAGCCAGGTTCGGCCATCAAACCTTAGAACACCAGGTGCCCATTTTGGACAGTAGCCATTATGACTACCAAAGTCTGGGACTTCGGCTATCGAACTTAGAAAATTTCCAGATTTTCTCGAGAAATTGCATGCTTCGGCTGCTGAAACCATGGCTTTGGCAATTTTCAAAATTTCCAAGTAAAAAACATGCAGATTCAAACTCCCTAAAAGCCCCAAATGTAACACCCTCACTGTAACAATTCCGCACATTCTACTGTTCCGGTGACCGGTGTCGGTCCGGACAGCTAGAACGTCTGGAAAAATAATTAGACTAGAGTGAGGAGTCATAAATAACTCAAATATTAATAAGAAAAATTTAGGAAAAATTTTAGAAATAAAATAGAACCAAGTTAAATGAGCCGGTGCCCTAGCGATGGGTAACCCAGTGGGAAGTTGCGGTTCTCGCAACTAGGAGCTCTAGACCCGGGAGAAAATTCATAAAATAATTTTTGAGACTCCAGAGAAGAGTCATTGAGGGTTTTATGGCATTAGAATTCCAAGAAAATGCTTAGAAAATTTTTTCAATCGGTACAGACAATTTTAGTCTGTTAAGCCAAACGGAGGGCATTTTGGTCATTTCGCCTTCAGAGGTGATTTTTGACCGACTTGTCCAGTTAAGTAAATAATTATTATGATCTAAAATATGAATAAATATTGTTAAAAATTAAATTGAAAATGAGTAGAAAAGAAAAGAAAAGAAAAATGAAAGAAATTGGGAATTATGACATCACATGATGTCATTAACATGCCCCCACCCAATCACAACTTGACAAACTAATTAAAAGAGATAAAAACTAATTAAAAAGAGACAAAATGAAAGACCAAATCTGCACTCCCATCTTCATCCTTGGGCAGCCAAAACGTAGAGAGAGAGAGGAGAGGGTTTCCACCATAGTTCAAGCTTCCAAGCTTGGAAACCTTGCTTATCTTGCACCAAAAACCCTAGATCCCTTCAATAAAAATTACCCCCACACCTTGTAAGAGTGTTTGGCAGCCAAGAAAAGCCAAGAAAGTGAAGGAATTGCTTGGGAAAATTCTGCTCAAAAAAAGGTTAGTGCTAATTTATGCAAGTATTTCATTTATTTCATGTTAGGAACTTGAAATTGTCATGAAATGGTAAATTAAATGGACTAAATTCATGTGTATGTATACCATGAATTTCGGCAGCCCTAAGGAAGGAATGAATTTGATTGTTTTGATGGACTTAGAGTGAACTAGAGAGTATGTTTAAAGTATATATATATATATATATAAGGAATGAAAGTGATTAATTAAGGTATGTTGTGAACATTTATAATGGGAATTAGGGTTTTGAGGAGTGAAATTTAGACTTGGCTTATGAAATTGTTAAAGAACATTATAATGGTCAATTAGTGACCATTTGAGGTAAGTTCACCATAATTTGAAGAGATTTAGAGTGATGCAAACTGAATTGGTGGGTTGCCTAATGAGTGCAGCAGGGTGGCTGTGAGTCCAGCCCACTTGGACTTTCATATCTTTGGCTGTGTAGCTTCAATTGGTGTTTGGCCAATTGGACATGAAACTAGACTTATAATGGCACAATTTTTCTGAAGAAACCATGCCCAAAAGAGCAAAGCAAGTGGACCAAAAGTTGGCCCCAATCCGAATACCCTGCAAACAGGTTCTGCAGAATGACCAAATGAACAGTAACTGTTCATTTGGCCATAACTCACTGTAGAATGGTCCATTTGACCTGAAATTTTTACAGCAACAAGATGAGATATAGAAAAACAACTTTTATGAAGAAACCTACCCCAAATTCTGACCAGAACCTATCCAAAAAGGCAGTGGCAGTCACTGTTCATGGTACTGTAGATTTGGTAAATTCTGCAGAATTGAAATCCGGCCAGCTATGGTTTTTGGACCATATCTGGAGCTACAAAACTCCAAATGGAGTGATTCAAAAAAAGAAATCCAACTAGACAAAATAAGGAACAACTTTCATGTTTACCATTTCCTCAAATTTTCACTGTAACAGTCCCTAATAGAACAGTAAACTTATGGTACAAAAACTGAAAATTTTGCCTCTTAGTGCTAAGCTTGGAAAGGGATTTGGTGATTAATTCCAACAAGTTTTAAATGCAAAATGTGGTACATTGGGAGTGTTAAAACCAATGCACCTATTTTCTATCCAAAAGTCAACATTTTTGTTGACTAATAAAGTAAATAGTGACACCAAAACTTGAAATATGAAACGTACTTACATGAATAAATTGTTGAATGAATAAATGTGATAAAAGTGTCAATTGTGATTTAGGTTCCCATCAAGAGAGAAATGTTAGCCCAGTTTCCACTCTAAAATTGTCCAATGGAATAGTAAACTTAGGTAGTAAAAACTGGAAATTTAGAAATGCATCTAGGGGACTTTAAATTGCAATTGACAATTAATACTAGCAAATGTAAAACTCAAAATGTGGGATCTTAGTGTAATTAGAATTAATATATCCATTAAGTATAAAAAAGTCAATATTTTGATTGACTAGTAAGGTGAATAGTAATCAAAATGATTAGTAAATTAAGATGAAGACCTAGAACCAATTCTAAGCTTAAATGCTTAGAATTGTATGACAAATATGGACTATGCATCCTAGTCAAAATTGTTAAAAAGAAATTAAGGCCATAAATTTGAAATCCATGAAATATTCATGGATTACTTGAAACATGAAAAATAAGTCACCTAATTGATGTGAATAGATAGTTAGGGCTTATATGCCCATCACAAATGGAATTCATAAAATATTAGTAACTCAACTTGAAATATAAAATTTGTAATTACATAAGTAGATTCTTGAATGTATAAATGAGAAAGGAAAAATGTTTTGAATACAATGGTACATGTGAACCATTGTTTAGAATTGTGATCAATATGAATAACATAATGAATGAATAAATGAACCATATTAATGTATGAATGAGACATTAGTTCTCATTATTGTAGAGAGGAGAAGTATTTTGAGTACAATGGTATAAAAGGATAATTGATGTGAAATGTGATCGTATAAATGATCAAATGAATGTATGAATTATAATTGAAATTTATCATGAAATAATGAAGTCATAAAACACAATATATTAATATTTAATGATATTATGTGCCCTTGTATTGCCTAGACACGTGTGTCTGATTGGATAGATTGGCATGCCAATAGGGTATTGTTTTAGCAGTACTGCGAAAGGCTTTATGCCTGTATTCATGGCTTTATGCCTGTATTCATGGCTTCATGCCCGCATCCATGGCTTTATGCCAACATTCATGGCTTTTATGCCCCATTATGTGTTATCATGGCTTTTTAGCCATACTGATTTATCGTGGTTGACGTTCACGTCCCATGGTATGATGACCGAGGCATCTGCGGTGTCGGTGCCAACGACCCCTTATCCAGTTTAGTCAGCCTGTCATAGGTTACTTGGGCAGTGAAATTTATTGAGATAAGTTAAGAATATTAGCAATTAAAAATATTAGAAATTAAATAAAATAAATAAGTAAGATGACCTAAAATAAATTATGATAGTTATTTATTAGAAAGAATCGAAATGAACTGGACAGATATCAAAATTTACTTATTAAGAAATAATCTGAGACAACCTAGCAAGTATAGAGAAAATGCTAAAAGATTAGCAAAGAAAATTATAACATAAATAAATATTGCAAATGTGCTTATATAACAATATAAGCATAAATTTATTATTTTCAGATCATTTTTCTTTGTACATTATTACTGTACATTGGCAAATAAACACTTTCAAAAAACACTAAATTAGGATAAAACATATTAAATTTTAGAAACCGTATGTGAAGTATAAATAAATCTTAATTATTTGAATTATGTTTTATTTCTATCTTTATTTGTATATTATTTCCTTGTTATATTATTGCACCACTAAGCAGCAATGCTTAGCGCGATGGAATTGTTTACTTCGCGCAGGTACTGAAGCTAGAACCCAATGGACGTTTGACTGGGAATTTTGGGAGTTTTGATCTGCGGAAGTATCTGAAGTATTCAAGGTTGTCACCTCCTCAGCAATGCATGTAGATAGGGCTCACATTAAGCATATCATGTATTTTGTGTATGTTATTTGTTTCTTATATTATAATATAAATTAGCAAATTGTAATTAATTTGTATAT
Source organism: Hevea brasiliensis (assembly GCF_030052815.1). Taxonomy (NCBI): domain Eukaryota; kingdom Viridiplantae; phylum Streptophyta; class Magnoliopsida; order Malpighiales; family Euphorbiaceae; genus Hevea; species Hevea brasiliensis. Next base: position 88,393,586 of record NC_079500.1, read on the forward strand.
CATGTAAATTAAGGATTTATTTAATTATTGCAAATGATGTAAATTAATGCAAATTTGAGAATTTTGCTATAAGAATGGAGCATGAATGAATTTGTACAAATGAGTATAGATTTGAATTACATAATGATTTTCCAAATGATGATATGAGTATGGAAATGATCATGAAATTGAAATGTATGGATGGGATTTGAAATATGAGAAAATTATGAGAATGATTGATGAGATAATTATGATTAGCATAGGTGAGATATTTTTTTTTTTATTTTAAAATATCGTTGAACCTCAAACAGGTGAATATTGAAATACGCTAAACGATAATAAAATCGGGGAAACTCCACTGGTTTCTCCGTCGAAAAATAATTAATATTAAATTAAACAAATTCAAGATTATTGAAAAAATAAAGTAAGATAAGTTAGGGTGCTCCGGCACCGATTGTAGCACGTCTTGCTCGGCTACACTGTAGTCGGGTGAGGGGTGTTACACCAAACTCACTCCAAAGTTTTAAAATATAAACTAAACACATGTACACATCTCTAGGGGCCTAAAACAACTTGAAATCATGCTTAATTCCCACATCTATTAACTAAACACTCAAATCCTAGGTTTTTCCCAAATCCAACATAACATATATAAGGATTTCCTCAAATTCATTAAAGGGAACTAGCCATTTAAGACCCATAACACTTAAACATAACTAAACTAACAATAAAAATATGCAATTTCAACATAATCATAAAAACCTGAACCCTAACATGCATAAACTTCCTAAAACTCATCTTAAAGTCAACTTCACATGAAATTGAATTTATAGAACTTATTTCTCAACAACATGCTTGGATCTACCTATTAGATCAAGATACCTCTTTTCTTAGAGCTTAGAGGTGAGAGAGCTAAATATCTAAAGCTTGAATCTACTCTCCCAAGCTTCCTTATGGAAGAATTGACCTCCAAATCTTGAAAAACCCAAGGAAATCTCTTCCAAGAGCTCCTTGTAGGCTCCAGTAGTTGAGAGAGGGAAGAAGAGAAAAATCTAAGTGTTTTGGCAGAAAAATAAGCTTTGGTCCCGTTTATACCCTCAATGTCGAGGGACTTTCAATTGCCGAAAGTTCAGCTTTCGTTTGCTGGAGTCCATTCTATCCAAAAAAAGTATTTGAATAGGAAAAAGGACTTTGGCTATTAAAAATCCATCCTTTGGCTGCTGAAGTTCCTTTTGCCAAAACACACACTTCAAAAAACTTTTAGGAAATAAAACCTTTAAAATATTTTCATTCTTAAATACATTTTGAATACCTCAAACACACATATATAAACATATTTTCACATCTTCTCACCAATCCCTTTATTATTGAAGTTTTAAATTTTCACCAAAATATTCTATTAAGGACAGATATTCTGAAGTAAAAAAAAATGGTAGGTATTACATGCTCACTCTTTAGAACATTCATCATCAAATGTTAAAACAAAACACATAAAAAACATAATATACATAACATAACATAACATACCTAGAAAAGGTAGGGATATTATTATAGCATGGAGTCACGAGTTTTCCACATGCACTCTTCCATATTGTGATAGTTCTACAACACTTTGACCATGGGTATCTCATTCTTCCTTAGCTTTCTTATTTGAGTATCTACATTTCGAATAGGTTGTTCAAGATAACAAAGATCTTCCAAAATTTCCATGTCTAGTTCACTTATAGCCTTGTTTAGATCTGATACACACTTTCATAATATAGAAACATGGAACACCGGATGGATTATCTCCATTTCTGGTGGCAAAGCTAACTTATAAGATACATTTTCACCCTTTACAGCATGCCATATGGTCTAATATATCTCAGAGCTAGTTTGCCTCTCTTTCTAAAACTAGATGACACCCTTCATTAGAGATACCTTTAGAAGCACCATGTCCCCTTCTTAGAAAACCACTTGTTTTCTATGGAGATCTGCATAGGTCTTATGTCTACTGGCTACTATTTTCAATCTTGCCTTGATTAAATGCATGGCTTGATTGGTGATTTCCACTAACTTTATTCCTGCTAAGGTTTTTTTACCTCTTCTTCCCAACACACAAAAGACCTACACTTTCTCTCATATAGAGCTTCATAAGATGTCATTTCGATGCTAGAGAGATAGCAATTATTGTATGCGAATTCAACTAGAGGAATGTACTTTTTCCACGAACCTCCAAAGTTAAGTACGCACATTTTTAGCATATCCTCCAAAGTCTATATGGTTCTTTTTGGCTATCCATCGGTCTGAGGATGGAAAGCTGTGATGAAGTCTAACTTGGTGCCTAACTCACTTTGAAGACCGCGCTAAAACTTTGATAAGAACTGCAATCCTCTGTCACTAGAGCTCCATGCAACCTTATTATTTCTACTACGTGGACCTGAGCCAACTTATCCATAGAATAGTTAGCTCTAACAGGAATGAAGTGAGCAGTCTTGGTTCATCTGTCCACTATAACTCATATTGAGTCATGTCAGTTGGAGGCGACTAGCAACCCCACAATAAAGTCCATGGCTTTTTTTTTCCCATTTCCACTCTTGAATGGGTAGTGGGTAAGCATTCCTACTGGTTTTTGATGCTTCAGCTTCTCTTTTTGATAGACCTCACAAGCAGATAAACTGTGCAATCTTTTTCTTCATGGAAAGCCACTAATATACCTTCTTTAAATCTTGATACATTTTGATGGCTCTAAGGTGAACGTTATACCTAGTATTATGAGCTTCTCTCATAATTTCTCCCTTGAGTTGGATGTCATTTGGTATCCACAACTTGTTGCCATACCTCAACACTCCTTTCTCATCGAAATGGAACTCATTGATCTCACCTTTCTTTACCATTTCTGCTATCTTTACAAACTCAAGGTCTTCATGCTGTTTTTCTGCTATTTGCCTTAGATACATAGGTGTTACCTTCATCTGAGTTATCTAGGTACCCTTAGCTGATAACTCTAACTGTGACCCTTATCCCATCAGCTGGTGCAACTCCTTTAGAATAGGCTGCCTTTTATTGGATATATGAGCCAAATTGCTAAATGATTTCTGGCTAATGGCATTTGCAATAAAATTTGCCTTTCCTAGATGCTAATAGATTGTACAATCATAATCACTGAGCAATTCAACCCATCTCCTCTATCTGAGATTCAGCTCTTTTTGCTTAAAGATGTACTGGAGACTTGTGGTCTGTGAAGATCTCACATTTTGCTCCATAAGGATAATGTCTTCACATCTCTAAGTCATGAGTGGGATAATTAGCTTCAGGCTTCTTTAACTGCCTTAAAGCATAGGCTATTACTCATCCATTCTGCATAATAACACATCCCAAACCCACTCTAGAGGCATAATAGTAAACTATTAAATCTTCATTGCTTGTGGGCAGAGCCAATACCAATGCTAAAATCAGATAATCCTTAAGCTTTTAAAAGCTCTCCTCTTCAAACTTATTATTATTCTGAGTTAACCTAGTCATTAAAGCAGTTATCTTAGAGAAATCAGGTACAAATCTCCTATAATAGCCAGCCAAACCTAGGAAACTCTTGATCTCAGTCACCATAGTTGGCCTCGGCTAATCTGCCACTGCTTTAACCTTCTTAGGATCTGCTTTAATTCCATTCTCTAACACTATATACCCCAAGAAGGATATAATCTTTAGCCAGAACTCACACTTAGAGAATTTGGCATACAACTGATGCTCCCTCAATGTTTAAAGAACCATTCTTAGATGTGATGCATTCTCTTCAAGATTTCTGGAGTACACTAGTATGTCATCAATAAAGACGATCACAAAGTGATCCAGATAAGGCTTGAACACCCTATTCATGAGATCCATAAATGCAGCTGGGGCATTAGTTAACCCAAACAGCATCACAAGAAACTCATAATGCCCATATCTGGTTCAAAAGGCAGTCTTTGGAATGTCTGACTGCTTAATCCTCAACTAGTGATATCCAGAACTTAAATCTATCTTTGCAAAAAAATTAGCTTTGGCTAGTCATTAATACAACACAAAGGGTACTTGTTCTTCATGGTGACCTTATTCAATTATCGATAGTCAATACACAGTCTTAAGGATCCATCATTCTTCTTTACAAACAGTACTAGAGTACCCCAAGGAGAAGTACTCGATCGAATGAATCCCTTATCCATTAATTCCTATAACTGTTCCTTTAATTCCTTCAACTCTTTAGGAGCCATCCTATAAGGAGGAATATATGTGGGTCAAGTACCAAGCACCAGATCAATTTCAAAATCTATCCCCTTTTTAGGTGGCAACTAAGGTAGTTCCTCTAGAAACACATTTAGAAACTCTCTTACAATAGGAACTAATCTCAGTCCACTTTTATTCTTCATAACCTCTCTAACATGGACTACAAACTCTTTACATCTTTTTCGAAGCATCTTTCTAGCTCGCATCATGGAGATCATCCCTTCACTGGTGATATCTGATCTCCTTAAAAAAATATCTTTGACCCATCCTGTCCTCTAAACTTTACTACCTTACTCCTACAATTTAAGGTAGTATAATTGGCTGAGAGCCAATCCATCCCTAGAATGACATCATTATCCATCAAAATTAGGACCACCAGGTCAGCTAGAAAACATTTATCCTCTAATATCATTAGACATGCGTAACAAATCATCTCCATCACTGAAGGATCACATCTAGGCCCACTAACAAATAATAGACATTACAGATTCAAGACTACTAAACCCAATCTTAGGATAACTTTAGGGTTAACAAAAGAATGTGATACACAAGGATCAATCAAAACATGTATATTGAAACTTTTAATGCAAAGGTTACCTGACACCATAATGTTGGAGGTATTGTTTTCCTATTGTGTCATGGTAAATATCTATGCTAGTGCTATTGAATCCCTCCTTTGTGAGCTTGCCATAGAGGAAGAAAACCCCTGTCCTTTGCCTTGTCCTCTGCTTGAATAGGAAACCACAGGGGTTTGTTTCGCTGCCTGTTGAGCCATATTAGCTGACCTTGTCTGCTGTTATGAAACCACCCTTTCCATGTTAGGACACTCTTTTGACACGTGTCCCTCTTGACCACATCGGTAGCACTGAGAGGTGCCAAACCTACAAGGTTCCCAATGAGGCTTCCCACATTTAACACAACTAGAGGTATCTGATCCCAAACTAAATCCATTTCCCACCCTAAGGCCTGACTTGATTCTACTCCAAAACTTATTCTTCCTTTGCTTCTTGCCAAAATTCCCTCCCTTATCCTTCTTAGTTTTGGATGAAGAAACAGTCTTGGTTAAATGATTAAACTGCCTTACATCTATAGCCTTGGGAATTACAGACTATTCAGCTCTTGTACTTTTTAACTCTAGGCTCCCTTTAGTTATAGCCCTAGCTTCTATCTTTCTTGCAGTATCTACTATTGAATAGAAACTATGGGTTTCTAGAGCCAAAATTAATGAGGAGTATATGGAGTGTAGCCAATGAGTGTACCTCTTCACTTTCTTCTTATCAATATCATACTCCTACCTCATATACTGTAAAAGATCAACAAACTTATCTATATACTTGTCTACACTCATATTAGTAGTCTGTTTCAACTGCTTAAATTCCACCACCTTCAGTTCTCTAGATCTTTCTGAGAAAGCCCAATTAGTAAACTCCGTCATAAATTGAGACCAGGTCATACTATTGACCCTATTAACAACATAGGACTTATACCAATCCTTTACCTTCTTACATTTTAAGGTAAAGCCGGCCATCTAAATGGCCCTACTGTCACTAGTGTCCAATTCATTGGCTATCATTTTGATCGCTTTAATGTACTCGAAAGGATCATCTCTTTCCTTATACTTGGGTGCGTCCAGCTTTAAGTAGTTCATCATTTTTGCTTTGCCTCTACTACTTGTCCTCATCTTTTATAAGTTCCAATGGTGATTAAAGAACTTTTTGGGGGGGGGGGGGGTGCTATTATCGAGCGTACATGGGATATGGGAATGGTGGGAAGTAAAGTGGGTAGGGCATGAAAGGAGGACATTGGGGATAGCTCGTAAACCTAGAGTTTCCAAAACTTCCCTATTGTGGATATTGATACCCAAACCCATACTTTGGTCCTGGCTATAGAGGAGATACAAGTTCTAACTCGTCTCCTCCTTTTACAAAACTATCTCCCACTCTTCCCATGCCTGCAAACTCAGGATTTTCATGCTGTTAGGAGAAGCCATGAGAACTCCTCCATGCATCTACAGACATTCTGGGTGCATTTGCAGTCTCCCTTCTAACTTCAAAAGACCTTCTAGGACCTCTTGAAGATTCTTCCCTTTCACTTCTGCTTGCTTTCTCCTTGACAACAAGGTTAGTGGGTAGTGCTCCAATACCTTCTTTCTTGGGTGGAGCGCCAGTCAACCTAGCAGACATCTTGAACCTCACATTTTCTAAAAGTAAACCAAAAGTGTTAAGCACATAAAAAGTTTATGTGGAGTCACATGAACACACAACATATCATCAAACATAGCATGAAACGAAACATACACATAACTTTCATCATATAACATACAGGGACTCAACCCTACTAGACATGTATTTTACTAATTGTGCTGGCCAACATACTTCCTTTCACCTCTATTCTATAGTTTTATTAGCATCTAGGTCCACTCATCCAACTTAGAGCTATGATACAAACTTTGTAATAACCTAAGCTAGGGGCTATTACCAGCGCTAGGGATCGGGTTAGCTTAAGGCTGCTGAAACTTGTAGCAAGCCTAAAACCTATAAACATATGTTTAACACTTGTACTATCAACACTTAAATGTATAAAAAACCATTACACCTTAGTATTTTCATCCATACATAAACATTTTTAACATAAAAGTGGTTCATAATTTGAACCTTAACATACATAAAACTTTAAAGCGTAATGGTTCAGCATATATACTCCCAAAAGAGTTAATATACCTAACATACTATTATACATCATATATAAAGAAGACTGCTAAAGCTATCCCTATTGTAGCCTATCAACCTCCTATCTTGAATGGTAACTATCCTCAGATCCTTAACCTTCCAAGTCCCTCAAGCCTAATCCTATAAAATCAGACCCTAGAGAGTTATATAAGGCTCTAAAACTCTATACACATAATAAACATCTTATTCTAGACCCTAGGAAAAATGAAATTAGGTTTTGGAACCTTGGAATTGAACGAGAAATAAAGCAGGCAGAACTAAGTTTAGCTGCTGAAGTCTTGGGCTTCGGCTTTCAAACCTTGGAATACTAGGTGTCCATTTTGGGTAGTAACCACTGTGGCTGCCAAAGTTTAGAACTTCGATTATCGAACTTAAAAAATTTCAAGATTTTCTCGAGAAACTGTATGCGTCGACTGCCAAAACTATGGCTTTTAATAGTTGAACCTAATAATTTCTAAGTAGAAAACCTATAAATTCAAACTCTCTAAGAGCCCCAAACTTATTTCAAAGTTCCAAAATATAAACCAAACACATATACACATCTCTAGGGCCTTAAACAACTTAAAATTATGCTTAATTCCCACATATTAACCAAACATTAAAATCTTTGGTTTTTCCCAAACCTAACATAACATATATAAAGATTTCCCCATCAAGGGGAACTAGCCATTTGAAGCCTATAACACTTAAACTAATAATAAAAACATGTAATTTCAACACACTCATAAAAACCCTAACCCTAACATGCATAAACTTCCCAAAACTCATCTTAAAGTCAACTTTTCATGAAACTGAAGTTATAGAAACCTAATTTCTCATCAACATGCTTGGATCTACCCATTAGATCAAGAAGAAAAGAAAGTTACCTCTTTTCCAAGAGCTTAGAGGTGAGAGAGCTAAAAGTCCAAAGCTTGGATCTGCTCTCCCAAGCTTCCTTACGGAAGAATTGACCTCCAGATCTTGAAAAACCTAAGAAAATCTCTTTCAAGAGCTTCTTAGAGGCTCCAACAATTGAGAGAGAGTGAAGAAGAGAAAAGCCCAAGTGTTTTGATAGAAAAACAAGCTTTGATCTCTTTTATACCCTCAATGTTAAAGGACTTTCACCAAAAGTCTAGCTTTGGGCTGCCAGAGTCCATTCTATCTAAAAAGAGCTTTCGAACAAAAAAAAGGACTTTGGCTGCCGAAAGTCCATCCTTTAGTTATTGAAGTTACTTCTGCCAAAACACACACTTAAAAAAACTTTTAGGAAATAAAACCTTTAAAATATTTTCATTGTTAAATACATTTTGAATACCTCAAACACATATACATAAACATATTTTCACATCTTACACCACTCCCTTTGTCAGTGAAGTTTTGAATTTCTACTAGAATATTTTGTCAAGGACAAATATTCCAACTTTAGAAAAATGGTGGGTATTATAAAAGAATGGAGATTTGAAAGGTTCAAGATCAAGTATGAAGAATTGATGATTTGATGACACCCAAAAATTTGAGATATGCAATAGTTGATGGATTTTGTGTCAGGGTAGAGATTGTCAGATTTATGACCCAAAATCCTAGTTGATTTGGAAGACGCTTTCCTAATTTGAAAGGAAGAAAGATTCCTCAATAGGATTGAGGAATATGTCCTATACAGAGTAGAACTTTTATTTTAGTGTTATTCCTAAATTAAGTAGGATTTCTAATTAGATTAGGACTGAGGGACTAATACTATAAATAGAAGTATTACACAGAGATTAATTTGGCTTTTGCCTATGGGAGTGGCTTTCAACCTGTGGAGTAGAGTTGTCACCCATTGTAAAGAAAGGCTTTGCCAATTGCTGAGGATTTGGCTCTACCCATTAATAAAAGGGCTTTTGGCCATTACAGTCCTATAAAGGGAAAAAGGTTTTGGTCCAAGGTGGAGAAAGGGCATAATCTAAAAGGAATGGATTATAGCCCATTGTAATTGAAGACACTTTTTGTGGTATAGCAGTTGTAATAATAAATATATTTGGTTATGTCTAGAGGAGACTGAGAGGCTGAACTAATATATTTACTATGATAATTGCTACACCATAAAGGGTGTCGTTAACTATAAGAGGTTATAATCCCTTCCTTTTGGATTATGCCCTTTCTCCACCTTAGGCCAAAGCCTTTTTCCCTCTATAAGGCTGTAATGGGCAAGACCCCTTTCATTAATAGGCAAAGTCAAATTCTCAGTGATTGATAAAACCCTTCTCTACAATGGATGATAACCCCACTCAATAGGCTGAAAGCCACTCTCCATGGGCAAAAGTCAAATTAATCTCTACACAATACTTCTATTTATAGTGTTAGTCTTTTAGTCCTAATCTAATTAGGAATCCCATTCAATTTAGGAATAACATTAAAATAGGAGTTCTACTCTATATAAGAAATATTCCTCCATCATATTAAGAAATATTTCTTCCACTCAAATTAAGAAAGAGTCTTTTAAATCAATTAGGATTTTGGGTCATAATTCTAACAGAAACAAACTTGTATAACTCATTCTACAATGGAATTAGAGTTTATAACTCTAGCAGTATCTAGTAAGGAGGCAGAATGGCTGAGAAATTTTTTACTAGATATATAGTTGTAGCCACAACCGATGCCTGTTATTTCTTTATACTGTGATAGTCAGACAATAATGTATAGAGCTTATAATAAAAATTATAATGGAAAGTCTAGACATATTAGCTTGAGACATGAGTATGTGAGACAATTAATCCCTGATAGTATTATCACTATTACTTATGTCGAGTCTTTTAGTAATCTAGTAGATCCATTTACAATAAGGCTCTTAAGAGATATAATCAAAAGTACTTCTGCTGGATTAGGATTAAAATTGTTTCACTAAACTTACTGACAATAGGAACCCAACTTTTAGTATTATTACTAAATAAGTTTATAAATGGGTAATAGCAAGTTGTCACTAAGCATTATTTAATGAATTGAGGATGAGTCTTATACTCTTAAAGGAGTTTAATATGGTTACAAAGGAAACTCCATCTATATGAACATAGGAAGTGGTGTTACTTTCAACAAGAGTTAGAGTAACTTTTGTACATATTCATGAAAGCAGGAAGTAGCACAAAGCCATATTAGTGTTGAAATTTTGGTGAACTTTTGATTTGAACAAATTGATTCATGTGTATAGTATTTTTTGTTATATTTAATATCAATTTTGGTTTAAGCTAAGACCACCAATAATTTTTTAGAGTTTTGAAATACTTATATTAAAAAAAGGGTTTATATTGAAAGACGCTTTTCATTATGTATAAAACAATGAAATCTAACATACAAGTTAAGTGGAGAATATTTATAAATAGCTTATATGTTAGCTAGTAAAGAGAGAGAATTCACAAATTACTAATTTAAGGATATTTCATGGATACATAATGTAAAATTTGTCCAAATATTAGGACCAAATTACCCATATATTTTTGAAAGGACACAAATTTACTGTAGGACAGGATAAAATGTCACTTTGGAAACAAATTTGTCATGTCCCACTACGTACCAAATATAAAGACAAAGGAGAATTTGTCCTGTGTTATTCAATACAATCCTTGCAACCAAGCGGAGCTAATAATTTTATATCCAAGAAAATTTTATCAAGACTAAACTCGTTTATTTGTTTGTTTGTTTTGGTTTTAGAAAGGATAAAAATCGCAATTTTAAAATTAAGAACTAAAATGCTTCATTTAAATATGAGAAGTTCAAAGTTTATACAAGTTAGAAACCAAAGAGATTTATTTGCAATTAATTTTGTAAAAGCCTTTGAACTTTTAAAAATTTTATCTTTACTTTTTAATTGTGTATTATTGAGCATAAAAATGGTAAATTAAAAATATAAAAGATTTATGACTTGTTTGATTTAATTATTGGAGATAATTGATAGCTAATAAATGATAGCTGATATAGCTTATTTGTGTTAAGTGTTGGATAAAATTATTCATAATTATTGATATATAAAACGATGAATAAGGGTATATAATATGTAATTTATTTTTGGTGAAATAAATATGTAATTATTGATTTCTTATATTTTATTATTGAAATGAATAAAAATTAAATATTCTAGTAAAAAATAATTATAAGATAATATATTAGTTGAAAAAAAGTGTATTTTGTGGCTTTTTTTGTTTTTCTTCATGGAATTTAATTGGGAGACGTGTTTGTTTTATCTGGATTCTAAGTTGTTTCTATGTAGTAAATAGTGAGGGTATTCGGTTTCGATTGGGTTTGGAATTTGCCTAGGAATCAGAATCAAACGAAAATTTTGGTACGGTTCTGGTTTGGTTCTTCATTGTTTCGATTCCGGTTCAATACGGTTCTCAATTCTTCGGTTTCGATTCAATATGATTCTCGGTTCTTCGGTTCTGGTTGAGATCGGTATGATTTCGATTCGGTTCTTGGTTCTTAAAATAATTTTATATAATTATTTCCTTAAAATTTCATACTTAAATTAGCATTTAAATTTTGAATTAGGTTATTAATACATAATATATCATATAATATATCTTTTAGCTATTTCTAAATTATATAATCTTTAACTATAAGGTGCATATATAATTTAGGATTAAATATATTATATAATATAATAGTATAAATATATCATATAATATTTAACTATAAGATACAAATATAATTTAGTGTATATATATATATATATATATATATATATATATATATATATATATATATATATATATAAGATAATAGTATATTTATAATTAAGACTATAAGGTAATTTAATATATTTATAACTAAAATTATTAAGAAAATATAGAAAAATGAAATATAATATTAGGCTATATTTAATTCATAATTATATACATATATAAATATATATAATTATATTGAAAGTATATACTATATCTAAAAAAATATAGAAAAATATATGTATAAATTCAATTTTCAGTTAGGTTCTGGTTCGGTACGGTTCCGATTTAGTTCTTAGTGAAGAACTAGAACCGAACCGAACTAAAATATCAAAATAATTTTGATTTGGTATGGTTTCTATTAGTTCAGTAGAGTTTTTTGATTCAATTCGTTTCCCAAGAACCATGCATAGCCCTAATAAATAGGTAATTAAAATGACAGTTCAAAAATGGCACAAAGAGTTTGCAAATGGCAAAGGTTATTTTTTTCAAATAATAAAAGATAATACTACAGTTCATGAACAACTCTAATTATAAAGCTGATACAAAATGTAGTTAATAGATGTACTATTAGTTGCCTATCAGCTCTTATTTAAAGATTTACTAAACACTTTGATTTAGCTATTTAAATGCCTATCAATTATCAACTTCATCCAATAGTTGAACAAAATACCCCTTATTTAATAAAAAATATTAGGTTTTAGGGATGTTAGTCATAGGATTAAAGCCGGATGGTTGAAGTGGAGACGTGTTACGAAAGTTTTATGTGATCGCAGGATTCCCAATAAGTTGAAAGGAAAATTTTACCGTACAGTTATACGACCGACCATGTTATATGATAGTGAGTGTTGGGCACTGAAGGAGTTGTATGTGTCTAAGATAAGAGTTGCAGAGATGAGAATATTAAGGTGGATGAGTGGCCATACTAGACTAGATAAAGTCCGTAATGAGAGTATCAGAGAAAATGCAGGAGTGGTACCAATTGAGAATAAGTTGAGAGAAAGGAGATTGAGGTGGTTTGGTCATGTGAAGCGTAGACATACGAAGGCTCTAGTTAGATAAGTAGAGCACATTAGGGTAGAGGATAGAAAGAAAAGAAGGGGTAGACCTAAACTAACTTGGAAGAGAGTAGTACAACATGACATAGAAACATTACACATTTCCGAGGATTTAACCCAAAATCGTTTAGATTGGAGAAAGAGAATCCATATAGCCAATCTAAAATTTTTGAGATAAAGGCTTTGTTGAGTTGAGTTGAGTTTAAAATTATTAAAATATTATTAGTATCACATTGTTATATAAGTTTAAGGAAAATTACTATTTAGTTTATATATTTTAATAAAACAAATAACTTAGTACCTGTATTTTGAAAAATACATTATTTAGTTCGTGTATTTTACTTCTGTTAAACGATTTAGTTTTTTTGTCAAATTTTTTGTCAGTCAAAGGATTTAATGTCAATTTAAACTACTATTTAGTCCCTCTATTTTAGTAAAACTAATTAGTTGGTCCCTGCATTTTGAAAGACATATTAGTTAATTCATGTAATTTGAGAGAAATGAGATTGAGGTGGTTTGGTCATGTGAAGCGTAGATATACAGAGGCTCCAGTTAGACAAGTAGAGCACATTAGGGTAGAGGACAGAAAGAAAAGAAGGGGTAAACCTAAACTGACTTGGAGGAGAGTAGTACAACATGACCTAGAAGCATTACACATTTTCAATGATTTAACCCAAAATCGTTTAGAGTGAAGAAAGAGAATCCATATAGCCGACCCAAAATTTTTGGGATAAAGGCTTAGTTGAGTTGAGTTGAGTTTAAAAATATTAAAATATTATTAGTATCACATTGTTATATAAGTTTAAGGAAAATTACTATTTAGTTTATATATTTTAATAAAACAAACAACTTAGTACCTTTATTTTGAAAAATACATTATTTAGTTCGTGTATTTTACTTCTGTTAAATGATTTAGTCTTTTCATCAAATTTTTTGTTAGTCAAAGGATTTAATGTCAATTTAAACTACTATTTAATCCCTCTATTTTAGTAAAACTAATTAGTTGGTCCCTGCATTTTGAAAGACATATTAGTTAATTCATGTAATTTGGTTTGATTAACTTTTTAGTTCCTCTTGTTAATTTTTTATACCTAAACTACATTGACCCTCTCTTCCTTATTTCTCTCTTTGCATGTCTCTTCTCCTTTGTTCCTATATCTTTCTCCCTCTCATTCTCTCTATTTTTCATCTGTTGATAAAAATCGATACAAGCTATATGCAGGAAAAGGTTAATCAATTTTTTAGATCTCCAAGTAATCAAGATAATAATCTTGGAAAATTATTTTTCAATAGAGGAAACACAAAATGACGCCTAGAGAATTGAATAAATATACTTGAACAACTTTCTAAAAAAAAAAAAGTTCATATTTAGTCTCTACACTACAAAATTTTTATTTTTATTTAGGAATATATTTTTCAAAATATTATGTTTCAAAAATATAGGAATTAATTAATTAGTTTTGATAAAAATAGAGGACTAAATAGTGATTTGATAGGTATTGATTAACTAAAAACTTGATAGAGTGACTAAATAGTTTAACGAAAGTAAAATATAAGGACTAAATAATTTATTTTTTTAAAATACATAGGTCAAATAGTTAGTTTTATTAAAATATAAAGACTAAATAGTAATTTTCCTATAAGTTTATGTTTTTTCCATTGGGGGAGTTGGGGACTCAAACCTGGGAATGCCAAATGAGTAATATATTTCTAACCATTGAATTAAGTTAGACTAAGGTATAAGTTTATTTCTAACCATTGAATTAAGTTAGACTAAGGTATAAGTTTATCTTATTGATTCAATTAAAAACTAAATAATTCAATTAAAGAAAATATAATATTGAACCAAGTTAGACTAGACTATAAGTTTATTTTTTTGATTCAATTAAAAGTAAATAATTCAGTAAAAAAATAGAGATCATTTATAAAAGAAGAAAATATATTCCTTGTAACCCTAAAGAGTAGTTTAGTTAATCTTATCTTATTAAGATAGTTAATTAGCATGTATGATATGATTTTGAAATCAAATTGGTCTACCTAATGAGTTGGTATATTTTCACCCCATTAATTAGAGATATTTTGAAATCAAATTGCAAGACAAAATTATTGATAAGATCCCAATGGCAGGTTGCAATAAAAGTCTTTACAGATGAAAATGATGGTAGTTTGCCTCTTAAGATTACTCAAAATCCTCCTTTGACCAATTATCAATTTGTGAACCTTGTTAGGCTATAAAGCCTTTTTAGCAATATAGCTTACCTTTTCCATTGGTGGCGGCCATGTTACACATTTGATTTGACATGAAAAATGACATATGTATGACTTGGGACACAAATCGCACATCAACTTGTAAGTGTTGAAAAATCAAATTAAAATTATTTATATGATTTTAGTGATAAAGAATTTAATTTTTGGCTCAATGTATTATGGATGCCAACTTATTTAATGATCCATACTTTTGGATATGTAATTTTCAACATGGTATTAAAATATCAAGACTCAACGGCCGTAAATATAGAACTTAAAAGTATAATGTGCTAATTCTTAAGAAGCCATACTTGTGAATTGAACCAAAAACAGTCAATATCTGGTAGATCTACAGGCCAATCAAGAAGAGCTATGCCTTCAAAAGAGATAGATCTTGAGTGCATGGTCAAAAGGTGCCGAACCCACATGGATAGGCTATCCAATTGCACTTGAGGTGCACAATAAAGCTAAAACTAAGTCTAGGCTTGAATCAGTTGCACTTAAGTAAAAGCGTTGAAAAATAGCTTGAGAGAAACACAAGTCTCAACATCTATAGTGCTAAAAAAAAAAAACTAATAAGTGTTGAAAAACTAAACCAAAATTGTTTAAGTCATTTTAATGATGAAAATTTTTTATCAAATGCAGCATGAAGATTCGTCTATTCGCTGATTCATACTCCTCATTCTATAATTCTCAACCATAAAAAGTTAATTCCTGATTTATAATTATATTTTTTTATTCATTTTATATAAACCATATATATATATATATATATATATATATATATATATATATATATATTCCAATTTGGTTAAACAAATAATAATAATAATAATAATAATAATAATAATAATAATAATAATAATAATAATAATAATAATATTATTATTATTATTATTATTATTATTATATGATCAATTATACTTATATATATGAAATTCATTCATTTTGTGAAAAAAATTAGGTTATAGGTTAAGCCTAATCCATAAGTAGATTTCCTAATTGCTGTATTCAAGGTAGACACCTTATAGTTAATCATGAGTATGTAAAAAAATAAATAAATAAAATTTAGGTTGGACATATCGAGTGAAAAATTAAGAAACTGAATAAAAACATGGGACTATATATATATATATTTGATACATGAATTAAATAAGATAAAAAATTATATTTTATTTATCTTTTAAATTTAAAATATCATTACAAAATTATTGTTTTACACGACTAAAAATTATAAATTAATTCAGCTCCTAAATTATAACAGTATCTTCTTAATTTAAGTTTTTCAATGAATATTATATTTTTCTTTTGATTGGAGTGTACATTATAATTGATATTATAATATTTTGAGAATTTAAATTCATTTGACAAATTAGATGGATCTTAAAAAATTGTACCAATTGTAAAATTTAAGTAAATAGCACAATATGTTATGAAGAATTAAAAGTTCTTACACTAAAAGAACAAAAAATTTTATATAAAAAAAATAAAACTTTCAATAAGAGTGATAAAATGAAAATTTATAAAATATAAAATAATTAAATAAATTGAGTTAAATATTATGTTTTATTATAAAATTAAGAAAAATTCTATAACAAAAATGATGTTGTTTCCTTTTCGGAATGCAATTTGATTATCTCACAGCTTATGGTTGAGCAGGTATGACAAATACTAAGGATATTTCCTAATTTGGGCTCTAACTTTTAAGATCAAATGATTGTGGGAACTGACTCTACTGTACGCAACTTTGTCAATCTCACAAATAACAAATAATTAAAAGCAAGTTAATTGAAATTGAATACTTTGATTGCTTAAAAAGAAAGTACAGTGCTTGAAATTAAATACAAGAGTTTGAAAAAAATAAAAGACTGATAAAATAAAGATAAAAGATTGCTAGAGTCTGGTTGAGTTGTTGTTTTGATGTTGTTGGGAGTTTTCACCTTGCAGTATATTTGACTCTTATAGCTTTCTTTACAGGTACCTGAAAGACTCTAAAAGACACCTTATCATGTTTGCAATTACCAGTAGTTATCTGCCCACTCCTTAAAATCGTTTGGAACTGCTACCAATTTCCTTCTTTTACATAATCATCCAGTAACCACCTGACATTTAATTAATTATTATCTTAGGCCATAGATTAATTAAATTAATAAAATAAAATAAATTAAATTAATTTCACAAAGAATTAATTTAATTAATTCTTAGATCTAAAAATAATAAATAAATAAATAAATAAAATATTTTTGATTTAAACAATTACCCTCGCACCTAGATTGGCTGACTAAGCCATTCTAGGCGGATAAGAACTGGCCTTAACTTATCTCTTTGCTGTTTAAAATTCAAAAATAATTCAGCATCTCTTGTGATCTTCCTAAGAATTTGAAATTTAAGCTAACTTTATCTCATAAGAGTCCAATTCCTCATAGAAGTCTAACTACTACAAATCACAATTCCACACAGTATTAGCATTATGTCACACCCTACTCCTCGTAAGATGTAACATGTTACCGTAGTACACCTAATGAATTACAGTACTTCACCTACCGGTAACCCATTAAATATACTACAAGGAATTTTAAAACAATTTTCGTTCATTTTGGAATTGGTGGGTAAATTTTTTTTTTTCAAATTTTAAAAACCTTCATTTAGAGTCCAAACATAAATCAAATTTTTGGATATTTAAAATCTCCGCAATTTTTACAAAAATTTCGACAGAGTGCCGTCTGTATTTTGAGAAAACAGTTCTTCAAAACTTGAAAATAGAAACACTCCCAATATATTTTTCAATCACAACTCCAATTACAATCACCAAACTTCAAATCAACAGCAATAGCAACACGTCAATTCAAAATCCAAATTTCAAATCAAAAATTAATATCTCAAAACATTTCATAAATCATGCACATTGCATTTTAAATCATTAATTTATAATCATAAGTTAATTTACATATGCAAAATCTCACAAATAATATTATTACAATTTTATCTGTACAACTGCTCAAATTACAGAGATACAAATGCTTACTATCATATTTACATCAAACTAAACTACCAGGGTATAGACAAATACCCGTACAAAAATTCTTCAATTGTGCTCTTCTCTAACTGTAGCAGCTCGCTCTGCTGCTATGTCTTTTCCCTATCTGCGACAGCAAGTTAAAGCTATCACTGAGTATATAAATACTCAGTGGTGCACAATAGAACATAAAATGCAAAATATAAAACATTTATGAACAAATCATTATTCAAAAATCTCATAATCGCATTTCACAATTTTTTTTTCAAATCACATTTATAACAAATCATAATTTTCAAAACTTAATATGGCACAACTTGATCAAATAATTTAATAAACATAGTGTTGCTAAATAATAACACAACGTAGGCCATGACACAAAATTTCCGAATATGTCGTGTGTACATTACGACAAGGCATACTCATCCCACTAATCGAAATCAATGAGAGAGGTGGCTAGCTAGCTAATGAGTACTCATCCAAACTCGCCCTCAGACTGGAAAGCCAGAGAGGGAGGAAAGTGATCAAATATCAAACTCACCCCACAAGTGGAGGAGGAACATATTAGTATTGCCATGTCAAGTGTGAATTAAAAACAATTTAAATCAAGTTATTTAAATATTTTATACAATTCACAAATCATATTTCATTCTAAACTTTTTATTTACAAAGTAGGCAACACACTATTTTTCAAATAAGATTTTCAAAGCCATAAATAAATTCAAAACCATATTGTTCAAATATTTCATACAAATCAATAATTAATTTTCCTTCCAAATTTCCATTGTAGAATAGGCAACACAACATTCTCGAAATTCATAATGAACAAACACATTCACAATGTATAACAAATCAATTTCCATTATGAAAACTATAATTTAAAATTTTTGTGCACAAACCTGACGTGAGTCGCCTCTAGGCCTTGACTCAGTCCCTTATACCTTCCGGGTCTTTTTCAGCTGAAACACAACATTTATAGTGTTTCAGTATCTTATTTCATAGTAAATCCAATAATTAATTCATAAATACTTGATTCAAGCCCAAATATGCTTAAACTAACATTCTTGAAAATTTTCATTTTAGAGTTACTATTCATGGTACTATTCAACTCAATTTGTTGACTTTCTAAGGCTTAATAGGTATGGGAATTCCAACTTCACCCACATACCACATTTTGGTCACTAAATTTGTTGGTTTTGGTTGTTTACTCAAATTCTAAGTCTTTTAGGCAAATTTGCAAATTTTCAGTTTTGGTGTCTTAAGGTTGCACTATTCTATTGGTCATTTTACTGTTAGAATTTGGCAAAACTTTCTTCATAGAAAATGTTTTCTATTGTCTTAAGTTTATTCTCATTTTTGAATCACTCCAATTGGAGTTTTGTAGCTCAAGTTATAGCTATTTGAACCATGGCTGCCGGATTGGACTTAACCTAAATTTCTGGGCAAATTTTGATTCTGGCAGTTTTAGGTCACCAAATTTGGGTGGCCAAATGACTTGGTTAATGACATAATTTGGGTTTGTGTTCTTCATGAAAGTTTTAGGTCTATATCTCATCTGTCCACTGGTAAAATTTCAGGTCATTTAGACCTTCCTAGCTCAAGTTATGGATAAATGAACAAACACTGTTCATTTGGTCAGTTTGTACAGGGCAGACTGAGATTTTCCAAGTTTGGTCAATTTGTTCACTAGGTTTTGGTCACTTTTTGGGTATGCTTCCTAAATGAAAATTGTGTCATTTATTATCTATTTTCATTCCCAATTGGTCTCATACCAATTGGACTTTTAAATTTTCAGTTTTGGTCCCTCAAAGGGACCTTGGCAGCATGACCACACTGAATTTGAATTTGGTTTCAACTCCAACACTTTCAACACACTTCATTTGGTCACCATTGACCATTTCTTACTTCAAATTAGGTCAAAGACAACATTTACCAATTTTTCACATTTTTGTCTCTAAACCCTAAGGGTCCAAAACCCTAATTCACAAATTCTTGCATTTAACCAATTTAATGCATATCAATCTCATTACCACATCCATACAAGCTTGCTTAACATATTAAATTCAATCAAACCATGCAAATACACCTCCACAACATGCTGGCCGAAATTTACTCATGGTCCCTCAACAATTTATTTCATTTCATTTTAAATTTATTTCTAAGTTAATCAAGCTATAAACACAACTAATAAACTAACTTTGCAACTTAAATCACTAACCTAAATCTTTGATGTCCAATTATTCAATTCTTTTTCTTTTTGTTTTTCTTTGTTCTTCAATCTCCTCTTCTAGTTGCCAAAAAAAGCTTTAACCATGGTAAAATAATTTTCTATGGTGAGATTTTTTGTTTTTCAAGCTCAAAGATGAGCTTTCATGGAGCATGAAGTGAGGTAGAGGGTGAGGCGGCAAAATGGGAAGAAGAAGAAGACTTTTGCTATTTTTTTTTTTTCCTTTATGACTTTTAACCTTATAGAAGACCCAAAAATCAAATTAATTAAATTTATTGATTATAATCTTTATGGCATCATGCATGATATCATGCATGATGTCATCTCCCTACAACTTTTTTATTTTCTCTTTTATTTATTTATTTATTTTTCTATTAGTCTTTGATTTAATTCCCGACTCTAAAATTTTCTTTTCTCTGATTTTATTTGACAGTTAGGTCAGGAGTCAGCTCTTGGGACTAATTGACCAAATTGCCCCTCGCCAGTTCAACCCGGTTTACAAATAATTCAATATTTCTTCCGGATCCCTGACCTAATTATTTGACTGGCTTAACAATTCTTTTTCGTGATTTTCTCTTATCCACTGTGTTCGTAATGGTCCTAAGGACCGCAGCGTCACATTTTACGGTTCAAAATTTGAGTTTAAAATGACTTCGCAGTCGTTCCCGAGAAGGTCACCCATTGTTATGACTCTCAGCTCGTTTAACTTCTTATGTTCTGTTTTTCTTATTTATACTTAACTAATTGACAATTACTAATTATTTGTGTTTATGGCTTATCTAGTTGTCTTAAGTGTGGTCCTAATCTCCTTAATTGTCAGGACCGACTCCGGTCACTGAAACAGTGAAATATACCAGGCTGTGCAAATAGGGGTGTTACACATTATTAATCTCACCTTGCTTTTCCTGGTTTCCCCAATTAAACTCAATAATTATCACTTTCAAGACCAAATCACCAAACCCACAAAAATTCTTTTCTCTCTTTCTCTTTCCTTCTCCATTTGGTACGCTTATCCATAACTGTGTGATTATTAACTCCCAGCTTTGATCACCAACCACGACGCAATTCTCCTTCGGCCTCCATTCATGATTGTATGGTTTTTTTTTTTCAATTTTTCGTTCAAGCAGGCTATCCTTCATCACACGATTCTCGATCATCGATCGTTCATCGCCATTCGCTCATTAATCGAGCTACTTCCATAGTCATCATTCATTAGCTCTTCTCCTTGCCGACCTCTCTTTGCCATCAACACCCATCAAGCAGTCTTCACTTCATCACTGACTTATACTGTGCCACTAGTTTGCAAGTTTTGGTGACCAGTCCACAACATTCTTTTTGTTGTTTTTGTGTTCTTGCTTCACTTGATTTTAGGTAAAATTGGAATTCTTCATCACTTCTTGTAACACCCCTCACCCAACTACAGTATAGCTGAGCAAGGCATGTCACACACGGTGCCCGAGTACCCTATCTTATCTTACTTTATTCTTTTAATAATTTGTTCTTGTTATATTTTAATATCAATGATTTTTCTAAGGAGAAACCGATGGAGTTTCCCCTGTTTCTATTACCATTTGGCGTATTTTCACTATTCACCTGCTTGAAATTTTCAATAATATTTTAAAATAAAATCTCATCATTTCATGTATCATCTATATATTTCAATTTCCGTATTCAAATCCATACAATTTCATTCATATCCATTTCCATACATTCTCATTCATGCTCATCTCATATATGAAAATTTTTAATCTTCATTAATTTACATGATATACAATTTAATCACATATGAAATAACCGATTTATTAACTTACATCACATATCTATTAATTACATTTTCATAATCTAAATTACAATACTATAACTAAGCATTTTATACAACATACAAATTATGACCTATATGGGCCCTATCTACATGCATTGCTGAGGAGGTGACAACCTTGAACACTTTGTAGATCAAAACTCCAAAATCTTTGTTTAATATTCGCTGGGCTTTACCTTCAGTACCTACCCGAGGAAACAAATCCATCGCGCTAAACATTGCTGCTTAGTGGTGCAATAATATAATAAGAAAATAATATATACAACATTCAATTATTTAACAATATTAAATTTAGTTTTAATTTATTATGAGAGATGTATTTGTATTATTTATTTACATTCTACTTCTTTTGCAAATCTTCTTATCATTTCACGAATTTATTTCTAGGTATTTTGAATCATTGCATAGTAAATAAAATTATAAAACTCATTCTAGTTTCTTTCTTATTCATTCATTTAATTCACATTATTCTTAACAAATTTCACTGCCCAAGTAACCTATGACAAGCTGATTAAACTGGATAACGGGTCGTTGGCACTGGACACCGCGGTGCCTCGAGCTATCATACCATGGGACGCGGAACGTCAACCACGTATGCAGTCAATATGGCTAAAAAGCCATGATAACACATAATCGGGCATAAAGCCATGAGTGCGGGCATAAAGCCATGAATACAGGCATAAAGCCTTACGCAGTACTGCTAAAACAATACCCTATTGGCATGGCAATCTATCCAATCTGACACACGTGTCTAGACAATACATGGGCACATAGTATCATTAAATGTTAATATATTGTGTTTTATGACTTCATTATTTCATGAAAAATTCAAATTATAATTTATAATATTTCAATTCTATTCCTAACAGAAGTATAAATTTTTAAAATACATTTCTACATAAATTTTGCCTTCATCATAATTCATATATTTATTCATTATATCATTTATGTTTATCACAATTTATAACAATTATTTCATTAATTACATTATCTATATTAACCATCCTACTACTTGTTCTAATTTATTATGCCATTTCCTATGTCATTGGGGTTACTATTCACTTAACCATTTTCCTTCAAAGGTTGACTTTTTAATTCATAATGGATTTGTTAAGCCTAAGTTCACCAAGGTACCATATTTTGCATTTTATTTTTATTGGTATTGATTGTCAATACCATTTCAAAGCTTAGTGTTAGTTATTTATAATTTTCAGATTTTAAGCACTAAGATTACTGTTCTATTGGTCATTTGTACAGTAGGAATTTGATAAAATTCTCTTCATGAAAGTTGTTCCTTTATGTGTCATCTTTAATTTCCTTTTTGAATCACTCCATTTGGAGTTTTGTCACTCAAGTTATGGTCAATTTACCATAACTGGCCAGATTGCAATTTTTCTAGAATTTCTGGGCAGAATCAATTCTGGCAGTTTTGGTGTCCTGATTTTGATGGATAATTTCATTTAGTTCTGCTCAGAATTTAGAGTTATGGTCTTCATGAAAGTTGTCCTAAATTGTCTAAGCTTTCCATTGATATAAAATTCAGGTTAATTGGATATTTCTACACTGAGTTATAGCCAAATGAACAAATCATTTGGTCACTTTTACCAGGTCCAGAATTAGTTACCCGGATTTGGTCAATTTTTAAGGTATTCTAAATTTGTTTTCTGGACAAGGTCTCTCCATCAAAGTTGTGCCATTATGTGTCTAGTTTCATGTCCAATTGGCCTTTCACCAATTAAACCTACACCTCTCACGTTACAGCTGCCCAAACTTGCTAGACTCACATCTAGTCCTGTAGGTCCTATGAGGCAGCATACCCAACCTCAAATCCAAAGTCACAATTCACTTCAATTCCTCATCAAACATAGCTAAACGGTCACTAATTGACCATTAGGACTTTCATTCATTAACACATGAGCAAAACCCTAAGTTTGCTCTAAACCCTAACTTCCATAATCAACTTCCATGCAATTTCACACCAACTAAGGTTATCAATCACACATATAACCTTATCTAAGCTTGTATTCAAGTTTTAATTCAACAATCCCATCAATTCCTCCTCTTATGGTTGCTGTCCAAATTTTACTTCTTACTTTTATACATGATTTCTTCTAATTTCTTAATTATTTACTCATATTTAAGCTAAATTCCAAGAAATAAAAAAGATTTGAAGGTTAATATGCTCTAACCTCCATTGAAGAAATTCTCAAGCTTGCCAACTCCATTTTCTCTCTTTCTTTTTACTGTCCAAATCTTGCTCTAGTGGTAGGGATAAATTTTGGTGAAGGGAGGATGAGGTTTTATGGTGGTTTTGGGTGGAAAGCAAGCTTGGGATTAAGGCTTCCATGGAGGTTTTCTCTCTTCTCTCTCTCTTTCTATGTTGGCCGGTTGATTTAGGAGAGGAAGATGAATGATTTTCTTTTCATTTTTCTCTTATTTTAATTGTGTTTATCTCTTTTTAATTGACTTGTCAATTTCCCATTGGTTAGACTTTATAATTAGTAAATTATGACATCATAATTAGAATTTGTTTTTCTTTTCTTTTTATTTTCTTTCTTCTCTCTTTTATTTATTTTTAATTAATTTTTCATCAATATTTATTTACATTTCATGTCATATAATTTATTTACTCAATTGGACAAGTTGGTAAAAAATCATCTCTAAAGATGAAATTACCAAAATGCCCTCCGTTTGGCTTAAGGAGCCAAGAATGTTTGTACCGATCTTAAAAATTCTCCTAACCTTTTCTTGGCATTCTAATGCTACCTAGGGCTCTGTAACTCTTCTCTGGTATCCCAGAAATTATTTCACTGAGTTTTCCTCGAGTTTAGAGCCACTAGCTATGAAGACAGCAACTTCCCATTAGGGCCACCCATCACCGGGGCACCGGCTCATTTAACTTTGTTGTATTTCATTTCTAAAATTTTACCTTGATTTTTCTTACCATTATTTGGTCTATTTATGACTCCTCACTCTAGTTTAATTATAGTTCCAGACATTCTAGCTATCCGGTCAGACATTGGTCACCGGAACAGTATAATGTACAGACTATCTAAAGTGAGGGCGTTACACTTCTGATGTTAATCTTGCTATGTAATGGTTAGGTGTGGAATGGGTTTTATTAATCTCTATTGGATTTGAGAAATTTGTAAGTACCTGCCCAGGTACCTGCACTTGTTGCAGTAGGTTGCTCGGTACCTGCATATTGCATTGTTTGCATTTGTTAAGTACATGTATGTTGAATTTGCATGTTGATGCCTATACTACTTGCTTGATTATTACATTAAGAATTCACATTTGATAGGTCCCTTTGTGTTTGTAGAGGTGGCATCAGACTCCCCTTCTGGTTTGTAAATAAGATACCTACCCAAGTACCCAGGTACCTACAACTCCACAGGTACCACTGATGGTACCATAGGTTTCTCCTATCAGTAGTGGTGTTCCTAGGTTGAGTGTTACCTCTACTGCCTAGAGAGTTTACACTCCACCAGCCTTTCCCATACCCAGTACCAACTTATTTTCTCACGCTACTAGAGGTAATTTTTGAAATTGCTATATATGTGAGCTCTCTGTAGGTTGTGTTTTAATCATCGTTTGTAAATTGTCTAAATATTGAAAAGCCAATTTTCTAGATGTTTATATAGTAGAGGAGACTGTCAAAATCTTCACCAACCAGATACTTTTATTGACTCACAAGTGTCTTTATAGGTGCCTCTGTAGGTACCTTTACAAGTACCTGGAACTTGGTTCCTTTACAGGTACTTCTATAGGTGCTTAGCCTTCATCCACCCTTATTAAGGTTCCTGTAAGTACCTGCGATCTCCTAAGACTGTACTACACGTAAAGAGAAAATTTCCTTATGTGCTTTTCACAAGTGCCGATATCAAATGCTGGGAGTTATCTATCCAGCATTATTTTAGAGCTACTTACTAACTCCAAGCTTCCTCCAAGAATTTTTTCTGAATGTTGTAGTCGTTATGTCTTCACGTAATAAGTTTAGCATGCATATAAATACTTGGATATTTATTAAACAATAAGTTGTGTTTCAATTTTTATTTATGAATAAAAGAGGCGAAAAAGCCTATTTATTACATTAACATTTTGTCTACCTGATAACATGTCAATGAATGCTATAATATGTTAGCCATTGTGTCGACTTTGTCTTTGCATTGATTACAGGGATCCTAAGAAAAAGTTATGGGATTAGCCATTTGAGGCCCAGGATCGGCCTAGGAAAGGCCATGAATCAGCTTGAGGTATTTCTTTATACTTGGTGCTTCCCCATCAGCCTCTTGTAAAGCACGATAGTTAGAGGCTTGAGTCACTCTTCTATAGGGGTATCATCATCAGCACTTTGTTTCTCTTCCTTAAAGGACCCATGGTCAGAAGATATGGCAGTCCTTATTTCAATGGCATGGGCCTTTCTTGAGGAGCTATGGGCTACTGCCCCTCGAGTCCTTTGATGCGGCTTCTTTGTAAGGAGTTCAATTAGACTCATGTCCACATCATAGTATTAGAGATGCAGGTACCTTGGTGTTCCTGGGAAGGTACCATATGATGTGTCCAGGTGCAACTTCCAAACTTCTTTGATAACTCCTCTAAAATCTATGTTAGCTATGTTAACAAAGGCTCTTGGAAAGAAAGAATCCTTATATAGTAGCACCTTTTCCTTTTCTTCTGTGAATTTAAGAACTCTCTTATTGATATGGTCCTATATCACGCTTCTGAAATCCCAATAATTATTAGTACTATGGTCCTAGGAATCATGATACTTACAGTATTCTCCCCTTCATCTCCTCCTTTGTTGGCAGCCTATGGTTAGGACGGATGTTAATGAACTTCTCTTTTCAGTAGAAAGTTGAATATTTCCTTCATTTTACTGGTGTCGAAAGCATATTGAAAAAGCATGTTTAAAGTAGGCTATGTCTTCCTCTGTGAAATTGGCTTATTTGGAACACCTAAAGCAAGACACACATAAACACAGGTATTTACTAGGTTAACTGTAGCAAGTTCATGATTATGTACCTCCTAGTAGTAGGTTGCCATAGACGTTCTCTTTTAGTGTGACTCCTTCATAAGTAGCTCCTCGTACTCTGCCACCTTAGTAATAAGTTCATAGAGTCCCTGAACTCCATCCTCGAAAATTTCTTCCTCAACTTGATGTTTAGCCCTCGTTGAGCCATCTTAACATACTTGGTCTCCAATAAGAACTCTTTGCACCTATTCTTCATCTTTTTGAACCGGGCAATAAAAGCATCAATTGATTCTCTACTCCTTTATGTAATCTTTGACAGTTCAGCAACACATTTTTTTACTCAGCTTTTAAGAATTGAGTGTGAAACAACCTCTCCATTTTCTACCAGGAATACACAGAGTTTCTAGGAAGAGTAGAGTACTAAGTAAAAGCAATACGAATGGGAGAGTTTGGAAACAGTCTTAGCTTATAACCAGAAAAATTCTCATAATTTACGAGTTCATCACACTGGATTATGAACCTTGCTTTATGTTCCAAAGTTGACTGTCCATCTTCTCCTGAAAAGACACTAAAGTCCAAGATGCGATACCCTCTTGGATACAAGATCTCTTTATCAATAATGTCCGGATATGATTTACAGAACTCTGGTAAACCAATTTGTCTAAGGCCATGCCCATGTAGCTCCTACACAACATCTGTAATAACATCCATACTCACCTAGGGTGCAACTGGAATGACAGATACATGGACTGTAAGAACTAGTACCTGAGGCAGAGGTGCTCGTACTGGTTGAGGTATCTACATGGCAGATACTATAGTTCCTCTAAAGTTGTTACCCCCTAAGCTAAAAGAGCCAAAGGTCACCTAGGGCATCTGCACTTGCTGCTACCAGAGAGCTAGTACCACCTGAGGACCTACAACTACTTCTGCATCATAAACATTAGGGTGAGTGATTAGGTTAGTGTTATTGACAACTTAAGTGGGAACAACAGTTTCACCACTAGGGCAGCTAGGTTGAACCGGTGTTCTTATTTGACTAGCCACCTGTTCTTCTCTTTTATAGGGTGGCTAATATCTTTCCTTGCTGCTGGCCCGACTTCCCTTAGCACTATCCTGAGGAGTTCAGGATTGAACCTCCCTCCTAGGCTCTCTAGCACTTCTTGGTGACTCTTTTGGCCTAAAGACCTGGCCATCAAAAGGTAACAAAATAGGCAAATTAAACTTTCAGCCAATGACTGAATCAGTAAAACAATCTTCTCCATGTTTGCATTAATTTTGTGAAAAGGTATATCCATCTGTCTTCCTATGCCCTTCTCTAAGACATCAACGATGGTTGCTTTGAGGTTTCTTTCATTAATAACAAAAACTGTATTACCTTGCTCCTTGGTTTGAGCATTGGTAAAGGTATGTCCAGTCCCTAAAACATCTCGATTCTGCACTTCTTCTCCATGAGTAGCCAGTTCTCTCTCAAATCATTCCACCATGAGAGGAACTTAAAGATTTGGACCAATTGTTGTAAGACTCCCCTCCGTGTTCTGAGACCTAATGGTTTCTTTACCAAGTGCACTTCTAGTTTTTAAAGGCATGGTGTTGCTTGTAAAAAGAATGAGAATAGTAATGTTGAATGAAATGAGATCATGGTCCCACCAAGCGTGCTAAAAATTATTTCTTTTTAGGGAAGTAATTTGGTGGTCGCTTTGAGGTTTCTTTCATTAATAACAAAAATTGTATTGCCTTGCTTCTTGGTTTAAGCTTTGGTAAAGGTATGTACTGTAACACCCTCCCGGTAGCAACTCCGTACATTCTCATCGTTCGGTGATCGTGGTCGGTCCCAGACCTGAACGTCCGAAAAAATATTTAAACTAAAGTCAGGAACCATAATTAACTCAAATATTAATAAGAAAAATTTAGTAAAAATTTTAGAAATAAAATACAACCAAGTTAAATGAGCCGGTGCCCAAGCGAAGGGTAATCAGAGGGAAGTTGCGGTTCTCGCAACGAGGAGCCTTAGACTCAGGGGAAAAATTATAAAATAATTTTTGGGACTCCAGAAAAGGGTTATTGAGGTTCCCATGGTATTAGAATGCCAAGAAAATACCTAGAAAAATTTCAATCGGTACAGCCAATTTTGACCCGTTAAGCCAAACGGAGGGCATTTTGGTCATTTCGCCTTCGGAGGTGATTTTTGACCGACTTGTCCAGTTAAGTAAATAATTATTATGAACTAAAATATGAATTAATATTGATGAAAAGTGAATTGAAAGTTAGTAGTGATGAAAAGAAAAGAAAAATACAATATATGCAAATTATGACATCAATGTGATGTCATTTAAAATTTGCCACCAATCACATTTAAACTATCATTTATCTAACTAATAAAAGAGGTAAATAAAGACCAAAGGAAAAGAAAAAAACGTGGGCAGCCATCTCCTTCTCCATTTCAGCCACACCATAGCCAAGAAGCAAACCTCCATTTTTCTTCCTCACTCAAGCTTGAAGATCTCTCAAGCCTCACCCCAAAACCCTAAGTTATCTTCACAAAAATTAATCTACACACCCTAAGCAAGCTCTAGGCAGCCACAAAGAAGAGGAATTCTAGAGTTTTCACAAGCTCAATAAGTTGAGCCAAGAGGTTAGTGCTATACTTTCACTCTCACTCCTTTAATCCTTGTTAGAGCATCATTTTAAGTTAAGAAATTATAAGAAAATGAAGTAAATTATATATGTTAGGGCATCTTCAAATTTTCGGCAGCCCTAAGGAAGGATGAGTTTGATTGTTTAAATGAATTTAGAGTGGATAGAAATGATGTTTAAGGTATGAATATGCATGGATGTTGAACTAGTATGCTAATTGAGGTTTATGGGTAAATTGAATTGGACATTAGGGTTTTGAGAAGTAAAAATTGAATTGGCTTATCAAACTGTTAAAGAACACTCTAATGGTCAATAAGTGACCATTTGAGGTATGTTGACCATAAATTGGACTGAAAAATAGTATGGCAAAGTGAAGGTGTAATCTGCCCTAGGACAGCAGCAATGGACTGAAATTTCAGTCCAATTACACAGCCATAACTTTGGCTGTGTTAGTCCAATTGGTGTTTGGCCAATTGGACATGAAAATAGGCTTATAATGGCACATTTTTGCTGAAGAAACCATACCCAAAAGACCAAAGCAAGAGGACCAAAACTTGGCCCCAATCCGGATACCCTGCAACTGATTCTGCAGAATGACCAAATGAACAGTAACTGTTCATTTGGCCATAACTCACTGTATATTTGGTCAATTGACCTGAAATTTTTACAGAAACAATTTAAGACATAGACAAACAACTTTCATGAAGAAACCTACCCCAAATTATGGCCAGAACCTAACCCAAATGGCAGTGGCAGTCACTGTTCATGTTACTGTAGATATGGTCAATTCTGCAGATTGGCAATCCGGCCAGCTGTGGTTTTTGGACCATATCTAGAGCTACAAAACTCCAAATGGAGTGATTCAAAAAAGGAAATTCAACTAGACAAAATAAGGAACAACTTTTATGTTTGCCATTTCTTCAAATTTCCATTGTAACAGTGTTTAATGGAATAGTGAACTTAGACTCAAAAACTGAAATTTTCTGCCCTCTTGGTTTTAAGTTAGAAATGGTAATGGTGACCAATTCTAACAAGTTTTAAATGTAAAATGTGGTATGTTGGGAGTGCCAACGTCAATGTACACATTTTCTATCCAAAAGTCAACATTTTTGTTGACCAATGAGGTGAATAGTGACACCAAAACTTGAAATGCACAAATTGAAGAATTTAAAAGTTTCAAATGCCCTAGTATACCTAACATGATTGGTTTGGATAGTTTGGCATGCCTGTGACACCCCTTACCCGTGTACAGTATACCCGAGTAAGTAATGCCACACGGTGTACTGGCACACTCTAATATACCTTACTTAATTTGTGTCATGCTTTTGAAGCTAATTTATGAAATATGATTTATTTAAGCCATTTATCGAAATTATTATTTATTTGGGGTTCCGAAAATTTTAAAGAAAATCCGGCGGAGTACCGGCTAAAAATGGAGAAAACAGTTCTTCGGAACCTGTTAAAAACACTTCCAAATAATTTTCAAACAATCCCAACTTCAATTTATCAACAAAATCTCAATATTAAGATCTCAACAACATTTCAATTCCAGTTCTCAATCATCCATCACATGTGATGATCACATATAAATCACAAGTAACATTTACATTTCCATTCACAAGTACAATTTTCATAATTTACATAAACATCAATATACATTACACAAGTTTAATTACATATGAGAAAAACAAAGTTAAGTTACAAAATGTCAAAATGACACCTAATGTCCTACCAATGCAATCGCAGGTTGAGGTGACACGGACATCATGCAGATCAGGATGGACTCACCCAGTCTGCGGTCTACTGGGCTCACGATCTGTATCTCCAGTACCTACGCGTGGCAAAAGCAACGCGCTAAGCAATAATACTTAGTGGTGCAATAATATAATAAAAGAAAATAGCAAGAAATTAAACGTGTAGTGAATGTATATGTTTTATTTGTTTGGTATTTGTATATCATTTACTTTGTTTACTTTTATTCATTTGGTTGCCCCAAGTAACCTACACTAGACGACTGGACTGGATAATGGGTAAACTGGCACTGGGTATCTAGTACCTCGGGCTGTCACACCATCGGTCACATATGCATCTCCCGGTGTGCAACAGAACAGCTAACAAGCTATAAATAATGTTAGGCACGAGGCCAAGTCTCAATATAATGTCAAAATGGCTAAAAGCCATAAAATCACGGAATGGCATATTGCCATGTGCAGTACTGCTAACTGAACCCTATTGGCATGCCAAACTATCCAAACCAATCTTGTTAGGTATACTAGGGCATTCGATACTTTAAAATTCTTCAATCTTTGAATTTCAAGTTTCGGTGTTACTATTCACCTCTATGGTCAACTAAAATGTTGGCTTTTAGGTAGAAATTAGGTACATTGGTTTTGGCACTCCCAACATACCACATTTTGTATTTAAAACTTGTTGGCATTGAGCGTTAATACCATTTCTAAGCATTAAACAAAAGGAGCAGATTTTTCAGATTTTGTACCATAAATTTACTGTTCCATTTGGAACTGTTACAGTGGAAATTTGAAGAAATGGCAAACATGAAAGTTGTTCCTTATTTTGTCTAGTTGAATTTCATTTTTTGAATTACTCCATTTGGAGTTTTGTAGCTCCAGATATGGTCCAAAAATCACAGCTGGCCGGATTTCCATTCTGTAGAAATTACCATATCTATAGTAACATGAACAGTGACTGCCACTGCCATTTGGGTTAGGTTCTGACCATAATTTGGGGTAGGTTCCTTCATGAAAGTTGTTTGTCTATGTCTTAACTTGTTTCTGTAAAAATTTCAGGTCAATTGACCAAATCTACAGTGAGTTATGGCCAAATGAACAGTTACTATTCATTTGGTCAATTCTGCAGAATCAGTTGCAGGGTATCCGGATTGGGGCCAAGTTTTGGTCCTCTTGCTTTGGTCTTTTGGGCATGGTTTCTTCAGCAAAAATGTGCCATTATAAGCCTAGTTTCATGTCCAATTGGCCAAATACCAATTGAAACAACACAGCCCAAGTTATGGCAGTGCAAGTGGACTGAATTTTCAGTCCCTCTACTGCTGTCCTAGGGCAGCCTGCAACTTCATTTTGCAATCCTATTTTTCAGTCCATTTTATGGTCAACTTACCTTAAATGGTCACTAATTGACCATTAAAATGTTCTCTAATAATTTCCTAAACCAAGTTTACATTTTGCTCACAAAACCCTAATTCAAATTCATGTTTTATACAATTTACCTTAGTTAGCTTTTAATTCATTATTCTTGTGTTTATAAACTTCCAACATGATTCTAGTTCACTTCAAGCTCATAAAAAACACTCCCTCCTATTCCATAGCTAGGGCAGCCGAAATTCATATACTCATACACATGAGTTTTTGTTCATTTAAATTACAATTCTTACTAAGTTTCAAGTCCCAAATCTTGAAAATAAAGAGTTTTGGGGATATAGATGCACTAACCTCTTGTAGGCAGATTTTTCCCAAGTTAAATCTTCACTTTCCTTCACTTTCTAGGCTGCCAAACACTTCCCCAAGAGGTGTGGTTAAGTTTTAATGAAGGGGTTTAGGGTTTAGTGGTGGAAACAAAGGAGAAAGGAAGCTTGCTTGATTGAACATCAATGGAGGGAGGAAGATGGGTTTTGGCTGCACTTGAGGAGAGAGGGATGGCTGCTGGTTTTTTGATGAATTTAGTCTTCATTTATCTCTTTTATTAATTAGTCAAAGGGTTACTTAATTGTGATTGGTCATAATTTATAAATGACATCATCAAGATGTCATAAATAAGCTTTTTTCTTCATTTTCTTTCCTTTCCTCCACTACTCATTTTCAATTTAATTTCTAGTAATGTTTCTTCATATTTTATGTCATATTAATTATTTACTCAACTGGACAAGTCGGCCAAAAATCACCTCTGAAGGCGAAATGACCAAAATGCCCTCCGTTTGGCTTAACGGGTCAAAATTGTCTGTACCGATTGAAATATTTTTCTAGGTATTTTCTTGGCATTCTAATGCCATAGGAACCTCAATGACCCTTCTCTGGAGTCCCAAAAATTATTTTATAATTTTTCCCCCGGGTCTAGGGCTCCTCGTTATAGAACCGCAACTTCCTCCTGCTACCCATCGCTTGGGCACCTACTGCTTTTACTTGGTTGTATTTTATTTCTAAAATTTTTACTAAGTGTTTCTTATTAATATTTGAGTTAATTATGGTCCCTCACTTAAGTTTAATTATTTTTTCGGACGTTCTAGCTGTCCGGACCGACACCGGTCACCGGAACAGTAGAATGTACGGAATGATTATCGGGAGGGTGTTACAATGCCAATAGGGTTCAGTTAGCAGTACTGCACATGGCAATATGCCATTCTGTGATTTCATGGCTTTTAGCCATTCTGACTTTGCATTGAGAATTGGCCTTGTGCCTGAGATTATTCTGACTTGGTAGCCGCTTTGTTGCACACCGAGATGCATATGTGACCGATGGTGTGACGGCGAGGTACTAGATACCCAGGTGCGGTTACATTATCCATCCGATGTCTAGTGTAGGTTACTTGGGGCAACCAAATGAATAAAAGTGAACAAAGTAAATGATATACAAATACCAAACAAATAAAACGTACACATTCACTACACATTTAATTTCTTGCTATTTTCTTTTATTATATTATTGCACCACTAAGCATTATTGCTTAGCGCGTTACTGTTGCCACGCGTAGGTCCTGGAGATACAGATCGTGAGCCCGTGAGACCACGCATCGGGTGAGTCCATCCTGCGACTCTGCACGGTCCGTGTCACCTCAACTTCGATTGCATTGGTAGGACACTAGGTGTCATTTTGACATTTTGTAACTTAATTTTGATTTTTTCATATGTAATTAAACTTGTGTAATGTATATTGAGGTTTATGTAAATTATGAAAATTGTATTTGTGAATGGAAAAGTAAATGGTTATTTATGAATTATATGTGATCATCACATGTGATGGATGATTGAGAATTGAAATTGAAATGTGAGATCTTGATATTGAGTTTTGTGATGATATTGGAGTTGAGAATGAATGAATTTGTTTATTGGAAGTGTTTTTCACAGGTTCCGAAGAACTGTTTTCTCCATTTTTAGCCGGTACTCTGCCGGATTTTCTTTAAACTTTACGGAACCTCAAATAAATTATGATTTCAATAAATGACTTAAATGAGTTATATTTTACAAGTTATATTCAAAATTATGATGAAAATTTATTTGGGTATATTAGAGTGTGCCGGTACACCGTGTGACATTACTTACGCAGGTATACTGTACACGGGTACGGGGTGTCACATTTAGTGGTATCAGAGCACGGTTTAGGCGTTTCTGGGCCTATATTGAGTCCATACCATGCATTGCATGTGTAAGAGTCGAGGTGACACTAACGCAGATCTGTTTATCTTTCTTATTTTGAATAGGATATGGACCCTTCATCTCAGAGAGCCGTTGAGGAGGAAGTGGAGAGTCATGCTCCACCTGCAGCAGCTGAGACTGGGGGCATGAGAGAATCTGCTCCGCCAGCTCAAGCAGAGCCTGCTCAGCCTCCACAGGCCATGTTTCAGCAAATGGCCGACTTCTTTAGACAAATGGCTGGGGTAATGCCAGCACCACCACCACCACCACCAGCTCCACAGTAGAAATCACACCTGGAAAGGCTAAGAAAGTTTGGAGCTGTGGACTTCTATGGCAAGAGAGAAGATGACTCTGTTGCAGCCGAGAATTGGTTGAACAGAACAGGCAGAGTCCTAAAACAACTCCACTGCACTCCAGAGCAAAACCTGGAAGCTGCCATATCTTTGCTGCAAGATGATGCTTATGAGTGGTGGGACACGGTGTCCAGTGAAGTGCAGCCAGAAGCTGTAACTTGGGATTTCTTCCTCTCTGAATTCAAGAAGAAATATGTGGGTACTGTATACTTGGAAGAGAGAAGAAGAGAGTTCATTAACTTGAGGCAGAGACAGCTATCAGTGGCCGAGTATGAGAAGGAATTTGTCCGATTAAGCCGCTACGGAAGGGAGATAGTCCCTAATGAAGTTGAAAGGTGTAAGAGATTTGAAGAGGGACTAAATGATAACATCAAGATCCAGCTCACTGCCTTGGGAATCACAGAATTTAGCAAGTTAGTGGAAGCTGCAATAAGGGTTGAAAAAGTGAGAATCAGTGAGCGCACTGGAAGGGATGACAGCAGAAGAGGGGCCAGTCGGTCTAGTTCAGCCTCAGATCCGGGAAGAGGTTCAAAGGTCCACCGCACGCAGTTTAGGTCAGCCACATGGTCGTGGTCACCTGGGGCCTGTGCCACGCTTCACCCCTAGGAGAGGTCACCACACCATCTGGGCGCCTCTCTAGGGATGGGGTTCAGGGGACCAGCCCCAACATCTTCTGCATGTCCACACTGTCTGAAATGGCATAAGGGGGAGTGTTGGAGAGTAACTGGTGCCTGCTTGAGGTGTGGGTCGACAGAACATCAGCTGAGGAACTGCCAACGCAGAACTACTACAGCTGCTCCAACACAAGCAAATGCACCGCTCCCGCACTACGAGAGGTAGAAAATGCTGTAAGTCCGACGCGGTGGGACCATCACTGCAGGCTCAGATTCGAGCCAGCACAGAGAGGCCGAGCAATGCACCACCGCCGTAAATTATGCTATTAGAGCTCAGGAGGAGCAAGATGCCCCGGACGTCATCAGGGGTACGTTCTTCCTCTACACTACACCTATCATGCATTGGTGGATCCAGGATCCACTCATTCCTATATTTGCATCAACTTACCCGTAGAAAGGGGGATACTAGTAGGGGAGAGTGACCAAGACATTCTGGTCACTAATCCATTGGGTCACAGCGTGGTAGTGAACAAAGTATATAAGGGTTGCCCGTTAAGGATTCAGGGGTATGAATTCTTGGCAGACTTGATTGAGTTGCCCTTCCACGAGTTTGACGTGATTTTGGGAATGGACTGGTTGTCACGTCATCAGGCAATGGTTGATTGCAAATTGAAGAGTATTTCTTTGAAAACCCCTGAGGGTAATGAGATCACAGTTGTGGGTGAAAGGACAGATTTCTTGTCCAATGTCATCTCAGCCACAGTTGCAAGAAGAATGATGAGAAAAGGCTGTGAAGCCTACCTAGCACATGTGGTGGATACTAGGCAGGCTAAGCCAAACCTGAGTGACATACCCACGATAAAGGACTTCCCAGAGGTATTTCCTGAAGAATTGCCTGGTTTGCCACCAGAAAGGGAAGTCGAATTTGCTATTGAGACATCGCTGCACAAAGACCCATTTCCATTGCTCCTTATAGGATGGCACCCACGGAATTGAGGAGTTGAAAACTTCGGTTGCAAGAGTTCTGGATAAGGGGTTCATACGCCCATGTGTCACCATGGGGAGCTCGGTCTTTGTTTGTGAAAAAGAAGGATGGGACTTTGAGGCTATGCATCGATTACCGGCAGTTGAATAAAGTGACTATGAAGAACAAATATCCGTTGCCTAGAATTGATGATCTGTTTAATCAGTTGAAGGGAGCAGGAGTATTTTCTAAGATTGATCTCAGATCAGGGTATCATCAGTTGAGGGTAAAGGATGCAGATGTGCCAAAGACTGCATTCAGGACCCGGTATGGGCATTATGAGTTTCTAGTGATGCCCTTTGGCCTAACAAATGCACCAGCAGCATTCATGGACCTTATGAACCGTATCTTCCATCCATACCTAGATCGGTTCGTAGTGGTCTTTGTTGATGATATTTTGATGTATTCCAAGACCAGGGAAGAACATGATGAGCATTTGAGGATTGTTCTACAAACCCTGAGAGAAAAGAAGCTGTATGCTAAGTTGTCCAAGTGTGACTTTTGGTTGAATGAGATTGCATTCCTTGGACACATAGTGTCAACTGATGGGATTAGGGTGGATCCCAAGAAAATAGAAGCAGTGATGGAATGGAAGCCTCCCAGAAACACAACTGAGGTCAGAAGCTTCTTGGGGCTAGCTGGGTATTACAGAAGATTTGTGAAGGGATTTTCCTTAATAGCTGCTCTAATGACCAAGTTGTTACACAAGAATGTCCGATTTGTTGGAATGACAAGTGTCGGACAGTTTTGAGAAGTTAAAGGCTATGTTGACAGAGGCACCAGTGTTAACATAGCCAGTGTCAGGAAAGGACTTCGTGGTCTACAGTGATGCCTCTCATAATGGGTTAGGGTGTGTATTGATGCAAGAGGGGAAGGTGGTCGCCTATGCTTTCAGGCAGCTAAGGCCACATGAACAGAATTACCCTACCCATGATTTAGAGCTTGCAGCAATTATCTTCGCACTGAAGATATGGAGGCATTACTTGTATGGTGAAAAGTGCTATATTTACACAGACCACAAAATCTTGAAATACTTGCCAACCCAGAAGGAGCTCAACCTTAGACAGAGGCGATGGATTGAGTTCTTGAAGGACTATGATTGTGTAATTGACTACCATCACAGGAAGGCAAATGTAGTTCTTGATGCTTTGAGCAGAAAATCCATGATGACCTTGAGATCATTGAATGCCCGTCTAACTTTGATTCGAGATGGAGCTATTTTGGCTTAGTTGCAAGTGAGGCCAAACACTGCTCTGACATATTTTAGATGGGCAAAGCGGATGAGAAGCTAATGGCTATTATGAGCAAAATCTCGGAGGAAAAGCAAGCGATTATGAGGTGAAAGCGGATGGGTGTTTGTATTACAAAGGAAGACTGTGTACGGATGATGGGAATTGAAGGCGATATTCTAAAAGAGGCACACACCGGTATATATGCTATGCACCTGTGAAGTACAAAGATGTATCATGATCTGAAGCTTGATGTATTGGTGGCACAGTATGAAGAAGGACATAGGCGACTATGTGACTAAATGCTTGACATGTCGGCCAAGTCAAGGCAGAACATCAAGTTCCATCGGGTTTGCTCTGACCTATACGCATACCGAATGGAAATGGGATCGGTCACCATGGATTTTGTAAGTGGCCTACCTCTCACCGGAAGAAACATGATGCGGCATGGGTGATAGTTGATAGATTGACGAAGTCGACACACTTTCTGCCGATTAGGGTGACTACTCACTAGAGAAGTTAGCGTATTGTATATCGATGAGATAGTTAGATCGCATGGAATTCCACTTTCCATCATATCGATCGAGACCCAAGGTTCACATCGAGATTTTGGAAAAAGTTGCATGAGTCCTTGGGTACACAACTCCATTTCAAGATGACTTTCCATCCTCGACGGATGGGCAATCTGAAAGAGTAATCTGGTAAACAATTGAAACCAATTAGATAAATACACATATTGAACTGAAATGATAACAATAACATGAAAAATATGTCAGGTCCTTGAGGATATGCTGAGGAGTTGTGTCATTGAGTTTGAGGGAAGTTGGGATAGATACCTCCCACTGGCAGAGTTTGCATACAACAATAGCTACCAAGCTAGCATTCAAATGGCCCCATATGAAGCACTGTATGGGAGAAAATGTAGAACTCGGTGTCTTTGGACTGAATTGGGCGAAGACAAGCGGTGGGGCGGACACGGTGAAACAGTCGAGGAGAAAGTGAAACAAATCAAAGCAAATCTGAAGGTTGCCTCGATGCATGTAAATCTTATGCCGACCTGAAGAGAAAAGAAATAGAATATGTGGTTGGCGACAAAGTGTTCCTCAAGGTGTCATCGTGGAAGAAGGTATTGAGGTTTGGAAGAAAAGGTAAGTTGAGCCCTAGGTTTATTGGCCCATATGAAGTCATTGAACGTGTGGGTCCAGTGGTCTATAGGCTAGCTTTGCCACCAGAGCTAGATAAGATCCACAATGTGTTCCACGTGTCCATGCTCAGAAGATACCGCTCAGATCCTTCACATGTCATCTCCAGGGAAGAGATTGAAATACAACCGGATTTGACATATGAAGAAGAACCTCTACGGATCCTGGCTCGGGAAGTAAAAGAATTGAGGAACAAGCAGATTCCACTGGTGAAAGTGCTTTGGAGGCACCACAACACCGACGAGGCAACTTGGGAAAGTGAAGAGATGATGAGGCAACAGTTCCCTCAACTGTTTGCATCAGGTAAATTTCAAGGACGAAATTTAAATTAGAGGGGAAGAGTTGTAACACTCTCCCAGTAGCAACTTCGTACATTCTACTGTTCCGGTGACCGGTGTCGGTCCGGACAGCTGGAACGTCCGGAAAAATATTTAAACTAAATTCAGGAACCATAATTAACTCAAATATTAATAAGAAAAATTTAGTAAAAATTTTAGAAATAAAATACAACCAAGTTAAATGAGCCGGTGCCCAAGCGAAGGGTAATCAGAGGGAAGTTGCGGTTCTCGCAACGAGGAGCCTTAGACCCGGGGGAAAAATTATAAAATAATTTTTGGGACTCCAGAAAAGGGTTATTGAGGTTCCCATGGTATTAGAATGCCAAGAAAATACCTAGAAAAATTTTTCAATCGGTACAGCCAATTTTGACCCGTTAAGCCAAACGGAGGGCATTTTGGTCATTTCGCCTTCGGAGGTGATTTTTGACCGACTTGTCCAGTTAAGTAAATAATTATTATGAACAAAAATATGAATTAATATTGATGAAAAGTGAATTGAAAGTTAGTAGTGATGAAAAGAAAAGAAAAATACAATATATGCAAATTATGACATCAATGTGATGTCATTTAAAATTTGCCACCAATCACATTTAAACTATCATTTATCTAACTAATAAAAGAGGTAAATAAAGACCAAAGGAAAAGAAAAAAACGTGGGCAGCCATCTCCTTCTCCATTTCAGCCACACCATAGCCAAGAAGCAAACCTCCATTTTTCTTCCTCACTCAAGCTTGAAGATCTCTCAAGCCTCACCCCAAAACCCTAAGTTATCTTCACAAAAATTAATCTACACACCCTAAGCAAGCTCTAGGCAGCCACAAAGAAGAGGAATTCTAGAGTTTTCACAAGCTCAATAAGTTGAGCCAAGAGGTTAGTGCTATACTTTCACTCTCACTCCTTTAATCCTTGTTAGAGCATCATTTTAAGTTAAGAAATTGTAAGAAAATGAAGTAAATTATATATGTTAGGGCATCTTCAAATTGTCGGCAGCCCTAAGGAAGGATGAGTTTGATTGTTTAAATGAATTTAGAGTGGATAGAAATGATGTTTAAGGTATGAATATGCATGGATGTTGAACTAGTATGCTAATTGAGGTTTATGGGTAAATTGAATTGGACATTAGGGTTTTGAGAAGTAAAAATTGAATTGGCTTATCAAACTGTTAAAGAACACTCTAATGGTCAATAAGTGACCATTTGAGGTATGTTGACCATAAATTGGACTGAAAAATAGTATGGCAAAGTGAAGGTGTAATCTGCCCTAGGACAGCAGCAATGGACTGAAATTTCAGTCCAATTACACAGCCATAACTTTGGCTGTGTTAGTCCAATTTGTGTTTGGCCAATTGGACATGAAAATAGGCTTATA
This sequence comes from Hevea brasiliensis, assembly GCF_030052815.1. NCBI lineage: Eukaryota > Viridiplantae > Streptophyta > Magnoliopsida > Malpighiales > Euphorbiaceae > Hevea > Hevea brasiliensis. The sequence goes on from NC_079500.1 coordinate 88,434,694, forward strand.
ATGGCACATTTTTGCTGAAGAAACCATGCCCAAAAGACCAAAGCAAGAGGACCAAAACTTGGCCCCAATCCGGATACCCTGCAACTGATTCTGCAGAATGACCAAATGAATAGTAACTGTTCATTTGGCCATAACTCACTGTAGATTTGGTCAATTGACCTGAAATGTTTACAACAATAAGTTAAGACATAGAAAAACAACTTTCATGAAGAAACCTACCCCAAATTATGGCCAGAACCTAACCCAAATGGCAGTGGCGATCCTTTGTTCATATTCAGAGATATGGTCAATTCTGCAGATTGGCAATCCGGCCAGCTGTAGTTTTTGGACCATATCTAGAGCTACAAAACTCCAAATGGAGTGATTCAAAAAAGGAAATTCAACTAGACAAAATAAGGAACAACTTTCATGTTTGCCATTTCTTCAAATTTTCACTGTAACAGTGTTTAATGGAACAGTGAACTTAGACTCAAAAACTGAAATTTTCTGCCCTCTTGGTTTTAAGTTAGAAATGGTAATGGTGACCAATTCTAACAAGTTTTAAATGTAAAATGTGGTATGTTGGGAGTGCCAAAGTCAATGTACACATTTTCTATCCAAAAGTCAATATTTTTGTTGACCAATGAGGTGAATAGTGACACCAAAACTTGAAATGCACAAATTGAAGAATTTAAAAGTTTCAAATGCCCTAGTATACCTAACATGATTGGTTTGGATAGTTTGGCATGCCAATAGGGTTCAGTTTGCAGTACTGCACATGGCAATATGCCATTCTGTGATTTCATGGCTTTTAGCCATTCTGACTTTGCATTGAGAATTGGCCTTGTGCCTGAGATTATTCTGACTTGGTATTGTTTGTTGCACACCGAGATGCATATGTGACCGATGGTGTGACGGCCGAGGTACTAGATATCCAGTGCGGTTTACCCGTTATCCAGTCCAGTCGTCTAGTGTAGGTTACTTGGGCAACCAAATGAATAAAAGTGAACAAAGTAAATGATATACAAATACCAAACAAATAAAACGTACACATTCACTACACATTTAATTTCTTGCTATTTTCTTTTATTATATTATTGCACCACTAAGCATTATTGCTTAGCGCGTTGCTTTTGCCACGCGCGTACCGGAGATACAGATCGTGAGCCCGGTAGACCACGGTGGGTGAGTCCATCCTGCTGACTCTGCACAGTGTTCGTGTCACCTCAACTTCTGCAGTGCATTGGTAGGACACTAGGTGTCATTTTGACATTTTGTAACTTAATTTTGATTTTCTCATATGTAATTAAACTTGTGTAATGTATATTGAGGTTTATGTAAATTATGAAAATTGTATTTGTGAATGGAAAAGTAAATGGTTATTTATGAATTATATGTGATCATCACATGTGATGGATGATTGAGAATTGAAATTGAAATGTGAGATCTTGATATTGAGTTTTGTGATGATATTGGAGTTGAGAATGAATGAATTTGTTTATTGGAAGTGTTTTTCACAGGTTCCGAAGAACTGTTTTCTCCAATTTTAGCCGGTACTCTGCCGGATTTTCTTTAAACTTTACGGAACCTCAATTAATTATGATTTCAATAAATGACTTAAATGAGTTATATTTTACAAGTTATATTCAAAATTATGATGAAAATTTATTTGGGTATATTAGAGTGTGCCGGTACACCGTGTGACATTACTTACTCGGGTATACTGTACACGGGTATGGGGTGTCACATGTACAGCTCCTAAAACATTTGGATTCTGCACTTCTTCTCCATGAGTAGCTAGTTCTTTCTCAAATCATTCCACCATGAGAGGAACTTAAAGATTTGGACCAATTGTTGTAGGACTCCCCTCCGTGTCCTGAGACCCAATGGTTTCTTTACCAAGTGCACTTCTAGTTTTTGAAGGCATGGTGTTGCCTGTAAAAAGAATGAGAATAGTAATGTTGAATGAAATGAGATCATGGTCCCACCAAGCATGCTAAAAATTATTTCTTTTTAGGGAAGTAATTTGGCTATCTTATTGCTTACGGTTATACATACGTGCTAGATACTGAGTATATCTCCTAATTTGTACATTGATTTCTCGAATCAAATGATTGCGGGAACTGACTCTACTGTGTGCAGCTTCATCAATCTCACAAATAACAAGTAATTAAAGGCAAGTGAACTAAAATTGAATGATTTGATTACTTAAAAAGAAAGTACAGGGCTTGAAATTAAATGCAAGAGTTTTGAAAAAATAAAAGACTAATAAAATAAAGATAAAAGACTGCTAGAGTCTGGTTGAGTTGTTATTGTTGTTTGATGTTATTGGAAGTTTTTATGTTGTAACATATCTGAATCTTATAGCTTTCTTTGCAGGTACCTAAAAGATTTTGAAAGACACCTTAGTACGATCTGCAGTTTTCAGTAGTTACCTATTCACTTCTTGGAACCACTTGAAACTGTTACCAACATCATTCTTTCATATAACCATCTAGTAACCATCAGACATTTAATTAATAATTATCTTAGGTCATAGATTAATTAAAGTAATAAAATAAAATTAATTTTACAAAAAATTAATTTATTTAATTCTTAGACCTAAAAATCATTAATAAATAAATAAATTATTTTTGATGTAAACAGACGCCATATTAATAAAATTATTTTGGCGAAAACTTGGGAATAAGCCCATCTGTTGGTGCATTGGTCCTTCAAAATTTTACATTGATTGTGAATGGGTATGTGTGTGGGCTTATAAGAATTAATGTGTCTAAGTAAAATTATCATGATTTTACTAAGAAGTATGTCTTTTCTCTAAACTCATGTGCGTATCTATCTTCAATAAAAAAAATCGATTTTATTAAAAATAGCATAAAGTCCATTAAACAATTTTGTATTTTTATGAATTTTTTTGTCTGAATAAGTTAAAAATAATTAATTAGTGGGTATTAAATTTTGGGAGTGATTATAAAAAGTTTGAACTCATATAAAAATAAGTTTAATAGTTAGTAGATTAAATATTTACATCTAAATTCATGAATTCATTATATACATTTTAATTAATTTCATATAAATCATGATATAAATATTTAATTTAACGTTTTATAAACATGTTCTTATATGAAGTGGAGTTTATATTAAATATATTTTCAATTTTTTTTTATTTTAAATTTGATTTTTCTTGCTTTTGTAGAAACATTAAATTACAACCCTTAATGTATCATGCCTCTATATGCATTATGCAGCCCTTGATGATGGAGACTTTCCACTATTTTCTCCTTAAATTATGCTCCTGTTATTTTATTACTCTCTCTTCAAGTCCTGCACGTTTAATGAATGGTTCTTTTTCTTTTCAAGTACTTATATAATATATTTAAATTTTAAATTTTGATTTTTTATAAGATAGACAATCAATAATTAAATTATTAGTATAATAATAACAACAATATAATATGTATAATTTGACAAGGAAAATTAAAGAAAGCAAAAATGACAAAAATCCCATGACGTAAGAAGTAAAAGGAATGTGGTTGCTTTTGACAAAATGGAAAACGATTATACCATAGTGCATATAGTGATAATTATAATAAAATATTAGTATAAAATACTCATAAATCATGTATTAACAAACAATCAATGGCAAATTGCATATAATAAAGTCATTGATTTTGTACTAAGATGCACTCCAAAGTCGAGCTTCGATTGATTTCTTTTTATATAAATATGTATAAAGCTTTATAATTGATTTATTTTTGTATATAAAGCTTTTGTTGATATAAAAAAAAATAAATAAAAGAAAACAACATGTGATTAAACTTAGGAAGTGACGAAGATAGAGCTTTAGCCACCTCATGCCTAAGACGATCTTTCTCAAGAAGAAAGGCAACGGATTATCATAAAGCTACAACTAAAACAAAATTGGAAAGTTGTTAATCTTAACATTGTTTAGATTGAGATCAAGATCTAAGCTAGCGGCCCTTTCCAAAGAAAATGGTAATAAATCAAACTATGAAAATTTTAATAAATCAAACTATCTTTATATATAGTATTTTTTTTATTTATTAATTTGCTATAATTAAAACTTGAACTTGAGAACTTGTAGTCTTGTAGACAATTCTAATGTAAAAAATGGTGGGTTAATTAACCAACTCAATTTTTTTTTTTTTAATAATTGGTTATGACTAAAGCTTAAACTTAAGATTTTATAATTTTATGGATGACTCTAATATAAAAAATGGTGGGTTAATTGACCAACTCAAAATTTTTTTTAAAAAATTATATATGTATTTAATACTTAATTGTTTAACTATATTTTATCTTTTTGGTGATAAAGGGTCCATAATTGACCCCACTCACTAGATTCTTTAACATGGGCAGAGTTTTTTTTTTTTTTTTTTTTTTTTAAGGATATATTATCCACATCTTTTTAATCGATATATTTGTCTTATAAAAAAAAACACTCCATAACAATTACAGTGAAAAAAAAAACTTTTTATTAAATGATTTTCTGATTACATATATTGAGAAAGATGTCTTTGATAATATTAATAACGAAGCGATCATGCAATGCTTTTAAAAAATAAAACTCGTCAAAAATAATTATAAATTTAATATTATAATAAGAATTTATTATTATATGACATTATTTTTCTTTTTAATTCAATTATTGTTGTCTTACATTAGTTTGGGACGAAGTATTTAAGTTATATTTATGACTTAAGTAAATTTCCTCCTCTTAAGCTAAATTTTGGCATAGAGTTAGGCTCGGTTCATTTTTTCTGCATGTATCAGAATCTACTTTGCTTCAATGTTTGGCCATCTGTAGATGTGTTTGTTTGAAAACTTCCCCTTTCTAGGTGTGAGGGGAGTGTGTTATATGACTTCGGCAAACCTTCTCCCTTATTAAGTTAGTTTTTAGGATAGAGTTAGAGCCGCTCATTTTTTCTATAATTATTATTATATATTAAAAATTTATATGCATTATTTTTTAATGAATAATTTATTGGTGTATATAATATTTTTTTTCATTAAATAAACAAAATAAAAATTTTTGACCCACTGAATCAATTTTCTACCTTTGCGCTGTCCAATACCAGGTAGCAAAAATTCATTTTTATCTTTATAGTATTTTATTAACTGGCTACACTTGAATTCGATGAAAATTAGAAAAATTTCAAGAAATCAGTCTCACCTAAAAAGATTAATAATATCTGAATTTTATGAAAATGATATAATTTTTTTAATTAAAGTATAAATCTTATTTTAAATAATTTACTATTCAGGTTATATATCTTCATTTGTTTGATATTTTAAGATTATAGTTATAAAAACACAATAATTTTATTACTTACATCACATACGAATTTGAACTTAAGACTAATAATTTATTGAATTTAAATATTAAATTTAATTAAGGTCCACAAAAATATCAATGTGAAGAGCCTAGCCTGCAATCCAAACCGATAAGATATTCTTGACCCATAACTCAAGAGTGACGACTTACTTTGAGATAGTCAATAGAGACAATGGACTTTACATTTTTAATCGTAAATATCACTTTCAAATTAAAGTTTAATCAAGCTCTTGATCTACATTTTTCCCAAAAATTTATTTTTAGTCACTATATTATTTATATTTTTTCTACAAACAATTTACTTTCATGTTCCAGTATAAAGTCAAGTGTTGATTTAATTTTTGAACTTATCAATTTAATTTTCAGATACGATGATTTATTTTTCATTTAAAACCATTTACCTTTTCAAGTATAGCAATATATTTTTCAAGAGCAAGTAATTTTACATTTTTCTGCTTAGTAATTTACTTTTTAGGAATAAATAATTTATGTTTTGTTATAAGTATTTTTTTTTTACCATTAAAAAAATGTTAAACCTTGAGGAAATACTTACAGTGGAGTCCTGAAATCATAGCATAATTGGGTCTTTTATTTTTCCTATTATGCATTCATTCAAGCTAGAAGTTTAAGACACATTCCACATTTAATTTATATTGAGATCTTAGTATTCCTAGCATACTTATAGCCCATTCACACATGATAAAAGATTAAATAATTTTTTAACACGCTAATAGAATAAAAATCATTTGTATATATGTTATTGAATTTGTCGATTAGACTAATTAAATTCAAAACTAATTATGAAATCATTTCTTTCAATTGAAAATTTTAAAGGATAATGTTAGCATAATTATAGGAGATTTGTATAGCATAATTACAGCAATTAGCATGATTATAGGAGATTTGTGTAGCATAATTGCAGCAATTATTATTCTTGTCTAAATTAGCTCATATTCTCATGTATAAATAGATGTAATATCTCTGTAAATAAGATACAGACAAATACACAATTCTTTCTTTCATTACTTGTATTTTTTCTTCTAACATGGTATCAGAGCCATAAAGCTTTTATTTCTAGTTTCAAGGGTCTCTCTTCTCTCTCTACAACCTGTTCTGGTTTCTTCATATTCTGTTCATCTGGTCAGCCAGTTTATGTCTGCTCCTCGCTCAACTCATTTCTCTGCAGTACTTCAAATCCTTCGTTATATCAAAGGCACTCTTTTTCATGGTTTGCACTTTTCCGCTACCTCCTCCCTAGTATTATCTGGCTACTCTGATGCTGATTGGGCTGGTGATCTGACAGATCGTCACTCTACAACTGGTTATTGTTTCTTCTTGGGTAATTCTCTTATCTCTTGGAGTAGCAAAAAGTAAACTGTTGTTGCACGTTCTAGCACAGAATCTGAATATCGTGTTCTTGCTGATGCTACATCTGAATTACTTTGGTTACGGTGATTATTAACTGATTTGGGTGTCACTCATTCTTCTGCCACAATGCTTTATTGCGATAATAGAAGTGCTATACAAATTTCTCATAATGATGTATTTTATGAGCATACCAAACACATCGAAATTGATTGTCATTTTGTACGTCATCATGTTGCTCATGGCACTATATGTTTGATTCCTATCTCCTCTGTCAGCCAAACGCTGATATATTCACCAAAACGCATCCTTCTGCTCGCTTTCAGGATCTCTTAAGCAAACTCAAGTTGGCACCTTTGCTACCACCTTGAGTTTGAAGGGGGAGGGGGTGTTAGCATAATTACAGCAATTAGCATGATTATGGGAGATTTGTGTAGCATAATTATAGCAATTAGCATGATTATAGGAGATTTATGTAGCATAATTACAACAATTATTATTCTTGTCTAAATTAGCTCATATTCTCTTGTATAAATAGATGTAATATCTTTATAAAAAAGACACAGACAAATACACAATCCTTTCCTTCATTACTTGTATTCTTTCTTCTAACAGATAATATATACAAGTTAAGATTCAATCATAAGAAAATTTTTTTTCCTACTATTTGTTTTATATATGAGTGTGGTTAGCTCATTGAAAAAAAAAAAAGAAAAAAAAAAGCATCTATGAGGGATTTTTTGACCGATTTTAATATGTCGGAAATTTTTTAAACTAGCGATGACTTTTTCTAACTGATTAGTGAGGGATTGGAGTTTCACACCCAAAATTCGCCTGCCTCCCAAGTTTTCACTCTCTCCCTCCTACTCTCAGCATCGTATCCTTATAGGTAGGCTTCAATTTCTTCCCTTGTATCATGAAATACAAATTGGGTTTCCATGTTGAAAAGCTTTGGACAGATAATAATGTGTTGTACAAAATGGTTTTGCATTAAGGAAAAGTCTTGAAAGGGGTCTAGGCTTTTGGTGTGGAACACAAAGTTGAGAGCTTTCAGTTCCATTTCATAACAAAATTTCATCTTTTTGGTGTTTTAGAAACCCTAACCAACTAAGGGAAATTCCAGCTACAACATTTCAAGTTCTGCATCCACTTACTTGCCTTTATACCATTTTCTTTTGCCATGTGTTCTTTTTCACTTATTCTTTTTTTTTTTTCATTTGTTTCTTAGCAACCAAACAATTAAAATGTTGAGCCACCATAATAAGTTAAAATATCAATTATTCTAAAAGAGGTAATTTCTTTTTTAGAACCAAGTGCATTAATTTTGTATAGGATGATACTATGGTCCTCCGATATGTGCTATCACAAAAAAGAGAAATGGGTTGCTAAATTCTATAGGTGGCATTGATTGTGGGTTGTTTCATTTTCCAATGACCAAACTATTTAAGGGCTTATACTCTTGTCGTGGCATATGCTGCTTTGGTTGATTGATTGAGCCAATGTTCCATATACTATGTCATAATTTTTTTTTCATATTTCTCTAAAATCAATGGTCCCTTAAAATATGTTGTTAGGAAAAAAAATTAGAGAATGTTTGTTATACTCATTTCATATAGGCATTTTAGGGTAGTTTTGCATCCATTTTGCCCTTATATTTTAGTATATTTTTTGTTTTTAGCTTTATTTTAGCTTATTTGTTAACTTTAGATTCTTTATATTTGATTTTTATAATTTTGTTGTTTTTGATAGGATTTTGTGGCAAATCGAAGATCAATGAGTGCATTAGGAAGTGATTTGAAGAAATTTAGAATTCTTTAAGCATGGAGGAAAGTTGAAGAAATCAAGCTTTGAAAGAGTAAGTTAGCCAAAATTTGCTTGAGACTTTGCTTATGATGTTGCTTAGGGTATGTCATATAAGCTTAATCTTAAGCCTGTTCAAGCTGAAAGTCAAGCACGGCTTAAATCCTACATATTCAAGCTTTTACTCCATAACCTGCCGAGAATTGCTTAAAATCCTGCTTAGGGTAAAGCAGCAGTGCTTAAGGTGTAGCACAAGTCAAGCTGGAAGTCAAGCATGAGTAGAAAAGTCCATTTTACTCCAAGTCTGCTGAGATTTGCTAAGGGTCTGCTTAACCTTAAACAGACAATGCAACCAGAGGCTGAAATTTGCTAAGAAGCTGCTTAGGGTTAAGCCGTACCCTAAGCAGACTGCCAGAACGTGAATAATGCTGCTGACTTGGATAATTTTATACCTCATTTCCTATCCACTCCTTGGCTCCTATTTACTTTTAGGGCAACTTTTTGGGACCATATAAATTCATCATTTCCTAGTTTTTGCCATAAGAGGAAACGGGAGAAAACAAAAAGGAAAGAAATATAAATAGAGAGAGGAGGAGAACGCCATTTTTTCTGGGGAGGAGCTGCTGCAACCATCTTTTGGAGCTCCAGAAACCAGAGTTTTGGGTTCTTCTACCTGGGTTTTTCTATTTTAGTCCTCTTATCATGTTTTTCTTTACTTTTCCATCAATCTTTCTTGTAAATACCATTATGAGTGAGTAAACTCTTTAGATTTCAGAGTTGGGAAATATGTTTTAGATTAATTTGTGGATTTGGACTGGGTATTTCCTTATTTTATATAAATACGAGTTTTGATTCCTTCCTTGTGTGCTTGATTTACTTACCTAATATTGGTACCCATTGGGTATTGTGTTAATCTTTGATTGAAGGACCGAAAGGTGAAAGTCATTGATAGATAATCAAGGATTAGAACTTAAAATCACCTAGATTTAGAAATAAACTAGGATTTTAAGAGGAATTAATGATTGGTTATAAAACTTAACAGGTTTTAAAGTAATCAAATAATATACGAAAGTAAGTTTGGTTATTTTACGAAAGTAGGTTTGGTTATTTTAGAACACACTTTGGTTTACTTGAAAAAGATATCAAAGGAATTTAGAATCAATTTCCTTCAAACTCTATTTTTCCCTTAAAATTGGAATACCCAAGACAAATCCCAATTAATTTATGCATAAACCCCCAACTCTGGAATCACTTTTAACATAATTAGACTTTGATTTAAATTACTCATTATTAATTTAGTTTAATTGCAAACTAGATTTAGAATTTATTTGTTTGCTCTTTACCCATTCCAATTAGATTAATCAATTTACCTTGCTTATTTACATTTACTATTTATTCATCAATCATTAGCCCAAATAATTACTTCATTCATAGTTTGGCACTCAAACAGCAAATCCTCGTGGGAACGATACTTGATTCATCACTCTATTACTTGAGATGACCCATATAATTATGGATACGCCCATCAAGTTTTTGGCGCTGTTGCCGGGGATTTGATTTTTGTTTGATATTGAACGATTAATTGTTTGGTTAATTTGGGCATTTTATTTTATTTTCTTTTTACCATTTTACTTTGAGAATTTGTTTATATTGTTTTTCAGGTACTTTATTTTATGAGAAGGACAAAAAGTGAAGAAATCAATTTATTCTTTGATCCAAAAATAGAAAAGACAACAAGAGCTTTAAGAGCTGAATTTAAAGCTCAACAACAACAAGAAAGAGCACAAGAGCAAGAGCAATTACAAGAAGAAATGAACAACAATAATAACAATCGCTCTGTGAAGGATCACGCCTATCCTAACATTGGGGATTTCATGCTAACTATCACAAGACCAAGAGTAGAAGCTAATAATTTTGAATTGAAGCCTGCACTGTGTCAGATGGTACAATAATCACAATTTGGGGAAAGTCTAAGTGAAAGTCCACATATGCATCTAACACACTTTCTTGAGATCAGTGATATGTTGAAGATAAATGGAGTTTCTGATGATGCAATTCGACTCAGATTATTTCCTTTTTCTTTGAAGAACCGAGCTAGAGAGTGGTTACATTCTTTTCCACTGGGTTCTATCACAACATGGGATGAACTTTCTCAAGCATTTTGAGCTCAATATTTTCCACCAAGCAAGACAGCTAAGCTAAGAAATGAGCTGACTTCTTTTAAACCTAGAGATGATGAGAGCTGATATGAAGCATGGGAGAGATACAAGGATTTGCAAAGGAGATGTCCACATCATGGGATTCCTAAGTGGATGCTTGTTCAACACTTTTACAATAGTGTTTCACCAGCTATTAGAAGTACAATTTGTAACACCCCTAAGTTCGGTAGTGCGTTCTGCTGTTCCGGTGACCAGTGCTGTCCGGACAGCTAGGATGCCTAGAACCACACTTCAATGTGAGTGAGGAGACATAAAATAATGAAATACAAGAAAAGAAAATACAAGAAAAACAAAAGAAAAATAATAGCAAGGAAATGTAACCAAGTTAAGCGAGCCGAGAACCCTAGCGATGGGTGACCGCACCGGGAAGTCACGGCGTGGACCGTTGACTAACCCTGGACTGCGGGGAACCCTGGAAAACATTTTTAGGACTCAAATAGAACCTTATTGAAGAATAAATATCATTAAAAAGATCAAAGAAAAATTAAATAATTAGTACAAAGAAAAGTGAGAAATCGAAAAACAGACAAAATACGGTGTTCAGAAAAATCGAAACGTAATCCGAGGGCATTATGGTCATTTGACATCCCGAAGTGTCTTTTGACCTAAATGTCCATTAAAAATAAATAGTATTACACTTAGAAAATAAAATGAAAAATTAAATTGGTGGTACCCAAAGTAAATAGCTAAAATCATGGGTTAAATGTGGAATAAATGAACAATTACCTTATTATATGATTACTTTGAGTGAGTGGGCCACTATAGGATAAATTAAACATAAAATGGGCAGGTGTAGGTTCATTAAACAATCTGCAATTCATCTTCCTCAATTGAAAAGTCCCATTGCCGTGAATGAAACTCTCAAACCTCTCCCATGGCCACCCACCTTCAAACCATTACAACTCCATGATCAAGCCTCCTTTTCCCACACCTATCTTCATGAAAGTTTGTCTACACATCATAAGGAAGAGATTGATACCAAATTTGAGAAGTTTGGTGAAGGTTTAGCAAGTTACAATTAAAGGTAAGTTTGCATTTTTGAGAAATTCTTTGTTAAAGTTTATGTTCATGTTATGGGTGTTAGATTGGTGAAGGAAAATTTTGAGTTTGAAGGGTTATTGTTGTTTTCATTTTGGACAGCCATGAGTCACGTTTTTGATGAGGTATTTGTGCATATAATTGATGAGAAATAATGTTAATCATGGTGATTTAGTAACTTAGTGAATTATTTCATGTTTATATGGTGAATTATGCACTTTGATGGAAATTGGTATATGGGACGGCAATGTGATGTTGAAGAATGGTTTGTGGCAGCTTGTAGACACTTGAGGAATGGTATATATTGAAGGAAGTGTGGGCAGAATATTGACCTAGAAGGATTGATGATATGTATGTAAATTAACATTGTAAAGTGTATGTAAAGTTTGTAATGTTTAGGTGTGTTTGTAATGGTACTTAGAAATTGTAATTGTGAATGATATTTGGTGTGTTGAGGGTGATTGGAATCTGCCCAAAATAATGCTAATGTAATGTAGAAAATGCTTTTGGTAATGTGCCAAAACAGTTTGGTAGGTAAGTAAACAAATGGCAAAGGTAAGTGTGTGTTTGAAGTTGGGGTGTGAAATGCATATTGAGGGCAGTGTATATTTTAGCCTATAACCTTAAATGTGTAACCTCAATTGGTATGAGACCAATTTGAGGTGAAACTAGGCACAAAATGTGCCAACTTTCATTGAGAAACCATGCCAAAATTCTGCTTGCAAGGTGACCTAAAAAAATGACCAATTCGGATTAGGTGCAATTAGGACCTGAAAAATGACCAATTGGGCAGCAGTGAGTGTTTAGGCCATAACTCACTCAAACCAGGTTCAATTGACCTGAAATTTTGACCAAGAATAGTTAAGACCCATACCTACAAGTCTTATGAAGACACCAAAGCCCAGAAATGACCATAAGCAAGTCAAACAACTTGCACAAGTTCGGGTCCAAAAACTGGCCCGAACCAGAATTGACCAATTTGACCTAAAATTGACCTAAAATGGTACCACTTGACCAGCAATAGTGTAATGACCATAACTTGGTCTACTTAACTCGGATTGACCTGAAATTTTGCACCGCGTGCAATAAGACCTAGATCTACAAGTTTGTAGTTTCGACCGAGACCCGAAAACCGAGGGAACTAGATCATCCGGTTAGGTCAAACCAGTGTTCCGGAATCCAGCAATTTGCATTAAAATGCACTAAACAAGGAAATGACTTTGGTAAAACGTACCAAACCTAAAACCCTATCGAATGTGACATATTAACGACACTAAAACCTAATTTACCTAAAACGCAATGAGGGTCGGTATATTAGGTGATTAAGTGAATAATTGAGTTCAGTGCATTATTTACCAAACACCATCGATAGAGACAATTTAATTTAGTACTGAAACACTTCAAATTGTGTTTCTCAGTTACCAAAGACTCAGGAAAAGGGAAGGAAACACTGAGTCGGATCGTGAGACAGTCATCGAGGTTTGTGCACAACTGGTTTTTAAATGAGATTGTGTTGAATATTTCATATGATTAAATGATATATTTTTCTTATGAATTATGTTTAACAAGCATTGGATTTAATTCCATGATTATTGAAAATTGTTATTGTATGTATGAATTTGGCTTTGTGAAATGGTATTTCCATAAGTATTAAGCATTGTTATGGATTAAGTAAATTATGTTTTGGAAAATTGTGATAGAATATGTTTTGAATTGTGATGGTAATATTCATGGAATTAATTAAAACTTTATTATTTTAATTTTGATGAGCATAAAAATTATTGGATATTGGAATTGACTTTGAATCGAATTATATTGTGATTTATGCTCACTAAAAGGATTGTGATATTGTTTTATATCTCACTATAGATGCTTGACTAGGTTATTACCCGTCTCTCTCATTTGTTGAGAAGACAATGGAGTGAGTTGTGTTTTGATTACCATGGTACGTGCACAGGCTTAGATTCTCCTCTGATTTGAGGTTAGATCTAAGTTTATTTTATCGTTATGGCCCTTACGGAAGATTCATTATTGTGATGGTGCATGCGATGATTCGACCTCCCGACCATAGGGAGTTAGAATCGGTCGACCTCCCGACCATAGGGAGTTAGAATCACATCGAATATGGCCCTTCGGATTAGTCTTGCATAGTTAGTGAGATAAAGATTGATTTTTGAGATACAACATGGTTTTTGAGATGCATAATGACTTTTGAGATCTGAAGATGATTTTTAAGATACAAAATGATTTTGAGATACAGAATGGCTTTTGAATGGTAAGGAATGGTGATTTCAATTATGGTTTGTGTGTAATTGATTTTGTTGGAATTACTTAAATGGATAGTTAAGATTTGATAAATTGAATTTTGAGCTCCAAGTTATTTATACAAATGATTTACATTATTGGCAATGAATATTTTGAGTTGTGAAATTTGATCTGTATTCAGATTCTCAAATTATTTCTTGTAAAATTTGTCAATGTATATTGTACTATGTTTTAAATTATAGTTGTGCACCCAGGTTCACCACTCAAAATAGCTTTGTATCTTTGTCGCAGTAGTGAGCATAGAGCGATGATTAAGTTGCTTTGAGGATACATTCAGATCAGCTCCAGGTATATCATAGATATACCCATGTACATAGGTTTTGATGTAAGCATGTAATAATATGTATGTAAATTATTTGAGCAGTTGTATAAAAACTCTTGTAAAACATTTTGGTATGTAATTAAATGTAAATTATCGTGAATGTAAATCTGAGATTTCATTTACTTAAATAGTTTTGTATTATATTTCTTGTATCTCAGTCTTCGAAAAATCACTATGGATTTGAGTTGAGAAATATGTTGTGTTGAAAAATATGTTGGAGTTGAGATTTGCAAATACATATTGAAGTGCTTTTCTGAGTTTTCAAGAACTGTTTTGTCCAAAATATAGATGGCACTCTGCCAAAATTTTTACAGAAATTCCAAATAAACCAAATGAGTTAGTTGTTTCACTTCAGTTCATCAAAGTCTTTAACACCTGTAAATAGTGCTCACCACTGTAAAAGAAGTAAGAAAAGTTTTGAAAATCCCTTGTAGTGTATTTAATGGGTTATCAGTAGACGGAGTTGGTAATTCATTAGGTATACTACGGGATCATGTTATGCCTTACAGAGGGGTAGGGTGTGACACAATTGATGCATCTTCTGGAGGTGATCTTATGGAGAAATCTAAAGATGAAGCTTTTTCTGCTCTTAATAAAATTGCTTATAATAACTACTAATGGAGTTGTGAGAGGAACGAGATCAAGAAACCAGCTGGTATGTTCGAGCTTGATGCCATGAATATGATTAATGCTAAGTTTGATGCTTTGACAAGGAAAATGGACAAGCTAAGCATGAAAGTAGATTCTTCAGTTGGAGGTTCTAATAATTCAATAGAAGTTGGAGCTGCAAATGTCAATTGTGCAGCTGATTTTTCTGCACTTAGTCAAGATTTTTCAACTGAACAAGTGGATTATGTGGGGAACTACAATCAAAGACCAGGTGGTAACCCATTTTTCGCAACTTATGATCCAACATGGAGAAACCTAGCCAATTTTTCTTGGGGAGGTAGACAAGGACAACACCAAAATTTTCAGCAACCTTCTGGGTATCAACAACATCAGAATTTTTAGCAGAATATAGGTCCTCCTCCTGGAATTCCTAAACCTCAAAATGCACATGCTCTACCTCTACCACAATAAGCACAACCAGACAAGACAACTAGATTAGAAGCTATGATTGAGACTCTACTTGTGAGCCATCAAAGTCAACAAGATATGATTTCTCAATTAGCATCTAAAGTAGATCAAATGGCAACACACAACAAGTTGTTAGAAAATTAAATAGCTCAACAAGCTAGCTTTTCAAATAACAAAGCATTTGGGAAGCTCCCTAGCCAACCAGAAAATTCAAGGGAGCATTGCAAGGCTATTACATTGAGAAGTGGAAAAATATTGGAGAGTGGAGATAAAAAGATTGAAGAGAAAATTAAAGAAGAGAAAAACAAAGAAGGAGATGAACAAACTGAAGTTGAAGTTAGAATTGAAGCTGAGAAAGAGAGTTCAGTGGAAGAAAAAGGAAGTAAGGAGAGAGAGAGCAAAGAGGAAGAACCTAAATATGTAGCACCTAAAGCTTACACGCCACCTTTACCATTCCCACAAAGGTTCCAGAAAGTGAAGTTGGATAAACAATTTGGGAAGTTTTTAGAGGTATAGAAGTATTTGCATATGACTATTCCTTTTACTGATGCCTTAGCACAAATGCCTTCATATACTAAATTTTTGAAGGAGATTTTTTCTAACAAGAAGAAATTAGAGGAATTTGAGACCGTAGCTCTCATAGAAGAAAGCAGTGCTATTTTGCAAAATAAGCTTCCACCCAAACTGAAAGATCTTGGTAGTTTTTCCATACCATGTCACATTGGGGATATCAGTATAGATAAGGCTTTATGTGATCTTGGAGCCAGTGTTAGTCTAATGCCATTGTCTATCTATGAGAAAATGAAAATTGGAGAAATGAAGCCTACCACCATTTCACTACAGTTAGCAGATAGGTCTATTAAATTTCTAATTGGGGTGATTGAGAATGTTCCTCTAAAAGTTGGAAAATTTTTCATACCAGTAGATTTTGTAGTATTAGAGATGGAGGAGGATGTACACATTCCTATTATTCTTGGTAGACCTTTCCTTGCTACTACTGGAGCTGTGATTGATGTAAAAAATGGAAGGCTTACATTAGAAGTTGGGGAAGAAAAAGTTGAATTTAATTTGTTTCAAGAAATGAAAAAGAAAGATGATTCAAATTCATGCTTGAGAATTGATGTAGTAGATGAAGTGGTAAGAGAAGTGCTTAAAAAGCAACATCCTGAAGATCCCTTAGAAGCTTGTTTGGTTTATAACATCACAAAGGGGGATGAGATTGAAGAAGCTGCAAAATATGCTACAATCTTGGAAGGAAATCCACCTTTGCCTATGGCTAATATTGAGAAGATTGGAGATTTGAAGCAAAATACAACTTCATCATCAAAGCTTGAAAAAAGTGAAGCATCGAAGGTAGAGTTGAAACCTCTTCCAACAAATCTCAAGTATGCTTTTCTTGGTCAAAATTCTACATATCCTGTGATTGTTAGTGCTAAACTGAATGATTGTGAAGTTGAAAAATTATTAAGAATTCTTAGAAAGCATAGAAGGATAATTGGTTATACCATTGATGATATTAAAGGAATACATCCTTCTGTGTGCATGCATAGAATTTTGTTGGAAAATAATCATAAAGCCTCTAGAGAGTCACAGAGGAGACTGAATCCAAATATGAAAGAGGTTGTGAAAAAGGAAATCTTGAAATTGCTTGATGCAGGTATCATTCACCCTGTTTCTAATAGCAATTGGGTAAGTCCAGTTTATGTTGTACCCAAAAAGGGGGGCATCACAGTAGTGAAAAATGAAAATGATGAACTAATACCTACTAGGACTGTAACTGGATGGAGAATGTGTATAGACTATAGGAAGCTGAATAATGCAACTAGAAAGGACCATTTTCCATTACCATTTATAGATCAGATGCTTGAGAGATTAGCTCATCATTCTTATTTTTGCTATTTGGATGGCTATTCTGTAACACCCCTAGGTTCGGCAGTGCGTTCTACTGTTTCGATAAGTAGTGTCTGTCCGGACAACTAGAATGCCTAGAACTACATTTAAATATTGATGAGGAGACATAAAATAATGAAATACAAGAAAATAAAATACAAGAAAAACAAAGGAAAAATAATAGCAATGAAATGTAACCAAGTTAAACGAGCCGAGAACCCTAACGATGGGTGACCGCATCGGAAAGTTACGGCGTGGACCGTTGACTAGCCCTGGACAGCAGAAAACCCTGGAAAATATTTTTAAGACTTAAATAGACATCTATTGAAGTATAAATATCATTAGAAATATCAAAGAAAAATTAATTAATTAATACAAATAAAAACAAGAAATCGAGAAAACGACAAAACTCGGTGTTACCGAAAAATCTGGAATGCAACCCGAACAGGGGCATTGTGGTCATTTGACACCCTGAGTTTTCTTTTGACCTAAATGTCCATTAAAAATAAATGATATTACACTTGGAAAATATCATGAAAAATTAAATTGGTGGTACATAATTTAAATAGCAAAAGATAGGAGTTAATGTAGGAATTTGGAAACTTTAGAATAATTAAACATTAAAATCATGTAAGTGCTCCACTAAGGCAGATTTGGGACCACTATATAAGCTAAATGGACAGCTGAACATGATCTTCAACCTCAAAGATAAGAACCAGCCGAATCCTTTTCTTCTCTCAAATTCATCCATGGCTGTCCACGGCCAAGCTCTCTCTCACCATGATCCAAGCCAATTTTCTTCCATTATCCTTCACTAAAGTTGTTCTACACAACTTGAGCAGTAGATAGGCAGCAAGAAAGTTAAGTTTTGATGAGGTTTTGAAGAATTTCAAAAGTAGTAAGTATGTATTTTTAATTCTTGTTTCATTAAACTTTGAATGGGTGTTGTGGGTAGTTGGTTTGTGGAAGGATTTTTGAAGTTTGATGAATTAGTGGAAATGTACATTTTGGCAGCCATGGAACCTCAATAAGAACAGCTTATTCTTGTATGTAAATAGTGGTTTGGATGATAATTTAAATGTTTAATTGTATTGAAGTTGAATTCCATGTGTAAGGTTTGAATTGGAAGTTAGAAAAGTGAAAATAGAAATTGATGGGTATGTGTAAACTTGTGGCAGCCTTATGAAGAAGATAAAAATGTGTTGTTTCATAGTTTGGTTTATGGAATTATATTGTTGAATTAGGTTGTTGTGTATGGCATCATGTATGTGTGTATTAAGGTTTGAATTTGGACATGTAAATGAGGTGCATTCATGTGTTTAATTGTTGTAATTGGACTTGGAAAAATTCTGGGTTATAGTGTGCATATTGAGGATGGTTATAAGCTGCCAAAATGACCAAAAATGAGTTGCTAAATGTGTTAATGTTATGGTACAAACCAGAATTGGCATGGAAAAGTGACTTGGTAAGCATAGGATGTGTAATTGGTAAAGGGTTAACAAGTACAATAGGGCAGTGTATGTTTTGACTTAGAACCTTAAGTGTGTGACTCCAATTAGTATGAGACCAATTGGAGGTGAAACTAGGCACAAAATGTGCCAACTTTCATAAAGGAAGCTTACCAAAATTCTGCCTAGAAGGTGACTTGAAAAATGACCAAATTCGGATTAGTGTTTGAAAACCTGAAAATTGACCATTTGGGCAGCAGTTGGTGTTTTGGCCATAACTCACTCAAAACAGGTCCAATTGACCTGAAATTTTTACCATGAATATTTTAGACATATATATACAATTCTTATGAAGACACCAAAACCCAGAAATGGCCAGAACCAAGCCAAATAGCTTGCACAAGTTCAGGTCCAAAAACTGGCTGAACCAAAAGTGACCTAAAGTTACCATTTTGGTACATTCTGTCCAGCATTGGTAAATTGACCATAACTTGGTCTACACAACTCAGAATGACTTGAAATTTTGCTCCGCATGCAATAAGACATAGACCTACAAGTCTGTAGTTTGGACAGAAACCTGAAAACCGAAGGAACTAGGTCATCTGGCTAGGTCAAATTAGTATACCGAAATCCGGCAAATTGCAATAAATGCAACATACTTGGAAATGAATTTGGTAACATGTACCAATACTAAAAGGCTACAAATGTGACATATTGGTAACATTAAAACCTAATTCACTTAGAGTGCATCGAGGGTCAACATCTTAGGTTGACTAAGGAAATAATAGAATTCAATAAATTAATTATTAAGTTTTATTCTTAGAGACAGTTTAAATGAGTACTGAAACACTTCAAATTGTGTGTTTCAATTAGCAAAGACTTAGGGAAGGGGAAGGAAACACTGAGTCAGGGCCAAAAGACAGTTATCAGAGGTTTGTGCACAACAGTTATTTCTTTTGAATTTTTCAATTGAAATAAATTATGACAATTTGTATATTATTGTTTTAAATTGTGAAAAATTGTTTGAATGATATTTGATGGATACTTATTGATTGAAAAGCATTGTAAATGGTTTAAAACCACAGTTATCATGTATATTGATTGAATTCCTTGTTAGCTCATCTGGTGGGATGAATTGAATTCCCTTTCTGACTGAAGTGTTGAGGTGTGTGCCTGTTGAGGACGAATAGAATGAGTACTCATATTATTGCTAGCTAGCTATGTTATTCCTCACTAACCATTGGCTTTTGGGATAAATTGAATTTCTCACTAGCCATCGGCTTTTGGGATGAATTGAACTGTGGCAACATGATTAAGCTATGTGTGTATGATTTATTGATATTTATTGTGATATTGTGAAATGGAGTTTAAATTCTTATTGACATTCACTGTCTTTGAATTTAACTATGGTTTTAAGTATCCATTATTTATATGACTTATGATTTGTGATTTAAAGTTGTATTTTGTTAATTTTGTGCACGACTGAGACATTGGCTCAGCGATAGCTTTTCATTCTTGTTGCGGTGAAGCGGACTAACAGACAGACTAAATTGCTAGTACTACACTGAGAGATCATCGGGTATACTGAGTATACCATATTTTGCGTTTTGTATTGTAATGTATGTTCACTGTATGTATATAGTGTTCTTGGTTTTGACCAGTTATAAATTAAAATTGTACATTAAAGTTGTAAACTAAATTTGTAAATTATTTTGGTTTGTAAATATTATGATATATTTCTTTTATCTCAGCTTTTGAAAACACTAGAAAATTATTGTGGATTTGAGTTGACAATTGTTGAGAAACTTATTGTTTTGATTGAATATTGGAGTGTGGGGGTTGAACCAAATATTTGAAGTGTTTTTTACAGGTTTTTGAAGAACTGTTTTATTCAAAATACAGAGGGCACTCTGCCAAAATTTTTGCAGAAATTATTAATTCTTCAAATGTGTTAGCTGTTTCACTTTAGTTCAAAAAAATTTTTTTTTAACACTTGTAAATAGTGCTCACCACTCTAAAAAGAAGTAAGAAAATGTTTAAAATCCCTTGTAGTATATTTAATGGGTTATCAGTAGGCGAAGTTTGGTAATTCATTAGGTATACTACGGGATCATGTTATGCCTTAAAGAGGTGTAGGGTGTGACATATTCATGGTTCTTTCAGATCCCTATTCACCTAGATGATCAAGACAAAACCACCTTCACATGTCCCTATGGTTCCTTTGCATATCGAAGGATGCCATTTGGACTATTTAATGCCCCAGCTACATTTCAAAGATGTATGATGTCCATATTTTCTGACATGATTGAAGATATTATGGAAGTGTTCATGGAGGATTTTTCTGTGTATGGTAAATCTTTCGATGAATGCTTATCTAACTTGTCTAAAGTTTTACAGAGATGTAAAGAGTTTAATTTAGTTTTGAATTGGGAAAAGTGCCATTTTATGGTACAAGAAGGAATTGTTTTGGGACATCTTGTGTCAAACAGGGGTATTGAGGTGGATAAAGCAAAGGTAGAAATTATTGAGAAAATGCCAGCCCCAACATCTGTGAAGGGAGTGAGGAGTTTCTTGAGGCATGCTAGATTTTACAGGAGATTCATCAAGGATTTCTCTATGATTTCTAAACCTCTTACCAATTTATTGAGTAAAGATGTGGAATTTCATTTTGATACTGATTGTATGAATGCTTTTTGCAGGATAAAGGAGGCTTTGATATCTACTCCTATTATGCAGCCACCCGATTGGTCATTACCTTTTGAGTTGATGTGCGATGCTAGCGATTATGCCATTGGGGCTGTTTTGGGATGAAGGAGAGATAAGAAGGTGTATGCGATATATTATGCAAGTAAAACCTTAGATGATGCTCAAATAAATTACTCTACTATAGAGAAAGAGTTTTTGGCAGTGGTATTCGCAGTAGATAAATTCAGGTCCTCTCTTGTGGGGTCTAAGGTAATAGTGTACTCAGATCATACAGCTATCAAGTATCTCCTTCAGAAAAAAGAGGTCAAACCTAGGTTGATAAGGTGGGTACTACTCCTTCAAGAGTTTAACCTGGAAATTAAGGACAAGAAAGGAGTAGAAAATGTAGTAGCAGATCATTTGTCTAGATTGAGGCAAGAACAAGGAGATAATTTAGGGAAAGAGCTTCCAATAGTGATTATTTTCTTGATGAGCAGCTGTTGGTAATCATGAGTGCAAAAATCCCTTGGTATGTAGATTTCGTGAACTATTTGGTGTGTGGAATCCTTCCACCTGATTTAACATGGCAGCAAAAGAAGAAATTTCTTTTTGATGTGAAGGATTACGATTGGGAAGAGCCATTTTTGTTTAAGAGATGTGGAGATGGGTTGATTAGAAGATGTTTAGTTGATTAGAAGATGTTTAGCTCATGAGGAGATAGGGAATGTTATTGAAGATTGCCATTCTTCACTTTATGGGGGTCATATGAGTGTGACAAAGACTGCAGAAAAAGTTCTTCAAGCAAGGTTCTTTTGGCCACATATGTTTAGAGATGTGAGAAAGTTTGTAAATGCATGTGATAGGTGTCAAAGGATGGGTAATATCTCAAAAAAAGATGAAATGCCCCTCCAAAACATATTGAAAGTGGAACTATTTGATGTGTGGGGCATTGATTTCATGGGACCTTTTCCATCATCCTTTGGACACAAGTACATTTTAGTTAGGGTAGATTATGTGAGCAAATGGGTTAAAGCTATACCATCTCCAACTAATGATGTTAGAGTTGTGATCAAATTCCTTAAGAAGTTCATTTTTACAAAATTTGGAACTCCACGTGCCATTATAAGTGATGGAGGTTCTCATTTTTGCAACCATCAATTTGAGAGATTATTACAAAAATATGGAGTAAAGCACAAGGTTGCAACACCTTACCATCCACAAACTAGTAGTCAAGTGGAGATCTCAAATAGAGAGTTGAAAAGAATTCTTAAGAAAACAGTGAATGGTTCAAGAAAGATTGGTCACTAAAGTTAGATGATGCTTTTTGGGCCTATAGAACAGCTTTTAAAACTCCTATTGGCACTACCCCATTTAGATTGGTTTATGAGAAAGCTTGTCGTTTACCTTTGGAGTTGGAGCATAGAGCATATTGGGCCATAAGGACACTTAATTTTGACTTAAAAACTGCAGGAGAAAAAAGAATGCTACAATTAAATGAACTTGAGGAACTTAGATTGGATGCTTATGAAAATGCTAAGCTTTACAAGTAAAGAACTAAGAGATGGCATGATAAGCATATTAGGAGGAAAGAATTTCAGGAAGGGGATGTTGTTCTCTTATATAATTCTAGGTTAAGGTTATTTCCCGGAAAATTAAAGTCAAGATGGTCAGGGCCTTACACTGTTATAAAGGTATATCCCTATGGAGCTATTGAGATAGGGAATGAAACCTCAGGTACTTTCAAAGTTAATGGGCAGAGATTAAAGCATTATATTGTTGGAGAACCCACACAAAAGGTTGTAGAGGTTTCATGGCTTAGTTCCTCAATTGGGGATATTTAGGTGATTTGGAGTGGAAGGTCAAGTTTAAGACCTTAAACAAGCGCTTCTTGGGAGGCAACCCAAGCATATCCTTTTATAGCTTATTAATTTTTCATTTCATTTCATTTTCAGTTTTTACCCTCATTAAACTCAAAAGTGACATTTGTTTATCTTTTGTAGGTCATTCATGAAGATTGGGTAAATTGACACTTGTAGCAAAAAGAAAGAATTGAAAGGGGGCAAGTATAAAACAAAATTCTGCACTTTATCTAGTACCTGTGAACATTAACACTTTTAAACTCGTGCTAAATTGCTGATATTGAAATCTACTTGATAGCACATGTTTGACTTTGTGTCTTGTGTAAATTCTATGAAATGAAACTTAAATGAGGATCAATTTTGATATTTAGGACTGATATGAGCTTTATTAAAGTGCAAAAATAGTGTTTGTTAAGTTTTACCTTTTAGTGTATATATAGTTTTTGTAGTCTGTTAGAATTTGCATGTTTTTGATTGAGTTACTGCTAGTTTTTGTAGTAGGTCTATTTATGGCCCAATCTTATAACAATTTATATCATTGGGGCCAAGACATGCTCCAGCAAATGAAAGAACTCACAAAAAACTTGGAGACTGCTTCTGAAGCTTCAGATCACAATGCAATTACTGCAGAACCTGGAGCAGACCCTGATGCAGCAACAAAGCCTTGACAGCAATAGTAGTAGCAGCAGTTTATTTAGTTTAACAAGTTTCTATTTCTGTATTTGTTCCTGTGTTTGTTACAGTCTTTGGTTTCATTTTATCTTTTGTTTGTTAAACTTCAAACTTTGGTAACAGATGTGATTTATCTTATTTTATGGTTGTGCTCACACTTACATATTTTCTTTAGCTTATTCTCTCCTGTTTTATTATCCTATATGTTTTTGCAATAGTGAATCTTGTTCTTTTCTGAATACGCCTATTTTCCACCTTAGTACACATTATCTTTGCATTTTCTCCTTTATTCAGTTCTAATTTTGTGGATATTAATGAGTGGCACAGTTTACCTTCAGCCAAATCTGTTTCATTTTATCATGAGGTACTGAATCACTTACAGTTCTTTCTATATTTTTTTTAGCATGTTCCCAGTGCTTAAGATCTCGCCTAACCTTATGCAGATCTCACTTAACCTTAAGCAACATCTTAAGAAATTTCTTAAGTAGTGTAAATTCATACATTTGGGATACCTTTTCACATTTTTCTCTCTAAGCTTCATTGTTAATATAATTTTGAGCTAATTTTGAAATTCTTGAGCTTATATTGATTTAATCCCTAATTATATATATTTTATTAATTAATTAGTTCACACAATTTTGCACATCTCTGCATTCATTTTAGACATTGAGGACAATGTTTCATTTGAGTTTGGGGGTGAGGGCAAATTTTTGCAAAACTTTTAAAAAATTTTCTTTAAAATTTTCATTCATTCAATTATTGCATTTCATTCATCCATATATAGATAATCCATACACTTATACATATACCACACACATGTCTATACTCATACACATACATTTGCATGTAGTTTTCATATAGATTATACTTAGTTTTAATTTGATTTATACATTTATTTTAGGATCATGCATATCATAAAAATAATTTTTTTTTACCTTGTCCTTAGATGATTGAGAATTGCTTTGAAGAGCAATTAAGCTTACTTTTAGAAGGGTTTGATGGATTGAAAGTTCTGGATAGGTGCAAAGTTATTAGATCCTTGCCTTAGTTTATATCTTCTTAGCCAAGGGCCACCCAATCAATTGCGTTGACTTTGAGTGTCTAGAGAAAACTTTATGGTGAGAAGTAGCTAATTGATGTCTCACCAATCCTAGAACAATCTTTCTAAATCTTTCAAGGCGAAATCATAGCATGCACTTGAGAAAGAAATGATCTAGGCATTCTTTGAATTTTAAACCCATATTTTAGCTTTAGCCAACCTCACTTTAAAATTTCCCTTTGGAACCAATTGGAGCCTACATTTATCCCTCTTATTCCTTTGGAACCCACATTAATGCCTAGCCATAAACCCAAACACCTACCTACCCTTTATGAGAATAATTCTTTGAGTGATAGATACACCTAAAAAAAAAAATAATAATAATAAAATAAATAAAAAAAAGAAAAAAAAATTAGTTGGGAGAAATGACTAAAGTAAAAAGGCTAACAAATTCAATTATGGTATGTAAAGTAATTCACCACCCAAGTACACAAAGAAATGAGCTTGGGGGTGAATTGAAAGAGACAATTGTAATTCAAAGTCAATATTATTTATGTAGTCCCTCCAAAAGCTTCAAAATTATATGCTAGCAATAGTGAATAGTTGTAAAGTTCCTTCTCTCATTTGATTTAAAAAAAAAAAAAAAAGAGAAATTTTTTTTTTGTGTGTCTTGATCTTTTAATAATTTGATTATTCTCATATTTCACTACTTTTATCCTTTCCTTGTTAGCCACATTATCACCCCTTAGCCTCATTACAACCCTTGAAAGTCCTTTTGATCTTTTGATAGTGTTTTGCTACATTAGTGGAGATTGGAATAGGAGAATTGCCTATGGGATTGTGATATCATTAATCCATTCATTTACTTCCATCATTATTTGAGACACTTTAGTTTATGGATTACTCTATAGTCTATTTAGGCATGATTATTCTTTGTGATTGATTGATTTGGGCTTGATGATATGGATAATTGACCCAAGGCTAAGCGGTAATAACTTTGGTAAGGATTGAATTCTTTCCATCTTGAAAGTGGGTATATGGTTTGTTGGTGGCTAAAAGTAAGCATGAGAGTTTGTCACACCTTACCCCTCTGTAAGGCATAACATGATCTCGTAGAATACCTAATGAACTACAGAACTTCACCTACCGATAACTCATTAAGTACCCTACAAGGGATTTTAAAACAATTTTCTTATTTTTGATAAGTGGTGAGCATTTTCTAATAAGTATTTAAAACATTTAGTTAAAATTAAAACTAGTTAATATTTTTGGTCCATTTTATTTTTCCGCAAATTTTATAAAAATTTTGACAGAGTTCCCTCTGTATTTTGAGAAAACAGTTCTTCAAATACCTGTAAAAAGCACTTCCAAAAATTTTTCTCAACAACTGCTTCGATTTCATACTCAATCTCAATCAATTTCTCAACACATTTATCAACTTTCAAATTTCAAATCCACTATCCAATGATCATCAGAATATTAGCAATCCATTTCATTCAAATTAAATAAAATAGTTCCATTCATATTTCATTAGAGACAAAACAATTTAGATACATCATTACAAAATTTACATTAAGAGAATTTCAAACTACAATATATATTACAACTTTATACAAATTTTATACAAACTGCTCAAGACCCATTTTTACATGTCCATACATTTATGTGCAATATATACATCAAAAGAAATATTTACAGTTAGGGTATAAATTATACTCGAAGACTTCAAGCTGAATGATCCTCAATCTTTAGCAGCTCAGTCTGCTGCTCCTCTAGTCTCTAAATTTGCGACAGCAATAAAAGCTATCGCTGAGTACTAGGACTCAGTGGTGCACAACATACTAAAATAATCTTTATGCAGAATATAAATCACATTTTTTTCAAAATTTTGAGTAAACATGAGCATTAAACATAAAACATGAATTATGAAATTTTAATGCAAACCAAGTTCATTTCGAAGTATCAAAGTATCAAAACACATTTCATAAAACCCACAGTTAGATCATGCCATTCGAAACAAATAGAATCTCAATAGCTAGAGGCTAAAGAAAAATCACATCACAAAGGCTAGCTAGCTCAAATATATGGATATCCATTCACATCCTCTTCTACTGGCACACCTCAACACTTCTCCAGAGAAGGAATAAAAATTCGAAACTAATTACCCCCACTAGTCGTGCTAGTGAGGTGTTCAAATATATGGTCATGACACTGTGGTTTCAAAACTTATTTTAACAATTTGCTAAACATTGTCATTTCAATATACATAATAACTTTCAACAATTTAAATCAAACATCATAAGAATGCCATAAATCCAATATTTCATAGTATTCAAAACAGTATGCAAAATATGATTATAAAAAGTATACGTTGTGCACAAACCTCAAACGAGTCGCCTGTTGGCCTTGACTCGACTCCTCGGGTTCTGTCCTGGTATTCTTTTTCATTGAAACACATAATTTTACAATGTTTTAGTACCATAATTTAACATAAATCCAAAAATAAATTTAGCCTTATTTTTACCTAGCTCTAACGTGCTAAACTCGACGTTCTCAAAATTTTGTGTTTCGGGTTACTATTCACTACACTATTTAAGTCAAATTGTTGACTTTCTAAGGCTTCATAGGTATGGGAACTCCAACTTCACTCACATACCACATTTTGGTCACTAAACTTGTTGGTTTTGCTCATTTTCTCAAAACTTAGGTCTTTTAGGCAAAATGGCCAAATTTTTAATTTTAGTGTCCCTAATTGTACTGTTTCATTGGTCAGTTTATTGTTGGAATTTGGCAAAACTTTCTTCATAGAAAATGTTCTCTATTGTCTTAAGTTTATTCTCCTTTTTGAATCACCCCAATTGGAGTTTTGTAGCTCAAGTTATAAGCAAATTATGTTTACTGTTCATGCTGCAGAATTTTGTTCTGGCAGATTATTAATTCCAAATTTGTTCAGCAATTTGATCAAGTTAAGCCCATAATTTGGTCTAATTTTCTTCATATGAAATGTTCTACTATGCCTTAGGTTTTCATCGGTTCAAGAATCACCTAAATCGGAGTTTTCTAGAGAGAGTTATAGCCATTGAAACTTTACTGTTCAAATGGCAAATCTGCAATATGCAGATTCAGTGACCCAACTTTGCTCAGTAATTTGATTTGCTTGATGGCATAATTTGATTTTGTGTTCTTCATAAAAGTTTTAGATCTATATCTCATCTAACCACTGGTAAAATTTCAGGTCATTTTGACCTGCCTAGCTCGAGTTATGACCAAATGAACAAATACTGTTTATTTGGTCAGTTTGTGCAGGGCAACCTGCAATTTTTTAACTTTAGTCAATTTGTTCACTAGGTTTTAGTCACTTTTTGGGCATGCTTCCTAAATGAAAATTGTGTCATTTAGTGCCTATTTTCATCCCCAATTGGTCCCATATCCATTGGACTTGTAAAATTCTATTTTTGGTCCCTCAAAGGATATTTTAGTCATGCTGCCAGCACATGACCTTATCCAATCCGAATTGGCTTTTAATTCCAACACTTTTAACACATCTCATTTGGTCAAAATGACCAATTTTCACTTCAAATTAGGTCAAAGACACAATTTACAAGTTTTTCACATTTTTGGTCTCTAAACCCTGATGTCCAAACCCTAATTCACTAACCTCATGCATTTAGCTACCTTCAAAGCTTTTAATCCTAACCATTCAACTAACTAAAGTTCTTAAACCCATTCAAACCATTCAAATCATGCAAATCACTCTCATATACATGCTGGCTGAAAATCATTGATGATCCCTCAACAAATTTTTATTTTATTTTAAGCATTTTTCTAAGTTAACTAAGTTATAAACACAAGTAATAAACTCATTTGCAACTTAAATCACTAACCTTTGTGTAGCAACTTCTAACTCCCCTTTTCTCCAATTTTGTTTCTTCTTTTCTTCTTTCTTTGATGACCAATCTTCTTCTCAAGTGATTAAATCAAGTTTTTATGGGAGAATTTTGGGTAAGGTAGGGTCAAATGGGTATTTAAAAGCTTGTATTCAAGCTTTCATGGAGGAGTCAATGGTGGGATTTGGGAGAGCCATGGCTGCCCTTTTTTTTGAGGTAGGAGAAGACCATTTTCTGTTTTAATTTTTATGTCTTTTAAGACTTACTTTATGTATTTGAATGGGTCAAAATTTGTGGGAATTAAAATAATTAATTTTGACATCATTTTGATGTCATAAAGTGATGTAATTAGCTTTTTCTTTTCTTTTCTTTTCTTTTTTTTTTATTAGTTCTTTAATTTAATTCCCAATTCTGAAATTTTCTTTTCTCCGATTTTATCTGATAGTTAGGTCAGGAGTCAGCTCTCGAGGTCAATTGACCAAATTGCTCCTCGCCTGTTCATCCCAGTTTGCAAATAATCCAATATTTCTTTCGGCTCTCTGACCTAATTATTTGACTGGCTTAACAGTTCTTTTTCGTGATTTTCTCTTTTCCACTATGTTCATAAGGGTCCTAAGGACCTCGGCGTCACATTTTACGGTTCCAAATTTGTGTTTAAAATGACTTCACAGTCGTTCCCGAGAAGGTCACCCATCGCTGTGACTCTCGGCTCGTTTAACTTCTTATGTTCTATTTTTCTTGTTTATACTTAACTAATTGGACATTACTAATTATTTGTGTTTGTGGTTTCTCTAGTTGTCTTAAGTGTGGTTCTAATCCCCTTAATTGTCCAGACCGACATCGGTCACCGGAACAATGAAATATACCAGGCTATGCAAATAGGGGTGTTACAATTCTCTCCCCCTTAAATAAATTTCATCTCAAAATTTTACCCGGTATTAATCTCTGAACAGCTGTGGGTGTTGTATCCTCATGTCCTCCTCTCGTTCCCAAGTAGCCTCCTGGCCTGAATGATGGTTCCACAGCACTTTTACCAACGGTATCTGTTTGTTCCGTAGCTGCTTCACCTCATAAGCCAGAATCTCTATGGGTTCTTCTTCATATGTGAGGTCTGGATTCACTTCAATTTCCTCTACTGGTAGTACATGAGATGGGTCTGATCGATACCTCCTCAACATAGACACATGAAAGACATTATGTATCTTCTCCAACTCTGGAGGTAGTGCCAAACGATAAGCTAAAGGACCCACTCTTTCCAGAGCCTCATATTGCCCAATGAAACGAGGACTCAGTTTCCCCTTTCTGCCGAATCTCATAATTCTCTTCCAAGGAGAAACTTTGAGGAAAACTTTCTCACCCACTGCATACTCAATATCCCTTCTTTTCAAATCAATGTAGGACTTCTGACGGTCTGATGCAGTCTTAAGTCGATCTCGGATCACCCTGATTTTCTCTTCAGTTTGCTGAACAATTTCGGGTCCAATCATCTTTCTTTCACCCACGTCATCCCAACACAACGGGGTTCTACATTTTCTGCCATACAAAGCTTCATATGGAGGCATCCCAATGCTTGATTGGTAGCTGTTGTTAGAAGCAAACTCAATCAAAGGCAAGTGTGTATCCCAACTGCCCTCAAATTCAATCACACAAACCCATAGCATGTCCTCAAGATCTGAATTACCCTCTCAGACTGGCCATGCATGCGTGGTAGAATGTCGCATCTTGAAGTTCAATCTAGTTCCTAGGGCTCTCTGAAGACTACCCCAGAATCTAGAAGTGAACCTAGGATCTCTGTCTGATACAATAGATACTGGCACTCCATGCAGTCTCACAATCTCGTCTATATACAACTTGGCCAATCTTTCTAAACTGTAGTCCATTCGAACTGGCAGAAAATGAGCAGATTTGGTTAGTCTGTCAACAATGACCCATACTGCATCATGACTCTTCTGTGTCCTTTGAAGTCCCATCACAAAATCCATCGTTATTCTCTCCCATTTCCATTATGGTACTGGTAGTGGATGTAACAACCCAGCGGGTACTTAATGCTCTGCCTTTACTTGCTGACAAGTTAGGCATTTGGATACAAACTCTTCCACATTCCTTTTCATACCCATCCACCAGTAATGCTCCTTTAGCCCTCTATACATTTTTGTGCCACCAGGGTGCATGACAAAAGGAGACTCATGTGCTTCCTTCAAAATGATCTGCCTCAAATCAACATCATTAGGAACACATATTCTGCCCTGGTGTAGCAATAGACCATCATCTCTTATTGAGAATTCTAGTTTCTTGCCCTGCCTGACTTCTTCCAATAGCTTCTGATACCTTTCATCACTCTGAGCAGTCATTCTGATCTGATCAATCAACACTAGCTGTACATGCCATGCAACTGCTGTCTGACCATCATCATTAATTTCTAAGCTGGCATGCAATAATCTTAACTCATGTAATAAAGATAAAGGAGTAACCCGTATACTTGCCATAGTCTTGCTACTTAGGGCGTCAGCCACCACATTAGCTTTCCCTAGTTGATAGTCTATCAGACAATCGTAGTCTTTTATCAACTCTAATCATCTCCTTTGTCTCAAATTTAACTCTTTCTGGGTGCCCAAATACTTCAAACTCTTATGATCTGTGTAGATGTAGCACTTCTCCCCATACAAACAATGTCTACAAGCTCCAAGTCATGTGTCAGATAATTCCTCTCATACGGTTTTAGCTGGCGTGATGCATAGGCAATGACATTTCGATCTTGCATCAACACACAACCTAACCCATTGTGAGAAGCATCGCTGTAAACTATATATTCTTTACCCGGTGCGGGTAAAGTCAGGATTGGAGCTTCAGTCAAACATCTCTTCAATTCATCAAAGCTTTGCTGGCATTTATCCGTCCACTGAAATTTCACATCTTTTCTAAGCAACTTGTTCAATGGAGATGCCAACATGGAGAATCCCTTCACAAACCGACGGTAGTATCCAGTTAAACCTAGAAAACTGTGAATCTCTGTGACATTTCTGGGTGGGCTCCAATTAAGGACAGCTTCAATCTTACTTGGATCTACCTTAATGCCCTCTTTTGATACTACATGCCCCAAGAAAGATATTTCTTTCAGCCAAAATTCACATTTCGACAATTTGGCATATAGCTGTTTCTCCCTTAAAGTTTGCAGTACAATGCGCAGATGTCTATCATGCTCTTCTGCATTCCTCGAATAGACCAATATATCATCTATGAATACCACAACAAACTGGTCGAGGTATGGTCTGAAGATAGTGTTCATCAGATCCATAAAAGCAGCTGGAGCATTAGTTAACCCGAATGGCATGACTAGGAACTCATAATGGCCATAGCGGGTTTTGAAAGCAGTTTTAGGAATACTCTGCTCTTGTACTTTCAGCTGATAATAACCTGATCTCAGGTTAATTTTGGAGAACACAGCTGCACCCCTCAACTGAACAAACAAGTCATCAATGCGGGGCAATGGATATCTATTCTTTATTGTCACCTTATTCAACTACCGATAATCAATACACAAACGGAGAGTGCCATCCTTCTTCTTAACAAACAACACTGGCGCTCCCCAAGGTGACACACTAGGCCGGATAAAGCCCTTGTCAAGCAATTCTTACAATTGCACTTTCAACTCTTTCAATTCTACTGGTGCCATTCTATATGGTGTTATAGAGATTGGGTCCACACCAGGCATAATATCAGTTTCAAATTGCACCTCTCTTTCTAGAGGTAATCCTGGCAATTCATCAGGAACCGGAAAGTCACATACCGTAGGGATGTCCCTTAGTGCTGGACTCCCCACTTGGGTGTCTATCACATGTGCTAAGTATGCTTCACACCCCTTTCTGATCATCCTTCTTGCTAATGCAGCCGAAATGATGTTTAATGGCAGTAAATGCCTCTCCCCGTGTATTACCACATCACCGTACAAAGGGAGACCAAAAGTGATCTTGATCTCTGATCCAATCATGGCGTGATGCCTGGCTAACCAATCCATGCCCAAGATGATATCATACTCTCTGAAGAGCATTTCAATCAATTCTGACAGGAAAACATGTCCTTGGATCACCAAAGGACAGTCTCTATAAATTCTATTGACCCGGACTTCTTGTCCTAACAGACTAGTTACTAGCACTTCAAAACCCATTTGCACACATGAAATAGCAAGTGAACTGACTATGCTAGCACTAACATATGAATGGGTTGAACCTGGATCAAACAATACAAATACTTCCTGATCAGAGATAGAGAATGTACCAGCTACCACATCGGAAGTCTCAGCCTCTTCTCGCTGTCTCATCGTGTAAACTCTGGCTGAAGCACTTCCTTGTGCTGATTGACCAACTGTGCCCTGACTGCCTGAAGCAGTGCCTCTACCTCTGCCTCTTCCTCTGCCAAATGACTGTGAACCTCTAGGAGCAGGACTCTGAATAGATCCCTCGGCAGTAGTAGGAGCTGGACCATATCTCGAAGACGGAGCACTAGTGCAGTCTCTTGCTAAATGACCCTTGCCTCAGCAGTTAAAGCAGGCTCCAGTGACCCAATAACACTCCCTCCCACGAATGTTGCCACAAGTCTCATAGGGGCGGGCATAATATGAACCCCTGCTCGACTGCTGACCAGACCTAGGGGGTCTCTATCCAGAAAATCTGCCTCTACCAAATCTTTCACCTCGACCCCTGCTGGGTCCACTAAATTTCTTTTTTTTTTTTTTCTAGAGGTAGTACCAGAACTCTGTTCAACTGATTTTTCCCCCTTGTCTTTTTCTGATTTCTCAGCTTTTTCTGATTTTTCTTTCACTGGGGTTGCTTCTGATTCAATTCTCTCCAGTTCAAGTGCTTGAGACATAAGCTCTGAGAAATTGCTATGTCGAAATCTCACAATTTGCATCCTTATGCTGGGCTTCAAACCCGTTTCAAATCTCTTGCACCTTGCCTTGCTGGTAGTAAGGAGACTCCCAGCATAATGACTTAAGCGGGAGAACTCCCTCTCATACTCCGCCACTAATCGGTTCCCTTGTTTCAAACTAAAAAATTCTTGCAATTTCTGATCAACATATGCATCTGGGATGTATTTCTGTCTGAACTCTCTAATAAAGTCATCCCAGGTCAGCACTGGGGGTTTAGCCAAGCTGTGGGAGATGGTCTTCCACCAATCATACGAATCCCCTTACAGTAGCGACATAGAATACTCAAACTTCAGTTCATCTTGGCAGTGCAGCTTCTTAAATACTCTGTCCATTCTTTCAAGCCATTGCTCTGCCTCCAAAGGGTCCACTGTACCCTTAAATTCTGCAGCCCCATACTTCAATAACTTATCATACTGTCTGGCTGGAGGCAGTGGTTGTGCCACAGGTGGTTGGGGTGGAGCTTGAACAGGCATACCCCTAGCCATTTGTTGAAACATCGCCATCTGCTGTGCAAACTGTGCAGGGAACTGCGGCATTTGTGGGGCTGGTGCTGCTGACCCACTAACATTCTGTAGAGCTGGGGCTTCCCTTTGTGCCTCAGCTTCAACAGATTGCTCAACTGAGCGATCCCCTTCTTCCATTTCAGGCTGAAGTTAGGGTATCTCCTGTACAAGTAACACATGGAGATTTCCCTGAGTTAGTTCATATTTATGATGTAATGCACTGTATGTAACAAATATGGACATTGATCAGTTGTACTTAACAAGAAAGATACAAATTCTCAAGTTAAAATATACTTCAAAAATTTGCTCTAATACCACTAAAACATGTCACACCTTACCTCTCTGTAAGGCATAACATGATCCCGTAGAATACCTAATGAACTACCGAATTTCACCTACCGATAACTCATTAAGTACCCTATAAAGGATTTTAAAACAATTTTCTTATTTTTGATAAGTGGTGAGCATTTTCTAATAAGTATTTAAAACATTTAGTTAAAATTAAAACTAGTTAATATTTTTGGTCCATTTTATTTTTCCGCAAATTTTATAAAAATTTTGACAGAGTTCCCTCTGTATTTTGAGAAAATAGTTCTTCAAATACCTGTAAAAAGCACTTCCAAAAATTTTTCTCAACAACTGCTTCGATTTCATACTCAATCTCAATCAATTTCTCAACACATTTATCAACTTTCAAATTTCAAATCCACTATCCAATGATCATCAAAATACTAGCAATCCATTTCATTCAAATTAAATAAAATAGTTCCATTCATATTTCATTAGAGACAAAACAATTTAGATACATCATTACAAAATTTACATTAAGAGAATTTCAAACTACAATATATATTACAACTTTATACAAATTTTATACAAACTGCTCAAGACCCATTTTTACATGTCCATACATTTATGTGTAATATATACATCAAAAGAAATATTTACAGTTAGGGTATAAATTATACCCGAAGACTTCAAGCTGAATGATCCTCAATCTTTAGCAGCTCAGTCTGCTGCTCCTCTAGTCTCTAAATCTGCGACAGCAATAAAAGCTATCGCTGAGTACTAGGACTCAGTGGTGCACAACATACTAAAATAATCTTTATGCAGAATATAAATCACATTTTTTTCAAAAATTTGAGTAAACATGAGCATTAAACATAAAACATGAATTATGAAATTTTAATGCAAACCAAGTTCATTTCGAAGTATCAAAGTATCAAAACACATTTTATAAAACCCATAGTTAGATCATGCCATTCGAAACAAATAGAATCTCAATAGCCAGAGGCTAAAGAGAAATCACATCACAAGGCTAGCTAGCTCAAATATATGGATATCCATTCACATCCTCTTCTACTGGCACACCTCAACACTTCTCTAGAGAAGGAATCAAAATTCAAAACTAATTACCCCCACTAGTCGTGCTAGTGAGGTGTTCAAATATATGGTCATGACACTGTGGTTTTAAAACTTATCTTAACAATTTGCTAAACATTGTCATTTCAATATACATAATAACTTTCAACAATTTAAATCAAACATCATAAGAATGCCATAATCCAATATTTCACATTATTTAAAACAGTATGCAAAAGAT
The DNA here is from genome assembly GCF_030052815.1 of Hevea brasiliensis. Classification (NCBI taxonomy): domain Eukaryota; kingdom Viridiplantae; phylum Streptophyta; class Magnoliopsida; order Malpighiales; family Euphorbiaceae; genus Hevea; species Hevea brasiliensis. The sequence continues at coordinate 88,470,688 of NC_079500.1, forward strand.
GATTATAAAAAGTATACGTTGTGCACAAACCTCAAACGAGTCACCTGTTGGCCTTGACTCGACTCCTCGGGTTCTGTCCCGGTATTCTTTTTCAGTGAAACACACAATTTTACAATGTTTCAGTACCATAATTTAACATAAATCCAAAAATAAATTTAGCCTTATTTTTACCTAGCTCTAACGTGCTAAACTCGACGTTCTCAAAATTTTGTGTTTCGGGTTACTATTCACTATACTATTTAAGTCAAATTGTTGACTTTCTAAGGCTTAATAGGTATGGGAACTCCAACTTCATCCACATACCACATTTTGGTCACTAAACTTGTTGGTTTTGGTCATTTTCTCAAAACTTAGGCCTTTTAGGCAAAATGGCCAAATTTTCGGTTTTGGTGTCCCTAATTGTACTATTTCATTGGTCAGTTTACTATTGGAATTTGACAAAACTTTCGTCACAGAAAATGTTTCCTATTGTCTTAAGTTTATTCTCCTTTTTGAATCACCCCAATTGGAGTTTTGTAGCTCAAGTTATAAGCAAATTACTTTTACTGTTCATGCTGCAGAATTTTGTTTTGGCATATTATTAATTCCAACTTTGTTCAGCAATTTGATCAAGTTAGGTCCATAATTTGGTCTAATTTTCTTCATATGAAATGTTCTACTATGCCTTAGGTTTCCATTGGTTCAAGAATCACCTAAATCGGAGTTTTCTAGAGAGAGTTATAGCCATTGAAACTTTACTGTTCAAATGGCAAATCTGTAGTCTGCAGATTTAGTGACCTAATTTTGCTCAGTAATTTGATTTGGTTAATGGCATAATTTGGTTTGTGTTCTTCATAAAAGTTTTAGATCTATATCTCATCTAACCACTGGTAAAATTTCAAGTCATTTTGACCTGCCTAGCTCGAGTTATGACCAAATGAACAAATACTGTTCATTTGGTCAGTTTGTGCAGGGCAGCCTGTAATTTTTTAACTTTAGTCAATTTGTTTACTAGGTTTTAGTCACTTTTTGGGCATGCTTCCTAAATAAAAATTGTGCCATTTAGTGCCTATTTTCATCCCCAATTGATCTCATATCCATTGGACTTGTAAAATTCTATTTTTAGTCCCTCAAATGAGATTTTAGTCATGCTGCCAGCACATGACCTTATCCAATCCGAATTGGCTTTTAATTCCAGCACTTCTAACACATCTCATTTGGTCACAAATGACCATTTTTCACTTCACATTAGGTCAAAGACACCATTTACAAGTTTTTCACATTTTTTGTCTCTAAACCCTAATGTCCAAACCCTAATTCACTAACCTCATGCATTTAGCTACCTTCAAAGCTTTTAATCCTAACCATTCAACTAACTAAAGTTCTTAAAACCATTCAAACCATTCAAATCATGCAAATCACTCTCATATACATGCTGGCTGAAAATCATTCATGATCCCTCAACAAATTTTTATTTCATTTTAAGCATTTTTCTAAGTTAACTAAGTTATAAACACAAGTAATAAACTCATTTGCAACTTAAATCACTAACCTTTGTGTAGCAACTTCTAACTCCCCTTTTCTCCAATTTTCATTCTTCTTTTCTTCTTTCTTTGATGACCAATCTTCTTCTCAAGTGATTAAATTAAGTTTTTATGGGAGAATTTTGGGTAAGGTAGGGTCAAATGGGTATTTGAAAGCTTGTATTCAAGCTTTCATGGAGGAGTCAATGGTGGAATTTGGGAGAGCCATGGTTGCCGTTTTTTTTTTTGAGGTAGGGGAAGACCATTTTCTTTTTTAATTTTTATGTCTTTTAAGACTTACTTTATGCATTTGAATGGGTCAAAATTTGTGGGAATTAAAATAATTAATTTTGACATCATTTTGATGTCATAAAGTGATGTAATTAGCTTTTTCTTTTCTTTTCTTTTCTTTTTTTTATTAGTTCTTTAATTTAATTTCCAATTCTGAAATTTTCTTTTCTCCGATTTTATCTGACAGTTAGGTCAGGAGTCAGCTCTCGGGGTCAATTGATAAATTGCCCCTCGCCTGTTCATCCCGGTTTGCAAATAATCCAATATTTCTTTCGGCTCCCTGACCTAATTATTTGACTGGCTTAACAGTTCTTTTTCATGATTTTCTCTTTTCCACTGTGTTCATAAGGGTCCTAAGGACCGCGGCGTCACATTTTACGGTTCAAAATTTGTGTTTAAAATGACTTCACAGTCATTCCTGAGAAGGTCACCCATCACTGTGACTCTCGGCTCGTTTAACTTCTTATGTTCTATTTTTCTTGTTTATACTTAACTAATTGGACATTACTAATTATTTGTGTTTATGGATTCTCTAGTTGTCTTAAGTGTGGTTCTAATCCCCTTAATTGTCCAGACCAACACCGATCACCGGAACAGTGAAATATACCAGGCTATGCAAATAGGGGTGTTACAGAGTTTGGATAAGTAATTTTCATAAATTTAAGGTAAGGTACCCCAAATTGCATTAATTGTTTTTAATTTTCTTGAGGATAAGCAAAAGTTTGAGTTTGGGCAAATTTGTTATACTCATTTCATATAGGCATTTTAGGGTAGTTTTGCATCCATTTTGCCCTTATATTTTAGCATATTTTATGTTTTTAGCTTTATTTTAGCTTATTTGTTAATTTTAGATTTTTTATATTTGATTTTTGTAATTTTGTTGTTTTTTATGGGATTTTATGGCAAATTGAAGATCAATGAGTGCATTAGGAAGTGATTTGAAGAAATATGAAATTCTTTAAGCATGGAGGAAAAGTTGAAGAAATCAAGCTTTGAAAGAGAAAGTTAGCCGAAATTTGCTTGAGACTTTGCTTATGATGTTGCTTAGGGTATGTCATATAAGCTTAACCTTAAGCCTGTTCAAGCTGAAAGTCAAGCACAGCTTAAATCCTACATATTCAAGCTTTTACTCCACAACCTACTGAAAATTGCTTATGATCCTGCTTAGGGTAAAGCGGCAGTGCTTAAGGTGCAGCACAAGTCAAGCATGAGCAGAAAAGTCCATTTTACTCCAAGTCTGCCGAAATTTGTTGAGGGTCTGCTTAACCTTAAGCAGACAGTGCAATCAGAGGCTGAAATTTGCTAAGAAGCTGCTTAGGGTTAAGCCGTACCCTAAGCAGACTGCCAGAACGTGAATAATGCTGTTGACTTGGATAATTTTATACTTCATTTCCTATCCACTCCTTAGCTCCTATTTACTTTTAGGGCAACTTTTTGGGACCATATAAATTCATCATTTCCTAGTTTTTGCCATAAGAGGGAAAGGGAGAAAACAAAAAGGAAAGAAATATAAATAGAGAGAGGAGGAGAACGCCATTTTTTCTAGGGAAGAGCTGCTGCAACCATCTTTTGGAGCTCCAGAAACCAGAGTTTTGGGTTCTTCTACCTGGATTTTCTATTTTAGTCCTCTTATTATGTTTTTCTTTACTTTTCCATCAATCTTTCTTGTAAATACCATTATGAGTGAGTAAACTCTTTAGATTTCAGAGTTGAGAAATATGTTTTAGAGTAATTTGTGGATTTGGATTAGGTATTTCCTTATTTTACATAAATACGAGTTTTGATTCCTTCCTTGTGTGGTTGATTTACTTACCTAATGTTGGTACCCATTGGGTATTGTGTTAATCTTTGATTGAAGGACCGAAAGGTGAAAGTCATTGATAGATAATCAAGGATTGGAACTTAAAATCACCTAGATTTAGAAATAAACTAGGATTTTAAGAGGAATTAATGATTGGTTATAAAACTTAACAGGTTTTAAAGTAATCAAATAACATACAAAATTAGGTTTGGTTATTTTAGAACACACTTTGGTTTGCTTGAAAAAGATATCAAAGGAATTTAGAATCAATTTCCTTCAAACTCTATTTTTCCCTTAAAATTGGAATACCCAAGACAAATCCCAATTAATTTATGCATAAACCCCCAACTCTGGAATCACTTTTAACATAATTAGACTTTGATTTAAATTACCCATTATTAATTTAGTTTAATTGCAAACTAGATTTAGAATTTATTTGTTTGCTCTTTACCCATTCCAATTAGATTAATCAATTTACCTTGCTTATTTACATTTACCATTTATTCATCAATCATTAGCCCAAATAATCACTTCATTCATAGTTTAGTACTCAAACAGCAAATCCTCGTGGGAACGATACTTCATTCATCACTCTATTACTTGAGACAACTCGTATACTTGTGGATACGCCCATCAATGTTGAGGTTTGCAGCTGGCCCTATGTTTTCACTATGACAACAACTTAAAGGGTGAACTAATGTATGGTAAAATTGGAGAGCGGTAATTTGACAAGAGATCCTTTCTGCAAGGACCACTAATGGAAAATCTTCCCTTTTCGCCTCTAGGTGTTCTTAAAAGTGTGGTAACCCTTATTAAGATGGTTAATGACCAATGTTCCCAATTGGGATATTGAGTAGATATGTGTTCTGTAGGTGGTCAAACACCATATAACTATATTATTGAGATTGTTGAAATTATATCCATCAGAAATTTCAATATTTAGAAACGTTTAATGATTTATTTATTTTAGCCCAAGAAGTTCAGTAAGTATGTTGCACAAAATATCTAGAATTAATAAAAAAAGGGGTGACTAGTGTGTAGTGTTCAAAAACAAAGCTAGGAGCACATATAACATTCATAAAGTGGTTCACATTAGTGACAGTGAACTTAACCACATAAGTGACAATGAACTTAACTCTGATGAGGTTGCTTATTTAGATAATGACATCTCATGACCTAGAGAAAATTTACCAACTACTGAACTTGATGATCCTAGTTTGTTACTTAATTTAAATCATAGAGCAAAGTTAAATGAAAATGAATTACAACATTTAGCATAACCATGTAGAGAGAAGGAAGAGGAAGAGTCAGACGAAGACAAAGATGAAAATGAAATGAAGAGGATTTCATTATTGTATTGTAGAAAAGGTTAATTTCACTATTGAAAGCTTAAGTATATCTTATGTAATTTTGTGTTTATTATTATATGTGATTGTAAAGCTACAATTTTTGTGCAGCTTGTAATTAATCTATATGAAAATCTAATATGTATGCATTTATTTCACTATTTATTATAATCTATATGCATATACAAGTATTGATTTCATACTTACTCTTTGGTAATTATGATATTTATTTTACATGATGCCTCATAGAGTATCATCATCTAGAGGTAGAGGATGAGGGCCACAACACGCAATGTCTCAGTCCATGCAATCTTTGAGGGATAAACAAGACAAAGATCAAAGTATAGGACATGAGACACCACAGTTGCCAGTGGAAACTCAAGTTCCGCTTACTCCTATATAGTTGTGATGAGGGGTGGGGGGTGGTGTGAGGGGGTGGGGGCATGCATCATCATCATCATCATCATCATCATCAACAATTTGGACTAAAGGTCCAAACTTGGGGCAACCAACACCAACAAACCCGGATAATTAGATGATGATATGCTTAAAGGGCCATATGTAAATAACAATAATTCCTAGAATTAAGATAAATTAAACAAAACTTTTATGGAAAAAATGTTCTAATAATAAATTTTTTACTTTGTGTGTGATTCATGGTGCAACTTCTTAGATATATTTTTGTTTGATTGGCAATGACATTAAGACGCACTTTATAGATCCATGGAAAACTTGGGCAAAAATACCTGAAAAGACAAAAGATGACTTTGTATTTGGAATTTTTTAGGTAAGAAATAAATTAACTAAAATTCATGGAAATTAATTATATGATGAATGTATTGAATTTGTTGAATTTATATGGTGGGAAGGTTATGAATGATTATTAAGATGAAGTGTCCTTTTAGTCGAATGTGTTACTTTATTGTCAAATATTTGATATACAACTAAAATTCTGTTGAATTTTAATAGAGGCTACTATGGATGAAATATGTAATGTCTCAAATTTACAGACTGTATTCAGTATATTTTAGTAAGAAATTCAAATATTGAATATAGTATATAAATTACATTAAATGAGGGGTTAAGTTAAAAGTTTGTAAAAGACACATATGGATTTTGTTGCAAAGTTAATAAAGTTTGGGGGAAATTTTGGAATTTTCTAACTTAGCATATAATTGAGTTTAATTAAGGTCATTAAATGTGATTAATTAAGTTAATTAATCACTAATTAAATAGGACAAATGACAAAGTGACACATGTTAAGAAAGGGATAAGTATCTAAGGCATATAAAATGACAAAAATTATCTTCTTCTTCATTCAACTTCAGTCAGCCATCTCTCTCTCTCTTCTTCTCTATTTTTCTTTCGTCTAATCTCAAATACAAACTCCAATTCATGCATCTAAGATGATTTTTTTTTTGTTGCAATTAAAGGAATTGATGATCAACACATGAAATCAAAGTGAAAGGAAAGGAAGAATCAAGAAGTTGGTGAGCTGATTTCAAGTGGGAGAATTATTGGTGTGGAACTAAGACCGTATATAGAATTGGCTTAGAGATTTTTGAAGAAAAGTGGTTGCAATTGGGAGTAATTTGTTGGATCTAAGTTGGGGTAAGTGCTTGTCTAAGCTTGCTATAAAATTGTTATTTTATGCATCATAGAATGGTGGCTGCCAGGATTAGTGAATCTAGTGAGTAGTCTGTACTAATTTGGCTATAAGTTAAGTTATAGAGCTCCAATTGAGATGAAATTTGAACCAAAATTTTCTTAAAATATAGACCTATAATTTTTATGTTTTGACTCAGACCTAATTATTAGGGTAACGTGATTGAAATTTTAGTGAAATTTGGTATTGCAAATTTGGAATTTCCTAGAATTTAGCAATTCAGCCCTGTGACCTGCATGTAGTAAATAGGGCATATCTCTCTCCATACATCTCCAATTGAGGTGTTACAAGATGCTTTGGAAACTTAAAATATAGGCCTAAAATTTTGCTTTAGAGACACTGTACAAATTCTGAGTGTAAAGTGCTTGAATATTGAATACAAACTTGAATTGGAAATCCAGAAACTTGGAATTCTCAGGATAATGCATCTGTGAATAGTAATTGGTAATTTAGCTATAACTCATAATACAGGCCTCCAAATTAGGTGATTCTTGAACCGTTGAAAACTTAAAACATGTAAAAAGATATTTTATGGGGACTAATTTAATTGAATTCGTCTTTAGAATGGTCAAATTAGCTTATGAACAAGAACTATGAATTCTGCTTGTAACCAGAATTGGTTATATAAAAACTGGACAGTATGTAGAAATTGGAGCATAACTTGAGTTCCAGACCTTGGAATGGGGTGATTCCTGATTCAAATGAAAATTAAGACCCTAAGCTATAAATTGTATGAAGACCATAAGAGCTAATTTTGTCTTTAGAGTACCCAAGGATTTGATAGAAAATAAGGTACCAAATAGGTGTTCCCTTGAAATGGTAATCTGCCTTTTTGAATAGTTGCACATAAAGGGATATAAATGAATTTCTACACATCTAAATTGGATCAAATTAATTTCTAATGAAAATTAAGACATAAATTGACATATTTTATGAAGGGAACTGGTTTTGAAAATGTCTTTCCCTAGGTCTAATTATGATTGCAAAACGAATTTGGGAATCTGCCTTATGGGGAATTAACATGATTGATTCTAAATGCTATGTGAAAATGGTTATGTCCTTATTTTGAATATGAAATTAATTATATGATGATGCCAATTGGTGTTAAAATGATGAATGTCAATTCTTCCTTATTATGAATATGTAAACAAATATATGATAATGACAAATGATGTGAACATGATGAGTGTCAATCCTTTATGGATATAAGAATGTTTGAATTACCTAATATCATGTTATAAGACTATTGAGGCCCAAGATTCTACCTAGATTGAAGATAGAAACTGGATAGTTTAGCATGCCAAATAAGGGGATAAGCTAGCAGATCTATAAACTAAAATGAATTTATATCTATGAGCATGTAAAGATGGCATCTTAAAGATGGTTTCGCATTACACGTATTGATTCTAAAAAGGCACATAAGACGATACCTGAAAAAAGGTGTTGCTATGGTGAAAAGGACACGTAAGACAACACCCAAAAGAAGATGTTATAGTGGAAAAGAGAAAATGTAAGATGACATCTGAAAGAAGGTGTCACATTAAAATCCTAGTATCCGGAATAAGGAAAGTTATACCAGGGAGGAATTGGGCAATTAAATAGAAATAATGAAATGACAAGCTTTCAAGTCAAATGAGTTACTCTTTTGTTTATGAATTGGATTTTACTTTTGTTAATAGATAACTTGTTGCCATATGCACATTTCATGAGCAAGATTGGTGAAATTCAATTAAAGAGTTAACAATGAAATGTTTTATTTATCTTTGTAAAAGTTGTTATGAATTGTTACTTGCTTGAAATTATTTTAATTAGTTGTTAAATGCCTACAGTATGTGTAGTTACAGACGACTATTAATTAGTTGTCTTAAGCTAGACATGCACCACTAAGCTATATGCTTAGTACAATTGGTTTTTACCTCGTGCAGGTGCTAAAGTTGAGGGTTCATAAAGAGTAGATTATTAACGTCTGCATCAGAGGAGCAGTATTTTGTCAAGAGTCTAATTAGGGTTGGCTCTCTTTACTTGTATAGATTCTTTTTGTATAAGTTGTATAAGTACTTAATGATGAAAAGTTGTATCTAAGTGAATGACATGTTATGTAAAGTTTGTATTTTTCTTAAATCACTTTATTACAATTTTTATGTGATGAGCATGGAATATTCATATGAAATTAAGATATAGTTCTTATTACAGGCTGTAAAAATTACAGGTAACGCTCCTAGTTAACCTGTTATGCTGTTGAATCAGGGGTTATTACAAAATAAATGCAACTTGTCAAGCTTATTTATAACATCTAGCAATAAAATTTGTAGGGTCATTATATATGGAGTGAAATTGAAGAGAAGAATGTTCGTCTTACTTGAAATAAGGTTGGAAAAAATAGATTTCATGATATTCTTAGCAGAGTCATGACTAAAATGTTAGTGAGAAACAAAAAGAGTGATATTGCTTATTTACACGATCTAGGATTAGATTGGATTGGATGAAGAATGAGGTATGGAATGAGTTTGTGGCCTATTGGAGTACGTTAGAGTGGCAAAAGAAGTCACAGTCTGGTAAAAGTAATCGAATGATTGAAAAAGATGGATATATTACAAATTATGGTAGTGGTTTAGTGAAAATTAAGATTCATAAGGAATGACTGATACAATTTTTAAAATTAAATTTTTATTTTATTTTTAGTTATGCATATTATTGATACTTATGAATGTTTAGTGCTTATTTTATTGGTAACATAATATGATCATTTTTATTTTGTAAACAAAGAAGTTAGGTAGGTCACCAAGTCAAATTAAAGTGTTTCGGGCAACTCAGACCAAAAAGGGTAGTGATGGTGTATTCATTGATGGCAAATCAAAATAGGTCAATGTAAGCTAATTTCCAAATATTAATTTCAACACAATATTTTTTAATCTTTTTATGGTGTCATTAAGGTGTATTGGATTATAATACTTGATGAAGTACATTTGTTGTTCATATATAATATTATATTACATCTATTTAGGGAGCTTATTCAAGTACAAATTATGAAGAAGTATGGTTCTGTAACACCCTCCCGGTAACCACTCCGTACATCCTACTGTTCCGGTGACCGGTGTCGGTCCGGAAAGCTAGAACGTCCGGAAAAAATAATTAAACTTAAGAGAGGGACCATAATTAACTCAAATATTAATAAGAAACACTTAGTAAAAATTTTAGAAATAAAATACAACCAAGTCAAACGAGCCGGTGCCCAAGCGATGGGTAACCGGAGGGAAGTTGCGGTTCTTGCAACGAGGAGCCCTAGACCCGGGGGAAAATTTATAAAATAATTTTTGGGACTCCAGAGAAGGGTCATTGAGGTTCCTATGGCATTAGAATGCCAAGAAAATACCTAGAAAATTTTTTCAATCGGTACAGACAATTTTGACCCGTTAAGCCAAACGGAGGGCATTTTGGTCATTTCGCCTTCAGAGGTGATTTTTGGCCGACTTGTCCAGTTAAGTAAATAATTAATATGACATAAAATATGAAGAAATATTACTAGAAATTAAATTGAAATTGAGTAGTGATGAAAAGAAAAGAAAAATCAAGAAAAGCTCATTTATGACATCTTGATGATGTCATTTATAAACTATGACCAATCACAATTAATCTACCATTTGACTTAACTATTAAAAGACATAAAAGAAGACCAAAATAAGAAAGAAATTGCAGCAGCCACCCTCCCCAAAAGACCAGCCGAAACTCACCTCCATAGCCACCTCCATTCAAGCTTTTTCAAGCTTTAGATTTCCATCATTTCCACCATATTTCCCTAACCCCTCTTCATTAAAACTTTACCCCACACCTTAAGCTCTTGGCAGCCAACAAGAGGAAGGAAATTGAAGTTTGGGGCTTGGAAAAATTCTGCCACTTGAGGTTAGTGCACCTATATCCATTAAACTCTTTATTTTCATGGTTTGGGACTTGAAACTTAGTGAGAATTGTGATTTAAATGAACATAAACCTATGTGTTTGAGCTTGTGAATTTTGGCTGCCCTAGCTATGGAATAGGAGGGAGTGTTTTTATGAGCTTGAAGTGAATTAGAGTTATGTTGGAAGTTTATAAATACAAGAACAATGATTAAAAAGCTAACTAAGACATATTGTATAAAAACATGGATTTGAATTAGGGTTTTGTGAGCAAAATGTAAACTTGGTTTAGGAAATTATTAGAGAGCATTTTAATGGTCAATTAGTGACCATTTTAGGTAATTTGACCAACAAATGGACTGAAGAATGGGATTCCAAAGTGAGGTTGCAGGCTGCCCTAGGACAGCAGCATAGGGACTGAAATTTCAGTCCACTTGCACTGCCATAACTTGGGCTGTGTTAGTCCAATTGGTGTTTGGCCAATTGTACATGAAACTAGGCTTATAATGGCACATTTTTGCTGAAGAAACCATGCCCAAAAGACCAAAGCAAGAGGACCAAAACTTGGCCTCAATCCGGATACCCTGCAACTGGTTCTGCAGAATTGACCAAATGAACAGTAACTGTTCATTTGGCCATAACTCACTGTAGATATGGTCAATTGACCTGAAATTTTTACAGCAACAAGTTAAGACATAGACAAACAACTTTCATGAAGGAACCTACCCCAAATTATGGCCAGAACCTAATCCAAATGGTAGTGGAAGTTACTGTTCCTGTTACTATAGATATGGTATTTTCTGCAGAATGGGAATCCGGCCAGCTGTGGTTTTTGGACCATATCTGGAGCTACAAAACTCCAAATGGAGTGATTCAAAAAAGGAAATTCAACTAGACAAAATAAGGAACAACTTTCATGTTTTACATTTCTTCAAATTCCCACAGTAACAGTGTTCAATGGAACAGTGAAGTTAACTCAGCAAAACTGAAAATTCTGTTTGTGTTGGGTTACACTTTGAAATGGTATTAACACTTAATGCCAACAAGTTTTAAACACCAAATGTGGTATGTTGGGAGTGCCAAAGTCAATGAACATATTTTCGATCAAAAAGTGAACATTTTTGTTGACCAATGAGGTGAATAGTAACACCAAAACATGAAATTTACAAATTGAAGAATTTAAAAGTTTCAAATGCCCTAGTATACCTAACAAGATTGGTTTGGATAGTTTGGCATGCCAATAGGGTTCGATTAGCGATCGCACATGGCAAAAATGCCATTCTGTGATTTCATGGCTTTTAGCCATTCTGACTTTGCATTGAGACTTGGCCTTGTGCACGAGATTATTCTGACTTGGTAGTCATTACATTTGCACTGCCGGGTGATGCATATGCGATCGATGGTGTGTGGCCGAGGTATTAGATACCCAGTGCCAGTTTACCCGTTATCCAGTCCAATCGTCTAGTGTAGGTTACTTGGGGCAACCAAATGAATAAAGGTGAACAAAGTTAATGAAATAATGAATATACCAATACCAAACAAAGAAAGCCTACACATTCTATACACATTTATTTTCTTGCTATTTTCTTTTATTATATTATTGCACCACTAAGCATTATTGCTTAGCGCGTTGCTTTGCCACGCAGCGTAGGTACTGGAGATCCTGATCGTGAGCCCAGTAGACCACAGACTGGGTGAGTCTGTTCTGCAGTTCTGCACTGTGTCCTCGTCACCTCGTCACCTGCAGTGCATTGGTAGGGCACTAGGTGTCATTTTGTCATTTTGTAATTAAATTTTTATTTTCTTATATGTATTTGGGATTATGTAATGTATTTTGAGGTTCATGTAAATAATAAAGATTTATGGTTATGTATGGAAGTAATTTGAGCTTTTAATTGTTATTTATATATATGAGAACCCTGAGAAATGGATGTTTGAGAAATGAAAAGGCTATTGAGAACTGAAATTGAGAAATATTGTTGAGTTTTTGATATTGAGACTCTGTTGATGAATTGAAGTTGGGTTTGTTTGAAAATTATTTGGAAGTGTTTTCGCAGGTTCCGAAGAACGGTTTTCTCCATTTTTAGCCGGTACTCCGCCGGATTTTCTTTAAAATTTTCGGAACCTTAAATGAATAATACTTTTGATAAATGGCTTAAATAAATTGTATTTCATAAATTATATGCAAAAGCAGGATATAAATTAATTGAGAAATATTAGAGTGTGCCGGTACACCGTGTGGCATTACTTACTCGGGTATACTGTACACGGGTAAGGGGTGTCACAGGTTCTATTTCTAAATCCCAGCAACCTATATTTGATATGGATAAGTGTGTTAAAGTATCTGGCAGTCTTAATAAGGGGAGGATGTATGGTTTTAGGTCTTCTGATATTACAAAATCTCAAATTCTCATATCATTTACATCTTAGTTATGCACATTAGTTGATATTAGGTCATCTTCTCAAACTATGGTACCCTTAGATCAAGTTTGCTAGCTAGAAAAATGAAACAAAATGAGGGCTGAGATACTTGAAGAGGTACAAAAGGGGTTTATGTCTATATATGGGAGTCAAAAAATAACATCTTCATAGCCAACCACTTTAGACTCTACACCTTCATAAGATAATATAGATGTTTGATTATGTTATTTATATTTGTATGTAGATATATTATTATGCATTTTGATTTTATAAATTTTATGGATTGTCCTGATAACTTTTAGGAATCACAAGAAAGTTATCAAAATTTAATGAAATTATTGCTAAATAATATCAAATTTGGGACAAAATTTGTGCTAGTTTTATTGAGATTTAGTAATGGGTTTAGTGACTGATTATATTGTTGCTAAATTAGCGACAGAAAAATGCCTTAGTATTATTGAGATTTAGCAATGGATATAGCAATAGAGGCATCTCTAAAAGTAGCAACGAAATTATGTGGTTACTAAGTTGTCGTTAACATTAGCGATGGATGCAAAAATTCCATTGCGAAAATTAGTGACAAGGGCATCAACTACAGATTTTGATTTGTCGCAAATTCGTCACTGAAGCCTTTAGTGATGAAAAATAAAGCATTAGCTATGAATTTTTCCATTGCAAATGTTTTTTTTTTTTTTTTTTATAATGGCTTATTTTATAGATTTTTATTAGATTATATAAATCTTCAAAGAAAATGTAGTTGTTTATATATGAGTACTATATATCCATAATTTGACTTCGAAATTAATGAACTATCAAATAGCAAGTTTAATTCATTATCAATGTCGTTTCAATAACCAAAAGTCCCACTCCAAATTATAGATTTCTATGTAATCCTTTGTTTAATGGTTTAATCTTAATAATTTTCCTTTTGTAATTTTCTTATCAATTATTTATTTTTTAAAATAAATATTACAATTTTTATTAGCAATTAATCTAGCCAAAAACCACAAGGACAAATAGGAATAATATGATAATGATATGACATTTAATTAATTTTCCAAATTAACCACTAAAATAGTAACGTTAAATTTATCAAAACTATTTTATAGCTATAAAGTCCTCCTCGTTGTTTTATTATTATTATTATTATTATTATTATTATTATTATTATTATTATTATGGCAATGAGAAATTTTCACTTTTAATAATTTTAAATTCAATTTTTTAAAGATAAATATAATTTTAAAATTAAATATTTGAGTTTGTATATTTGGAAACAATAAAAATGTCAATACATTCCCTTATGTTAAACACAAAACATAAAAGTTCGATAATCATATTATGAACTTGTTAAATTAACTAATTTGCTCTAATTTTTAGCTGTTCACAACACGAAGGGGGAGATGAAGAGGGAGATTAAGAGATAAAAAATGAATTATGAATTTGCTTTAAATTATAAAATTATATTTTGATACTTAATATTTTATATAAGTAATAAATAAACCCTTTTTTTTCAATAATTTTTTCAGAAAATATTTTTCCAAAGATAATATTGTCAAAAAAATATTTTTGTTGTTGTAATTATTAAATATTTGATTTTGAATTTCAATTTTAAGGTGAGATTGAGAGAGAAAAAGATGAATTGATGGTATTTTCAATTGAATTGTTTATTATTATTATTATTATTATTATTATTTGGGAGGTAAAGTATAAAGATGGAGGGATAAATTTTGGGGATCAAATTATAATAGCAGCAATAATAATTAAGTCTTAATTTCAAACTAATTGAGGATCAAATTGTAAAATGCTAAAAATTTGATATATTCCCTCTATAGGCATGTGTTGTATGTGGCCAAAATTTGTGTCAAAGTTTAGAATTTAATTAACCCAACTTTTATGTTTTGTGTTTAACTAAATATTGTTGTTAATTTCAAAAAGCAAATTGACCTTTAGACCTATTATGAAATAGGCATGCAATCACTCAACAATTAATCTATAAAATACTTGTTAAGCTAGTTAAATTTGATATTCCTAAAAAGAAAAAAACTAGTGAGATTTGTGTTTGCTAGTTTTACAACCACTGCAAGTGCATGGATCTCTAACAAGGAATAAAGTGATGAGTAAAGTATCGTTTCCATAAGGAATTATAGGCATAAGTACTAAACTACACGACAACTTTGACTATCTAAACTTTTGAAGGTTATAAGAGAGTAAATGCTGAATAACTATTGAAAACCAAAGAAAATAAATCTGAGAACTTAAAGGAAATTATAATTGGGTGACCAATCCTGGAATTTTAGATTTCCCACCTTAGATCTCCTCTCAAGGTATCTAAGGTGTATTTCAATTAGGCCTAAACCCTACTTGAGTAGTGATTAATCCTT
Source organism: Hevea brasiliensis (assembly GCF_030052815.1). Classification (NCBI taxonomy): domain Eukaryota; kingdom Viridiplantae; phylum Streptophyta; class Magnoliopsida; order Malpighiales; family Euphorbiaceae; genus Hevea; species Hevea brasiliensis. The sequence goes on from NC_079500.1 coordinate 88,485,993, forward strand.
ATCAAAATCCTTTAAGATCTATGATTAATTATGAAACTCCACAAAGGTCATCAGCCTATCTCTAGGTCAGATTTCCTAAGTTCAAACTCCTAATTTTTCAATATTAATCTTCACCTTTCATTTCTTCAATTAATATCTTAGATCATCACTCAGTGGGTACCAACATATAGCATGCATTAAGTATATAAGAGATTGAATCAAAGAATAAAACTCAATTCCATTAAATAAAACTCAATATTTATCCATAACAAAATTCAAGAATGCTATTTTCTAAATTCCAGAATTAAAGGAACTACTAACTCATGGTGAATTCGACAAGCATAATATGATGAAAATAAAAGAACATAAAATCAGTATAAAGAATAAAAACAAAAGAACTGAGAATAGATTCTGCAGCTATGGACTTGTGGAACTTTGGTTGAGAGATCTGTTCGTTGGCTTTGATGTAATCCTCTTTCAAGACAGCTAGGGTTTTTCAGAGTCTTCTCTCAATGCTCTTCCTTTTTTTTTTTTTTTTTTTCTTTTCCTTCAAAGATAGATGTTTCCCTTCAAGTTATCCTGTTTTTATGCTTTCTGTTGGCTACTATTTTATTAGATGTCTTAGGGTTAAGTTTTAAAGTTCCAAGAGCAATAAGAGTCCAATTGGTATGCCAAAATAGGAGTTAGAGTTAGGTTTAGAAATTACATAAAACATAGTACATGGCTCGTGTGTCATTATACGGCTTGGGGCGTGTAAGTTTCTGGAGCTGTTTTGGCCACTTTGCATGGAAGACATAATGTTACACGGGCCTTTGATGTTTACATGGATCAGATTACACGGCCCATGTACTGCGTAGATCCCTTTGCCACTTCAAGCCTTAATGACAGAATGTTACACGGGGCACTGGATGGTTACACGGGTCATATTACACGGCCCATGTACTAAGGGTTTTTTAGGACCCCTTCAATTTTTGCTAGATAAAAGGTTACACGGGTCTTGGACTGTGATTACAAGACTCGTGTAAGGTGTATCAGTAGCTTGCCCTACTTCTAAGTCCTCTCGAGCTTCCTTCTTTATTCTTATGCCTTGGATTTCCTTCAGAACACCTAAGAAAGTGCAGAAAACACAGATTTTAATGAAGATTAATGGAATTAATAAAAATTAATGAAACTAACAACTATGTATGCGATTATCTATCTAAATGCCATGAAATATTATACAATTATACTTAAAAATATCTATATAATACAAATGTATAAAATACCCCCAAACTCAAAATTTTGCTTGTCCTCAAGCAAAACAAAACCTTTTTGAGAAACATATAAGGAGACTTAGAAACATAACCAAATTTTCAATTTGCACATAATTGAACTCCTTCCAATCTTCATACCAATTTTCCACTTTCAAGGCATAAAGACCTCAATAATTGCCTGCTAGAACCTTACCCCCTTTATGGTGCTTTAACTAATTATTCCTTTATGCAAGGCCATTAATAAGTCACAAATAACTTGTTTTATCATGATGGACTTGAGAAACACTTACTCCCCTAAATTGCCTCTATTGTGGGCAATTGTGATGAAGTAACTCAATTCCAACTCCATAGGCATATCTCAATTTCCTATCTCCACTAATGTAGCATACATTTTTCAAAAGATCAAAACGTCTTTAAAAGAGTTGTAATGGGGCTAAAGGGATAATGACTTAGTTGCTAATGAAAAGTTTTTAGGGAATGCAAATATGAGGATAATGTTTATGCATAAAATACCAAGTATACTAAGTTTATATGAAAAGGTGGGACTTTTGGTTTTCCTAGTGTCAAGTATACTACCTTGATACTTATTTTGGGACTTTTTCTTTTGTGTAACACCCTCAGCATAGGTAGTCCGTAAGTTCTACTATTCCGACGACTAATGTTTGTCCGGACAGTCAGGATGTCTGGAACTATACTTAAATAATAGTGAGGAGACATAAAGTGATGGAATACATAGTAAGAAAATACAAGAAAAATTAAGAGAAAATAAAAGAAAGGAAATGCGACTAGATTAAATGAGCCAGAACCGTAGTGATGGGTGACCGTATCGGGAAGTCATTGCGTAGATAGTTGACGGCTCCAGGACCATGGGGAACCCCGAGAAATAATTTTTGGGATTTAATTAAAGGTCTACTGAGGTATAATTGACATTAAAAATGTCAAAGAAAATTTAGTTAATAAGCACAAATGAAAATGAAAATTAAAGAAATCGTCGGATCAGGGATTTAATCAATATTACCGAAAAAGTGTGATTATAACCCGAAGAGGGGCATTTTGCTCATTTAGCACCTAGAGTTGACTTTTGACCTAAATGTCCATTAAAAATGAGTGGTGTTAAATTTTGAAAATCTCATAAAAAAATGAAATTTCATGTGTAGTGTAATTAAAGGAAATATAGTGGGTCTAATTAGAAATACTAAAACTTGAATATTATAATAATTATATTAACTATTAGTGGGGTATAAAATCATAAGAGGACAGAATAATCCACTCACATTCATCATCTTCTTACCTCTCAAATGCCAAATTGCTCTCTTGCAAAGAACCTCCATTGAAGCTCTTCATGAAAGCTTTCACTCCTCTTCATTTTCAACATGGAATCACACATTCAATTCATTAAAGTCATCCCCACACCTTGGGAAGTTTATAGGCAGTAAAAAGGAAAGAAAAATATGGAAGTTTTACAAGCTTGGGAGAGTCTTGATTCAAGGTTAGTGCTTTTCTTCTTTCCTTCTTCTTTTAATCCTTGAAAATGACTTAAAATAAATAGAAATTGTAAGAAAATAAAAGGGATTCATGAACATAGGGAGTCACTGAAATTCGGCAGCCAAGAAATTCATGGGATTTTGATGTGTTTAAATGATGTAAATGAGTTTAAAGATGATGCTTGGTATGGGTATATGTATGGGAAGCAATAGAAATTGATTTGCATTGATCAATTATTGAGATTGAATTTGAAATTAGAGTTTGTGATTATAAATTGGGGATTTTGTCTTCTACTTGTGATTGACCAAATTGAGATGATTTTCTGCTTATAGAAGTGCCATGAATGCCATGTGTAGTTTGGGAGTTGGAGGAAATTGAATATTGGGAGTGCTTTCTTGTGCAGGTTGAGTTTTATTGATGACAGTATACATTTTGAGCCATAATTGACCTTATGTGAACCCAATTGGTATGAGGCCAATTGGAGGTGAAAATTGACCCAAAACACTCCATTTTCCATGTAGAAGTCATGTCCAAATTCTGCCTAAAAAGTGACCAAAAGTTTGCCCTAATCTGGATTGCCATTTAGTGAACCCAGAAAATGACTAAATGAACAATGTTTATTCATTTGGTCATATCTCACTGTAGACAGGTCTAAATGACCTGAATTTTATACCATTAGAAACCTTAGACATATGGCTACAACTTTTGTGAAGGACACAAAGTCCAAAAATGCCATTAACCAAGTAAAATTACTTGCCCAAATTGGGGTAGCAAAACTGTCCAGAACTAAAACAGCCCAAAATTGCTATACACATGCTATTTGACCAATTTTGGCAAAGAGGCCATAACTTGGTCCAAAGAGCTTCAAATGCCCTGAAATTAGTGCCAAAATTTCAATAAGACATAGACCTACAAGATTGATATTTTGACCATAACTCAGAAATCAAGAGAAATAGGTCAATTGGCTAGGCCAAATTAGTGCATAAATTTTGGAAATTTGCATAAGTGACCATTGAATCCAGAATAGATTTTTTTAAGCATATCTTTCACTAGAAATCTTCAATTGAAATGAGCCATACCATTATGGAAACCTAAGAAATAGATCTTTAACTTTTCGTTAGACATCTTCCTCAACTTATGAAAGTAAGAAGAATAAATATTGGGTCAAGGCTACTGTCCTAATTGAAATCCTATTGCTACAAGATACTTGAGTCCAGTCCAATAATGTGACTATAATTAATTTTACAAGACTTAAAAAATAGAAACTAGAAACTTTGAGTGATCATAAGACATAGGGCAACAAATCGTATGAAGAACATTAGGCCTAAATGTTACTACAAGCTGCCCAAATAAATTGGTTAAATTCAATACCAAAATTGCCTAGATAAGGAACCAGAATTTGCAACTGAACCAGTTATGGTTATTTGATCATAACTTGAGTTATACAAATCCAAATGACATGATTCAAAAGAAAAATAAAGACAAGACATAGAAAAACAACTTCCATGAAGGAAGTGGGGCCAAACAGTGGCCATAAATTGCTCAATTTGATATGCAAAGACAAGACAGTAAACTGAATCTAAAGAAAGGTTCTTGGAATAAATTATTGACTTATCCCTAATAAGTCACTACATGCTAAATTACATGAAATAGGTATGTGGGACCCACTTTTCCACTACAAGGTGACATAAAATCAGTTGATACATAAAATGTAAATTACCTAAATGGTTTGCTAAACATATAAGTCATATTAAAACACACTTGGAACCTATGTTTCCATCATATATGAAATAACAATACTATAAATATGTATAGTACATGACATAAAATAATGAGAGTGATAAATATATAAGTTATATGAATATATTCTTGGGACTCATGTTCCCATTATAAATAGCATGAATATGTAATTGGGACCTATGTTCCCATTATAATGACATGAAAATGGTATCAGAGCAAAGTAGGGACGGCGATAAATAATGCTTACAATTCCTAGGAACTCTCACGCATGAACTGTAGTGAAGCATGGCTCTCCGCCCAGGGGCTTGCAGGAATGGTGATACGTAACGCCTGCAAGTGCTCTGATAATTACCCTTATTTGCCACCAAAGACAGTGAATTATGGTATTAGATGCCATTGTGCATAATTGTATTTCTGGCTTTATGCCTGCCCGCTGACCTAGTGCCTAACAGTTGTATACAGGATATTATATGCCTGCTCGTTGGCCTAGTGCCTAACATGACAGTTGTATATAGGATAGAATATTCCCGTATATCTAGTCTTTATAGACTGTTATAGGTTACTTGGGCACAAATACACTGATATGACATGAAATACACTGATATGACATGAAAGACACTGACGTGATTTTAAAGACTCTGACATGAGTTTAAAAAAACAGAGAATAAAATAAATACACAGAAAAGATACTGCTAATTAATTTATTCTCAAAGTGCAGTAAAATATGCAAGTGACCTAGAATTGCAAAAGTTTACACAGAATTATTATTTATAATTATTTAGTTGAATTTCATTAAGATTATGCACCACTAAGCAATTTGCTTAGCACGTTAGATTTTCCATTGCGTAGGTATTGGAGACTAGACACAGCAGTCGCTATAGCAGCAGCCGCCATAGTAGTACTCTGATTACAGTTGTCCAGATCTGCTGTAGTCCAGAGCTCACCTCAATAGTGTTTATTTTGGTAGGGCCCAATGTAATTAGGGTTTTGTATTTTGGTTCATGTATAATGAAAGGTGTATAAATTTTGAACATTGTAAATAAATGTAATTTATATTTTGGGATTGTAAATAAGTTTGGAAATTTTTGTATATAACATTTCATATGTATGAAATGAATTTCATTTCTTGAAATGATATGATATGATTATATGAATGTATGATGATATACAAGAATATGAAAATATGAGACAGATATGAAATAGTTTTTAACAGGTAACTAGTGAAATCTGGCAAATGCTAATAAAACAGAAGAGGTTTTGCCCGGGTTTCCACAGAAATAAATTGTGATAAAATATATATATATATATATATATATATATATATATATATATATATATATATATATATATTTTACCACATGTTTTCTAATAAGTTTAAAATTAACAATGGATACGACAAGATAAGATAGGGTGCTCCGGCACCGAATATGGCACACCTTGCTTGGCTACACTGTAGATGGGTGAGGGGCGTTACATTTTCTCTCTTTCTTTCTCTTCTTCTCTTTTTTTTTTTTTTTTGAATCCCTTTTGTCCTCTCCCCCAAACTCATTGCTTTTGCTACATTAGAAAGGTAGAATTTTGATTTCAATTGCACACTTGCATTCTTTCTTGAGTTCTTTATCCTCTCTCCATATTTACTTTGGCACTTGGTATTTTTTTATATATATTAGGCTTCCTCAAAAGGGTAAGGCAAGTGTTTAGGCTAGGGGCTAGGTAAATAATTATAGATAAGCAATAAATTTTAAGGGATAAATATAAGCTTCAAGTTGGCTGCAAGGGGTATTTATTCTAATTAAGGATGGCTAAGGCTTAATGGGGTTATATCAAAGAATGCCTTAATCATCTCTTCATTAAGTGTATGCTTGGATTTCGCCTAGATAGGTCCAAGAGACATGTTTTAGAGTTGGTGAGGCATTTTTAGGCTTACTTGTATTTCAAAAATTTTCTCCTAATTTGCAAGTTCAATGTGATAGATTAATGACTATGAAGAGGTTTAACTAGTTTAACCCCACTTAGGTGATTTAGTTTTTCACAAACAACATACTGAAGCCTTTTTGCCTATCCAATTACATTCATTCCTCATTCCCATGGAGTCCAATTATTAGCTCATTAAATTTTTGGTTGTTATTCTAAGTAAAAGAAAAACCTTGCAAAAAAGTTCAATGTTTTCAAGATTGCCAAAATTTTCAAAATTTTCTAGATTTTGGATGCACAAGTATAATATGGATATAATTAAGCAATGAAATGTAATGTAATATATGAATGCATGAATGCAAGAATGCACCCCCAAGCTCAGAACTGATATTTTCCTCAATGGCAAACATAATATGCAAAAGTAAACATGTAACACCACTATTTGCATAGCCAGGTATATTTCACTATTCCGGTGACCAGTGTCAGTCTAGATAATTAAGGGGATTAGAACCACATCTAAGACAACTAGATAAGCCCTGAACACAAATAATTAGTAATTATCAATTAGTTAAGTATAAATAAGAAAAACAGAACATAAGAGGTTAAATGAGCCGAGAGTTACAGCGATGGGTGACCTTCTCGGGAAGGATTGCGAAGTCGATTTAAACTCAAATTTTGAATTGTAAAATGTGACGCTGCGGTCCTTAGGACTATTGCGAACACAGTGGAAAAAAGAAAATCACAAAAAAGAATTGTTAAGCCTGTCAGATAATTAGGTCAGGGATCCAGAAGAAATATTGAATTATTTGCAAACTGAGTCGAACCAGCGAGGGGCAATTTGGTCAATTGACCCCTAGAGCTGACTCCTGACCTAACTGTCAAATAACATCGGAGAAAAGAAAATTTCGAAATTGGAAATTAAATTAAAGAACTAATGGAAAAATAAATAACAAAAAAAAAGAAAAAGAAAAAGTGAAAAGTGATGACATCATACATGATGCAATAAACATTATAATTAAAAAATTAATTTTGGATAATTATGGTCTTCCTAAAGGATTAAAAATGCATAAAAGAAAGAAAAAAAAAAAAAACAAAAAGCCTCCTTCCTCATCCATTCTTGTCGTCCCTCTCCCTTGGTCTCTCTCTCATTTTTCTTTCTTAAAACCTCCATGGAAGCTTGACTCAAGCTTCATAAACCCTAATCTAGCCATAATTTCCCTAAGGTTTCTTAAGTAAATCTTGTCCTTGAACCTTGATTCACCTATTGATAACAAAAAGGAAGAAGAAAGGAAGAAGTTTTGAAGGGAAAAAAAATTATGCGTAAAGGTTAGTTGATTTCTCTTTTTGTATCTTTACATATATACTTAGATAACTTGATGGAGTGCTGATTTGTTGAAAAAGGAAATAAAATGATATGTTTAAGAACTATATGAAATTTGATCAGCTATGAGTGGTTAGGGTTTGGTGTGCTTTAACCTAATTGAATATGAATTCTAAGGTTAGTGAAGTTATATGTATGTTTAAAGTATTGAAATTGCATGAATTGAAACAATTGTGTAATTAGGGTTTGGACCTAGGGTTTTGGAAGACAAAAATTGGAGAATTGGTCAAATGATGTGTTTGACCTAGTTTGAGCTGAAAAATGGTCATTTGTGACCAATTGTGGTATGTTGGAAGTGTTGGAATTGAATGGAAATTCAAATTGCTTAGGGACATTCTACTGGCAACAGGACCAAGGTCCCTTTCAGGGACCAAAACTGAAAATTTACCAACCCAATTGGTGTGAGACCAATTAGAATGAAACTAGAAACAAAATGACACATTTTTCATTTAGGAATCATGCCCAAAAAGTGACTAAAACCTAGTGAACAAATTGACCAAATCCGGACTTAGGTATTCTACCCGGTACAAAAATGACTAAATGAATAGTATTTGTTCATTTGGCCATAACTTGGGCTAGGCAAGTCTAAATGACCTGCAATTTTACCAGTATAAAGTTGAGATATAGACCTAAAACTTTTATGAAGAACGTAAACCCAAATTATGCCCTTAACCAAGTCATTTAGCCACCCAAAATTGGTGACCTAAAACTGCCAGAACCAGTTTTGGTGTCCAAAAAATCTGGGTTAGGCTAATCTGGCAGCCATGATTCAAATGGCTATAACTTGAGCTACAAAACTCCAATTGGAGTGATTCAAAAAGGAGAATAAATTTAAGACAATAAGGAACAATTTCTATGAAGAAAACTTAGCCAAATTCTAATAGCAAAATGACCAATGGAACAGTGCAACATAGGACACCAAAACTGAAAATTTGCAAATTTGCCTAAAAGACTTAAAATTTGAGTAAACAACCAAAACCAACAAATTTAGTAACCAAAATGTGGTATTTGGATGAAATTGGAATTCCCATACCTATTAAGCATTAGAAAGTCAACAAATTGACTTAAATAGTGTAGTGAATAGTAACCCCGAAACACAAATTTTAAAGAACGCCAATTTTAGTATATTAAAGCTAGGTAAAAGTAAATTTGAATTTATTTTTAGATTTATGATAAGTTATGATACTGAAACACTGTGAAACTATGTGTTTCAGTTGAAAAGAATACCGAGAAAGAACCCGAAGGATCGAGTCAAGGCCAAGAGGTGATTCGTATAAGGTTTGTGCACAACATAGAATTTCTATAAATTTTCTTCTGCACATTGTTTTGAATAAATTAAAATATTGAATTGTGACACCATTTTCTTGAAATGTTTACTATGCTTTTAGTTTAAATTGTTGAAAGTTTAATTGTATATATTTGAAATGGTATCAAATGTTTAGTAAATTGTTAAGATAGTTTTGAAACCACAGTGTCATGACCATATATTTGAATACCTCACTAGCATGACTAGTGGGGGAAATCAGTTTTGAATTTTGATTCCTTCTCTGGCTAAAGTGTTGAGGTGTTTTCCAGTAGAAGAAGAAAAAGAATGGGTTCCCATATATTTGAGCTAGCTAGCCTTGTGATGTGACTTCTGCTTAGCCTCTGGCTACTGAGATGATATTTATTTCAAATGGCATGATATAACTCTGTGTTTTTATGAAATTTGTTTTGAGACTTTTGAAATGAAATTGTTTGGATTAAAATCTTATAAATCATGTTTTGAATTTATATTGCATGTTCAGTTTAATTTTTGAATAAATATGATTTGAATTCCGCATAAAAATTATTTTAGTATGTTGTGCACCACTGAGTCCTAGTACTCAGCGATGGTTGTTATTGCTATCACAGATATAGAGACTAGAGGAGCAGCAGAGTGAGCTGTTGAGGATTGAGGAGCCATCTTCCCTAAAGTTTTATCGGGTATATTTTATACCCTGATTGTAAAAATTATTTTGATGTATGTAAATATATGGACATGTAAAACTAGTCATGAACAGTTGTATAAAACTTGTAATAAATTTTAGTTTGGATTTTCCCCAATGTAAATTTGGGAATGATGTATGTAAATTGTTTTATCTTTAATGAACTATGAATAGAAGTATTTTGTTTTAATTTGAATGAAATTACTTAGTAGAATTTTTTATGGATGTTGAATTGATGAAGTTGATGAGATAAATTATTGGAAGTATTTTTCACAAGTATTTGAAGAACTGTTTTCTCAAAATACAGATAGCACTCTGCCAAAATTTTTATAAAATTTGCGAAAAAATAAAATGGGACAAAAATCTTAACTATTTTTCAATCTCTAATTAAATATTTTAATACCTATTAGAAAATGCTCACCACTTATAAAAGTAAGAAAATTGTTTTAAAATCCCTTGTAGGGTACTTAATGAGTTATCGGTAGGTGAAGCTCAGTAGTTTATTAGATATTCTACGGGATCATGTTATGCCTTACAGAGGGGTAAGGTGTGACAAAACAATAGTAAAAGAGCATAGTATTTATTAAGGGAATGGACATGTACATGCAGAGCAGAAGGTCATCAATTATGGACTTAGATAGCAATGTTGTGAGTAGAACTAAGGCCTATGCCTATATAGTATATAAAAAATGTCCTAATCTATAGTGCTATAACTAGAAACTCTCAGAAGGTGAGGAAGGGGCATATGCATCAAGGCATTCTAAAATCATATCTAGTTTGTTATGGGCTTTTTTATGACTGTTTTCCACTGCATGAAGCTTATCCTCAATAGTGGTCTCCAAGGCCCTCATTTGAGTGTCAAATGTGGTCTCTATCCTTTGGAGGTATGCAATCACAGGGTCTATAGGAGGTGGAGTGTAGGGAGGAACTCTGGTTGGCGAGCCTTGTAAAATTAGTTCTAGTTCCTCCTGTTGCTGCTATTGCTGTGCGCTAGAGGATTCTCATCGCTCTCTTCCTCCTGGTGCTACTCGGGGAATGACATTCCCTTCAGCATTAAAGAGAAGGCATTGACCTCCAACCTGCCTGCATATACTCATAGAAATGCAAATGGTCTAGTCAATTTTGGAGGCATCGGTGATCGAGCGCAGGCGGACATGTGCAGGCACAAACCCAAAGTGCACAGTAATGGTAGTGATGAGGCTACCTACTGTAATGTTTCTGGTGGCCTAGTGAGATATCCTCCAAAAATGGTTGCAAAAGAAGTAACCCATGCTGCATCGCTGTCCAATTACCATACACCATAGGAAAAAGAGCTCATGGGCATTTACAATGCCCAGACTATTACCTCAACCCACGAGGGTGTGAGTAGTGAATTTGTGCATGTACCACGGGGCAGGGCTTGTCAAACTAGTGGATTTTGATCTGCTGGAGTTGTAGACATCAGCATTTGGAGTAATGGATCACTAGAACTCCATATTGTTGTACACCAGCCTGTTTTGCGGATTTTCTAGTGTTATGTGCTATCGAAGCCAAAAATTACATTGAATTCATCCATGGTTAGGATACAGTCAACACCCAAAAGGCAAAACTCAATCCTCCCCCTATCAACTCTATTAGTGGCCTAAAAGGTGGCCAGAAAACTACCTAAGAATTTTAGAGTGGTGTCCCTGTGACACCCCTTACCCATTTACAGTGTAGTCGAGCAAGTTATGCTACTCAATGTGCTGGAGCACCAATTTATGTTTCTATTACAATTTATCCCTTTTTGATTTATTTATTTTCAATTTTGATAAATATGAATTTATCCATAAATTTTATAGAAAATCCAAAGATCAGTGTAAATTGGAAAAACGATTCATTGAACCTGTTTAAAAACACTTCCAAAATAATTTCCAAATCCAAACTCCATTATACACATTCAAGTCAATCTCAAAAATCTCAATCTCAAATCACAATACTATTTTCAAAACCTTTCTGTTCACTTCGTCACTTGAAGCATATTCACAAATAATTCTCAACATTTCATTTATCAACATACATTATGCAGAAAATCTCAATAATATGAAATTTCATATATTTACATTAATACATAATTACAGGAGTTTATAGTTACATTCCAAACTAATACAAAATGCAAAAAATACAAAAGGGCCACTTATAGTCCTAATGTCCTACCATATGTAGTGCAGATGTGAGGTGACTCTGGACCCCGGATGCAGCTCTGAAGGCTCACCCCGTCTGATGTCTGCTGGGCTCCCCAGCTAGGTCTCCAGTACCTGCGCGTGGCAAAAGCAACGCGCTAAGCAATTATGCTTAGTGGTGACAATATAAAATAAAATAAAATAGAATAAAATAATTATGCAGAATGTATAATTTCATTTTTGGGTAGACTTGATTTCTGGTATTATTTACAGTATTATTCACTTAAAATTTGGTAAGGTTTATTATTATTGCCCGAGTAACCCATACTAGTTGACTGGACTGGATAAATGGGTAAACTGGCACTGGGTACTAACTACCTCAGACCATCACATCATTGGTCACATTGTGTCTCCTGGTGTGCAACAGAACAGCTAATAAGCTGTAACAATTATCAGGGTTAAAACCCAAGTATATCAACTCAAATAACATAGCCAAAGGCTATTATTTCACAGAATGGCATGGGAAAGCCATGAAACACAGAATGGCATGAAGCCATATGCAGTACTGCTAACAGAACCCTATTGGTATGCCAAGCTATCCAAACCAATCTTGTTAGGTATGCTAGGGCATTTTACACTTTTGAGTTTTACAATTTTTGAATTTCAAGTTTTGGTGTTACTATTCACTTCATTAGTCAACCAAAATGTTGACTTTTGCATAGACAATAGGTACATTGGTTTTAATACTCCCAACATACCACATTTTGCATTTAAAATTTGTTGGTATTGGTTGCCAATACCATTTCTAAGCTTAATGTTAATTAAGCAGAATTTTCAATTTTCTTGCTTCATCTTTTCTGTTCCATTTGTCATTTTTGCAGTGGGAATTTGGCAAAATGATCAACATGAAAGTTGTTTCTTATTTTGTCTAGTTCAATTTCCTTTTTTGAATCACTCCATTTGGAGTTTTTTTAGCTCAAGTTATGGTCCAAAAACCACAACTGGCCAGATTGAAATTTTTCTGAACTGACCATATCTATAGTGCAGTGAACAGTAATTGCAACTCACTTGTTGGATAGGTTCTGGTCATAATTTGGGTTAGGTTTCTCATGAAAGTTGTTGGTCTACATCTCAGCTTATTGTTGGTAAAATTTTAGATCAATTGGACCTTTCTACATTGAGTTATTGCCAAATGAACAATCACTGTTCATTTGGTCATTCTGCAGAAATAGACTGCAGGTCACTCGGATTAAGGCAAGCTTTTGGTCTACTTGGTTTAGTTTTATGGGTATGGTTTCTTCACCAAAGCTGTGCCATTATGTGTCTAGTTTCATGTTCAATTGGCCTTGCACTAATTAAACCTCTACAATTCAAGTTATGGCTGCCCAAACCTACTGGACTCATGTCCAATTCTGCAGGTCACCAAGGGCTGCCACACTAATCTCAATTCCCACTACACAAACCACTTCATTTCTTGTTTACACATATCCAAATGGTCACTAATTGACCATTAAAACTCACTTTAACCATTACATGATCAAAGTCTCCATTTTATACCCAAACCCTAACCCATTCCATCTTAATTCATGCATTCACTTACCTTTCACCATTCTAAACAATGGGTTAGTGTTATGGGCAGCCACAATACCAAATTTATTCAAGGAAAACAATCAAAACCCTAATAGCTACTTAAAATGGGGGTTTACATAATTATCAATTTCATTTAAGTTTCTCTCATTTTCTAGCTCAATTTTTGTCCCTAAACATGCATTGCAAAAATAAAGCAAGGATTGGTCACTAACCTCTTTGGAACTAAGATTGGGTCTTGCAAAACTTCAATTTTTCTTCAAAATTTTACTGCCCAAAGCTTCAGCAAGATGAAAGAGCAAGTTTTTATATTGACAATTAGGGTTTTTGGTGAAAGAAAGCTAGGGAAAATCAAGCTTGAAAAAGCTTGTTCATGGAGGGTTAGGGAGGGAGAGTTGACATCAAGGAGAAGAAGAAGGAAGAGGTTCTCATTTTTTTTTCATTTTCAGCTCATTTAGTCTCTTTTATAGAAAGTTATGCCATGTGTCAAGACAAGATTGGTTGGGAGATTTTTAATGACATCATTATGATGTCATAAGTCCATTTTCCTTCATTTACTCTTCATTTCTTGTCTATTTAATTCCAATTAAATTATTTTATATTATATAAATTATTTATTTAACTGGATAAGTTGGCCCAAAAATCATCTCTGAAGACGAAATGACCAAAATGCCCTCCGTTTGGCTTAACGGGCCAAAATTGTCTGTACCGATTGAAAATTTTTTCTAAGTATTTTCTTGACATTCTAATGCCATAAGAATCTCAATGACCCTTCTCTGGAGTCCCAAAAATTATTTTATAATTTTTCCTAAATTTTTTTTCTTATTAATATTTGAGTTAATTTTTGGTTCCTTACTTTAGTTTAAATATTTTTCCAAACGTTCTAGCTGTCTGGACCGACACTGGTCATCGGAATAGTAGACTGTACGGACTAGCTAAAATGAGGATGTTACAGTCCCGATAGGTAGGGTAGCGCAACTGGGCGATTCAGGTCCACCCAATGTTGTCCAAAAGCATATCCACCTCTGTTTTCAACCCCAATGTTTCTAGCAATGTGGTGTTCATATATTTGGTGGAGGAGATTTTCCTATTGGCAAGCCTAGCACAAATATCTTAGTGTTCTGTGTTCTTGAATGGCTAGGCAATGGAGAATTTAGGTTATGGTGGTTGTTGTGGTTGAGGATGTGATTGTGGTTATGGTGGAGGTTCTTGGTGTGAGTCACGGCAGGTTCTTGTGCGCTGAGGTAAAGGTTGAGAAGGTGGGGGTGGTGAGTCTCTTCCTCCTTGAGAAAAAGAACCAACTCTGCCTACTGCTCTTTTTGTGGGTGCCATTGGAGAGGGAAATAGGAAATTCTAGGGTTAAGAGGAGAGAAATCAAAAGGGAGAAGGAAACTTATGAGAAACTCTTAGGAATGAAGGGGATTTATAGGGTTTGGTAACGGTTGAGAGCATTTAAATGGCAAAGATGGTGTTTGGAAGTGTTTTCTTACCTCTTCAGTGCATAATCTGTGATGATTTACATAGGCCCGTGTATCACTACACGACCCAACCCGTATAACATTTTGATTTTATTTTTTCTATTTTTGAGCAATATACGGGTCGTGTATTACTACACGGGGTATCCTATGTAACTTTCTGCCAAATTTCTCCTATGTCGTGCACCTTACATGGGGCCATGTGATGAGTAAAATAGGCCCGTGTAAGTTTTTGCCCTATGTTGACCCCATCAAGTTTTTGAGTTTTTTGGTTACACGGGTCATGTATTACTACACGGGGTATCCCCTGTAACTTTATGGAGTGCCTATTTCTATGAATTTTCTGAGTCCAGTATGTTACACGAGGCGAGTAACATTACACGGCTTGCCCCGTATAATTTTCTAGACAAAAATTTCTTTGCTTTTAAAGGTGTTTCTCATTTTAACCCTCTAGAAATTAATGCCAAAGTAAGAGAATTAGTATAAATAAAAGTTAGCAATTAAAATACTTCCCTGGTTTTTTGGTTTCCTCTCTTGCGTGGATTAGACTTGGTGTTTTCCTCTCCCCTTGTGCTTTTGTCTCAATTCATGCTCAATGTGAGGAGTGGGGTGCCTACAAAACAAAAAAAAATGGAAAAAAAAGGAAATTAAGTACAAATAAAATGTAAACGTCTTGGGTTGCCTTCCAAGGAGTGCTTGTATATAATCATTAGTTCGACTATTCTTCAGTTTATGGCTGTGTTAGAGGTGTGCTGTAAGATTGTGTGAATCCTTTCTTGATTGTGTCTCTCGAGAAGTATGGCTTTAATCTCTGCCCATTAACATTGAAGGTACCAGAGGTTTCGCTCCGTACTTCTACTACTCCATGTGGAAAGATTCGAGTAACCTTGAAGGGTTTTGATCGTCTTAACCTCAGCTTTCCTGGGAATACCTTCAGCCTTGAGTTAAATAGCAAGACAAGGTCTTCTTCCTTGATTTCTCTTCTGGTTATGCGCCTGTCATGCCAAGATTTGGTCTTGTCCTTGAAGATTTTGGCATTCTCATAAGCATCTTGCCTAATTTCTTCCAATTCATTAAGCTGTAAAAGCCTCTTTTCTCCAGCAGCTTTCAAATCAAAATTTAGGGTTTGAATTGCCCAATAGGCCCTATGTTCAAGCTTAACGTGGAGGTGGCATGATTTCCCATAAGCCAAATGAAAAGGAGTTGTTCCAATAAGAGTTTTGAATGCAGTGTCGTAGGCCCATAATGCATCATCTAATTTTAGGGACCAATCCTTCCATGAGCGGTTTGCTATTTTCTCAAGGATTTTCTTCAATTCCCTATTTGAAACTTTCACTTGACCACTGGTTTGAGGATGGTAAGGTGTTGCCACTTTATGAGTCACTCTGTATTTCTTTAATAATGTTTCAAATTGCTGATTACAGAAGTGAATTACTCCATTACTAATAATTGCCCTTGGTGTGCCACATCTTGTGAAAATATTCTTTTTGAGGAACTTAACGACCACTATGGCATTGTTTGTTGGTGTGTCTATTACCGCTACCTATTTGACACGTATTCGACACTAACCAAAATATACTTGTTGCCAAACGAAGATGGGAATGGACCCATAAAGTTTATTCCCCACACATTAAATAACTCTATTTCAAGTATACCATGCAGTGGCATCTCATTTCATCTTGAAATGTTTATGATCCTTTGGCATTGATCACATGTTAGCACAAAGTATCACACATCTTTGAATAAATTTGGCCAATAGAACCCTACTTGTAAGATCTTAGCTACTGTTCTAGTTGTACTAAAGTGTCCTCGATAGGGTGATTAGTGGTAGTGTTGTAGTATACTCTCTATTTTCTCCTCTGGTATGCATCTTCTTATGAGCCCATCGTAACATCTCTTGAATAGCAGAGGTTCCTCGCAGGTATAGTCCCTTACATCATGCAAAAATTTCTTTCTTTGCTGATAGGAAATGCTGGGTGGCAAAACCCTAATGGCAGCATGGTCTGTGTAGATGACAACTTTAGAGCCAGCCAAGTAGGACCTAAATTTGTCAACTGCAAACACAACGGCTAAAAATTCTTTTTAAGTGATTGCATAGTTGACTTGTGCACCATCAAGTATTTTGCTGGTAAGTAGATGGCATGAACTTTCTTATCTTTTCTTTGTCCAAGCACTGCCCCTACTGCGTAATCACTTGCATCGCAAATTATTTCAAAGGGCAGTTTCCAATTTGGTGATTGCATAATTAGTGCTGAAATTAGTGCTTCTTTTATCCTACAAAATGCAGCAAGGCAACTTTCATCAAAGTCAAAAGGAACATCTTTATTTAGCAAATTAGTTAATGGCTTAGCTATTTTGGAGAAATCTTTGATGAATCTTTTGTAGAAGCCAACATATCCTAAAAAGCTTTGCACTTCCTTGACTGATGAAGGTGGTGGGAATTTTTCAATAATCTCAATTTGATTCCTCACATCTTTGTAACACTTTAGATAAATTAGTTAAACATTCATCAAAGTTGGTTCCATAAATAGAAAAATCATTCGTAAAGACTTCCATTATATTTTTAATGTAATCAGAAAAAATAGTCATCATGCATCTTTGAAAAGTCATAAGTTATAAAGACCAAAAGGCTTTCTCCTATATGCAAAAGTTCCATAAGGGCTAGTAAATGTGGTCTTTTCTTGGTCCTCAAGGTGAATGGGAATTTGAAAAAATCCAGAATACCCATTTAGATAATAGAAATAAGAATGTTTCGCTAGCCTTTCTAACATTTGGTCAAGGAAAATGATCTTTCCTAGTGGCTCTATTTAATTTTCTATAGTCAATGCACATTCACTAACCAGTAACTATCCTAGTAGGTATCAACTCATTATTATCATTTTTTCTCATAGTTGTCCCACCCTTCTTAGGTACTACATGCATTGGACTGACCCATTTGCTATTAGATATTGGGTATATAATACCTGCACCTAATAACTTCAAATTTTCCTTCTTTACTACCTGTTTCATGTTAGGATTCAGTCTCCTTTGGTGTTCAATGGTAGGTCTACTGTTTTCTTCCATAGGTATTCTATACATACAAATGGAAGGGTTAATTTCGTTAAGATCTTCTATAGTGTACCCTATAGACTTGCTATGAGTCCTAAGCTTCCGTAAGAGCTTTTCTTCTTCTAAAGTATTCAGGCTAGCATTTAAAATAACAGGATGTTTAGAATTAAAGTCCAAGAATGCATACCTCAGTATAAAGGGAAAAGGCTTTAATTCTACCTGTTTTGCCTCTTCTTGTGGCTTATTTTAGGGTTGCTTTTCTTATAACTTTTCTACTAAAAGTGCTTGGGCCAAAGGTAAAGGTGGGTTAGCTTCAAAAAATTACGCGTATGCTGCAATTTCCTTGTTTTCGTTCTCTAATGTGTGGCCATGCACTATGCAAGCCTCAAGAGGGTCTTTAGGACATCTCTTTTAAAATTCTTCCTCAGCTAGCTTATCTATGATGTCAACCCTTAAACATTCATTAGAATCAAACTTGTGCTTTGTTGCTCGAAATAGGTTGAATTCCACTTCTTCATCTCCCCCTTTGAGAGTTAAGCACCCATTTTTAACATATATAACTGCTCCAGTGTTTGTTAAGAAAGGTCTTCCTAATAATATGGGGATTTAGACATTTTCCTCCATTTTTAGGACAATAAAATCTATAGGAATAAAAAATTTACCCACCTTGATAGGGATGCTTTCTAATATGCCAACTAGATATTTGACAGACCTGTCCGCCAATTGTAATGAGATAGTAGTTGGCCTTAGTTCTCCAACATTCAGCTTTTACCATATAGATAAGGGCATTAAGCTCAAATTGGCTCTAAGATTACAGAGGGCTTTGTCTATGTTCATGTTACCAATTAGGCACGGTATAGAGAAGCTTCCAGGATCTTTCAACTTTGGAGGCAACTTGTGTGACGCCCTTACCCGTCTACAGTGTAGCCGAGCAAGATGTGCCACACAGTGTGCCGGAGCACCAAATCATATTTCAATTCAATTTACCCTTTTTACTAATTTATTTATAATTTTTGATTAATCTAAATTTTTTCACAAATTTTATGGAAAATCCGGCAGAGTGCCGGCTGTAAATTAGAAAAACAGTTTTCTGAATCTATTAAAAACACTTCCAATAACATCATCACATTATTCTCAGTCAACCACCAATATATTCTCAGCAATTTCTCAATTGACTTCAGTATCTCAAAATTTAATTCAATTCATATTACAGTCAACTCAATGAGAATTGCTCACATTATTTATTACTGAACATAGTTCATAGATAATTACATCAAAAGCCAAATTACATGAACTTATAATATACATTATAGAAGTTTACAAAATACAAAATATTAAAATATCAAAAGTGGCCTAATGTCCTACCAAATGCACTGCAATGTGAGGTGACTCTGGATTCCGAAAGCAGATCTGAAGGCTCACCCTGTATGAGGCCTGCTGGACTCCCCAGCTATGTCTCCAGTACCTGCGCGTGGCAAAAATGATGCGCTAAGCAATTCTACTTAGTGGTGACAATATAAAATAAAATAACTAAAATAAAGTAAACATGCAGAATGTATATTTACATTTTTTATAGATTAAATTTCTGATATTTATTGCAGTATTGTTAGATTAAAATTTGGTAAAATTTATTATCATTGCCCGAGTAACCCATACTAGTCGTGTAACACCCTCCCTGTAGCAACTCCGTACATTCTACTGTTCCGGTGACCGGTGTCGGTTTGGACAGCTAGAACGTCCGGAAAAATATCTAAAGTAAAGTCATGAACCATAATTAACTCAAATATTAGTAAGCAAAATTTAGTAAAAATTTTAGAAATAAAATACAAACAAGTTAAACGAGCCGGTGCCCTACCGATGGGTAACCCAGAGGGAAGTTGCGGTTCTCGCAACTAGGAGCCCTAGACCCGAGAGAAAATTCATAAAATAATTTTTGAGACTCCAGAGAAGGGTCACTGAGATTCCTATGGCATTAGAATGCCAAGAAAATACCTAGAAAAATTTTTCAATCGGTACAGACAATTTTGACCCGTTAAGCCAAACGGAGGGCATTTTGGTCATTTTGCCTTCAGAGGTGATTTTTGACCTACTTGTCCAGTTGAGTAAATAATTAATATGACATAAAATATGAATAAACATTACTAGAAATTAAATTGAAAATGAGTAGTGAAGAAAAGAAAAGAAAATGAGGAAAAAGGCTTATTTATGACATCATGATGATGTCATTTAAAAGCTATAACCAATCATATTTAAACAACCTATTAACTAACAAATAAAAGAGACAAATTGAGACCAAAATAAATCAAAAAGCCAGCAGCCATCCCCTTCCCCAAAACCAGCCGAAATTCATACCCTAGCCCAACCTCCATTGACAACTTCAAGCAAGCTCCATTTCCCTCTTCATTTCACCATAAACCCTAGACACCTTCACAAAAATTTATCCTTGCACCTTGCATAACCTTTTGGCAGCCAAGAAAAGGAAAAGAAGTGAAGTTTTGAGCTTGGGAAAAATCTGCCTACAAAAGGTTAGTGCACATATGTATTTAAAACTCATTAATTCCATGTTAGAGATTTGTAATAGGTAAGAAATTGTGAAATAAATGAACCAAACTCATGTGTATGTCCACCATAGAATTCGGCAGCCTTAAGGAAGGAATGATTTTGATTTTTTTAATGGACTTAGAGTGGACTAGAAATGATGTTTAAGGTATATATCTACATGGATAATGAATTAGTGTGCTAACTAAAGCATCTTGTATGAATCATAATGTGAAGCTAGGGTTTTGGGAGTAAAATGTGAACTTGGCTTATGAAATTGTTAAAGAACATCCTAATGGTCAATTAGTTACCATTTGAGAAAATTTGACCATAATTTGGACAGAAATATAGCATGGCAAAGTGAATGAGTATGCTGCCTAGTGAGTGCAGCAGGATGGCTGTGATTCCAGCCCACTTGGACTGCCATATCTTTGGTTGTGTTGGTCCAATTGGTGTTTGGCAAATTGGACATGAAACTAGGCTTATAATGGCACATTTTTGCTGAAGAAACCATGCCCAAAAGACCAAAGCAAGAGGACCAAAAGTTGGCCCCAATCCGGATACCCTGCAACAGCACCTGCAGAAATGACCAAAAGAACAGTAACTGTTCATTTGGCCATAACTCACTGTAGATTTGGTCAATTGACCTGAAATTTTTACAGAAACAATTAAGACACAGACAAACAACTTTCATGAAGAAACCTACCCCAAATTATGACCAGAACCTAACACAAATGGCAGTCACAATCACTGTTCATGGTACTGTAAATTTGATAATTCTGCAGTTTTGGCAATCCGGCCAGCTGTGGTTTTTGGACCATATCTGGAGCTACAAAACTCCAAATGGAGGGATTCAAAAAAGGAAATTCAACTAGACAAAATAAGGAACAACTTTCATGTTTACCATTTCCTCAAATTCCCACTGCAACAGGGACCAATGGAACAGTAAAGTTGGGTCACAAAAACTGAAAATTCTGCTCTCTAGGTTTTAGGTTTGGAAATGGATTTAGGGGTTAATTCCAACAAGTTTTAAATGCAAAATGTGGTATGTTAGGAGTGTCACAACCAATATACCTATTTTCTATCCAAAAGTCAACATTTTTGTTGACCAATGGGGTGAATAGTGACACCAAAACTTGAAATTCACAAATTGAAGAATTTAAAAGTTTCAAATGCCCTAGTATACCTAACAAGATTGGTTTGGATAGTTTGGCATGCCAATAGGGTTCAGTTAGCAGTACTGCACATGGCAATATGCCATTCTGTGATTTTATGGCTTTTAACCATTCTGATCTTGTATTGAGATTTGGCCTTGTGCCTGATGTTATCACAGCTTGTTAGCTGTTCTGTTGCACACGGGGAGATGCATATGTGACCGATGGTGTGACGGCCCGAGGTACTTGATACCCAGTGCCAGTTTACCCGTTTATCCAGTCCAGTCATCTAGTGTAGGTTACTTGGGCAAACAAATGAATGAAAGTGGACAAAGTTACTGATATGCAAATTTAAAACAAATAAAACATATACATTAAACTACATATTTATTTTCTGCTATTTTCTTTTATTTTATTATTGCACCACTAAGCATTATTGCTTAGCGCGTTGCTTTTGCCACGCGTAGGTATTGGAGATACTGATCGTGAGCCCAGTAGACCGCAGACTGGGTGAGTCCATCCTGCAGTTCTGCACAGTGTCCGTGTCTCCTCACCACCTGCAGTGCATTGGTAGGGCAGTAGGTGTCATTTTGTCATTTTGTAACTAAATTTTTATTTTCTCATATGTATTTAGAATTATGTAATGTATTTTGATGTTCATGTAAATTATGAAAATTGTATTTATGAAAAAGTAAATATCTAATTGTGATTTATACTTGATTATCACATGTGATGGATGATTGAGAACTAAAATTGAAGAATGTTGTTGAGATTTTGATATTGGAGTTTGAGATGAATGAACATGGCTATTGGAAGTGTTTTTCACAGGTTCCGAAGAACTGTTTTCTCCATTTTTAGCCGGTACTCTGCCGGATTTTCTATAAAATTTTCGGAACCTCAAATAAATTGTAATTTCAATAAATGGCTTAAATGAACTATATTTCACAAGTTATATTCAAAACTATGATAAAAATTAATTAAGGTAAAATAGAGTGTGCCGGTACACCGTGTGACATATCTTACTCGGATATACTGTAGCCGTGTAAGGGGTGTCACATTTAGTGGTATCAGAGCACGGTTTAGGCATTTCTGGACTTAGATTCAGTCCATACCATGCATTGCATTTGTAAGAGTCGAGGTGACACTAATGCAGATCTGTTTGTCTTTCTTATTTTGAATAGGATATGGACCCTACATCTCAGAGGGCAGTTGAGGAGGAAGTGGAGAGTCATGCTCCACCTGCAGTAGCTGAGACTGGGGGTATGGGAGAACCTACTCCGCCAGCTCAAGCAGAGCCTGCTCAGCCTCCACAGGCCATGTTTCAGCAAATGGCCGAATTCTTCAGACAAATGGCCGGGGTAATGCCAGCACCACCACCACCACCTCCACAACCAAAATCGCATCTAGAAAAATTGTGAAAGTTTGGAGCAGTGGACTTCTTTGGCAAGAGAGAAGATGATTCTGTTGCAGCCGAGAATTGGTTGAACAGAACAGGCAGAGTCTTAAACAACTCCACTGCACTCCTGAACAAAACCTAGAGGCTGCCATATCTCTGTTGCAAGATGATGCCTATAAATGGTGGGACACGGTATCCAGTGAAGTGCAGCCAGAAGCTATAACTTGGGACTTCTTTCTCTCAGAATTCAAGAAGAAATATGTGGGTACTGTATACCTGGAAGAGAGAAGAAGAGAGTTTATTAATCTGAGGCAGAGACAGTTATCAGTGGCCGAGTATGAAAAGGAATTCGTCAGATTAAGCCGCTACGGAAGGGAGATAGTCCCTAATGAGGCTGAAAGGTGTAAGAGATTTGAAGAGGGACTAAATGACAACATAAAGATCATGATCACTGCCTTGGGAATTACCGACTTCACTAAGTTAGTGGAAGCTGCAATAAAGGTTGAAAAAGTAAGAATCAGTGAGCAGACTAGAAGGGATAGACAGCAGAAGAGGGGCCTAGGTCAGTCTAGTTCAGCTCCTGCATCTGGGAAGAGGTTCAAGGGTCCACCTGCACAGAGTTCGGGTCAGCCACACGGTCAGGGTCAGTCTCAGGGGCCCAGACCACAGTTTACCCCTAGGAGAGGTCAGTCCACACCATCAGTGGGCAGCTCTCCAGGGATGCGGTTCAGGGGACCAGCCCGGCATCTTACGTATGTCCACTATGCGAAGTGGCACAAGGGGAGTGTTGGAGAGTGATCGTGCTCGCTAAGGTGTGGGTCAACAGCATCGGTTGAGGAATCGTCCATGCAGAATCGCATACTGTTGCTCCAACACAAATAAGCAGACTGCTCTCGCACCACAAAGGGGTAGGAAATCGCAAATCGGCGTGGGACCATCACGAGAGGCTCGCATCGAGCAGCAGAGGGCGACAGCGGACCACTGCAAGAGCTTATACTATTAGAGCTCGGGAGGAGCAAGATGCCGGGCGTCATCGAGTGCGTTCTCCTCTACAATACACCTGTGCATGCATTGGTGGATCCAGGATCCACCCATTCATATATCTGCATCAACTTACCCGTAGAAAGGGGGATACTAGTAGGGGAGAGTGACCAAGACATTCTGGTCACTAATCCATTGGGCCACAGTGTGGTAGTGAACAAAGTGTACAAGGGTTGCCCGTTAAGGATTCAGGGGTATGAATTCTTGGCAAACCTGATTGAGTTGCCCTTCCACAAGTTTGACGTGATTTTGGGAATGGACTGGTTGTCACGTCATCAGGCAATAGTTGATTGCAAATTGAAGAGAATTTCTTTGAAAACTTCTGAGGGTAATGAGATCACAGTTGTGGGGGAAAGGACAGATTTCTTGTCCAATGTCGTCTCAGCCACAGTTGCAAGACGAATGATGAGAAAAGGCTGCGAAGCCTACCTAGCACATGTGGTGGATACTAGGCAGGCTAAGCCAAACCTGAGTGATATATCCACAGTAAAAGACTTCCCTGATGTGTTTCCTGAAGAATTGCCTGGTTTGCCACCAGAAAGGGAAGTTGAATTTGCTATTGAGACACTGCCGGGTACAGCACCCATTTCCATTGCTCCTTATAGGATGGCACCCACTGAATTGAGGGAGTTGAAAACTCAGTAGCAAGAGTTGCTTGATAATGGGTTTATACGCCCCAGTGTGTCACCATGGGGAGCTCCAGTACTGTTTGTAAAGAAAAAGGATGGGACTTTAAGGCTATGCATCGATTACCGGCAGTTGAATAAAGTGACTGTGAAGAATAAATATCCGTTGCCTAGAATTGATGATCTGTTTGATCAGTTGAAGGGAGCAGGAGTATTTTCAAAAATTGATCTCAGATCAGGGTATCATCAGTTGAGGGTGAAGGATGCAGATGTGCCAAAGACTGCATTCAGGACCCGATATGGGCATTATGAGTTTCTAGTGATGCCCTTTGGCCTAACAAATGCACCAGCGGCATTCATGGACCTTATGAACCGTATCTTCCATCCACACTTAGATCGGTTCGTAGTGGTCTTTATTGATGATATTTTGGTGTATTCCAAGACCAGGGAAGAACATGATGAACATTTGAGGATTGTTCTGCAAACCCTGAGAGAAAAGAAGCTGTATGCTAAGTTGTCCGAGTGTGACTTTTGATTGAATGAGATTGCATTCCTTGGACACATAGTGTCAGTTGATGGGATTAGGGTGGATCCCAAGAAAATAGAAGCAGTGATGGAATGGAAGCCTCCCAGAAATACAACTGAGGTCAGAAGCTTCTTGGGGCTAGCTGGGTATTACAGGAGATTTGTGAAGGGATTTTCGTTAATAGCTGCTCCAATGACCAAGCTGTTACACAAGAATGTCAGATTTGATTGGAATGACAAATGTCAGACCAGTTTTGAGAAGTTGAAGGCTATGTTGACAGAGGCACCAGTGTTAACACAGCCAGTGTCAGGAAAGGACTTCGTGGTCTATAGTGATGCCTCTCATAATGGGTTAGGGTGTGTATTGATGCAAGAGGGGAAGGTGGTCGCTTATGCTTCCAGGCAGCTAAGGCCACATGAACAGAATTACCCTACCCATGATCTAGAGCTTGCAGCAATTATCTTCGCACTGAAGATATGAAGGCATTACTTGTATGGTGAAAAGTGCTACATTTACACAGACCACAAGAGTCTGAAATACTTGCCAACCCAGAAGGAGCTCAACCTTAGACAGAAACGATGGATTGAGTTTCTGAAGGATTATGATTGTGTAATTGACTACCATCCTAGGAAGGCAAATGTAGTTGCTGATGCTTTGAGCAGAAAATCCATGACAGCTTTGAGATCATTGAATGCCCGTCTAACTTTGATTCAAGATGGAGCTATTTTGGCTGAGTTGCAAGTGAGGCCAAACCTGCTACAGCAGATTTTAGATGGGCAGAAAGTAGATGAGAAGCTAATGGCTAATATGAGAAAAATCTCAGAGGGAAAAGCAACTGATTATGGGGTGAAAGCAGATGGCTATCTGTATTACAAAGGAAGACTGTGTGTACCAGATAATGGGGAATTGAAGGCCAGTATTCTGAAAGAGGCACACACCAGTGTATATGCTATGCACCCAGGAAGTACAAAGATGTATCATGATCCAAGCTTGATGTATTGGTGGCACAGTATAAAGAAGGACATAGCTGACTATGTGACTAAATGCTTGACATGTCAGCATGTCAAGGCAGAACATCAAGTTCCATCAGGATTGCTACAGCCTATACGCATACCTGAATGGAAATGGGATCGGGTCACCATGGATTTTGTAAGTGGTCTCCCTCTCACCCAGAAGAAACATGACGCATCATGGGTGATAGTGGATAGATTGACGAAGTCAGCACACTTTCTGCGATTAGGGTGACTACTCACCGGAGAAGTTAGCGAGTGTATATCGCTGAGATAGTTAGACTGCATAGAATTCCACTTTCCATCATATCTAATCGAGACCCAAGGTTCACATCGAGATTTTGGAAGAAGTTGCATGAGTCCTTGGGTACACAACTCCACTTCAAAGATGACTTTCCATCCTCAGACGGATGGGCAATCAAAAAGAGTAATCCAGGTAAACAATTGAAACTAATGGAATTGATACAAATATTGAATTAAAATGATAACAATAACATGAAAAATATGTCAGGTCCTTGAGGATATGCTGACGAGTTGTGTCATTGAGTTTGAGGGAAGCTGGGATAGATACCTTCCACTGGCAGAATTTGCATACAACAATAGCTACCAAGCTAGCATCCAAATGGCCCCATATGAAGCACTGTATGGGAGAAAATGTAGAACTCGGTGTCTTTGGACTGAATTGGCGAACAAAGCGTGGGGCGGACACGGTGAAACAGACTGAGGAGAAAGTGAAACTAATCAAAGCCAATCTGAAGGTTGCCTCAGATAGACAGAAATCCTATGCCGACTTGAAGAGAAAAGAAATAGAATACACAGTTGGCGACAAAGTGTTCCTCAAGGTGTCACCGTGGAAGAAGGTATTGAGGTTTGGAAGAAAAGGTAAGTTAAGCCCTAGGTTCATTGGCCCATATGAAGTCATTGAACGTGTGGGTCCAGTGGCCTATAGGCTAGCTTTACCACCAGAGCTGGACAAGATCCACAATGTATTCCATGTGTCCATGCTCAGAAGATACCGCTCAGATCCTTCGCATGTCATCTCCAGGAAAGAAATTGAAATACAACCGGATTGGACATATGAAGAAGAACCTCTACGGATCCTGGCTCGGGAAGTGAAAGAATTGAGAAATAAGCAGATTCCACTGGTGAAAGTGCTTTTGAGGCACCACAACACCAAGGAGGCAACTTGCGAAAGTGAAGAGACGATGAGGCAGCAGTTCCCTCAACTGTTTGCATCAGGTAAATTTTGAGGACGAAATTTAAATTAGAGGGGAAGAGTTGTAACACCCTCCCTGTAGCAACTCCATACATTCTACTGTTCCGGTGACCGGTGTCGGTCTGGACAGCTAGAACGTCAGAAAAAATATCTAAACTAAAGTCAGGAACCATAATTAACTCAAATATTAGTAAGCAAAATTTAGTAAAAATTTTAGAAATAAAATACAAACAAGTTAAACGAGCCGATGCCCTAGCGATGGGTAACCCAGAGGGAAGTTGCGGTTCTCGCAACTAGGAGCCCTAGACCCGAGAGAAAATTCATAAAATAATTCTTGAGACTCCAGAGAAGGGTCACTGAGGTTCCTATGGCATTAGAATGCCAAGAAAATACCTAGAAAATTTTTTCAATCGGTACAGACAATTTTGACCCGTTAAGCCAAACGGAGGGCATTTTGGTCATTTCGCCTTCAGAGGTGATTTTTGGTAGACATGTCCAGTTGAGTAAATAATTAATACGACATAAAATATGAATAAACATTACTAGAAATTAAATTGAAAATGAGTAGTGAAGAAAAGAAAAGAAAATGAGGAAAAAGGCTTATTTATGACATTATGATGATGTCATTTAAAAGCTATAACCAATCATATTTAAACAACCTATTAACTAACAAATAAAAGAGACAAATTGAGACCAAAATAAATCAAAAAGCCAGCAGCCATCCCCTTCCCCAAAACCAGCCGAAATTCATACCCTAGCCCAACCTCCATTGACAACTTCAAGCAAGCTCCATTTCCCTCTTCATTTCACCATAAACCCTAGATACCTTTCACAAAAATTTATCCTTGCACCTTGCATAACCTTTTGGCAGCCAAGAAAAGGAAAAGAAGTGAAGTTTTGAGCTTGGGAAAAATCTGCCTACAAAAGGTTAGTGCACATATGTATTTAAAACTCATTAATTCCATGTTAGAGATTTGTAATAGGTAAGAAATTGTGAAATAAATGAACTAAACTCATGTGTATGTCCACCATAGAATTTGGCAGCCTTAAGGAAGGAATGATTTTGATTTTTTTGATGGACTTAGAGTGGACTAGAAATGATGTTTAAGGTATATATCTACATGGATAATGAATTAGTGTGCTAACTAAAGCATCTTGTATGAATCATAATGTGAAGCTAGGGTTTTGAGAGTAAAATGTGAACTTGGCTTATGAAATTATTAAAGAACATCCTAATGGTCAATTAGTGACCATTTGAGAAAATTTGACCATAATTTGGACAGAAATATAGCATGGCAAAGTGAATGAGTATGCTGCCTAGTGAGTGCAGCAGGGTGGCTGTGATTCCAGCCCACTTGGACTGCCATATCTTTGGCTGTGTTGGTCCAATTGGTGTTTGGCCAATTTGAAATGAAACTAGGCTTATAATGGCACATTTTTGCTGAAGAAATCATGCCCAAAAGACCAAAGCAAGAGGACCAAAAGTTGGCCCCAATCCGGATACCCTGCAACAGCACCTGCAGAAATGACCAAATGAACAGTAACTGTTCATTTGGCCATAACTCACTGTAGATATGGTCAATTGACCTGAAATTTTTACAGAAATAAGTTAAGACATAGAAAAACAACTTTCATGAAGAAACCTACCCCAAATTATGACCAGAACCTAACCCAAATGGCAGTCACAGTCACTATTCATGGTACTGTAGATTTGGTAATTCTGCAGTTTTGGCAATCCGGCCAGCTGTGGTTTTTGGACCATATCTGGAGCTACAAAACTCCAAATGGAGGGATTCAAAAAAGGAAATTCAACTAGACAAAATAAGGAACAACTTTCATGTTTACCATTTCCTCAAATTCCCACTGCAACAGGGCCCAATGGAACAGTAAAGTTGGGTCACAAAAACTGAAAATTCTGCTCTCTAGGTTTTAGGTTTGGAAATGGATTTAGGGGTTAATTCCAACAAGTTTTAAATGCAAAATGTGGTATGTTGGGAGTGTCACAACCAATATACCTATTTTCTATCCAAAAGTCAACTTTTTTGTTGACCAATGGGGTGAATAGTGACACCAAAACTTGAAATTCACAAATTGAAGAATTTAAAAGTTTCAAATGCCCTAGTATACCTAACAAGATTGGTTTGGATAGTTTGGCATGCCAATATGGTTCAGTTAGCAATACTGCACATGGCAATATGCCATTCTGTGATTTTATGGCTTTTAGCCTTTCTGACCTTGTATTGAGATTTGGCCTTGTGCCTGATGTTATCACAGCTTGTTAGCTGTTCTGTTGCACACCGGGAGATGCATATGTGACCGATGGTGTGACGGCCCGAGGTACTTGATACCCAGTGCCAGTTTACCCGTTTATCCAGTCCAGTCATCTAGTGTAGGTTACTTGGGCAAACAAATGAATGAAAGTGGACAAAGTTAATGATATAAAAATTCAAAACAAATAAAACATATACATTAAACTACATATTTATTTTCTGCTATTTTCTTTTATTTTATTATTGTACCACTAAGCATTATTGCTTAGCGCGTTGCTTTTGCCACGCGTAGGTACTGGAGATACTGATCGTGAGCCCAGTAGACCGCAGACTGGGTAAGTCCATCCTGCAGTTCTGCACAGTGTCCGTGTCACCTCACCACCTGCAGTGCATTGGTAAGGCACTAGGTGTCATTTTGTCATTTAGTAACTAAATTTTTATTTTCTCATATGTATTTAGAATTATGCAATGTATTTTGATGTTCATGTAAATTATGAAAATTGTATTTGTGAATGGAAAAGTAAATATCTAATTGTGATTTATACTTGATTATCACATGTGATGGATGATTGAGAACTGAAATTGAAGAATGTTGTTGAGATTTTGATATTGGAGTTTGAGATGATTGAACATGGCTATTGGAAGTGTTTTTCACAGGTTCCGAAGAACTGTTTTCTCCATTTTTAGCCGGCACTCTGCCGGATTTTCTATAAAATTTTCGGAACCTCAAATAAATTGTAATTTCAATAAATGGCTTAAATGAACTATATTTCACAAGTTATATTCAAAACTATGATAAAAATTAATTAAGGTAAAATAGAGTGTGCGGGTACACCGTGTGACATATCTTACTCGGATATACTGTAGCCGTGTAAGGGGTGTCACAAGTCGACTGGGCTGGATAAATGGGTAAACTGGCACTGGGTACTAAGTACCTCGGACCATCACACCATCGATCACATTGTGTCTCCCGGTGTGCAACAAAGCAGCTAACAAAGCTGTAATAATTATCAGGGATGAAACCCAAGTATAATATCTCAATCAACATAGCCAAAGGCTATTTTATTACGAAATGGCATGTGAGGCCATAAAACTCAAAATGGCATGAAGCCATATACAGTACTGCTAACAGAACCCTATTGGCATGCCAACCTATCCAAATCAATCTTGCTAGGTATACTAGGGCATATTACACTTTTAAGTTTCACAATTCTTGAAATTCAAGTTTTTGTGTTACTATTCAATTCATTAGTCAACAAAATGTTGACTTTTACATGGACAATAGGTATATTAGTTTTAATACTCCCAACATACCACATTTTGCATTCTAAAATTGTTGGTATTGGTTGCCAATACCATTTCTAAGCTTAATGTTAATTGTTCAAAATTTTCAATTTTCAAGCTTTGTGTTTTCTGTTCCATTAGTCATTTTTGCAGTGGGAATTTGGCAAAATGATCAACGTGAAAGTTGTTCCTTATTTTGTCTAGTTACATTTCCTTTTTTGAATCACTCCATTTGGAGTTTTATAACTCAAGTTATGGCCCATAAACCACAACTGGCCGGATTATAATTTTTCCAGAATTTCTGGACTGACTAAATCTACAATAATTTGAGCAGTGATTATAAGTCACTTTTTAAATATGTTGTGGTCATAATTTTGGTTAGGTTTCTTCATGAAAGTTGTAGGTCTATATCTCAGCTTATTGCTGGTAAAATTTCAGGTCAATTGGACCTTTCTACACTGAGTTATGACCAAATGACTAAATACTGTTCATTTAGTCAGTTTGCCCAGGCAGAATGCAGGTCACCCGGATTAGGGCAATCTTTAGATCAACTTGGTTTGGTTTTCTGGGCATGGTTTCTTCACCAAAGTTGTGCTATTATGTGTCTAGTTTCATATCCAATTAGCCTTGCACCAATTGAACCTCTACAACTCCAGTTATTGCTGCCCAAACCTGTTGGACTCATGCCCAGTCCTGCAGGTCACTAGGGGCAGCCACACCAAACTCAATTCTCACTACACAAACCACTTCATTTTTTATTCACACACAGCCAAATGGTCAATAATTGACCATTAAAACCTACTTCCATCATCACATGATCAAAGTCTCATTTTCATACCAAACCCTAACTCAACTATCTCAAACCATGCATTATACCTTACATTTCATTACTCCACTTAAGAGATTCATATTAAGGGCAGCCATACTACTATTTTAGCTCCATAAAAATCATCACAATCTGACCCCAACCAAGGCTGCTGAAAATATGGGATGGGCATACATATGGTATTTAATAAATTTCTTTATAATTTGCACTCATTCATAGTCCTTTAACATGAATTTAAAGAGAAAATCAAGGTTAGGTCACAAACCTCTAATGGAGTGAAATTTCCAACTTGCTAGGGTTCTTGTTTTTCTTTTCTTTTTACTCCCAAAAGACTCACCGAGATGTAAGAACTATTTTTTGTGTTGGGAATATAGGGTTTAGTTGGGTAAAAGCTATGGAAATCAAGCTTTAAAAAGCTTGATAATGGTGGCCATGGAGAGGTGGGAAACGGCAAGAAGAAGAAGCAAGAGTGTTCTAATTTTTTTTCTTTTGTTTTCTGCCCATTAGCTCTTTTTAAACATATTAGTGCCATGTGTCAACATGTGATTGGGTGGGAGAATTTTAATGACATCATTATAATGTCAAAATTCCAATTTCTTTCATTTTCTATCCTTTTCTTGTCTATTTAATTTCAATTAAATTTTTAACAATATTTATTCACATTTTATGTCATATAAATTATTTACATAAATGGACAAGTCGGTCAAAAATTATCTTTGAAGACGAAATGACCAAAATGCCCTCCGTTTGGCTTAACGAGCCAAAATTGTCTGTACCAATTGAAAAAAATTTTTAAGCATTTTCTTGGCATTATAATTCCATAAGAACCTCAATGACCCTTCTTTGGAGTCCCAAAAATTATTTTATAATTTTTCCCCTGGGTCTAGGATTGTTAACGGCCTTTACCGTCACTAGGCCTTTGAGTTACTCATCACTAGGCCTTCGAGTTACTCATCACTAGGCCTTCGGCTCGTTTAACCTTAGTGTATTTCGTTCCTATAAAGTTTTCCTTGATTGTTATGAGTATTATTTAATTTCTTTATAACTCCTCACTCTTGTCTATTTTAAAATTTCAAAGATTCTAGCTGCCCGGACCAACATTAGTCACCGGAACAGTAGATTGTACGGACTAGCTAAAGTGAGAATGTTATAACTCTTCCCCTCTAATAAAAATTTCGTCCTCGAAATTTACCTGACGCAAATAGTTGAGGGAACTATTGCCTCATTGTCTCTTCACTTTCCCAAGTTGCCTCTTTAGTGTTGTGGTGCCTCCAAAGCACTTTCACCAGTGGAATTTGTTTATTTCTCAGTTCCTTCACTTCCTGAGCTAGGATTTGTATAGGTTCTTCTGTATATGTCAAGTCCGGTTGGATTTCAATCTCTTCCATGGAGATGACATGTGAAGGGTCTGAGTGATATCTTCTTAACATAGAAACATGGAATACATTATGGATCTTATCCAGTTCTGATGGTAAAGCTAGCTGATAGGCCACTGGTCCCACACGTTCAATAACTTCATATGGGCTAATGAACCTTGGGCTTAACTTACCCTTTCTTCCAAACCTCAGTACTTTCTTCTACAGTGAGACTTTGAGAAACACTTTATCGCCAACTGCATACTCTATCTCTTTACTCTTCAAGTCGGCATAAGATTTCTGTCTATCTGAGGCAATCTTCAAGTTAGCTTTGATTATCTTCACTTTCTCCTCAGTCTGTTTCACCAAGTCTGGTCCTACCAGCTTATCTTCACCCAATTCAGTCCAACACATTGGAGTTCTACATTTCCTCCCATATAGTGCTTCATACAGAGCCATTTGAATGCTAGCTTGGTAGCTATTGTTATATGCGAATTCTGCTAGTGGGAGATATCTATCCCAACTCCCCTCAAACTCAATGACACAACTCCTCAGCATATCCTCCAGGATCTATTACATAATTCATATTGTTACTATCATTTCAATTTATTATTTGTGAAAATTCAATTAGTTCTTAGGTTTACCTGGATTACTCGTTCTGACTGTCCATCCATTTGGGGATGAAAAGCCGTGCTAAAATGGAGTTGTGTGCCCAAGGCTTCTTATAACTTTTTCCAGAATCTCGATGTAAACCTTGGGTCTCTATCAGATATGATGGAAAGTGGGATTCCATGCAGTCTAACTATCTCACTGATATATAATTCTGCTAACTTCTCCAGTGAGTAGTCAGTCCTAACTAGCAGAAAATGTGCTGACTTCGTCAATCTATCCACTATCACCCATACTGCATCATGCTTCTTCTGGGTGAGAGGTAGACCACTAACAAAATTCATAGTGACTCGGTCCCATTTCCATTCAGGTATGCTTATAGGCTATAGCAATCCTGATGGAACTTGATATTCTGCTTTAACTTGCTGACATGTCAAACACTTAGTCACATAGTCAGCTATATCCTTCTTCATACCAGGCCACCAATAATGAGGCTTCAAATCATTATACATTTTTGTACTTCCTGGGTGCATAGCATAAACACTAGTGTGTGCTTCTTTCAGAATACTAGTCTTCAGTTCCCCATCATTTGGTACACACACTCTTCCTCTGTAGTACAGACACCCATTTGCTTTCACCTCATATTCCGTTTCCTTTCCCTCTGGAATTTTACCCAGAATGGCCATTAATTTTTCATCTGCCCTCTGCCCATTTTGTATCTACTGTAGCAGGTTTGGCCTCACTTGTAACTCAGCCAAAATAGCTACATCTTGAGCTAAGGACAGACAGGCATTTAGTGATCTTAAAGTTGTGATGGACTTCCTGCTTAAAGCATTAGCAATGTCGACACCATATTTTGGCCGATCCTTGAAACCAATAAACTTTGAAGCCGATCCCCAACACATAGTCTCCCCCTTGCCAAATAACCACATTTCCGATCTCTCCTCAAAAGGAATCTAGTCAATACTAAGTCTCCATATCACCTAAAGCCTCACTGATCTCTCAAACTAATTGTCAAATCCCCTTACCAGTCAATTACATTCCCGATCTCTCTTGTCAAACGAAATTGAACCAACACTAGATCTTTATGTCACCAGTTTTATTGCCGATCTCCCTTTTAAAAGTTTAGGAATAATCAAGTTAAGGTTCCAATCCGATTTAATGATGATTCCGATCTTAAGTATCCAAATTAAATTTCCAATTTTAATCGAGTCCCGTTTAGCGTTGGTTCCCAGCCGATCTCATGCTTATTGTGTTTTCCGACCTCTTACACTTAGATTAATAATCACTTTTAGATGTTGTTCTAATACGCTCAGACAATCAAGTGCTTATGCAATTTAGAGACTTTCCGATCACATCCAATAATTGAACAAAAAGGGAATTTCATTTCATTTCATATTAAAATTTATACAGGTCATTCGGCTGGGGGTGATCCCCCAGCCTGATCTACATTTTGTTCGCTCCCTCTCTCACCTTCAGCCTCCTCCTCGCTTTCCTCTTCGTTTTGGGGAGCCAGGTTCGACCATCCAGGAGAAGTCCTCCTCAGGATAATGCTTCTTGAGCTTGGCCAAGAGATCCCTGTGAGCATTCACATAAGCACCGGCCTCCCTTGTCACCGCCTCTTCTTCTTTCGCTTTGAGCTCCTCAATGAGGTGAGCAACTTCACCGGCCCGGAGCACCTGAACTTCTTCAAGAACATGAGCTCGCTCGGCTAGAACATGAGCTTGCTCGGCCAGCTTATCCTCGTAGAACTTCATCCGCCCCTCAATTTCAGATATGTAGTTCTGAGCGGATGAGAGTTGGGATCGGAGGGAAGCCACTTCATGACCCATCTTCTCGACCTCCTTACCCAGGCGGTGAGCCTTCTCCCGGACAATGTGCTGGTTCACTAAGCACTCCACGTTCAGGCTCATAGATCGGGTCAGGATGTCATCAAGATTGTCCGGGGACAACCTATCCCGATCCTGCCGAAGGCAGATGGAGGACCCCAAGACCTTAGCAAAACCCGGGTTCTCTCGAACTGTGCGGTTCTTCTCCAGTGAGTGGATCAAGATTTGAGCACCGCGGGAAAGGGTCCTTACAGGAGGTTGGGAAGGACCCCCTTTCGCACTCGAAGCGACTGGAGGAGGTGGAGGCGGCTCCTTTTGGCGAGGAGGAGATCGGACCACTTCTATGACCGGCGGTCCCGAGGGTTGAGACGAGCCTCCTTGTATATCCCCGGGATCATGACTGGGCATTTGAAGCAGCTCGGAACGCTTCATCTCTCGCACTTTCCGAGAGACCTCCCTCTTCCGCTTTCGGCTCTCCTTGGAAGCTTCGCCGCTTTTCATACCTGCACAAAGAAGAGGTCAGTGAGATCGCTAAGGTCCAAAGATCTGAGATATAGAAAATACCGATGCCGAGGTCAGAGAGCTGAAGCCCGCGATCTTCGCCAGTGATCAACTCCATTGTCCAGTGATGTAGTTCGATAGTCACTGCATCCAAACAAGAGAACTTCTCTCTGGCCGCCTGATCATTTAGCTTCATCACCATCAGGCCTTTTTCCCTATTTAGGGTGATGCGCTTCGGAAGTAAGGGGGCCTGGTGCAGCCAGCTGCGAGGGAAGCCCTCAAAACCGTTCGGAATTTTGCTCCTCAGAATGAAGAAGTGATTCTTCTAATTCTTCAGGGAGGAGGGCAGATCGGTAAAAAGCCCGTAATGTGGCTTCGCCTGGAAGAACCAATACTCGTCGTCCTTTCAACGAGTTAATCTATGTAGTTCGGCGAATACCTTAGCTGTAGGACGGAGTCCCTTAGCTCGGCAGAGGCCTCTGAAGGCTACTAGGATCCGCCACGAGTTCGGGTGAACTTGGGTGATGCACACTTGGTGAAATTTTAAAACTTCCTTGAAGAAGTCATCAAGGGGGAACCGCAGCCCGGCCTTTAATTGTTCTTCGTATACCATGATCATATCGTTCTCCTCGAAGAAGTGATCGGCACGAAGATCGCCGTGACACTTAATCAGCTCATATGAATCGGTAAGATGTTATACTCTGGTGAGCAGTGTAGGTCGGTTTCTTGCAGGATTGATGGCAGCTCGTCCATGGGAAGATTTTTTCTCCCTGAAGAATGTAAATGCCTTGACGGTGCTGCTTGCCCCTGAGCTGGAACGGAGACCCTAGGAGGTTCAGGTCGCACGCTTGGTCCGACCACCTCCACTTCATCAGACGACCACGAGATCTGAACCGAAGGGGGCCTTGCCACTCTCTAGCCCTCGGCGCCGCTCATTTTCAAAGGAAATAGAGAATTTAAACTAAAAGAAGGATCAAAACCCTTACTGGAGCTTGATCGGTGTCGGAAGAACTTGAAAAATCGAGAGAATTTTGGAATCGCTTGCGGGATGCTAAAAATGACATAAGAGAGCAACTGGCTGACCTATCCCCTATTTATACCCGTCTGAGCATTTAATGCTCACAGTGTTCCAGGCGGTGCATCGGTTAGCTTTTTCTGACACGTCTCACGAATATTCCAGAAATTCCATAATAAAGAAGATCGGCTAGTTACAGATCGGTGAATTAAGGCAGATCGGTTGAAGGTTGTTCAGTTAAGAACCGGATCGGATAAACACATCAGAGATCGGAAAATAGTCAATGCAATAATAATAAAAATGATAGTTGTCAAAATAAAATTTTATTTTCCAAAAGGTCGGATTACATCATTTGGGCGATCTCTAGAGATCGGATTACATCAAAAAGACGAATTACATCATTTGGGCGATCTCTAGAGATCGGATTACATTAAAAGTCAAATTACATCATTTGGGCAATCTCTAGAGATCAGCAGTACATCCCATCTAATAAAGACCTATGTCAAAGCCTAGTCTCGTGGCTGAATCAAAAGATGTGTTAGATCAGCCATCGACATCGAACAGATGTACAGCTCAGATGGGGGGATTATGACTCTCATGAGGATGAGAGAGGTCGTCATTAATGTTATTGCTCGGAACCTAGCCGCTTTCGGGACACCCAATGTGGTGAGAAGCCGAATGAACTTCAAGGGGCAGTCACCGATATTAAGGGGAATATTAGCAGTCTTCTCGCCCGAAATTAGTTCGCCGATTATATCGATCGAACGATTCGAGATCGACACGATCGAAGTCCTAGATCCAGGTCGGCAAATTAGTCCGGTTCTTTCACTATCATCAAATGGGGTTATCATAATTCTTCGATCACTGGGATCGTAAATTTTCAGTCGAGGAATAAAGAGGACCATCGAGAAAATATCAAAAGCCACTATCATGGCCGGGACTATTGCCGGAGCAGTTAGAACAGGAAATGTGAGAAGGAAGAGGAGAAAATCAAATGCCCCCTCCCGGTTAAAGGTATATATATAGGGAAAATCTGAGCATTTATTGCAAGCAGAAAACGAAGCAGATGCCTCGAAAATCGA
Source organism: Hevea brasiliensis (assembly GCF_030052815.1). Taxonomy (NCBI): domain Eukaryota; kingdom Viridiplantae; phylum Streptophyta; class Magnoliopsida; order Malpighiales; family Euphorbiaceae; genus Hevea; species Hevea brasiliensis. The sequence continues at coordinate 88,524,241 of NC_079500.1, forward strand.
AGGAATAAATGCTTTGACTGAACTGGACCGGATGAAGGAGAAGATCGGAGTTGGAGAGGTCGGAAGAGGGGAGCCCAGCATAAGAGAGCGAAAAAGGATCGTATTAGAAAGATCGGAAAGGAGGGGAGGTCGGAAAACAGAGGGAATAAGACAACTTTCACTAACTGTTGTCATAATCAGAGTCGAGGTAGTTAAAGCGCTGCAGACGAAATCCCTACCGCATGCCCCAGAATCGCCCGCACTACTGACATGTGCCAGAGTATGTCATGATAGTGCTGTACATCCCAATCTCTACCATTGATCTCACTTGTAAGGACGAGCCTGGAGCCCTTGGATCAAAGAAGAAGACGACAAGACCAGCGCCTTTCACTCCCAGCCCTCGGATCGCCCTTGACAAAGAAATTTTGGGTCATCAGATTAGAAGAGAGAAAGGACAAATATTCTGAAATGGATTTCAGCCATTCGTTCTGATTCTCTTTAATTCCTGAGCCTCAGATCATGTCCTTTAAAATCCTAACCTTCCATCTCCCTCAAAATAAATCCTGACCCTTCATGAAGAGCACCCGGTTCCTATAAATACCTGCATGAAAACTGTTCAAGGAGGACCAAAAAAAGGGTAGTGACTATAGCGGAAGGACTCTGAAACTTAATTCACTTCGTTACTCTGCTATTTTTGAGCTTTCATAAGAAAAACTTTTGAAACCAGTTTTCTAAAGTATTTTCTTGCAAAGGGATTTTTGAATACTGAAACTCTCCATTTTCAGGTCGTTCATTATCCTGTGACACTCTCACTTTCTGTCTTTGTTATCTTTATTTCCGCTCCCGTTGTTCAAGCTCAACTTCATTCAAACTCGGTTATTATTTTGATCTAACTGCATTTTAACAAAGTATCCTTCATTTCAAGGCGAACCTTAGTCCTCAGGCTATCAGCTCGCAGTCCTATTACGTTTTGTGATTTTGTAGTTAGTTCAATAGATTCAGCTCTCTACAGGTGAGTGTTTATGTCACTGCTTTATCAAGTGCTCGTTTTTATTTTACGTATTTTCTTTATTTTTATGTTTGTAATTTTCACCAAGTTTATATTGCGTTAAAAAAAAAACGTAAAGAAGGTTATTCTCGAGTTCACTTCTTGTTAATCAGTCCATTCTTTTTGTTAATCTTTGTTACTTCTAAATACAAGTGTTCTAATCTCTAGTAGCGTATAAATGGTTGGATAAAATGTAGGTAACTGTATCTTAAGAGTCTCTTTAAAATAATAAAAGTTCTGAATAATAAGTCAGGAAAATAGTAAGGTCGAATCACTAGAATAACACAAAAGACGATTGGGTAAGACGTCACAAGGCAGAGTAAAACCAAACCTTACATAAGCAAATGGGACAGATCGGTATCGATTGCCAAAAGGTGCTGTTAAGGCGACTACCTAGGAGGTCGGTAAATTTCGGTCTGTACCCCCTGTCAAGTCATGGGGTACCAATGAGTTAAAAGAAGCCTTATTCCGATCCCCGACATCTTTGAATGCCATAACCCTTAGTTTTAGGCTCTTGTGATGTGTAGCTGTAATCAAATTTCGAGAGATCGAAAAAGTCCTTATCCGACTCCTATTAAAATAAAAGAGATCAGCGGAAAGTTCTTATCCGATTCTCAACCAAAATTTTAACAAATATTTAAAAGAGATCGGAGGAGAGTTCTTATCCGATTCTCAACCAAAATTTTAGCAAACATTTAAAAGAGATCGGAGGAGAGTTCTTATCCGATCCTCAATCCATAATTTTAATAAATATTTAAAAGAGATCGGAAGAGAGTTCTTATCCGATTCTCAATCCAAAAAAATTCTAATTTTAACCTAAAAGAGATCGGAGGAGAGTTCTTATCTGATCTCCAATCGAAATTTTAATTTAAAAGAGATCGGAGGAGAGTTCTTATCCGATTCTCAAATCAAATTCTAACAAATATGCAAAATGACCCCTTAAACAAAACTGATACGCAACAGTAACTCATTAAGGGTCGACTCATTTATTTATGTATCTGGGTAACCCGAATTGGTGAAAAATCAAATATTCCCTTTTTACCAAGAGGATTAACATCTCTGTTCGAACCTCCTAACTATCGATTCTAGTTTATAAAGAGCTTGAAGTTAAATCTGCTAACCCTCATTGAGGGACGAGGTGGGGTGCCTAACACCTTCCCCACCCGTTCACGGACCCCGAACCTAGAATCTCTGTTTTTGAAGTGGTTTCATTTTAATTTATTTTCGCAAATGGTTTTCTTTAATTTCCCTCAAAATTAAAGTGGCGACTCCTCACTCTTTCCCACTTCGGTGAGTGTTCGTCCAGGCGATCGCAAAACCCTTTGCGACAAGCAACTACATTTGCCTTCCCAGGATGATAATCTATCACACAATCATAGTCCTTTAGGAACTCAATCCATCGCCTCTGTCTAAGATTGAGCTCCTTCTGGGTTGGCAAATATTTTAGACTCTTGTGGTCTGTATAGATGTAGCATTTTTCACCATATAAATAATGCCTCCATATCCTCAGTGCGAAGATAATTACTGCTAACTCTAGGTCATGAGTAGGGTAGTTCTGTTCATGTGGCCTTAACTGCCTGGAAGCATAGGCAACCACTTTCCCCTCTTTCATCAATACACACCCTAGCCCATTATGTGAGGCATCATTGTAGACCACAAAGTCTTTTCCCGACACTGGCTGCATTAACACTGGTGCTTCTGTCAACATAGCCTTTAGCCTCTCAAAACTGGCTTGGCACTTGTCGTTCCAGCCAAATTTTACATTCTTGTATAACAACTTGGTCATTGGAGCAGCTATAAGAGAAAACCATTCCCAAATCTTCTATAATACCCAGCTAGCCCCAAGAAACTTCTGACCTCAGTTGTATTTCTAGGAGGCTTCCATTTCATCACTGCTTCTATCTTTTTGGGATCCACTCTAATCCCCCCAGCTGATACTATGTGTCTAAGAAAGGAGATTTCACTCATCCAGAAGTCACATTTGGATAACTTAGCATGCAGTTTCTTTTCTCACAGGGTTTGCAGAACAATCTTCAAATGTTCATCATGTTCTTCCCTGGTCTTGGAATATACCAGAATATCATCAATAAAGACCACTACAAACCGATCTAAATATGGATGAAAGATACGGTTCATAAGGTCCATAAATGTTGATGGTGCATTTGTTAACCCAAACGGCATCACTAAACATTCATAATGCCCATACTGGGTTCTGAATGCAGTTTTTGACACATCTGCATACTTTACCCTCAACTGATGATACCCTGATCTGAGATCAATTTTTGAAAATACACCGGCTCCCTTCAACTTATCAAATAGATCGTCAATTCTAGGCAATGGATATTTATTCTTCACAGTTAATTTGTTCAACTGCCAGTAATCAATACACAATCTCAAGGTTCCATCCTTCTTCTTTACAAATAGCACCGGAGCTCTCCATGGTGACACACTGGGCCATATAAACCCCTTATCGAGTAACTTCTGCAACTGAATTTTCAACTCCTTCAATTCAGCGGGTGCCGTCCTATAAGGGGTAATAGAAATTGGTGCTGTACCCGGCATTACCTTAATAGCAAACTCGACTTCCCTTTCTATTGGTTAACCAGGCAATTCTTCAGGAAATACATCTGGGAAGTCTCTTACTGTGGGTATATCGCATAGGTTTGGCTTAGCCTGCATAGTATCAACCACGTGTGCTATGTAAGCTTCACAGCCTTTTTTCATCAATCTTCTTACAACTGTGGTTGAGATAACATTGGACAGGAAATCTATCCTTTCACCCACAACAGTAATCTCATTACCCTCAGAAGTTTTCAAAGAAATCCTCTTCAATTTGCAATCAACTATTGCCTAATGATGTGACAACCAATCCATTCCCAAAATCACGTCAAACTTGTGGAAGGGCAATTCAATTAGGTCTGCCGAGAATTCATACCCCTGAATCCTCAACGGGCAACCTTTATACACCTTATTCACTACCACACTGTGGCCTAGTGGATTTGTGACCAGAATGTCTTGATCACTCTCCTCTACTGGAACTCCCCTCTCTACGGGTAGTTTGATGTAGATATATGAATGAGTGGATCCTGGATCCACCAATGCATACACAAAAGTGTTATAGAGGGAGAACGTACTTGATGACATCCGGGGCATCTTGCCCCTCTTGAGCTCTGATGGCATAGGCTTTGGCAGGCACTCTAGTCTCTGGCCTCTCAGTTGACTCGGATGTAGGCCTCAGTGATGGACCAGCTGCCTCAGATTTACCGGGCTTCCTACCCCTTTGTGGTGCAGGAGCAGGTTTGTCAGCTTATGTTGGAGCAACTGTAGTAGTCCTCTTCGGACAATTCTTGATTTGATGTTCTGCAGATCCACACCATAAGCATGCACCAGTCACTGCATGATCCCCCTTATGTCACTTACGCGGTATGGACAGCGAGAAGATCTTTGCTGGTCCCCTGAACACCATCCCTGGAGAGTTGCCCACTGATGGTGTGGATTGGCCTCTCCTAGATGTGAACTATGGTCTGGGCCCCTGAGACTGACTCTGATCTTGTGGTTGTCCTGAACCCTGAGCAGGAGGACCTTTACTCTTCTTACTGGAAGCAGAAAATGTAGTGGACTGACCTGGACCCCTCTTCTGCTGTCTTTCCCTTTTATTTTGTTCATTTATTCGGACTCTTTCTACTTTCGTTGTAGCATCAACTAGCTTAGCAAAATCCGTAATCTCCAATGCTGTTATCATGACTTTGATATTGTCATTGAGCCCTTCTTCGAACCTTCTGCACCTCTCTGCCTCTGTAGGGACTATCTCCCTCCCATACCGGCTCATTCTAATGAATTCTCGCTCATACTCTACCACTGGTAGTTGCCTCTGTCTCAAACTGATAAATTCTCTTCTTTTCTCTTCTAAATATACTTTACTAACATATTTCTTCCTGAACTCTGAGAGGAAGAATTCCCAGGTGATCCGTTCTGGTTGCACCTCATTGGTTACTGTGTCCCACCACTGATATGTATCATCCTGAAGTAGGGACACAACACCCTCCAGGTTCTGCTTGGGGGTGCAGTTAAGCTGTTTCGGCACTCTGATTGTTCTATCCAACCAGTTTTCTGCTGTCATGGGATCATCCTCCCTCTTCCCAAAGAAATCCACAGCCCCATGTTTTCGCAGTTTCTCCAGATGGGACTTCTGTGGTGCTAGTGGAGGCTGTGGCTGTGGTTGTGGTTGTGGTGGTGGAACTGCCCACATCATTTGCCAGTAAAACTCGGTCATTTGCTGAAATAGTGCAAACTGAGGTTGGGCAGGTGCCTTAGCTGCTGGTGGAGCAGATTCTCCCCTGCCCCCACATTCAGCCCTTGGTGGAGCACGACTCTCCACATCTTCATCAACTGCTCTTTGAGAAGCAGGATCAATATCCTAATCAAAATAAGAAAACAAACAGATCTGCATCAGTGTCACCTCAACACTTATAAATGCAATGCAATGGTATGCACTCTATCTAGGCCCAGAAACGCCTAAACCGATGCTCTGATACCACTAAATGTGACACCCTTACCCGTCTACAGTGTAGCCGAGCAAGATATGCCACACAGTGTGCCAGAGCACCAAATCATATTTCAATTCAATTTACCCTTTTTACTTATTTATTTACAATTTTTTATTAATCTAAATTTTTTCGCAAATTTTATGGAAAATTTGGCAGAGTGCTGGCTGTAAATTGAAAAAATAGTTCTTCTGAATCTGTTAAAAACACTTCCAATAACATCATCACATTATTCTCAGTCAACCACCAATATATTCTCAGCAATTTCTCAATTGACTTCAGTATCTCAAAATTTAATTCAATTCATATTACAGTCAACTCAATGAGAATTACTCACATTATTTATTACTGAACATAGTTCATAGATAATTACATCAAAAGCCAAATTACATGAATTTATAATATACATTACAGAAGTTTACAAAATATAAAATATCAAAATATCAAAAGTGGCCTAATGTCCTACCAAATGCACTGCAATGTGAGGTGACTCTGGATTCCCGGCGCAGATCTGAAGGCTCACCCTGTATGAGGCCTGCTGGACTCCCCAGCTATGTCTCCAGTACCTACGCGTGGCAAAAACGATGCGCTAAGCAATTCTACTTAGTGGTGACAATACAAAATAAAATAACTAAAATAAAGTAAATATGTAGAATGTATGTTTACATTTTTGATAGATTAAATTTCTGATATTTATTGCAGTATTATTCGATTAAAATTTGATAAAATTTATTATCATTGCCCGAGTAACCCATACTAGTCGACTGGACTGGATAAACGAGTAAACTGGCACTGGGTACTAAGTACCTCGGACCATCACACCATCGGTCACATTGTGTCTCCCGGTGTGCAACAGAACAGCTAACAAACTGTAATAATTATCAGGGATGAAACCCAAGTATAATATCTTAATCAACATAGCCAAAGGCTATTTTATTACAAAATGGCACGTGAGGCCATAAAACTCAGAATGGCATGAAGCCATATGCAGTACTACTAACAGAACCCTATTGGCATGCCAACCTATCCAAACCAATCTTCCTAGGTATACTAGGGCATATTACACTTTTAAGTCTCACAATTCTTGAAATTCAAGTTTTGGTGTTACTATTCAATTCATTAGTCAACAAAATGTTGAATTTTACATGGACAATAGGTACATTGGTTTTAATACTCCCAACATACCACATTTTACATTCTAAAATTTTTGGTATTGGTTGCCAATACCATTTCTAAGCTTAATGTTAACTGTTTAAATTTTCAGTTTTCAAGCTTTGTGTTTTCTATTCCATTAGTCATTTTTGCAGTGGGAATTTGGCAAAATGACCAACATGAAAGTTGTTCCTTATTTTGTCTAGTTACATTTCCTTTTTTGAATCACTCCATTTGAAGTTTTGTAACTCAAGTTATGGCCTATAAACTACAACTGGCTGGATTATAATTTTTCCAGAATTTCTGGACTGACCAAATCTACAGTAATTTGAGCAGTGATTGTAAGTCACTTTTTGAATATTTTGTGGTCATAATTTGGGTTAGGTTTATTCATGAAAGTTTTAGGTCTATATCTCAGCTTTTTGCTGGTAAAATTTCAGGTCAATTGGACCTTTCTACACTGAGTTATGGCCAAATGACTAAATACTATTCATTTGGTCATTTTGCCCAGGCAGAATGCAGGTCACCCGGATTAGGGCAATCTTTAGATCAATTTGGTTTGGTTTTATGGGCATGGTTTCTTCACCAAAGAGTTGCCATTATGTGTCTAGTTTCATTTCCAATTGGCCTTGCACCAATTGAACCTCTACAACTCCAGTTATTGCTGCCCAAACCTGCTGGACTCATGCCCAATCCTGCAGGTCACCAAGGGCAGCCACACCAAACTCAATTCTCACTACACAAACCACTTCATTTTTTATTCACACACAGCCAAATGGTCAATAATTGACTATTAAAACCTACTTTCATCATCACATGATCAAAGTCTCATTTTCATACCAAACCCTAACTCAACTATCTCAAACCATGCATTATACCTTACATTTCATTACTCTACTTAAGAGTTCATATTAAAGGCAGCCATACTACCATTTTAGCTCCATAAAAATCATCACAATCTTACCCCAACCAAGGCTGCCAAAAATATGGGATGGGCATACACATGGTATTTGATAAATTTCTTTGTAATTTGCACTCATTCATAGTCCTTTAACATGAATTTAATGAGAAAATCAAGGTTAGGTCACAAACCTCTAATGGAGTGAAATTTCCAACTTGCTAGGGTTCTTCTTTTTCTTTCCTTTTTGCTCCCAAAAGACTCACCAAGATGTAAGAATAATTTTTTGTGTTGGGAATATAGGGTTTAGTTGGGTAAAAGCTATGGAAATCAAGCTTTAAAAAGCTTGATAATAGTGGCCATGGAGAGGAGAGAAACGGCAAGAAGAAGGAGCAAGAGTGTTCTGATTTTTTTTTCTTTTGTTTTCTGCCCATTAGGTCTTTTTAAACATATTATTGCCATGTGTCAACATGTGATTAGGTGGGAGAATTTTAATGACATCATTATGATGTCAAAATTCCAATTTCTTTCATTTTCTATCCTTTTCTTGTCTATTTAATTTCAATTAAATTTTTAACAATATTTATTCACATTTTATGTCATAGAAATTATTTACATAAATGGACAAGTCGGTCAAAAATCATCTCTGAAGACGATATGACCAAAATGCCCTCCGTTTGGCTTAACGAGCCAAAATTGTCTGTACCGATTGAAAAATTTTTCTAAGCATTTTCTTGGCATTCTAATGCCATAAGAACCTCAATGACCCTTCTTTGGAGTCCCAAAAATTATTTTATAATTTTTCCCCCAGGTCTAGGGTTGTTAACGGCCTTCACCATTACTTCTCCTTTGGGTTACTCATCACTGGGGTTTCGGCTCGTTTAACTTTAGTGTATTTCGTTCCTATAAATTTTTCCTTGATTGTTATGAGCATTATTTAATTTCTTTATAACTCCTCACTCTAGTCTATTTAAAATTTCAAAGCTCGGATCGATATTGGTCACCGGAACAGTAGACTTTACGGACTAGCTAAAGTGAGGATGTTACAACTTGTTTTGCAAGATGGCACTACATTTCTCTGTTAGAGCAACTGTCTCATAGTCTTCCAGCCTTTCTTTCTTGGAAAGAATTTCTTTTAGAAATTTTGTATAGGATGACATTTGGGATAATGCTTTTACAAAAGGAATGTTGATGTAGAGTTTTTGCAAAACTTTTAAAAATTTTCCAAACTACTTGTCCAATTTAGCTTTCTGAAATCTTAAAGGAAAAGGTAGAGGGAGTTGGTAGAGTTCTAGCAATTTTTTTTTCTTCCTTTCCTCCTCTTCCTTGACTTCTTCAGCTTGCTTCTCTTCTTCGTTCTCTTGGGTTTCAGAATTTTTAGAAGTTTCTGCCTTCTGTTTTTGCTTTTCTTCTGGTTGTTGTTCCTGTAATGTTCTCCCACTCCTCAATGTAACTGCTTTGCAGTGCTCTTTAGGGTTCATCTCTTATTAACTAGGTAATTTCTCGATTTGTTTGCTTGAAGGACTAGCTTGCTGGGCAATTTGATTTTCAAGCATTTTATTATGGGTAGCTAGTTGATCCACTCTAGAAGCTAGTTGTTTGATCATCTTATTTTGCTATTATTGTGCTGCTAGAAAGCTCTCCATCATGGATTCCATAATTAACTTTGATTCTGGCTATTGAGATTGAGGAGGTGGTGGTGGTTACTGCATTCAATTCTATCCTCTATTTTGAAAACCTAGTGGTAGTGTCCTATACCCTTGCTATTTGTTTATGGGCTGATTATGCAAATTCTATAAGTTTGACCATGAGAAATTTGGGTGGTTTCTCCATCTAGGGTTATAAGTATTAGAATAGGGGTTATTGGCCTGCCTCTGGTTGAAGTTCCCTCCATTGTTCACATAGTTCAGTTGCTCTATGGAAGGCTCATTGTAAAGACTGCATTCTGAAGTTACATGACCTCCTCCACAGCTGTCGCAGTATTAATTACTTGGCTGTATTACATTGGCCTGCATTCTATCAAGTCTTTTTATGAGCTGGTCAAATTGAGTGTTAATCATGCTGAAGGCATCCAATTCTAGGACCCCTGGTGTTCTCCTTATATCTCTCCTCTCATTTGACCACTCAAAATTATGATATGCAACCCTTTCTAGCAGTTCTAAAGCTTCAGTCACTATTTTCTCCATTAGGTCTCCTCCTGTTGCTGAATCAACTGAACTCCTTATGGATGGTAACAAACCATTATAGAAATTTTGGACAAGGAGCCAATCTTCTATGCCATGGTACGGTCATTCCCTTTGTAGGTCTTTTTATCTCTCTCATATGTCATAGAGTAACTCTCTTTTCTTTTGTTTGAAAGTGTTCAGTTCTAGCCTCAATTTTATAATTTTTACAGGTGGGAAGTACCTGGCTAGGAAGGCTTGTGAAAAACCTTCCCATGTGGTGAAAGTCCTAGCTGGTTGAGAGAGTAACCATTTTCTCGTCTTATCTCTTAGTGAAAATGGGAATACTCGAAGTCGAGTAGCTTAATCAGAAACCCCATTCATTTTAAAAGTATCACACAGAGCGAGAAAGCACTGTAAGTGATAATGTGGATCTTCCATAGGTGAGCCTCCAAACTGGGTTTGCTGGATCATTTGGAGGCATGCTAGTTTGAGTTTAAAATTATTGGCCTCGATTGTGGGCCTGGTAATGCTGGATTGGAATCCTTGGATATTAAGGGCTCTATAGTCCCTCAAGGATTTTGGTCTATTATTGTTGTCATTATTGGCCATAACTGGAACTTTAGGTTCAGGTTCTGGCTCTTGGTTTCTCCTTTCTCTCCTGATGATTCTTAGAGTCTTGTTTATTTCAAGATCCAATTCTAATAATTCTTCTTCGAGTTTAGTTGTTCTGGTTATAAACTAAATTCTGCACCTAAAAAATAGTAAGATAGGAATAGGTAAATCTAAAATAATAAAAGAAATAAATCTTTAAATCAGCTAAATTGCCTATCGTTTAATATTACTAAATTCTTCGACAATGGCACCAAAAACTTGTTTGCTAGTTTTACAAGTACTGAAAGTACACGGATCACTAATAAGTAATAAAGTGATGAGTAGAGTATCATTTCTGTAACACCCCCTTACCCAGTCTACAATGAAACTGAGAGGAGAGGTTACATTCGGTGCATGGAGCACTTATTACTGTAACATTATTTATTTTACTTCAATTTATTACCAATTTATTTACAACATATTTTTTTCCTCTTTTATTAAATAGAGAAACTACAAGAGTTTTCTCTAAATTTTAACACATCCCCAGTTAACATAATGTTCATAACCTGTTAAATTTTCAGTTTCTATATCATTTCCATTAATGAAAATCATCAAAATCATCAATATCCATTTCTCATCCAAATTGCATATACACAAGACATATTTTTAATTTACAATTTTATTAACCACTCATGTGGCTAAATTAAAGTTACATCTTTATAGTTACAATCTCTAAAATAAAGTGTAACACCCTCACTTTAGCTAGTCCGTATATTCAACTGTTCCGATGACCAATGTCTGTCTGGACAGTTAGAATGACTAGAACTATATATAAACTAGAGTGAGAAGTCATAAATAATTCAAATAAGTGTAAAAAAAATTAAGAAAAAATTTTAGAAATGAAATACAACAAAGTTAAATGAGCCGGTGCCCTAGCGATGGGTAACCCAGTGGGAAGTTGCGGTCTTTGCAGCTAGGAGCTCTAAACCTAGGGAAAAATTCGTGAAATAATTTTTGAGACTCCAGAGAAGAGTTATTGAGGTTTTGATGGCATTAGAGTGCCAAGAAAATGCTTCTGGAATTTTATCAATCAATACAGACGATTTTGGCTCAATAAGCCAAACAGAGGGCATTTTGATCATTTCGTATTTAGAGATGATTTTTGGCCAACTTGTCCAGTTAAGTAAATATTTAGTATGACATAAAATATGAATAAATATTGCTAAAAATTTAATTGAAAATGAGTAGAAAAGAAAGAAAAAGAAAATAGAAATAAATACCAAATTATAACATAATATGATGTCATAAATGAATAAGATTTAATTTCTAACCAATGGGAATTAAACAAGCAACTTAAAAGGGATAAATACCAATAATTGAGACAAAAAAATGCAAATTATTTCTATTAATTTTCTTCAAGTTTTGGTAGCCCATTCTCTTACTACCTGCATGAAAATTTCTTCCATTTCTCTCTTCCAAACCTTGCATTCCCACCACAAAACCCTAAGTTTCTTTCATTAAACCTTGTCACTTCCTCTTGGGAGAATGTTTGTCAGCCTAGAGAAAGAAGGAAAGTGAAGGAAAATTTATGATTAGCCAAGAAAATTCTGCTTACACAAGGTTAGGGCTAGTTACACTCCACTTTTCTTTTCTAAACTTGAAATTAAGGTTAATTATGCATGAATTATAAGGGAAAAGTTGATATTTATGCATGAAATTAAAGACACAAACTTTGGCCAGCTTGTGTAAGGGTAGGATTTGAAGTGTTTGATGCCAAATGAATTTGATATTGTGCTTGAATTTGATGCTAAGTATGTTAGTGTACTTAAATGGTAGGTATTGTGTGAAGATTTAGTTGGGAGCTAGGGTTTTGAGAAGGAGTTTGAGGATATGTTCAATTGATATTAAATTGGTGCTCCAATGGTCAATTAGTAACCATTGGGAGTGAATTACCCTAAAATTTGAATGAATTGTAGCATTAAACATTGACTTGGTAGGCTGCCTCTAATGTGCCAGAATTATTGCACTTGAGTTCAGTGTGGTTAGGCTATAATAAGTTGAATTGTATAGCTCCAATTGGTGCAAAGCCAATTGAAGGTGAAATTAGACACATAATAAAACATTTTTTATGAAGAAACCTAGCCCAAAAAACCAACCTAAATTGGCCTAAAAATTGACCTAATTCGGGTGACCAATATGCTATTCCTGGAAAATGACCAAATAAACAGTGGTCATAACTCACTGTAGAAATGTCCAATTGACTTGAAATTTATATCAACGGAAAGCTTAGACAATTTAGAACAACTTTCATGAAGAACATAAACTCAAATTCTGAGCCTAACCAATTCAAATTGCTAGTCCAAGTTAGGACACCAAATCTAGCAGAACCAAATTTGCCCAAAAAATCTGGGTAAAGACCAATCTGGCCAGTTATGGTAAATTGACCATAACTTGAGCTAAAAAAGTCCAAATGGAGTGATTTAAAAAGGGAATTAAAGAAGACACATAAAAGAACAACTTTCATGAAGAAAGTTTTGTCAAAATTCTACTGTAACAATGACCAATGGAATAGTAAACTTAAGGCATGAAATCTAAAAATTTTGAATAACTTAAAATAAGCTTTGAAATGGTATTGGCAATCAATACCAACAAATCTAGAACCCAAAATATGGTATAATTATGTATCTATAATTTGTATACATATTATGTATGAAAAAGTTAACAAATTGAGTGAATAGTAATGTGTGAATAGCAACCCCAAAAACATAAGGAATAATAAAAGAAATTAAAGAAGCCATTATGATTGATAATATATAATATGATTAGTGAATTGTGATTTTTGAATTTGAGTGAGCCTAAAACATAGAAGAATGTTTTAAGTACAATGGTGCATGAGAACCATTGATGAGAATTGTGATCATATGAATTATCAAATGAATGTATAAATTATGGAATTTGTCATAAAATAATAAAGTCATAAAACACAATATATTAACATTTAATGGTACTGTATTGCCTAGACACATGTGTCAGATTGGATAGATTGGCATGCCAATAGGGTATTGTTTTAGCAGTACTGTAACACCCTCCCGGTAGCAATTCCGTACATTCTACTATTCCGGTGACCGATGTCGGTCCGGACAGCTAGAACGTCCGGAAAAATATTTAAACTAAAGTAAGGGACCATAATTAACTCAAATATTAATAAGAAAAATTTAGTAAAAATTTTAGAAATAAAATACAACCAAGTTAAACGAGCCGGTGCCCAAGCGATGGGTAAACCAGAGGGCAATTGCGGTTCTCGCAACGAGGAGCCCTAGACCCGGGGGAAAAATTATAAAATAATTTTTGGAACTCCAGAGAAGGGTCATTGAGGTTCCCATGGCATTAGAATGCCAAGAAAATACCTAGAAAAATTTTTTAATCGGTACAGACAATTTTGACCTGTTGAGCCGAACGGAGGGCATTTTGGTCATTTCGCCTTCAGAGGTGATTTTTGGCCGACTTGTCCAGCTAAGTAAATAATTAATATGACATAAAATATGAAGAAACATTTCTAGAAATTAAATTGAAAATGAGTAGCGGAGGAAAGAAAAGAAAATGCAAAATAATGCAATAATGACATCACTATGATGTCATTTAAAATGGTCCACCAATCACCTTACAACTAATTCACTTAAAACAAAATAAAGAGGCTGAAAATTGAAGAAAACAAATTCATCTTCTTCCCTTGGACAACCATCCGAAATCCCTTCCTTCCTCCCTCCATTGGTGTTCACTCAAGCAAGCTTAATTTCTCCTTTGTTTCCACCACTAAACCCTAACCTCTCTTCATTAAAATTTTACCCCACACCTTAAACAACCTTTTGGCAGCCTAGAAAGTGAAGGAAAGTGAAGTTTTGAGTTGGGAAAAATCTGCCCTATTCAAGGTCAGTGCACTATATACCTAAAACTCTTTAATTTCATGAATTGGAACTTGAATTTAGTAAGAAAATGTCATTTAAATGAACAAAATTCATGTGTATGTGTACATGAATTTCGGCTGCCCTAGTGAAGGAATAGGAAGGAGTGTTTTTGATGAGCTTGAAGTGAACTAGAATCATGTTGGAAGTTTATAAACATAAGAATAATAAGTTGGTATGCTTACTAAGGCATTTTGTAGAAAACATAATGTGAAGCTAGGGTTTTGGGGAGTGAAAATTGATTTGGGTTATGAAATTATTAGAAAACATTTTAATGGTCAATTAGTGACCATTTGAGGAGAATTGACCATAATATGGACTGAAAAATAACATGGTAAAGGGAATGACTATGCTGCCTAGGGACAGCAGTAATGGACTGAAATTTCAGTCCAATTATACAGCCATAACTTTGGCTGTGTTAGTCCAATTGGTGTTTGACCAATTGGACATGAAACTAGGCTTATAATGGCACATTTTTGCTAAAGAAACCATGCCCAAAAGACCAAAGCAAGAGGACCAAAACTTGGCCCCAATCCGGATACCCTGCAACTGATTCTGCAGAATGACCAAATGAACAGTAACTGTTCATTTGGCCATAACTCACTGTAGATTTGGTCAATTGACCTGAAATTTTTGCAGAAACAAGTTAAGGCATAGACAAACAACTTTCATGAAGAAACCTATCCCAAATTATGGCCAGAACCTAACCCAAATGGCAGTGGCAGTCACTGTTCATGTTACTATAGATATGGTCAATTCTGCAGATTGGCAATCCGGCCAGCTGTGGTTTTTGGACCATATCTGGAGTTACAAAACTCCAAATGGAGTGATTCAAAAAAGGAAATTCAACTAGACAAAATAAGGAACAACTTTTATGTTTTCCATTTCTTCAAATTTCCACTGTAACAGTGTGTAATGGAACAGTAAACTTAGGCTCAAAAACTGAAATTTTCTGCCCTCTTGGTTTTAAGTTAGAAATGGTAAATGTGACCAATCCCAACAAGTGTAAAAAGCAAAATGTGGTATGTTGGGAGTGCCAAAACCAATGTACCTAATTTCTACCTAAAATTCAACATTTTAGTTGACCAAAGAGGTGAATAGTGATACCGAAACTTGAAATTCAAAGATTGAAGAATTTTAAAGTATCGAATGCCCTAGTATACCTAGCAAGATTGGTTTGGATAGTTTGGCATGCCAATAGGGTTCAGTTAGCAGTACTGCACATGGCGATATGCCATTCTGTGATTTTATGGCTTTTAGCCATTCTGACTTTGTATTGAGACTTGGCCTTGTGCCTGATATTATTTATAGATTGTTAGCTGTTCTGTTGCACACCGGGAGATGCATATGTGACCGATGGTGTGACGGCCCGAGGTACTAGGTACCCAAAGGCGCTTACCCGTTATCCACCCACTGCCTAGTGTAGGTTACTTGGGGCAACCAAATGAATAAAAGTGAACAAAGTTAATGAAATAATGACTATACCAACACCAAACAAAGAAAGCATACACATTCTATACACATTTATTTTCTTGCTATTTTCTTTTATTATATAATTGCACCACTAAGCATTATTGCTTAGCACGTTGCTTTTGCCACGCGTAGGTACTGGAGATCCCGATCGTGAGCCCGTGAGACCACGCATCGGTGAGTCCATCCTGCAGCTCGCATGCTGTCCTTGTCACCTCAACTTCGCAGTTGCATTGGTAGGACACTAGGTGTCATTTTGATATTTTGTAGCAAATTTTTACTTTCTCATATGTATTTGAACTTATGTAATATATTTTGATGTTCATGTAAATAATGAAAGTTATGACTATGAATGCAAAATTTGAGCATTTTTTTATTGCTTGTATATGAGTATTATGAGAAATGGATGTTTGAGAAATGAAAAGGTTATTGAGAACTAAAATTGAGAAATATTGTTGAGATTTTGGATATTGGAGTTTGAGATGATTGAATACAAATTTTGGAAGTGTTTTTAACAAGTTCCGAAGAACTGTTTTCTCCATTTTTAGCCGGTACTCCGCCGGATTTTCTTTAAAATTTTCGAAACCTTAAATGAATAATACTTTTGATAAATGGCTTAAATAAATTATATTTCATAAATTATACTCAAAAGCATGATATAAATTAATTAAGGTATATTAGAGTGTGCCGGTACACCGTGTGGCATTACTTACTCTGTATACCGTATACTGCACGGGTGTCACATTTAGTGGTATCAGAGCACGGTTTAGGCGTTTCTAGTCCTAGATTGAGTCCATACCATGCATTGCATTTGTAAGAGTCGAGGTGACACTAATGCAGATCTGTTTGTTTTTGTTATTTTGAATAGGATATGGACCCTTCATCTCAGAGAGCTGTTGAGGAGGAAGTGGAGAGTCATGCTCCACCTGCAGCAGCTGAGACTGGGGGTATGAGAGAATCTGCTCCGCCAGCTCAAGCAGAGCCTGCTCAGCCTCCACAGGCCATGTTCCAACAAATGGCCGACTTCTTTAGACAAATGGCTGGGGTAATGCCAGCACCACCACCACCACTAACTCCACAGCAGAAATCACACCTGGAAAGACTAAGAAAGTTTGGAGCTGTGGACTTCTATGGCAAGAGAGAAGATGACTCTGTTGCAGCCGAGAATTGGTTGAATGCAATGCAGAGTCCTAAAATAACTCCACCGCACTCCAGCAAAACCCGAAGTCGCCATATCTTTGCCGCAAGACGATGCATATGAGTGGTGGGACACTGTGGTTCAGTGAAGTGCAGCCGTAAGTCAGAATTTGGGATTTCTTCCTCTCAATTCAAGAAGAAATATGTGGGTACTGTATACCGGAAGAGAGAAGAAGAGAGTTTATTAACTCGAGGCAGAGATACCGGTGGCCGAATATGAGAAGGAATTCGTAAGATTGAGCCGCTATGGAAGGGAGATAGTCCCTAATGAAGCTGAAAGGTGCAAGAGATTTGAAGAGGGACTAAATGACAACATCAAGATCCAGCTCACTGCCTTGGGAATCACAGAATTTACCAAGTTAGTGGAAGCTGCAATAAAGGTTGAAAAGGTAAGAATCAATGAGCAGACTAGAAGGGAAAGACAGCAGAAGAGGGGCCCAGGTCAGTCTAGTTCAGCTCCTGCATTTAGGAAGAAGTTCAAGGGTCCTCCTGCACAGAGTTCAGCTCAGCCACAGGGTCAGGGTCAATCTCAGGGGCACAGGCCACAGTTCACCCCTAGGAGAGGTCAGTCCACACCATTAGTGGGCAGCTCTCCAGGGATGGGGTTCAGGGGACCAGCCCCAGCATCTTCTGCATGTCCACACTGCCTGAAGTGGCATAAGGGGGAGTGTTGGAGAGTAACTGGTGCCTGCTTGAGGTGTGGGTCAACAGAGCATCAGTTAAGGAACTGTCCACGCAGAACTACTACAGCTGCCCCAACACAAGCAGATAGACCTGCTCCTGTACCACAGAGAGGTAGAAAGTCTGGCAAATCTGACGCAGTGGGACCATCACAGAGGCCTGCATCTGAGCCAGCAGAGAGGCCAGATAACACACCACCTACTAGAAATTATGCCCTGAGAGCTCAGGAGGAGCAAGATGCCCCGGACGTCATCAGGGGTACGTTCTCCCTCTACACTACACCTGTGCATGCATTGGTGGATCCAGGATCCACTCATTCATATATCTGCATCAACCTACCCGTAGAAAGGGGGATACTAGTAGGGGAGAGTGACCAAGACATTCTGGTCACTAATCCATTGGGCCACAGTGTGGTAGTGAACAAAGTGTACAAGGGTTGCCCGTTAAGGATTTAGGGGTATGAATTCTTGGCAAACCTAATCGAGTTGCCCTTCCACGAGTTTGACGTGATTTTGGGAATGGACTGGTTGCACATCATCAGGCAATAGTTAATTGCAAATTGAAGAGAATTTCTCTAAAAACTTCAGAGGGTAATGAGATCACAGTTGTGGGGGAAAGGACAGATTTCTTATCCAATGTCATCTCAGCCACAGTTGCAAGAAGAATGATGAGAAAAGGCTGTGAAGCCTACCTAGAAAATGTCGTGTATACTAGGCATGATAAGCCAAAATAGAGTGACATACCCACAGAAGAGACTTCCTGCAGGTATTTCTGAAGAGTTGCCCGGTTTGCCACCGTAAAGGGAAGTTGAATTTACTATTGAGACACCGCCGGCACAAAGACCCATTTCTATTGCTCCTTATAGGATGGCACCCACTGAATTGAGGGAGTTGAAAACTCAGTTGCAAGAGTTGCTTGATAAGGGGTTCATACGCCCCAGTGTGTCACCATGGGGAGCTCCAGTGCTGTTTGTGAAAAAGAAGGATGGGACTTTGAGGCTTTGTATTGATTATCGGCAGTTGAATAAAGTGACTGTGAAGAACAAATATCCGTTGCCTATAATTGATGATCTGTTTGATCAGTAAAAGGGAGCAGGAGTATTTTCTAAGATTGATCTCAGATCAGGGTATCATCAGTTGAGGGTGAAGGATGTAGATGTGCCCAAGACTGCATTCAGGACCCGGTATGGCCATTATGAGTTTCTAGTGATGCCCTTTGGCCTAACAAATGCACCAGCGGCATTCATGGACCTTATGAACCGTATCTTCCATCCATACTTAGATCGGTTCGTAGTGGTCTTTATTGATGATATTTTGGTGTATTCCAAGACCAGGGAAGAACATGATGAGAATTTGAGGATTGTTCTGCAAACCCTGAGAGAAAAGAAGCTGTATGCTAAGTTGTCTAAGTGTGACTTTTGGCTGAATGAGATTGCATTCCTTGGACACATAGTGTCAGCTGATGGGATTAGGGTGGATCCCAAGAAAATAGAAGCAGTGATGGAATGGAAGCCTCCCAGAAATACAACTGAGGTCAGAAGCTTCTTGGGGCTAGCTGGGTATTATAGGAGATTTGTGAAGGGATTTTCCCTAATAGCTGCTCCAATGACCAAGTTGTTACACAAGAATGTCAGATTTGATTGGAATGACAAATGTCAAACCAGTTTTGAGAAGTTGAAGGCTATGTTAACAGAGGCACCAGTGTTAACACAGCCAGTGTCAGGAAAGGACTTTGTGGTCTACAGTGATGCCTCTTATAATGGGTTAGGGTGTGTATTGATGCAAGAGGGGAAGGTGGTCGCTTATGCTTCCAGGCAGCTAAGGCCACATGAACAGAACTACCCTACCCATGATCTAGAGCTTGCAGCAATTATCTTCGTGATCAAGATATGGAGGCATTACTTGTATGGTGAAAAGTGCTACATTTACACGGACCACAAGAGTCTAAAATACTTGCCAACCCAGAAGGAGCTCAACCTTAGACAGAGGCGATGGATTGAGTTCCTGAAAGACTATGATTGTGTGATTGACTACCATCCTGGGAAGGCAAATGTAGTTGCTGATGCTTTGAGCAGAAAGTCCATCACAGCTTTGAGATCATTGAATGCCCGTCTAACTTTGATTCGAGATGGAGCTATTTTGGCTGAGTTGCAAGTGAGGCCAAACTGCTACAAACAGATTTTGATGGGCAAATGGCGATGGAAAATTAACGCCATTATGAGCAAAATCCTAGAAGGAAAAGCAACCGATTATGAGGTGAAGGTAAATGGGTGTCTCAGATACAAAGGAAGACTGTGTACCAGATAATGGGAAATTGAAAGCCAAGATTCTAAAAGAGGCACACACCGGTGTATATGCTATGCACCTGTGAAGTACAAAGATGTATCATGATCCAAGCTCCAATATTGGTGGCCTGGTATGAAGAAGGACATAGCCGACTATGTGACTAAATGCTTGACATGTCGCCAAGTCAAGGCGTAACATCAAGTTCCATCGGGTTTGCTACACTATACACATACCGAATGGAAATGGGATCGGTCACCATGGATTTTATAAGTGGTTTACCTCTCACCCTAAGAAACATGATGCAAAGATGGGTGATAGTTGATAGATTGATAAAGTCAGCACACTTTCTGCCAGTTAGGACTGACTACTCACTGGAGAAGTTAGCAGAATTGTATATCAGTGAGATAGTTAGATTGCATGGAATTCCACTTTCCATCATATCCGATCGAGACCCAAGATTTACATCGAGATTTTGGAAGAAGTTGCATGAGTCCTTGGGTACACAACTCCACTTCAGCACAGCTTTCCATCCTCAAACGGATGGGCAATCCGAAAGAGTAATCCAGGTAAATAATTGAACCAATTGAATTAATACAAATACTGAACTAAAATGATAATCATAACATGAAATATATGTCAGGTTCTTGAGGATATGCTGAGGAGTTGTGTCATTGAATTTGAGGGAAGTTGGGATAGATACCTCCCACTGGCAGAATTTGCATACAACAATAGCTACCAAGCTAGTATCCAAATGGCCCCGTATGAAGCACTGTATGGGAGAAAATGTAGAACTCAGCAGGCCGACTGAATTGGGCGAAGACAAGCGGTAGGGCTGCACTGTGAAACAGCCGAGGAGAAGGTAAAATCAATCAAAGCCAACTTAAAGGTTGCCTCAGATAGACAGAAATCCTATGCCGACTTGAAGAGAAAAGAAATAGAATACACAGTTGGCGACAAAGTGTTCCTCAAGGTGTCATCGTGGAAGAAGGTATTGAGATTTGGAAGGAAAGGTAAGTTAAGCCCTAGGTTCATTGGCCCATATGAAGTCATTGAACGTGTGGGACTAGTGGCCTATAGGCTAGCTTTACCACCAGAGCTGGACAAGATCCACAATGTGTTTCACGTGTCTATGCTAAGAAGATACCACTCAGATCCTTCACATGTCATCTCCAGAGAAGAAATTCAAATACAACCGGACTTGACATATGAAGAAGAACCTTTACGGATCTTGGCGCGAGAAGTGAAAGAGTTGAGAAATAAGCAGATTCCATTGGTGAAAGTGCTTTGGAGGCACCACAACACCGAGGAGGCAACTTGGGAAAGTGAAGAGACGATGAGGCAACAGTTCCCTCAATTGTTTGCATCAGGTAAATTTCGAGGACGAAATTTAAATTAGAGGGGAAGAGTTGTAACACCCTCCCGGTAGCAATTCCGTACATTCTACTGTTCCGGTGACCCGTGTCAGTCCGGACAACTAGAACATCCGGAAAAATATTTAAAATAAAGTGAGGGACCATAATTAACTCAAATATTAATAAGAAAAATTTATCAAAAATTTTAGAAATAAAATACAACCAAGTTAAACGAGCCGGTGCCCAAGCGATGGGTAAATAAGAGGGAAATTGCGGTTCTCGCAACGAGGAGCCCTAGACCCGGGAGAAAAATTATAAAATAATTTTTGGAACTCTAGAGAAGGGTCATTGAGGTTCCCATGGCATTAGAATGCCAAGAAAATACCTAGAAAAATTTTTCAATCGGTACAGACATTTTTGACCCGTTGAGCCGACGGAGGGCATTTTGGTCATTTCGCCTTCAGAGGTGATTTTTGGCCGACTTGTCTAGCTAAGTAAATAATTAATATGACATAAAATATGAAGAAACATTGCTAGAAATTAAATTTAAAATGAGTAGTGGAGGAAAGAAAATAAAATGCAAAATAATGCAATAATGACATCACTATGATGTCATTTAAAATGGTCCACCAATCACCTTACAACTAATTCACTTAAAACAAAATAAAGAGGCTGAAAATTGAAGAAAACAAATTCATCTTCTTCCCTTGGACAACCAGCCGAAATCCCTTCCTTCCTCCCTCCATTGGTGTTCACTCAAGCAAGCTTAATTTCTCCTTTGTTTCCACCACTAAACCCTAACCTCTCTTCATTAAAATTTTACCCCACACCTTAAACAACCTTTTGGAAGCCTAGAAAGTGAAGGAAAGTGAAGTTTTGAGTTGGGAAAAATCTGCCCTATTCAAGGTTAGTGCACTATATACCTAAAACTCTTTAATTTCATGAATTGGAACTTGAATTTAGTAAGAAAATGTCATTTAAACGAACAAAATTCATGTGTATGTGTACATGAATTTCAGCTGCCCTAGTGAAGGAATAGGAAGGAGTGTTTTTGATGAGCTTGAAGTGAACTAGAATCATGTTGGAAGTTTATAAACATAAGAATAATAATTTGGTATGCTAACTAAGGCATTTTGTAGAAAACATAATGTGAAGCTAGGGTTTTGGGGAGTGAAAATTGATTTGGCTTATGAAATTGTTAGAGAACATTTTAATGGTCAATTAGTGACCATTTGAGGAGAATTGACCATAATATGGACTGAAAAATAGCATGGTAAAGGGAATGACTATGCTGCCTAGGGACAACAGCAATGGACTAAAATTTCAGTCCAATTATACAGCCATAACTTTGGCTGTGTTAGTCCAATTGGTGTTTGGCCAATTGGACATGAAACTAGGCTTATAATGGCACATTTTTGCTGAAGAAACCATGCCCAAAAGACCAAAGCAAGAGGACCAAAACTTGGCCCCAATCCGGATACCCTGCAACTGATTCTGCAGAATGACCAAATGAACAGTAACTGTTCATTTGGCCATAACTCACTGTAGATTTGGTCAATTGACCTGAAATTTTTACAGCAATAAGTTAAGACATAAAAAACAACTTTCATGAAGAAACCTACCCCAAATTATGGCCAGAACCTAACCCAAATGGCAGTGGCAGTCACTGTTCATGTTACTGTAGATATGATCAATTCTGCAGATTGGCAATCCGGCCAGCTGTGGTTTTTGGACCATATCTGGAGCTACAAAACTCCAAATGGAGTGATTCAAAAGAGGAAATTCAACTAGACAAAATAAGGAACAACTTTCGTGTTTTCCATTTCTTCAAATTTCCACTGTAACAGTGTGTAATGGAACAGTAAACTTAGGCTCAAAAACTGAAATTTTCTGCCCTCTTGGTTTTAAGTTAGAAATGGTAAATGTGACCAATCCCAACAAGTGTAAAAAGCAAAATGTGGTATGTTGGGAGTGCCAAAACCAATGTACCTAATTTCTACCTAAAAGTCAACATTTTAGTTGACCAAAGAGGTGAATAGTGATACCGAAACTTGAAATTCAAAGATTGAAGAATTTTAAAGTATCGAATGCCCTAGTATACCTAACAAGATTGGTTTGGATAGTTTGGCATGCCAATAGGGTTCAGTTAGCAAGATCTTGCACATGGCGATATGCCATTCTGTGATTTTATGGCTTTTAGCCATTCTGACTTTGTATTGAGACTTGGCCTTGTGCCTGATATTATTTACAGCTTGTTAGCTGTTCTGTTGCACACCGGGAGAAGCATATGTGACCGATGGTGTGACGGCCCGAGGTACTAGGTACCCAGTGCTAGTTTACCAATTATCCAGTCCAGTCGTCTAGTGTAGGTTACTTGGGGCAACCAAATGAATAAAAGTGAACAAAGTTAATGAAATAATGAATATACCAACACCAAACAAAGAAAGCATACACATTCTATACACATTTATTTTCTTGCTATTTTCTTTTATTATATAATTGCACCACTAAGCATTATTGCTTAGCGCGTTGCTTTTGCCACGCGTAGGTACTGGAGATCCCGATCATGAGCCCAGTAGACCACAGACTGGGTGAGTCCATCCTGCAGTTCTGCACAGTGTCCTTGTCACCTCAACTTCTGCAGTGCATTGGTAGGACACTTGGTGTCATTTTGATATTTTGTAGCAAATTTTTACTTTCTCATATGTATTTGAACTTATGTAATATATTTTGATGTTCATGTGAATAATGAAAGTTATGACTATGAATGCAAAATTTGAGCATTTATTTATTGCTTGTATATGAGTATTATGAGAAATGGATGTTTGAGAAATGAAAAGGTTATTGAGAACTGAAATTGAGAAATATTGTTGAGATTTTGGATATTGGAGTTTGAGATGATTGAATACAAATTTTGGAAGTGTTTTTAACAAGTTCCGAAGAACTTTTTTCTCCATTTTTAGCCGGTACTCCGCCGGATTTTCTTTAAAATTTTCGGAACCTTAAATGAATAATACTTTTGATAAATGGCTTAAATAAATTATATTTCATAAATTATACTCAAAAGCATGATATAAATTAATTAAGGTATATTACAGTGTGCCGGTACACCGTGTGGCATTACTTACTCTGGTATAGTGTACACGGGTACGGGGTGTCACAAGTACTGCGAAAGGCTTTATGACTGTATTCATGGCTTTATGCCCGCACTCATAGCTTTATGCCCGCACTCATGGCTTTTATGCCCGATTATGTGTTATCATGGCTTTTTAGCCATATTGACTGCATACGTGGTTGACGTTCTGCATCCCATGGTATGATGGCCCGAGGAACCGCCGTGTCCAGTGCCAACGACTCGTTATCCGGTTTAGTCAGCTTGTCATAGGTTACCTAGGCAGTGTAAATTATTGAAATTATTTAAGCATATTAGCAATTAAAAATATTAGAAAGTATTGAATGAAATGAGAAAAAGAGATTAGCAATAGAAACATAATAAAAATATAATTTGCAAAATCGTAAAGAGACCTCAAATACAATACTCCTAAAATAAAATGTATATTGAATATTATTAGTGTAAGGCTATAAACTCAGTACTTCCAAAGATGAACGAATTAGCATATAAGATAGTTAATGCTAGAAATTTCATTTTAAATCAAATTGATACTTGAATATTTAGAATGCTTGATTCTTTCTTTATTTGTATACATTATTTCTTATTATATTATTACACCACTAAGCATAAATGCTTAGCGATGGATTTGTTTCCTTCGCGCAGGTATTGAAGGCAAAACCCAGTGGATATTAGACTGGGATTTTGAAGTCCAAATCTGCAGAAGTGTCAAAAGTGTTCAAGTTGTCACCTTCTCAGCAATGCATGTAGATAGGGCCCATGAATTGTATGTTTTAATACAAATTATGGAATTATAATTAATTTGTATATCATTTAAAGTATGTGTTAGTAGTATGTCCTAGAGCATATCATTTAGTATGTATCTTGTACAAGTTATTAATAAAAGGCATTTTCACTTTTCCATTTACATAAGATATTTATGTGTAATAGAAAAGGTCCATTGATATTTTATTAGAAATTATATTCTTAAGTTGTTAAGAATACGAGTGACAGTATTTCTAGTACAAAGTATCATAAATAGGTTCACAATCGAGGATACTTCATAATAAGGACATGACTTATCCAGAAAGATTGTATTCATGTTTGTTCCCAAATTATTTATATGAGATATAAATAAGATGGAATGGTGAGTCTCATGCCATATGACAAACATGAGGGGCACTTATACATGATAAGTAGGCCGAACCAGTGACACT
Organism: Hevea brasiliensis; assembly: GCF_030052815.1. NCBI lineage: Eukaryota > Viridiplantae > Streptophyta > Magnoliopsida > Malpighiales > Euphorbiaceae > Hevea > Hevea brasiliensis. The sequence continues at coordinate 88,549,891 of NC_079500.1, forward strand.
TATGACAAGCAAATAGAGTTTACTCTTGTCAATGTTTTGTCATAAATCATATCAGTGCATATAATCTTTAGACCTGAGATAGCACAGTTATCTTGTATATAGGTAGTTTGAGTTTGATACTGCTTTCATACCTATACTGTGTATGGGTATATGAGCATGTATTGGCTCCTACTAGTTATATATGGAGGTAGGTGTTAATCAAGATGGAATCTGCTCCTCTAAGTAAATAGAGATAAAATCCTATGTTCATTTAATTGTTCTTGATGTTTCAAGTTCCTGGCCAGGACAGATAGATTTAATCAGAAAAGAGTTTCTAATGAGAAAATCTTTTTAATCAAGAACTGGAATTAAAAAAGAACATAATATTCATAGCAAATGGAGTTTAACATAAACTATGACTCCAGCTTGAGTTGGGATTTTGTAACAGAGAGATTCTAGTGCATGGTAACATATGATTATAGGTTCATTTAAGGTAAACCTTATTACTAATTGGGTAACCATGGCATGCTATGCTAGGTATTAACCATGGTCTATGAGGTGCATAAAATGATTTAGAGAAATCATTTATGGTAAGAAAGAGTTCTGATGATATTAAGAGTTGATATCATATCTCATTGCCAATTAGTGATGAGCCCAGTAAGTCACACACATACACAAGTTATCACCTAATTAAATATGATTTAATTAATTAATTAAAGAGTTTAATTGATTAATTAAATAGGTTTGGTTTACAATTAGATTGCAAAGTCCCTAATATGACTTGAAACCAAATCTAGGTTATTGGATGTACAGTATAATTTAAATTTATATTTAAAGTGTTTAAATATGAATTTAATTAATGAGAAATTAATTAATAAAGATTAATTAATTAATTTATATTTGATATAAATTGATTAGAAGAAGAGAAATAATTATTTTGGGTTGAGAACTCAAAATTAAGACACAGGGGCATTTTGGTCATTCGCAAGGTGACATGTGGCACCATGAGATGGTGGCACATGGAATTACACATAAGCTTGCCAAATGTCTTTTAATCATGTAAGATGATTAAAATTAAGATTAAATATAGGTTTGACACTTGGTACAATGTGATTGGGTTAATTAAACCTAGAACCAATCAAAGGGTGATATATGGCAAGGGTTTAAGTGGTGACCTAGCTATATAAGTGTTGTTATGAAAAAATAAAAATACAAGCTGCTGCTCCCAAAGGTGCCGCCACCCCTTGGCTGCCTCTCCCTTCTTTTCTTCTTCTTCTTTAATCAATCCAAGAGATTAGCAAACAATCTCTTGAATTAAGAACACTAGAAATTGTTTCTAGTGTCCTGTTTACATCCTTAATCTCTTAAAATGCAGAACTTGATTTTCTAAATAATAGAAAAAGCTTTAGAAGTTGTTCAAGGGCTGCCATAGGTGTTCTTGGTATGGACAAGCTAGAGGGACAATATCTGGTGTTCTGAAGACGAATCTCAAAGGCGCAAATACACTGCAGTGCATCAAAAGGTTAGTGTGTTTGTTCTTGATTTAATATAGGGTTCTAAAATTACAAAGATTAATTTTAAAATCTTAAATGGCAAACACATATGCAAAAACATATTAAGAGAGTTTTAATATGTTGTTTATCATTGAAATCAAATAGATAAAAATAAATCTTGCATGATGCATGTGACCCTAGGTGAAAACTTGTGTTTTTCATGCTTTCATTCCTTCAATTGGTATTAGAGCCACTATATTTGCCATTTAGATTGTTGATTATATGATTTAATTGTGTGTTTTGATCATGAGATGATTTATCCATTGCTGGTTGCAATGGATGTGTGGCGGCATGCAAGAGAACACCTAATGGTGCGCAAGGTTGTGATTCCATGGGTGGCTCAAGGTTTAGCTTTTTAATTTGTAATTGTTGTATAATCTAAAAGCTCATCCTATGTCTAATTAAACTGTTTAATTAGAATTTTAATCACACAATTAAATTTTGATTCAAATTAGAATTTTAAAAATTGTTTGAATGTGATTCAAATCTGAATTTTAAAAGTTGTTTGAATGTGATTCAAATCTGAATTTTTAAAGTTGTTTGAATCATATTTAAATCTGATTTTTTAAAGTTGTTTGAATAATATTCATATCTGAATTTTTAAAAATTGTTTGAATGTGATTCAAATATGAATTTTTAAATTCATTTGAATCATATTCAAATCTGGATTTTTAAGTTGAATATGAGATATTCAATTTAATTTAAGTATGCATGTTTTATTTAATTGTTAAATAGTGATATGCATGATGGATGATCATGGACTATAAAAGACCAATGTGATTGGATTTATTTCTTTTATGTTTCTTTGGGATTGTAAATTAATTAATTTATTTTAATTTATATTGGACATGTATTATTGAGTTTGTAATAATTTTTGGGTTGTAATTTCATTTATTTAAGTTCTTGTAAATTCGCCTTGGTATGCCAAGGATTACTATGTAATATTGGATTGCAAGAAGTTCAAGGAGGTCAAGAGCATTGGTGGGACCAGTGGGAGGAATTCAAGATCAAGTGTTGATTATGTACTCCTTCAGCAACTCTTGTAAAATGAATGAATGAAATACACCTAGGAATGCCCTGATTCAATTCTTGGTGGCTCATAATTGAATCCCTTAGAAAGTCCATGATCATACCATATTTATTGCTTATCCATGAATGCATGAGATGTATGGGAATGTATGCAATTATATGACATATGCATGCTAAATGGATAATGTGCAAAGTGAGACCTTAATAGTAATTAGGATGACCATAAAATCTTCCAAACAAATGATTAAGTTGGAAATGCTATAATTAAAGTAATTATAACATGGACCCTCCATTGGAGCAATTATTTTAAGAAATTTTAAATACTTGCATAAGATGTAATTAATTTAAGAGATTTTCTTAAGAATAATTGTGAAGCATGAGATATTGTAAATATGTAAATGGTTTGGTGGCCAATATTGGATGTACCTGAGGACATTAAAATTATTTACATAATTACTGGTTCAATGGGATCAACTTAACTAATGCAAGATAAGTCAATAATGGATGTATCTGAGATTTTGAGCATTAGGGGCTAGGTAAAGGATTGAACCTCACATGAGATGTGATGGGCAAGTAGTTGCTCACTTATAGTTTATTGTAATTCCAACAACGGATGTACCTGAGGATGATCAATAGAATTATAAGAATTCAATCACCCACTAGAAATCCATCCAATCAGGATTTTCGTTTTCTACTTTGGAAGTGTAGGATTCGCTAAGTTAGTGGGAGGACCGATTTGATTAAAAGACCATAATCATTTTGGTTAATTACTTGATACATTTACTAATTAATTTGGTTATTTTCTGCAGTTAATTTTCTGATAATAATGAGCATAGAACAACCACCACCATACAATATCCTTGCAAGCATACTTGATTTCAATAGGTTGACAGGACCTAATCTCTCTGATTGGCTAAGAAATTTGAAACTTGTCCTGAACCTTGAACATATAGGATATGTTCTAGATTCAAATGTTTCTGGTTCCTTACCTCCAGAGGCCACTCAAGAGGAACATAAAAATTTGGACAAGTGGAAGGAGCATGATATGAGAGCTAAGTGTTACATGTTTGCTTCCATGAGTAATGAGTTATAGAAGCAGCATGAGAACATGTAGAGTGCGAGTGAGATCCTCCTTCACCTACAAGAGTTGTATGGTGAGCACAGTAGGAATGCTAGGTATGAGATATCTAGGCAGCTGTTCCGCATGAGGATGTCTGAGGGACAGAATGTTGGGGATCATGTCCACAAGATGATTCGGCTGAATGAGCAGTTGAAACATCTTGACTTCAACATGGATTTCCAACTACAGACGGATTTGATTCTTCAGTCCCTTCCTAAGTCTTTTGGAAATTTTGTGACAAATTTTCATATGACTAAACAAGAATGCACCTTAGCTGGTTTACTCAACATGCTAGTTATTGTCCAAAAGAATATGCCGGGTAATAAAGGAAAAGAGGTAGCTTTGATTGCATCTTCTTCAGCTGGAAAGTCCAACAAGAAGAAGGGCAATAAGAAAAAGAAACCTCAGATTCTTGGTCCTTCCAAGAAAATAGCTAAACAGAAAGGGAAGACTAAAGCTGATGGAGGCAAAGGAAAGTGTTTCCACTGCCAGAAGGATGGGCACCGGAAAAGGAACTACCCAGAGTATCTTGCTTCTCTGAAGGACAAAAAGGATAAACCTTCAAAAGGTATGTCCATATCTTGTTATGTAGATTATGATGATACTCATAGTTCATCTACAGCTTGGATTTTAGATACTGGTGCCAATTCTCACATTTCTAATGATATGCAGGAACTAGCAAATAGTAGTAGCTTGCATTCTCAAGATGTTAGAGTTTGGATTAGCAATGGTTCAACTGTTGAAGCTTTAGCCATAGGATCTAAATCTTTTTACATGTGTAGACATGTTTTGTGTTTGGATAATATTTTATATTTGCCTGATGCTTTTAAGAACATCATTTCTATATCTAGTTTGACTAGAAATGGCTATGAATTTCAATTCACAGATGATGTTTGCAATATTTATTTTGGAAATAAATATGTTGGTTCGGGTTATCTGAATGAAGGTCTTTATTATTTAGATAATAATGACAAACACAAAATGAATGCAAGTGATCTAAATGAATGCAATGCCATGGTGAAAACCAACTCAAGTTCAAAACATATTTGGCACTTAAGGTTATGTCATGCTGTAGAAGATAGGATTGCAAAACTAGAGAAAATAGGGATTCTATCCTCATTGGGCTCTGAGCCTACTCCAACTTGTGAATCTTGCCTTCGGGGCAAAATGACTAGATCACCCTTTGTTGGACAAGGGCTAAGGGCTGAAAATATTTTGGAGCTAATACATAGTGATGTATGTGGTCCATTTAAGGAAATGGCTAGAGGCGATTTCATTACTTTATTACCTTTACTGATGATAAATCAAGGTTTGGGTATTTGTATTTGATGAAATACAAACATGAATCTTTTGAAAAGTTCAAAGAATTTAAATCTGAAGTAGAAAATCAAACAGGAAAGAGGATTAAAGCTCTTCGATCAAATCGTGGAGGTGAATATTTGAGTATTGAATTTGATGAATACTTGAGAGAGCATGGCATTGTTTCCCAGCTGACTCCTCCAGGAACGCCATAGCTGAATGGTGTATCTGAAAGGAGAATCGTACCCTATTTGATATAGTACGTAGTATGATGAGCTACATAGATATGCCAATCTCCTTTTCGGGATTTGCATTAGAATCAGCTTTGTATATTTTGAATAGGATTCCATCAAAATCAGTTTCTTCCACACCTTATGAGATATGGCATGGAAGAAAACCAAGTCTTAAGCATGTCAAGATTTGGGGTTGTCCAGCTTATATCAAAAAGCTGAACACTGATAAAGTGGAAACCAGATCAGAAAAGGGTCGATTTGTTGGATATCCAACAAATAGTTTTGGATATTATTTTTATTTGCCTACATCACAAAAAGGTTGTGGTGAGTAGAGATGCCACATTTCTTGAACAACAGTTTGTTCAAGAAGGAGGCAAAGGAAGGCAAATAGAGTTGGAATTAGAGAATTCTGACCAACCAACAGATCAGATGGATATAGATCCATCTAGTTAACCTACACTCGTTGATGAAACATCTACAGCTGTTCCTCGTAGAACAACTAGGGTATCTCACCCACCAGTGAGATATGATTTCCTTCATGAAGAAAAACAAGAGTTGTCTACTCATGAAGAAGTAGATCATGGAGATGATCCACTTACCTATGAAGAAGCTATATCAGATATAGACTCTTCAAAATGGATTGATGCTATGAAATCTGAAATTGATTCCATGTATAAGAATCAAGTTTGAGATCTTGTTGACCCACCTGAAGGTATTGTACCTATAGGGAACAAAAGAGTTTTCAAGAAGAAAATTGGTTCTGATGGAAAGGTAGAGACCTATAAGGCAAGGCTAGTAGTGAAAGGGTTTAGCCAAAGGCAAGGAATCGACTATGAGGAGACTTTCTCGCCTGTTGCCATGCTTAAATCAATTAGGATTCTATTAGCAATAGCTGCATACTATGATTATGAGATTTAGCAGATGGATGTCAAAATAGTTTTTCTCAATGGATACATTGAAGAAAACATTTCCATGAAACAACCTAGGGGTTTTGAATCCCAAGATGGTTCCAAGGTATGCAAGCTAAAGCGATCCATTTATGGGTTAAAGCAAGCTTCGAGGAGTTGGAACATCCGTTTTGATGAAGCCATTAAATCCTTTGGTTTTATCAAAAATGAGGATGAGCCATGTGTATATAAGAAGGTTAGTGACAGTGCTATCACTTTCATTGTCTTATATGTGGATGACATACTGTTGATGGGTAATGACACAGGTATGTATACAATTGTAAAGGTATGGTTGTCAAATACATTCTCCATGAAAGACTTAGGGGAGGCAACCTATATTCTTGGGATTCGCGTCTATAGAGATAGAGCGAAAAGAATAATTGGTTTATCCCAAAGTCTATACTTGGAAAAGGTATTAAAGAGGTTTAACATGCTTGATTCCAAGAGAGGATTGTTACCAGTGAGGCATGGTATCTATCTTTCTAAAGAGATGTCTCCAAAGACACCTGAAGAAAGAGATAAGATGGCCAGGATTCCATATGCTTCGGCTATTGGAAGTTTAATGTATGTAATGTTGTGTACTAGGCCGGATATTGCATATGTTGTTAGTTTAACTAGCAGGTATCAATCCAATCCAGGTTTGGAACACTGGATAGCTGTCAAGAATATCCTTAAGTACTTAAGAAGAACTAAGGATTTATTCTTGATCTATGGAGGTGGAGACTTGCAATTGGATGGTTATACTGATTCTGATTTCCAATCAGATATCGATAATAGAAAGTCTACCTCTGGATATGTGTTCATTTGTAAAGGAAGTGCAGTTAGTTGGAAGAGTTCGAAATAGAGTACAACTGCAGATTCCACTACAGAGGCTAAGTATATTGCTGCATAAAATGCTACAAAATAATATGTTTGGATATAAGAAACCCCGGTCTCACTAGAAAAACAAACACATAGAAAGGCACTACCACATTATCAGAGATATAGTTGGGCAAGGCGATATAGCCATGCAGAAAATTGCATCAGCTGAAAAATTCAGCTGATCCATTCACTAAGCCTTTGTCACAAGCTCAGTTAGACCGACATCTTGAGAAGATGGGTCTAGTGCTAGTGGGAGATTGTTAGTAGTATGCCCTAGAGCATATCATTTAGTATGTATCTTGTACAAGTTATTAATAAAAGGCATTTCCACTTTTCCGTTTACGTAAGATATTTATGTGTAATAGAAAAGGTCCATTGATATTTTGTTAGAAATTCTATTCTTAAGTTGTTAAGAATATGAGTGACAGTATTTCTAGTACAAAGTATCATAAATAGGTTCACAATCGAGGATACTTCATAATAAGGACATGATTTATCCAGAAAGATTGTATTCATGTTTGTTCCTAAGTTATTTATATGAGATATAAATAAGATGGAATAGTGAGTCTCATGCCATATGACAAACATGATAGGCACTTATACATGATAAGTAGGTCGAACCAGTGACACTTATGACAAGCAAATGGAGTTTACTCTTGTCAATGTTTTGTCATAAATCATATCTGTGCATATAATCTTTAGACCTGAGATAGCACAGTTATCTTATATATAGGTAGTTTGAGTTTGATACTGCTTTCATACTTGTACTGTGTATGGGTATATGAGCATGTGTTGGCTCCTACTAGTTATATATGGAGGTAGGTGTTGATCAAGATGGAATCTGTTCCTCTAAGTAAATAGAGATAAAATCCTATGTTCATTTAATTGTTCTTGATGTTTCAAGTTCCTGGCCAGGACAGATAGATTTAATCAGAAAAGAGTTTCTGATGAGAAAATCTTTTTTATCAAGAACTGGAATTAAAAGAAAACATAATATTCATAGCAAATGGAGTTTGACATAAACCATGACTCCAGCTTGAGTTGGGATTTTGTAACAGAGAGATTCTAGTGCATGGTAACATATGATTATAGGTTCATTTAAGGTAAATCTTATTACTAATTGGGTAACCATGGCATGCTATGCTAGATGTTAACCATGGTCTATGAGGCACATAAAATGATTTAGAGAAATCATTTATGGTAAGAAAGAGTTCTGATGATATTAAGAGTTCATATCATATCTCATTGCCAATTAGTGATGAGCCTAGTAAGTCACACACATACACAAGCTATCACCTAATTAAATATGATTTAATTAATTAATTAAAGAGTTTAATTGATTAATTAAATAGGTTTGGTTTGCAATTAGATTGCAAAGTCCCTAGCATGACTTGAAACCAAATCTAGGTTACAGTATAAGTTAAATTTATATTTAAAGTGTTTAAACATGAATTTAATTAATAAGAAATTAATTAATAAAGATTAATTAATTAATTTATATTCGATATAAATTGATTAGAAGAAGAGAAATAATTATTTTGGGTTGAGAACTCAAAATTAAGACACAAGGGCATTTTGGTCATTTTGCAGGGTGACATGTGGCACCATGAGATGGTGACACATGGAATTACACATAAGCTTGCCAAATGTCTTTTAATCATGTAAGATGATTAAAATTAAGATTAAATATAGGTTTGACACTTGGCACAATGTGATTGGGTCCATTAAACCTAGAACCAATCAAAGGGTGACATGTGGCAAGAGTTTAAGTGGTGACCTAGCTATATAAGTGTTGTTATGAAAAAATAAAAATACGAGCTGCTGCTCCCAAAGGTGCCGCCACCCCTTGGCTGCCTCTCCCTTCTTTTCTTCTTCTTCTTTAATCAATCCAAGAGATTAGCAAACAATCTCTTGAATTAAGAACACCAGAAATTGTTTCTAGTGTCCTGTTTACATCATTAATCTCTTAAAAGGCAGAACTTGATTTTCTAAATAATAAAAAAAGATTTAGAAGTTGTTCAAGGGCTGCCATAGGTGTTCTTGGTGTGGACAAGTTAGAGGGACAATATTTGGTGTCCTGAAAATGAATCTCAAAAGCGTAAATACACTGCAGTGCATCAAAAAGTTAGTGTATTTGTTCTTAATTTAATCTAGGGTTCTAAAATTAATTAGATTAATTTGAAAATCTTAAATAGCAAACACAGATCCAAAAACATATTAAAAGAGTTTTAATATATTATTTATCATTGAATCAAATAGATAAAAATAAATCTTGCATGATGCATGTGACCCTAGGTGAAAATTTTTGAATTCAATGGTATAGAAATATGAGAATTTTGATATGTGAATGGAGTATTAATGAAAGTGGATGGAAATGAATATGAAAATTGAAATAAATGGATGATATTGAAATATGAGATGATTATGAGATTTTATTTTGAAAATATTATTGAAATTTTAAGCAGGTGAATAGTAAAATACGCCAAATGGTAAAAGAAACAGGGAAAATTCTGCTGGTTTCTCCATATAAAAATAATTAATATTAAAATATAATGAGAATAAAATTTTTAAAGGAATAAAGTAAGATAAAATAGGGTGCTCCGACACCGAGTGTGACATGCCTCGCTCGGCTACACTGTAGACGGGTGAGGGGTGTCATATAAAGTTTACATAATTTTTGTTACAACATAAAGTCACACACACATATGAGTAAAACTATACAATGAGGATAACAACGATGCATCTACCCAAAAGTCCAAGATACGGTGACTCTGGACTTTTCTACAGATCCAATCTACCTCCTATTAGCCCCTATCTACACTTTATCTATTGTACCTGCGTGAGAAAATAAATCTTCGTGCTAAGCTAAATAGCTTAGTGGTATACTCTTAATTTAAAACAAAATAATTTTCCTTAATCACATTAATACATAAAATACTCATAGTATTCATGCAAGAGTATTTAAAAGTTTTAAAACAATTAGATACAACATCATGACATAAAAAAAAAAATAGGTCAACAAATCCACACTTGTTAATTATACCATTTAATGAGGTGAAAAGCACTTTATCACATCTTATGTGAAATTATTGTCTTTATGATCACAATTGAAAACTTTACTTCAGTACTCATAATAACCTATGACAGATGGTATATGGACTGGATAGTAGGACTCGTGACACTGACCACTCAGTGGTTCTGGTCGGTTTAACACAAGCTTTCATTCTTAGTATTGACCACTTAGTGGCTCTGACCAGTATAACACTGGCTTTTATTCTCGATACTGACTACTTAGTGGCTTTGACCCATAGCATGCCCACTTATCCAATTCTATACTCATTGTCTAGGCTTACTTAGCTCAACTTTCATATTTAACATTCACATAATTGCCAAGATAAGTGTGCAAATATCCTCATGCCATTTCCATATTTGTATAGTCTTTACATTCAAGCATACTAAGTACATATACAATTTGCATTAATGAATAACATGGCAACATCTTGTAAATTCCTGAATGTATACACAGTTTTCCATTAGAAATTTGACCAAGTAAATGCAAGAATTAGCTCATCTTTCTTCATAAGATTTTTAGATTTATGTCTTAACTTTCATTTGATTTTTGAATCGCTTGATTTTGATTTATAGATCACAAGTTAAGACCAAATAAGCAGGATCTATTCATATCCGCCTTCTCCTTCCAAAATGCAGGGTAGCTTTTGGATAGGCTTTAGGACCCAATTTTAGTCAAGTCTTAGTCATAATTTGTCAAATTGGTCTCCATAAAAGTTATTCCTCTATGTTTTAGCTTTCCAACAAGGTAAGATTCACCTCATTTGGAATTTTGTATAGTGAGTTATGTCTAGACAAACAGGATATGTTCTGATGTATTACTTTACTAATCTCAGGATAGGTTCTAGATAGTTTTTGGAGTCTAGATTTGAACAAGTTACAATAAAAATTTGTCATTTTGTTCCTTAGGAAAGTTGTTCCTTTATGTCTTAGCTTTTCAACAAATCAAGAATCACCTCATTTGGAGTTTCCTTGGGTGAGTTATACCCAATTCACTCCAGATTGTTCAGGGTGCCCTGCTCTTAGGTTTCAGATTTTGTAACTCTATTTCTAGCAATTATTCCACGTATTTACACACAAAATTAGAGCAATTTGTCTCCATAAAAGTTTTAGCATTATATCTTAACTTCAATTTGGCATAAGTTTCAGATCATTTGGAATTATAGAACTTAAGATATGGACTTAAAAGTTTAGTCTGGTCAAATTCAGCTAGATTGTTTAACATACCCAAGCACAAGGCATACATCAACAAAAACCAAGAAACATTATTCCAAATAGGCACTACATCATTTACACACACTAAACATCATTTTCTATCTATAAATTAAGCATTTACATTCAATTTAGCCAAAAATCCTAAATGGTATGAAAACCCTAAGCAATAAATTTTAAGAAGAGATTAAGAGTGCACATACCAAAAATCAAGCTTCTAATCTTTGTTTAGCCCTTCAAAATCACCTCTAATCAACCTTATTATCCTTCCCTTGCCCCTTGTTAGCATGGACCAAATTGCCTTCTTTAAAAATTTCAAAAATTCTTATCATAATCTCATCACAAATCACACTTATGCCATAATTATAACATGATAACATGAATTCATGCATGCTACATGCTAAGTTTGATTCTCCCTTACCTTGAATTTTTCCCCAATTGATTTTATGGTAACCCTCCTAAATCTTTGAAATTTCTTGCTTAAATGAGGTGCTCTCACCAAATTGAAGCGTAATTTGGCTATTTAGAGTGAGGAATGCTAAGGAATTTGTGTGAGATCAAGCTTGGAAGGGAACAAAAATTGTGGAAGAGGGAGGAGATGGGTTCGACCACTTGAAGAAGAAGATGAAGATGATGCTTTGTCATCTTTCGATTGATATTTTTTTATTTTAATCCCTTATGGAAAACTTGTAATTATTTGAAAATGGCAAACTTGTAAATATGTTGAAATCTCTAATCATTAGGTTTGACTATTTTATTAATTATGTTTAATTTTCCTAATCTTGATTAATTTAACTAATCCAACTTCATTAACTTAATTAATCACATTTTTTTGTCAATATTTGACTTTTAAATCTAATTGATCAATCTTGTTCTAACTGAGTTTTTGTTCATCTTTTCCATAATGCCCAATAAGTCCCTAACCCTGTTTTTCACTTTGGTTTTTACTCTGCTTATTTGAACTTATTTCTTTTCATTTCTTTGACTTATTAATTCATAATAATACTTCAATTAAGCCTTAATTAAGAATCTTACAAGGTCCTACATGAATTTGGAGTAGCAACCAGACCCCTAGTCACTTCCCAGTGGAGTTACCCATCACCAGGACTTGTGCACATTTAACTAATTTATACTCCACTTCTTCTATTTTTCTTCAACTTTACTTGATCTTTATTAATTTAAATTATGACTCCTTAATAAAATTTAAGGGTAGTTCTAGACATCACATCCATCCGAACAGATGTTAGTCACCGAAACAGTAAAATATATGGGACTACCTAAAGTGGGGCGTGACAGTTCCCATGAGGAATTATAGGCGAAAGTACTGAACTACTTGGAAACTTTGACTGTCTAAACTTTTGAAGGTTATAAGAGAGTAAATGTTGAATAACTATTAAAAACCAAAGAAAATAAATTTGAGAACCTAAAGGGAATTCTAATTGGGTGGCCAATCCTGGAATTTTATATTCACACCTTAACATTGTTATGGTTTTAATCTTGCTTTATAAATGGATTGAGTGTTGTTACTTTGATGAAAATTAATCCTAAAATATCTTAGATCATTTCTCAAGGTATCTAAGGTGTAGTTCAATTAGGCCTAAGCCCTACTTTCATGGTAATTAGTCCTTATAAAAAAATTTTAAGATCTATGATTAATTATGAAACTCCACAAAGGTTATCAGGCTATCTCTAGGTCAGATTTCGTAAGTTCCAACTCCTAATTTTCTAATATTAATCTTTACCTTTCAGTTCTTCAATTAATATCTTATATCATTTCTAAGTGGGTACCAACACATAGCATACATTAAGAACACAAGAGATTGAATCAAAGAATAAAACTCAATTTCATTAAATAAAACTAAATATATATCCATAAGAAAAGTCAAGAGTACTACTTTCCAAATTCTAGATTTAAAGAAACTACTCACTCATGGTGAGTTCAACAAGCATAATATGATGAAAATAAAAGAACATAAAACTAGTTTGAAGAATTAAAAAAAAGAACCAAGAATAGATTCTACAGCTCTGGACTTGTGGAACTTTGGCTGAGAGATCTGTCCTTTGGCTCTGATGCAATTCTCCTTCAAGACGGCTAGGGTTTTTCGAAAGTCTTCTCTCAAAGCTCTTCCTTTTTTTTTTCTTTTCCTTGAAAGATAAATGTTTCCCTTCAAGCTCTCTCGTTTTATGGTTTCTGCTAGCTGCTATCTATATTAGATGTCCTAGGGTTAAGTTTTAGAGTTCCAAAGGCAATAGGAGTCCAATTGGTGTGCTAAAATAGGAGTTGGAGTCGGATTTGGAAATCACATAAAACATAGTACATGGCCTGTGTTTCACTACACAGCCTGGGGCATGTAAGTTTCTAGAGTTGTTTTGGCCACTTTGCATGGAAGATAGAATGTTACACAGCCCTTTGATGTTTACATGAGTCAGATTACATGGTTGTGTACTGTGTAAATCCCTTTTTCCACTTCAAGCCTTGATCGTAAAATGTTACACGGGGCACTGGATGGTTACATAAGTCATATTACACGGCCCGTGTACTAAGGCTTTTCTAGGACTCCTTCATATTACACGGCCTGTGTACTAAGGCTTTTCTGGGACTCCTTTAATTATTGGACTGTAATTACATGACCCGTGTAAGGTTTATCAGCAGCTTGCCCTGCTTCTAAGTTCTCTTGAGCTTTATTCTTTACTCCTATGCCTTGGATTTCCTTCAGAACACCTAAGAAAGTGCAGAAAACACAAATTTTAATGAAGATTAATGGAATTAATAAAAGTTAACAAAACTAACAAATATTTATGCAATTATCTATTTAAATGCCATGAAATATTATATAATTAGGCTTAAAAAATCTATATAATACAACTGTATCAATTTGAATGTGAGATTTGAATATAGTTCTATATAATTTAATTCATTTATATATATATTTATTTTGCAAGTAATATAGTTTGACTTTTAATTTAGATAATAACTAAGTATTTAAAATAGTATTTTTTGTGTTATATATCGCCTAGTTATACATAAATTATCATGATTCATTTTTAGACTTAGACTAACACTAAAATTCAAAGTAAACTTAAAACCACTAAAGCTCATAATCGAGCCTTTAAGAAAATAACTCATTTAATGTGCACAAAAAAATTTCAAATATAATTAGAAAAAATTGTTGCCTTAGAATGCACATTACCACATGGCTAAATATCTCTAATATACACTTTCACACCATTTAACACAATTAGAAGTGGCAGAGTACAACTCAAACATTACATCACAAATGGGCGATTTTAGTAACTCCTCTAGAAAAATATCATAAAACTTTCTAATCAATGGGACATCATCCATAGTGCCAAGATTTGCAGTAGTGTCCCTCATTAAAGTGAAATAACCTTAATGGCTTAAACTAAGTTATAACACGCTACATCCCTATCATCGACAAAACTGAACTCCTCAATACTTAGGATTTGGAAAAAGACCTTGTTTTTATAGTCGAATGTGGTATAATGGTTAGACAACTAATCCATCCCTAATATCACATTAAAATCTATAATCGAGAAAGGAACTAAATCCACTAAAAGATCCTTACTATCTACTCTCATTAGATAGGATGGAAGTGCCATGAATACATCAATAGCATCTCTTAATAAGGTATCCATTGATAAAGACCATTTCATAGCAATAGGGTTTACACTAAACCTTAAGGCAAAAGTTAGGGAAACAAATAAGTGCATAGCACTTAGTCAACTATCACACATAACTCAAGTGAAAAGACTCGAAGTATGAGTAGACACCATATTTTGGTCGGCCATTAAATTAACAATGTGTATAATCAATATACGATTTTTTTTCTCTTTATAAGCTATAATGTAGTTTTAATTTCATGAAAATGTCATTTTCTTGAAAAGAGTTTCAATCTAAACATTACCTAATCATCAATTACAAATGTATCTACATTCTACTCTACCTACATTCTACCCATCTTACTTCTATAGTTCTAACACCTCCACAGTTCAGACACCTCCCAATCTCAAGATGCCGTTTAAGATATATGTGGAGATCGGAATGGTAGCTCTCGTAAACTCTAGTGACGACTGTGGAAAGCTCGTTGTCATCATCGATGTCACCGACCAGAGCCGAGCTCTCGTCGGGGCCCCTCAGATGGTTAGGAGCCAAATGAACTTCAAGAGGTGGTCACCAATATCAAGATTGAAATTAGCAGTCCCCTTGCTCAAGATTAATTTTTAGCTCGGAGTGGCAGGCTGACTAGAGATTAGAATGGTGATTATTTCATTCCCAGATCGGCTATTTGGTCTAGTTTCCTTACCTTCATCGAATGATGTTCTCATAACTCTTTGACCATCGGTGTCGTCTATTTTCAGGTGAAAGACAAAGGAAGTTATCGAAAAAAAGATCAAAACAGTTGTCATTATGAAAATTGGCATCAAAAAGATTAGGTATGGAGGAAGAACACATCGGAGACTGATCAGAGAGGGAAAGTGGAAATGTGAAAATGATAGCCTTCTCCCCCAAGTGTAACACCCTCACTTTAGGTAGTCAGTACATTATATTATTTCAATTACTAGCATCTATTCGGACAGCCAGGATGTCTATAACTACACTTAAACTGGAGTGAGGAGGCATAAATTGATTGAATAAAGACCAAGTAAAATTAAGGAAAAATAAAAGAAATGAAGTGCAAATAGGTTAAAAGAGCTGAGGTCCCGGTGATGGGTAACCCTAACGGGAAGCGACTGTGAAGATAGTTGCTAACCCCAGACTCATGGGAAAACCCTGTAAGATAAATATTGGGACTTAATTGGGGAATTCACCAGGTTTAGATGACAACAAAAAAGCCGAGAAAATATAAGAAAATTTAGTCAATCGATATAGATAATTATAACTCGATGAACACAATAAATGGCATTTTAGTTATTTCACCCTCAGTGTGGAATCTTGACCTAAATGTCAATAAAAAAGAGTGAGAACAAAACCTTTAAAATAAATTAAAATCATGAATTTGTATAATGGAAAAGGGAAAGAAAGAAAAGAAAGAAATAAAAATATAATGTATTTATGACCTAAGCATGATGTCATAATGACATCATTAAAATTTATAACCAATGGAAATTAGGCAATGATATAAAAGAGAGACAAAAATCAATTAATGGATAAAAAAGAAATGATCATCTTCTTCCCTAGGAACCTCTTAGCCGAACCATCTTGTTAGTGTGCATCCACCATTTTCAAGCTTGAATTTCCTCCTATTCTCACACCAAAACCTATATTTGTCTTCACAAAAACTTCATCTACACCTTGAGGAAGCCTTAGGCAGGCAAGAATTGAAGAAAAATTGAAGTTCTAGCAAGTCCAAATTGGTCATAAGTGAGGTTAGTGCACTATATAAACTTCCTTCTTTCTTTAAGCATTGTAAGCATGCTAAACTAAGTTGAAATTCCATGAAATTAAAAGAATATCATGATTAAATGAAAACCCTAATTTCGGTAGCCATGGGGATAGTGACAGTTTGATGGTTTTAATTGTTGTAAACTTATTAGTGATGGCATGTGATGAGTATAAATGAGTTAGATCATGAATTACATATATAGAGTGAAATTTTGAAATTGAAAGTTAGGATTTTGACCTAAATTGGGGATTTTGTATTGTGGCTTGAAATTGATGTTACTGAGGTTGATTATTGACTATTTGAAGTGTAATGAATGTGATTGAAGTTTAGTAGTTGGGTGGAATGTATATTGGGAGTGTTGAATTTCTGTGCAGGATTCTAGACCTATGAGTCCAGTGTGGTTATGTGCCCATAAGTAGAGTCACATTGCTCTAATTGGTGTGAGGCTAATTGGAGATGAAACTTAGAACACAAAGCTACATTTTTCATGGAGAGACCTTGCCTAGAAACTGAACCAAATGTGACCTAAAATTGGCTTGAATCCTAGTAACCATATACTAGACTTGAAAAAATGACCATATGAATAGTAAACGTTCAAATGACCATAACTTACTCTAGGAAGGTCATAATGACCTGATTCTTGAACAATTGGAAAGGTTAGACATAGGAGCACATTTTTTATGAAGAACACAGAGCCCAGTTCTGACTCTAACCCAACCAAATTGCTATAAATAATTAGGTCAACAATTTTGACCAAAACCAAAACTGCCCTGAAATTTTGGACTTTGACCTACTCAATCAGTTTTGGCAAAAATGCCATAACTTGGTCCACAAAACTGAAAATGTAGTGAAACTAAAGCCAAAATATCTATAAGACTTAGAACTACAATTTTGGTGTTTTGACCAAAACCCAAAACCTAATGGAACTTGGCCAAATAGTTAGAAAAATTTAGTATCCCAAATCCTGAATTTGAACTAAATAACCACTTGACCCAAGAATGGTATTTAGAACATATCTCCCACTAAGAAACTCCAAATAGGATGAGCCAAACTATTCTAAAAACTAAAGAAATAGGGCTCCAAATTTGATTTATGAATTTTCCTTAAATTTTGAGTGTAAGGACCCTAAAATGGGAATAAAAGACATTGACCTAAACCTGAAATCCTAAAAGCATAGGGTTCATGAGCCTAGGTTAGTTAATTGGCTATAACTCACCCTACATAACCTAAAAAATTATGATTCATAAACCTAAGTGACCCTAAGACATACTAGAACAACTCATATGAAGGTCATTAGGCATAAATATGACTGTAACATGTCCAAATGGTTGGACAAATTTGGGATTCTAGAATCTGCCTGGTTCGGGAACCATAAAGGGTTAATGAACTAGTTTTGGTAATTTGACCATAACTTGAGTTCTAAAACTCTAAATGACATGATTCAAAAAAAAAAAAAGAAACAAATATAGAACATAGAGAAACAACTTCCATGAAGGAAGTGTGGGCAAACAGTGGCTATATCTTAACCAATTTGCTAGGTGAATTTAAAACACCAAATCTGGACCTTGAGAAAGGTTCATAAAATGACTTGTCATATGATAAGGAATTAACCAAAATGATTTACTAAACATAAAAGTGACATAAATATATATGTGGGACTTATTTTTTCCATCACAAGTAACATAAAAATGCTATGAAACATAAATAGTACATAACATGAAATAATGAAACTATAAGTACTTAATAATACTACTTTGCCCAAAGTATACCTAGACTTATGTATATAGCATGGATCGATTGGTAAATTAATTAGGGACTGCAGATTGCAGTACTACCCACATAAATAATTATTGATAGACAATATATGTCTGATATGATTGTTCTACAGGCTTTATGTCTGCCCGTTGGCCATTTTGCCTGATTTGATTTCTGGCTTTATGCCTGCCCGCTGACCTTGTGCCTGACATGACCGATGTATACGTGATAGACATATGGATGTCTAACTAGTATACTCTCATGTATTCAGCCTTTATAGTCTGTTATAGATTACTTGGGCACTGATATGAATTTAATAAGATTGAATATGGAATAAATGAGCAGAGAAGATCCTGATAAACTTAATTGCTTCTAAAGTTCAATAAACATGTAAATGACTCCAAATTCATGAAATCTACATTTCTTTATAAAATTATATTAGGAAAAATCATCTTTAATTATTTAGTTATTTTTACTTTAATTTATGCACTACTAAGCGTTATGCTTAGCGCGTTGGTTTTTCCATCGCGTAGGTATTGGAGACCAGCAGTTGTAACACCCCGTTTGCATAGCCTGGTAGATTTCACTGTTCCGGTGACCGGTGTCGGTCCAGATAATTAAGGGGATTAGAATCACACTTAAGACAATTAGGGAAGCAATAAACACAAATAATTAGTAATGTTCAATTAGTTAAGTATAAACAAGAAAAACAAAACATAAGAAGTTAAACGAGCCGAGAGTCACAGCGATGGGTGACCTCCTCGGGAACTACTGCGAAGTCATTTTAAACTCAAATTTCGAACCGTAAAAAGTGACGCTGCGGTCCTTAAGACCCTTATGGACACAGTGGAAAAGAGAAAATCACGAAAAAGAACTGTTAAGTCAGTCAAATAATTAGGTCAGGGAACCAAAAGAAATATGGAATTATTTGCAAACCGGGATGAACCGGAGAGGGGCAATTTGGTCAATTGACCCCGAGAGCTGACTCCTGACCTAACTGTCAAATAAAATTTGAGAAAAGAAAATTTCGGAATCGAGAATTAAATTAAATAACTAATAGAAAAATAGAAAAAAAAAGGAAAAAAATCAAAAAGTAAAAAGGTGATGACATCATGCATGACCTCATGCATGATGCCATAGCTAAACTAATTAATTTAATTAATTAATTAAAAATTTTTTGGTCTTCCATAACTAAAATAAATAAAGAAAATAAAAGAAAAAAAAAATAAAAATCACTTCTTCTTCCTTCCATCTTGCCGCCCCATCTTCCCCATATTCCCTCCATGAAAATTTTCCATTAAAGCTTGCACTCAAGCTTTAATTTCTCCACTTGATCCTAATAACCCCCTTAAAATACTCCCTAGAGCTTGTTATTATAATTTGAGAAGAAGACTACAAGAGGAAAGAAGGGCTAAGAGAGAGATTTGAAGCTTTAAGTTGAGGTTAGTATATTAAACTCCTTATTTTTCCATTTAAATGCATAATTAGTGGTTGAAATGAGCTTAGAATTTATGAAATGAAATAAAAATATGGGGCAAGGACCATTGCTGAAATTCGGCTAGCTTGAAGAGGGGACATCAATTGTATGGCTTGAGGGTTTTGAATGAGTTAAGAAACCTTACTTAGTTGAATGATTAGCATTAAAACCATTAAATGTAGTAAAATGCATGAGATGAATGAGTTAGGGTTTGAATGTTAGGGTTTGTGAACCAAATTTTGGAGAAATGCATAAATGATATCTTTGACCAATTTTGAGATGAAAAATGGTTAAGAATGACCAAAGGAGATGTGTGGGAATTGTTAGAATGGAAGTCAAATTCGTAGGTTAAATGGCAGCATGACCAAACCAACTTTGAAGGACCAAAACGGAAATTTTATAAGTCCAATTGATATTCCATCAATTGGGGATGAAAATAAACGTAAAATGGCACAATTTTCATCAAGGAACCTTGGCCAAAAACTGACCAAAACTTAGTGAACCAATTGACCAAAGTGAAATGAGAGCAGGCTGCCACAGCACAAACTGACCAAATGAACAGTAATTGTTCATTTGGTCATAACTCGAGCTAGGAAGGTCAAAATGACCTGAAATTTTACCAGTAATTAGATAAGATATAGATCTAAAACTTTCATGAAGAACACCAACCCAAATTATGCCATTAACCTAATCAAATGATTGAGCAAAGTTGAGTTACTGAACCTGCAAAACTGCAGATTTCCATTTGAACAGTAAAGTTCCAATGGCTATAACTCTCTCTAGAAAACTCCGATTTAGGCGATTCTTGAACTGATGGAAACCTAAGACATAGTAGAATATTTCGTATGAAGGAAATTAGACCAAATTATGGACTTAACTTCGTCAAATTATTGAATGAAGTTGGATCAAAAATCTGCCAGAACCTAAATTGCAGCATGAACAGTGCACGTAAACAGTAATTGTATTTTGGCTATAACTTGAGCTACAAAACTCCAATTGGGGTGATCCAAAAATGAGAATACACTTAAGACAATAAGGAACATTTTCTATGAAGGAAGTTTTGCCAAATTCTAACAGTAAAAGGGCCAATGGAATAGTGCAACTTGGAGCACCAAAACTGAAAATTTGACAATTTGGCCAAAAGGATTTAAGCTTTAAGAAAATGACCAAAACCAACAAATTTAATGACCAAAATGTGGTATGTGGGTGAAGTTGGAGTTCCCATACCTATTAAGCCTTAGAAAGTCAACTATTTGACTTGAATAGTATAGTGAATAGTAATCCAAAACACAAAAATTTCGAGAACGTCGAATTTAACACGTTAGAACTAGGTAAATGTGAAGCTAAATTTATTTTGGATTTTTGTTAAGTTCTAGTACTGAAACATTGTAAAATTGTGTGTTTCAGTTGAAAAGAATATCGGGAAGGAACCCGAGGAACCGAGTCGAGGCTAAGGGACAACTCGCTTGAGGTTTGTGCACAACATCTCTATGCTTTAAAATTCATTGATAAAGTGAACGAAATATGTATTTTACTTGTGCTTTGGAATTGTTGAAAGTTTAATTGTGACATTATTTATGATGTTTTGATTTAAACTGTGAAAGTTATTGTGTATATTTGAAATGACAATGTTTAGCAAATTGTTAAGATAAGTTTTGAAACCATAGTGTCATGACCATATATTTGAACACCTCACTAGCACGACTAGTGGGGGTAATTAGTTTTGAATTTTGATTCCTTCTCTGGAGAAGTGTTGAGGTGTGCCAGCAGAAGAGGATGTGAATGGATATCCATATATTTGAGCTAGCTAGCCTTGTGATGTGATTTCTCTTTAGCCTCTGGCTATTGAGATTCTATTTGTTTCGAATGGCATGATTTAATTGTGGGTTTTATGAAATGTGTTTTGATACTTCGAAATGAACGTGGTTTGCATTAAAATCTCATAATTCATGTTTTGTGTTTAATGCTCATGTTTAGTCAAATTTTTGAATAAATATGATTTTATTTTTGCATAAAGATTATTTTAGTATGTTGTGCACCACTGAGTCCTAGTACTCAGCGATAGCTTTTATTGCTGTCGCAGATACAAAGACGAGAGGAGCAGAAGACTGAGCTGCTAAAGATTGAGGATCATTCAGCCTAAAGTCTTCGGGTATAATTTATACCCTAATTGTAAATATTTCTTTTGATGTATATATTGCACATAAATGTATGGACATGTAAAAATGGGTCTTGAGCAGTTGTATAAAATTTGTATAAAGTTGTAATATATATTGTAGTTTGAAATTCTCTTAATGCAAATTTTGTAATGATCTATTCAAATTGTTTTGTTTCTAATGAAATATGAATGGAACTATTTTATTTAATTTGAATGAAATGGATTGTTAGTATTTTGATGATTATTGGATACTGGATTTGAAATTGAATGTTGATAAATGTGTTGAGAAATTGTTTGAGATTGAGTTTGAAATTGAAGCAGTTGTTGAGAAAATTTTTAGAAGTGCTTTTTACAGGTATTTGAAGAACTGTTTTCTCAAAATACAGAGGGAACTCTGTCAAAATTTTTATAAAATTTGCGGAAAAATAAAATGGGCTAAAATTTCCAACTAGCTTTCAACTTAATTACATGTTTAAAATACTTATTAGAAATGCTCACCACTTATCAAAAATAAGAAAATTGTTTTAAAATCCCTCGTAGGGTACTTAATGAGTTATCGGTAGGTGAAGTTCGGTAGTTCATTAGGTATTCTACAGGATCATGTTATGCCTTACAGAGGGGTAAGGTGTGGCATGTTTTAGTGGTATCAGAGCAAATTTTTGAAGTATGTTTTAACATATAAATTTGTGTCTTTCTTTGTTAAGTACAACTGCTCAATGTCCATATTTGTTACATACAGTGCATTACATCATGAATATGAACTAACGGAGGGAAATCTCCATGTGTTACTTGTTCAGGAGATACCCTAACTTCAGCTTAAAATGGAAGAAGGGGCATGTAGTATCAGAAGAGGGCATCAAGGTAGATCCAAATAAGATTGAAGCTGTCCTTAATTGGAGGCCACCCATAAATGTCACAGAAATTCGTAGTTTTCTGGGTTTAGCTGGATACTACCGTAGATTTGTGAAGGGATTCTCCATGTTGGCATCTCCATTGACCAACCTGCTTAGAAAAGATGTGAAATTTCAGTGGACGGACAAATGCCAGCAGAGTTTTGATGAATTGAAGAGATGTTTGACTGAAGCTCCAGTCCTGACTTTACCTACTCCGGGTAAAGAATATACAGTATATAGTGATGCTTCTCATAATGGATTAGGCTGTGTATTGATGCAAGATCGAAATGTCATTGCCTATGCATCACGCCAGCTAAAACCGCAAGAGAGGAATTATCCAACACATGATTTGGAGCTTGCAGCTATTGTGTTTGCTCTTAAGATCTGGAGGCACTATTTATATGGGGAAAAGTGTTACATCTATACAGATCATAAGAGTTTGAAGTATTTGGGCACCCAGAAAGAGCTGAATTTGAGACAGAGGAGATGGTTAGAGCTGATAAAAGACTACGATTGTTTGATAGACTATCAGCCAGGAAAATTTTTAGAAGTTCTTTTTACAGGTATTTGAAGAACTGTTTTCTCAAAATACAGAGGGAACTCTGTCAAAATTTTTATAAAATTTGCGGAAAAATAAAATGGGCTAAAATTTTCAACTAGCTTTTAACTTAATTACATGTTTAAAATACTTATTAGAAATGCTCACCACTTATCAAAAATAAGAAAATTGTTTTAAAATCCCTTGTAGGGTACTTAATGAGTTATCGGTAGGTGAAGTTCGGTAGTTCATTAGGTATTCTACAGGATCATGTTGTGCCTTACAGAGGGGTAAGGTGTGACAGCAGTAGTAGCAGTAGTGTCCAGATAGAGATTTTGATCAGATCTGCTATAGTGTGGGCGTCACCTTAGCAATCCATTTTTGGTAGGGCTCATGTATATCTAGATTTTGTAGTTTTTGCTCATTGTACATAAATAGGATGTAATTAAATTTTGAGATTGTATAACAGTTTGTAAATATTGTACATGATTTGATAT
The DNA here is from genome assembly GCF_030052815.1 of Hevea brasiliensis. Lineage (NCBI taxonomy): Eukaryota > Viridiplantae > Streptophyta > Magnoliopsida > Malpighiales > Euphorbiaceae > Hevea > Hevea brasiliensis. The sequence goes on from NC_079500.1 coordinate 88,573,916, forward strand.
GAATGAAATGAAATGTATTTACTTGAAATGAATATGAGAAATGTGTAAGAGCAAGTGATGATATGATATAATACATGGAAAAATGAGATGGATATGAACCGTTTTTGACAGGTGAATAGTAGAACCCGCTAAAAGCTAATAAAACAGAGGAGACTCTGTTTGGGTCTCCACAAAAATAAAATGTGATTAAAAAAAAATCCACACATAGACAAATACGAGTAAATGGAATGTAAATTAATACGGTATAAGATAAGACAAGATAGGGTGCTCCGACACCGAATGTGGCATGCCTTGCTCGACTACACTGTAGATGGGAAAGGGGTGTCACACCAAGTATATATAGGCCCAACCATTTAACGCTCGCAAAACTCAAAGTAGCAAATCGATTGACAAAAAATTTAATGCTTTCTTGATGTTTGATGCGCACCAACAGAGACCAAATAGAGAGAACGGATGGAAAAGAGTTCGGGAAGACAATAAGAGATCAATGGTGAAGGGGAAGGAATAGAGATCGGGTGGGTAAGTTTTCAGATGAGCAATTATTGAAAGATTAGTCAAAGGGGAACAAGATTAAGAGATCGGGTAGATCGAAAAGATGGCCAGTAAAGATCAGAAGGTTGGGAAAATCAAAACTTCAGAAGTTATTTTGAATCATGACCTATGATTTATGAGATCAACTCCCCCACCATCGGATCTAAGTTTGTTAAAGCATTTGGGGTACGATTCAATCTCCATCATCCACCCCATTTTGTATAGATGAATCTAAACCATTGAATCTAAGGCAGTTAAAGCATTTTGGTATGCCCCAATCTACACCATTGATCTCATTGGTAAGGATAGATCCTAGGCCATTGGATTAAAGTAATAAACAGATTCTGCACCTTTCATTCCCAACCTTTGGATCTGTTTCGTAAGGCAGAATTTCTAGCCATTGGATTAGAGAGAAAAGGACAAAAGAGTCCTAAGAAAAATCTCAGCCCTCAATTTTTGGTCTCTTTAATTATTGACCCTTGGATTTTGTCCTTTCAAATCCAGACCCTTCATCTTTTCTATCTTGAATCCTAACCCTCCATTTCAGGACCCCTGGTTCCTATAAATACTTGGAATCTTCACTATTAAAGGGGTCGATAATCTTTTTCTCTAAAAGAGCTGATAGAATAGTCAGAAAAAGCTTTAGAAACATCAGTTTTCTAAAGAATCTCTTGTCTAATTAGCTCACCCTTCCAAAGCCTCTCTCACCCATCATTTTCTTGAAGTACCTCGACTACGTCTTCATACATCATTCATTACTCGCATCATTGCTAAAGCTCACCCGCAGGTAAAACTTCCATCTGCATGTTTCTTTCAAAGGTGGTGAAGGAACGGAAGCGTGAAAAACACAAGTTTATACCATTGAATTCAAAAATTTTCACCTAGGGTCACATGCATCATGCAAGATTTATTTTTATCTATTTGATTTCAATGATAAAAAACATATTAAAACTCTTTTAATATGTTTTTGGATCTGTATTTGCCATTTAAGATTTTAAAATTAATCAGATTAATTTTAGAACCCTAGATTAAATCAAGAACGATTACACTAACCTCTTGATGTGCTGCAGCGTGTCTGCTCCTTTGAGATTCGTCTTCAGGACACCAGATGTTGTCCCTCTAGCTTGTCCACACCAAGAACACCTATGGCAGCCCTTGAACAGCTTCTAAAGGCTTTTCTATTAATTAGAAATTCAAGTTCTGCCTTTTAAGAGATTAGAGATGTAAACAGGACACTAGAAACAATTTCTAGCGTTCTTAATTCAAGAGATTGATGGCTAATCTCTTTGAATTGATGAGAGATGAAGAGAAATAGCTGGAGAGGCTCAAAATGGCGTGACAATTGAGAGGAGAGGCTGCTAGTTATGTTTTCTTTTCATAACCACACTTAAATAGCTAGGTTAACACATTAAACCCTAGCCACATGTCACCTTTTGATTAGCTCTAGGTTTAAGTGACCCAATCACATTGTGCCAAGTGTCAAACCTATATTTAATCTTGATTTTAATCATCTTACATGATTAAAAATAATTGGCAAGCTTATGTGTAATGCCATGTGTCACCATCTCATGGTGCCACGTGTCACAATGAAATGACCAAAATGCCTGTGTCTTAATTTTGAGTTCTTAACCCAAAATAATTATTTTCTTCTTCTAATTAATTTATATCAAATATAAATTAATTAATTAATCTCTATTAATTAATTTCTCATCAATTAAATTCATATTTAAACACTTTAAATATAAATTTAATTTATACTACACATCCAATAATCTAGATTTGGTTTCAAGTCATGCTAGGGACTTTGCAATTTAATTGCAAACCAAATCTATTTAATTAATCAATTAAACTCTTTAATTAATTAATTAAATCATATTTAAATAGGTGATAACTTGTGTATGTGTGTGACTTACTAGGCTCATCACTAATTGGCAATGAGACATGATATCAACTCTTAATATCATGAGAACTCTTTCTTACCATAAATGATTTCTCTAAATCATTTTATGAACCTCATAGACCATGGTTAACACCTAGCATAGCATGCCATGGCCACCCAATTAGTAATAAGGTTTACCTTAAATGAACCTATAATCATATGTTACCATGCACTAGAATCTCTGTTACAAAATCCCAACTCAAGAGTCATGGTTTATGTCAAACTCCATTTGCTATGAATATTATGTTCTCTTTTAATTCCAGTTCTTGATTAAAAGATTTTTCTCATCGAAACTCTTTTACGAATAAATCTATCTGTCTGGCAGAACTTGAAACATCAAGAACAATTAAATGAACATAGGATTTTAACTCTATTTACTTAGAGGCAGATTCCATCTTGATCAACACCTACCTCCATATATAACTAGCGAGAGCCAACACATGCCCATATACCCATACATAGTACAAGTATGAAAGCGATATCAAACTCAAACTACCTATATACAAGATAACTGTGCTATCTCAGTCTAAAGATTATATGCATTGATATGATTTATGACAAAACATTGACAAGAGTAAACTCCATGTGCTTGTCATAAGTGTCACCGTTCGACCTACTTATCATTTATAAGTGCCTATCATGTTTGTTATATGGCATGAGACTCACCATTCCATCTTATTTATATCTCATATAAATAACTTGGGAACAACATGAATACAATCTTTCTGGATAAGTCATGTCCTTATTATGAAGTATCCTCGATTGTGAACCTATTTATGATACTTTGTGCTAGAAATATTGTCACTCATATTCTTAACAACTTAAGAATAATATTTCTAACAAAATATCAATGGACCTTTTCTATTACACATAAATATATTATGTAAACGGAAAAGTGGAAATGCCTTTTATTAATAAAATATGTACAAGATACATACTGAATGATATGCTCTAGGGCATACTACTAACAATCTCCCACTAGCACTAGAGCCATTCATTACAATATCTTAGACCTATCTTCTCAAGATGTCGGTCTAACTGAGTTTGTGACATAGGCTTAGTGAATGGATCAGCTGGATTTTCAGCTGATGCTATTTTCTGCATGGCTAAATCGCCTTGCCCAACTATATCTCTGATAATGTGGTAGTGCCTTTCTATGTGTTTGGATTTTGGGTGAGACCTTAGTTCCTTAGCCTATATGACTACTCCATTGTTGTCACAGTGTAATGGAACTGCTGACTCAATGGAAGGAACTACTGTAAGTTACATCACGAACTTTTAATCCAAGCGACTTCCTTTGCAGCATCTGATGCAACAATATACTCAGCCTCTGTAGTGGAATCTGCAGTCGTGCTCTGTTTGGAACTCTTCCAACTGACTGCACCTCCATTACAAATGAACACATATCCAGAGGTAGACTTTCTATCATCGATATCTGATTGGAAATCAGAATCAGTATAACCATCCAATTGCAAGTCTCCACCTCCATAAATCAAGAATAAATCCTTAGTTCTTCTCAAGTACTTAAGAATATTCTTGACGACTATCGATGTTCCAAACTGGATTGGATTGATACCGCTAGTCAAACTAACAGATATGCGATATCCGCCTAGTACACAACATTGCATACATTAAACTTCCAATAGTCGAAGCATATGGAATCCTGGCCATCTTATCTCTTTCTTCAGGTGTCTTTGGAGACATCTCTTTAGAAAGGTGGATACCATGTCTCACTGGTAACAATCCTCTCTTGGAATCAAGCATGTTAAACCTCTTTAACACCTTTTCCAAGTATAGACTTTGGGATAAACCAATTATTCTTTTCGCTCTATCTCTATAGATGCGAATCCCAAGAATATAGGTTGCCTCCCCTAAGTCTTTCATGGAGAATGTATTTGACAACCATACCTTTATAGTCACAACATACGTGTCATTACCCATCAACGAGATGTCATACACGTATAAGACAAGGAAAGTGATAACACTGTCACTAACCTTCTTATATACACATGGCTCATTCTCATTTTTGATAAAACCAAAGGATTTAATGGCTTCATCAAAACGGATGTTCCAACTCCTCGAAGCTTGTTTCAACCCATAAATGGATCGCTTTAGCTTGCATACTTTGGAACCATCTTGGGATTCAAATCCCCTAGGTTGTTCCATGAAAATGTTTTCTTCAATGTATCCATTGAGAAAAGTCGCTTTGACATCCATCTGCCAAATCTCATAATCATAGTATGCAGCTATTGCTAATAAAATCCTAATAGATTTACGCATGGCAAAAGGCGAGAAAGTCTCCTCATATTATATTAATTTCCTTTGGAGAAAAACTTTCTCTACGAGCCTTGCCTTATAGGTCTCTACATTACCATTAGAACCAATTTTATTCTTTAAAACCCATTTGTTCCCTATAGCTACAATACCGTCTGGTTTGTCAACAAGATCCCAAACTTGATTCTTATACATGGAATCACTCTCGGATTTCATAGCATCAATCCATTTTGAAGAGTCTATATCCGATATAGCTTCTTCATAGGTAATGGATCATCTCCATGATCTACTTCTTCATGAGTAGACAACTCTTGTTCTTCTTCATGAAGAAAACCATATCTCACCGTGGGTGAGATACGGTTGTTCTACGAGGAACAGTGTAGATGTTTCATCAATGGGTATAGGTTGACTAGATGGATCTATATCCATCGATGCTGGTTGGTCGAATTCTCCAATTCTAACTCTATTTGCCTTCCTTTGCCTCCTTCTTGAACAAACCGTTGTTCAAGAAATGTGGCATCTCTACTTATCACAACCTTTTGTGAAGTAGGCAATAAAAATAATATCCAAAACTATCTTTTGGATATCCAACAAATCGACCTCTTTACGATCCGGTCTCCAATTTATCGTTGTTCAACTTTTTGATATAAGCTGGACAACCCCAAATCTTAACATGCTTAAGACTTGGTTTTCTTCCATGCCATATCTCATAAGGTGTGGAAGAAACTGATTTTGATGGAATCCTATTCAGAATATATAAAGCTGATTCTAATGCAAATCCCCAAAAAGGAGATTGGCATATCAGTATAGCTCATCATACTACGTACCATATCCAATAGGGTACGATTTCTCCTTCAGATACACCATTCATTTGTAGCGTTCTGGAGGAGTCGGTGAGAAACAATGCCATGCTCTCTCAAGTATTCATCAAATTCAAGACTCAAATATTCACCTCCACGATCTGATCGAAGAGCTTTAATACTTTTTCCTGTTTGATTTTCTACTTCAGATTTAAATTCCTTAAAATTTTCAAAGGATTCATGTTTGTATTTCATCAAATACAAATACCCAAACCTTGATTTATCATCAGTAAAGGTAATAAAATAATGAAAGCCCCCTCTAGCCATTTCTTTAAACGGACCACATACATCACTATGTATTAGTTCCAAAATATTTTCAGCTCTTAGCCCTTGTCCAACAAAGGGTGATCTAGTCATTTTGCCTTGAAGGCAAGATTCACAAGTTGGAGTAGGCTCAGAGCCCAATGAGGATAGAATCCCCATTTTCTCCAATTTTGCAATCCTATCTTCTGCAACATGACATAACCTTAAGTGCCAAATATATTTTGAACTTGAGTTGGTTTTCACCATGGCATTGCATTCATTTAGATTACTATACTCTGGCCAGTGGAAACACTTTCTTACTGACAATGGAAACACTTTCCTATTGGCAATGGAAACACTTTCCTGTTGGCAGTGGAGACACTTTCCTTTGCCTTTATCAGCTTTAATCTTCCTTTTCTGTTTAGCTATTTTCTTGGAAGGACCAGGAATATGAGGTTTCTTTTTCTTATTACCCTTCTTCTTGTTGGACTTTCCAGCAGAAGAAGATGCAACCAAAGCTACCTCTTTCCCTTTATTGCCTGGCATATTCTTTTGGGCAATAACCAGCATGTTGAGTAATTCAGCTAAGGTGCATTCCTGTTTAGTCATATGGAAATTTGTCACAAAATTCCCAAAAGACTCAAGAAGGGACTGAAGGATCAAATCCGTTTGTAGTTGGAAATCCATGTTGAAGTCAAGATGTTCCAACTGCTCAATCAGCCGAATCATCTTGTGGACATGATCCCCAACATTCTGTCCTTCAGACATCCTCATACGGAATAACTGTTTAGATATCTCCTACCTAGCATTCTCTTTGTGCTCACCATACAACTCTTGTAGGTGAAGGAGGATCTCACTCGCACTCTGCATGTTCTCATGTTGCTTCTGTAACTCATTACTCATAGAAGCAAGCATGTAACACTTAGCTCTCATATCATGCTCCTTCCACTTGTCCAAAGTTTCATGTTCCTCTTGTGTGGCCTCTGGAGGTAAGGGACCAGGAACATTTGAATCTAGAACATATCCTATATGTTCAAGGTTCAAGACAAGTTACAAATTTCTTAGCCAATCGCATGATTAGGTCTGTCAACTGTTGTGATCAAGTATGCTTGCAAGGATATTGGATGGTTGTGGTTGTTTTGTGCTCATTATTATCAGAAAATTAATTGCAGAAAATAACCAGATTAATTAGTAAATGTATCATGTAATTAACCAAAATGATTATGGTCTTTTAATCAAATTGGTCCTCCCACTAACTTAGCGAATCCTACACTTCCAAAGTAGAAAACGGAAATCCTAGTTGGATGGATTTCTAGTGGGTGATTGAATTCTTATAATTCTACTGATCATCCTCAGTACATCCATTATTGGAATTACAATAAACTATAAGTGAGCAACTCCTTGCCCATCACATCTCATGTGAGGTTCAATCCTTTACCTAGCCCCTAATGCTTAAAATCTCGTACATCCATTATTGACTTATCTTGCATTAGTTAAGTTGATCCCATTGAGTCGATAATTATGCAAATAATTTTAATGTCCTCAGGTACATCCAATATTGGCCACTAAACCATTTACATATTTACAACATCTCATGCTTAACAATTATTCTTAAGAAAATCTCTTAAATAAATTGCATCTTATGCAACTATTTAAAATTTCTTAAAATAATTGCCCTAATGGAGGGCTTATGTTATAATTACTTTAATTATACCATTTCCAACTTAATCATTTGTTTGGAAGATTTTATAGCCATCCTAATTACTATTAAGGTCTCACTTTGCACATTATCCATTTAGCATGCATATATCATATAATTGCATACATTCCATACATCTCATGCATTCATGGATAAGCAGTAAATATGGTATGATCATGGACTTTCTAAGGGATTCAATTCGAGCCACCAAGAATTGAATCAGGGCATTCCTAGGTGCATTTCATTCATTCATTTTACAAGAGTTGCTGAAGGAGTACATAATCAACACTTGATATTGAATTCCTCCCACTGGTCCCACCAATGCTCTTGACCTCCTTGAACTTCTTGCAATCCAATATTACATAGTAATCCTTGGCATACCAAGGCGAATTTACAAGAACTTAAATAAATGAAATTACAACCCAAAAATTATTACAAACTTAATAATACATGCCCAAAATAAATTAAAATAAATTAATTAATTTACAATCCCAAAGAAACATAAAAGAAATAAATCCAATCACATTGGTCTTTTATAGTCCATGATCATCCATCATGCATATCACTATTTAACAATTAAATAAAACATACATACTTAAATTAAATTGAATATCTCATATTCAACTTAAAACTCAACATTTGAATTTGATTCAAATAAATTTAAAAATTCATATTTGAATCTCATTCAAACAAATTTAAAAATTCAGATTTGAATCACATTCAAACAACTTCAAAAATTCAGATTTGAATCACATTCAAACATTTTTTAAAAAATCAGATTTGAATCACATTCAAATATTTTTAAAAATCAGATCTGAATTTTATTGAATCAATTTTAAAAATCAGATTTAAATATGATTCAAACAACTTTAAAAATTCAGATTTGAATCACATTCAAACAACTTTTAAAATTCAGATTTGAATCACATTCAAACAATTTTTAAAATTCTGATTTGAATCATAATTTAAATGTGTGATTAAAACAACTAATTAAACACTTTAATTAGTCAAAGAATAGGCCTTAGATCATACAACAATTGCAGAATTAAAAGCCAAACCTTGAACCACCCATGGAACCATTGTTGCCACCAATGGTGGCTTCACCATGTGTGACGCCACATCTCATGATCCAACCAGCAATGAATCTCTTGATCTCATGATCAAACACACAATTAAATTATATAATCAACAATCTAAATGGCAAATATAGTGGCTCGATACCAATTGAAGGCAGGCGTGAAAAACACAAGTTTATACCATTGAATTCAAAAATTTTCACCTAGGGTCACATGCATCATGCAAGATTTATTTTTATCTATTTGATTTCAATGATAAAAAACATATTAAAACTCTTTTAATATGTTTTTGGATCTGTATTTGCCATTTAAGATTTTAAAATTAATCAGATTAATTTTAGAACCCTAGATTAAATCAAGAACGATTACACTAACCTCTTGATGTCCGCAGCGTGTCTCGCCTTTGAGATTCGTCTTGAGGACACGGATGTTGTCCCTCTAGCTTGTCCACACCAAGAACACCTATGGCAGCCCTTGAACAGCTTCTAAAGGCTTTTCTATTAATTAGAAATTCAAGTTCTGCCTTTTAAGAGATTAGAGATGTAAACAGGACACTAGAAACAATTTCTAGCGTTCTTAATTCAAGAGATTGATGGCTAATCTCTTTGAATTGATGAGAGATGAAGAGAAATAGCTGGAGAGGCTCAAAATGGCGTGACAATTGAGAGGAGAGGCTGCTAGTTATGTTTTCTTTTCATAACCACACTTAAATAGCTAGGTTAACACATTAAACCCTAGCCACATGTCACCTTTTGATTAGCTCTAGGTTTAAGTGACCCAATCACATTGTGCCAAGTGTCAAACCTATATTTAATCTTGATTTTAATCATCTTACATGATTAAAAATATTTGGCAAGCTTATGTGTTATGCCATGTGTCACCATCTCATGGTGCCACGTGTCACACTGTGAAATGACCAAAATGCCCCTGTGTCTTAATTTTGAGTTCTTAACCCAAAATAATTATTTTCTTCTTCTAATTAATTTATATCAAATATAAATTAATTAATTAATCTCTATTAATTAATTTCTCATCAATTAAATTCATATTTAAACACTTTAAATATAAATTTAATTTATACTACACATCCAATAATCTAGATTTGGTTTCAAGTCATGCTAGGGACTTTGCAATTTAATTGCAAACCAAATCTATTTAATTAATCAATTAAACTCTTTAATTAATTAATTAAATCATATTTAAATAGGTGATAACTTGTGTATGTGTGTGACTTACTAGGCTCATCACTAATTGGCAATGAGACATGATATCAACTCTTAATATCATCAGAACTCTTTCTTACCATAAATGATTTCTCTAAATCATTTTATGAACCTCATAGACCATGGTTAACACCTAGCATAGCATGCCATGGCCACCCAATTAGTAATAAGGTTTACCTTAAATGAACCTATAATCATATGTTACCATGCACTAGAATCTCTCTGTTACAAAATCCCAACTCAAGCTGGAGTCATGGTTTATGTCAAACTCCATTTGCTATGAATATTATGTTCTCTTTTAATTCCAGTTCTTGATTAAAAGATTTTTCTCATCAGAAACTCTTTTCTGAATAAATCTATCTGTCCTGGCCAGGAACTTGAAACATCAAGAACAATTAAATGAACATAGGATTTTAACTCTATTTACTTAGAGGAACAGATTCCATCTTGATCAACACCTACCTCCATATATATAACTAGCAGGAGCCAACACATGCCCATATACCCATACATAGTACAAGTATGAAAGCAGTATCAAACTCAAACTACCTATATACAAGATAACTGTGCTATCTCAGGTCTAAAGATTATATGCACTGATATGATTTATGACAAAACATTGACAAGAGTAAACTCCATGTGCTTGTCATAAGTGTCACTGGTTCGGCCTACTTATCATTTATAAGTGCCTATCATGTTTGTTATATGGCATGAGACTCACCATTCCATCTTATTTATATCTCATATAAATAACTTGGGAACAAACATGAATACAATCTTTCTGGATAAGTCATGTCCTTATTATGAAGTATCCTCGATTGTGAACCTATTTATGATACTTTGTGCTAGAAATATTGTCACTCATATTCTTAACAACTTAAGAATAATATTTCTAACAAAATATCAATGGACCTTTTCTATTACACATAAATATATTATGTAAACGGAAAAGTGGAAATGCCTTTTATTAATAAAATATGTACAAGATACATACTGAATGATATGCTCTAGGGCATACTACTAACAGGTGGCTAGATAGGTTGCATTTAGATATCACAAACTAAAATCCAAACTCCCTAAATATTAGGTCAGACCAAACTCTTTAGGATGTTGGTTCAATGTCATTATATGCTTTTCCTGTAGATATTACTTGTAATTTTATTGCAGTGTTAATTGAATATCATCTTATTATTTTTACGTTGAATGCATGTTTTTTTTATCATTTTTGAACAAGTATGGAAATAATATTAGGAGTTTCGATAATAAAAAGTTATACTTAGAGTGCGGGTATAATAATAAAAGTAGAGAGTTCAGTAATAATAATAAGAGATTGAAAATAATGAAATAAAGGTCAAAATGAGATCGGATATCGCCAGAGATTGGAAATACAACACATTTGCATTTTATATAATGGGGAGTTAGGGAATAGTGCATTCTTTTTTTTTTTTAGCTCAGTTAATAATATGAGTTCAGAAAATGTTGCTCTAAGTACCATTTTATTTTGAACTTTTCTTGTTTTATCAAAATGTTATTTTGAAGGTCGGCAAATTTTTTATCAACTAAATTTTTCTTCATAAAATATGGGAGATCAGGAGAGAGTCCTTGTAACACCCTCACTTTAGGTAGTCCGTACATGTGACTGTTCCGATGAACTAATGTCTGTTCAAATAGTTAGGATGTCTGGAACTATACTTAAAATAGGGTGAGGAGACATAAATTGACTAAATAAAGACCAAGAAAAATTATGAAAAAATAAAAGAAATGAATTGCCAATGGGTTAAACGAGCCGAGGTTCCGGCGATGGGTGACCTTAATGGGAAGTGACTGTGAAGACAGTTGCTGACCCTAGACCCGCGAGAAACCCTGTGAAATAAATATTCTAGATTAATTGAAGGTTTTATAAGGATTAAATGACACTAAAAATGTTAAAGAAAATTTAAGAAAATTAAGTTAATTGGTACATGCTAGTATAACCCGATAAGCATAACAAAAGGCATTTTGGTCATTTCACCCTCAGAGTTGAATTTTAACTTAAATGTCAATTAAAATGAGAGAGATTAAAACACCTAAAATAAATTAAAAATCATGAAAAATGCAATGGAAATGGGGAAAAGAAAAGAAAAGAAATAAAATTTATGACATAAGCATGATGTGGGCATGACTACAAAATGACATAATTAAAAATTTGTTAAAATTTACCATAAGATAAATATTTGATAAAAGACAAAATTGACTAAATTCATTTTAGTCATCTTCTTCCTTTTGGTTCTCTTGGCCAAACACCATGGATGTTCTTCCTTCCACCTTTTTTCAAGCTTTAAACTTGAAATCCTCTCCATCCACCCATTAAGATCCCTAGGTGTCTGTACTAAAAATCACTCCCACATCTTGAGAAAGCTTGTGGCAACCAAGAAAGAAGAGATTAGTGAAGTTTTTTCAAGAGGAAAAAGTGTCCCTTAAAGGTTAGTGTAATAATTCCCTACCTCCATTTATTTAGTATGATAAGCATACTGAAAAGAGTTAGTATTGCATGAAAATTAAAGAGAATGATAAGAATATGAGGGAAAGAAATTTTAGTAGCCTTAGGAACCATAGGGGTTTGATGAATTCTTGAATATAAATGTGATTTGTGATGTTGATTAACAAGTAGAGATGACTTATACATTGATTTGCAAGTGATATGTTTAATATTAAAATTTTGAGTTACAGTTTTGACCTAACTTTGAGAACCTTGTGTATGCTTGAAATTGGCATAGTTGAGATGATTTGTTGACCTTTAGAAGTGCCATGTATGTCAAATGAAGTTTGGGAGATTAGAGGAAATGAAATTGGGAGTGCACATTTTCATGCAGGTTGTGGGACTCTTGAGTCTAGTGTTGTTTTTGAGCCATATCCAGATTTGTGTTGCTCCAATTGGTATAAGGCCAATTGGAGATGAAACTAGGGTCAAAATGCCCCATTTTTCATGAAGAAACCATGCCCAAAAGTTGTCCACAACTTGACCTAATTACTCTAAACCCAGAAAAATGACCAAATGAACATACCATAACTTCCTCTAGAAAGGTCAGAATGACTTGATTTTTATACCATTGGAAATACTAGACATAGGAGCACATTTTACATGAAGATCACATATAAATTAATTAATCAATTAATCTCCATTAATTAATTTCACTATTAAATTCATATTTAAACTCTTTAAATATAAATTCAACTTTTATCATACATCCAATATTCAAGATTTAGTTTCAAGTCATGCTAGGGACTTTGCAATCTTATTGCAAACCAAATCTATTTGATTAATTAATTAAACTCTTTAATTAATCAATTAAATCATAATTAACTTGGTGGTTAGCTTGTGTAGGTATGTGACTTACTAGGCTCATTACTAACTGGTATTGAGAAATGATATTAACTCTTAATATCATTAGAACTCTTCCATTCCACAAATGATTTCCCCAAATCATTTTAGGCATCTCATAAACCATGGTTGACACCTAGTATAGCATGCCATGGCCACCCAATTAGCAATAAGAAATATCTTAAAATAAACCTTTAATCATACATCATCATGCACTAAAATCCTTTCGTATTATGTCCCAATCCCATTAAGGGTCATGGTTGAGTCAAACCCCTTATTATGGAATCTTATGCACTCATTTGAAATCTGATTTTTAACATATAAGACTTTACCATCAGGAAACACTTTTCCTGACAAAGTCATCCATCCTGGCAAGGAACTTAATCTTGTCAAGAACAGCTCAAATCTGCATAGGACTTTTAACCCTGTTTACTCAAGGCTACGGATCCCCTCTTGACTGAACACCTGTCCCAACATATGACCAATCTGAGCCAACATACACCGAAATATCCATACACAGTACAGATATATAAGTGGTATCAAACTCAAACCAGCCATATAAAAGACAACCGTATTATCTCAGGTCTGAGGATTATATACACTAGTATGACACAGATAACATTTTATTGACTCGAGTTAACGCCATGTTCATGTTATCTGTACGTCACAAGTTCGACCTACTTATCTCATAAGTGCCTACTGTATTTATCCTGATATCTCATATTAGATGGCAGGAGACTCACCATTCCATGTACATCAGTATCTCATACTGATCAATAGAGATAAAAAGAGGTGACAACTCTTTGGATATAATATGCCCACCAAAATATCCTTCAGCTGTGAACTCTGATTTATAATAAATATTCCATATATTCTGTCACTCATATTCTTATCTCATAAAAATAGAATATATAATATGTAACACCCCTATGTTCGGTAGTGCGTTCTTCTGTTCCAGTGACAGTGTCTATCCGGACAGCTAGGATACCTAGAACTATACTTAGATATGAGTGAAGAGACATAAAATAATGAAATGCAAGAAAAACAAAGGAAAATAATAGCATGAAATGTAACCAAGTTAAACGAGCCGAAGACCATAGCGATGGGTGACCGCACCGGGAAGTTGCGGCGTAGACCGTTGACTAGCCCTGGACCGCAGGGAACCCTGAAAAATATTTTTAAGACTTAAATAAATATCTATTAAAGTATAAATTTCGTTAGAAATATCAAAGAAAAATTAATTAATTAGTACAAAGAAAAACGAGAAATCGAGAAAACGACAAAACTCAGTGTTACCGAAAAATCAGGAATGTAACCCAAATAGGGGCATTGTGGTCAATTGACACCTCGAGTTGTCTTTTGACCTAATTTTCCATTAAAAATAAATGATATTACACCTTGAAAATTTCATGAAAAATTAAAAAGGAGATACATTATGTAAATAGTGAAAGTGTGGTGGCCAAATGTGCAAAAATTGGAAACTAAATAAATAACCATTAAAATGTTTAATAGTGCACCACTAACTTCAGCATTTGGACACCTAAAGGGACACTTGGGAGGTACAGCACTCATCTTCAACCTTAGGAAGAGAACCAGCCGAAATCAATATTGAGAGAAAACTCCATGGCCGTCCATGGTGAGAGCTCAAGTTCACCATGTTCTAGCCACTTTTTCCATTAGGTTCCTTCACTAAACTTGACCACCATACCTTCGGCAGCATACTAGGAGCAAGAAAGTTAAGTTTTGGTGAGGTTTTGAAGAACTTCAAAAGTGGTAAGTGAGTGTTTTCAATTCTTGTTTCATTAAAAGTGTAACCAAGGTTGTGGGTAGTTGATTTATAGAAGAATTTTTGAAGTTTGATGTTTTAATGGAGATGTACATTTTGGCAGCCATGGAAATTCAGTATATGTAGCTTGTTTTTAATTATTTATGGCTGCTTAAGATGTTGTTATTGATGGCAGCATGGATGTGTGTATAATGGTTTGGAATTGGGTATGTAAATGGGGTATGTTCATGTGGTTAAATAATGTAAATGGACTTAGTGTGCATATTGAGAATAGTTACAAGCTGTCCAAAATGACCAAAATATGTTGTTAAATATGTTAATGGTAAGGTACAAACCAGAATTGGCAAGAAGGAAGTAATTTGGTAAGTGTTGAATATGTAGTTGATAAGTGATGAGGAGTGTGTAGTAGGGTAGTGTATGTTTTGGCTTAGAAGCTTAAGTGTGTGACTCCAATTGATATGAGACTAATTGGATGTGAAACTAGGCACAAAATGTGCCAACTTTCATGAAGGAATCTTACCAAAATTCTGCCTAGAAGGTGACTTGAAAAATGACCAAATCCAAATTAGTGACTTGAAAGCCTGAAAATTGACCATTTTGGCAGTAGTTAGTATTTTGACCATAACTTACTCAAAACAGGTCCAATTGACCTGAACTTTTTACCATGAATAGTTTAGACATATATCTACAATTCTTATGAAGACACCAAAGCCCAGAAATGGCCAGAACCAAGCCAAATAGCTTGCACAAGTTTAGGTACCAAAACTGGCCGAATCAAAAGTGACCTAAAAATGACCTAAAGTTAACATTTTGGTGCATTCTCTCCAGCATTGGTTAATTGACCATAACTTGTTCTACACAACTCAGAATGACCTGAAATTTTGCCCCGCGTGCAATAAGACATAAACCTATAAGTTTTTAGTTTGGACCAAAATTCGAAAACCGAGGGAACTAGGTCTTCCGGCTAGGTCAAAATAGTATACCGAAATCCGGTAAATTGCAATAAAATGCAATACACTTGAAAATAAATTTGGTAAAATATACCAACACTAAAGGGCTCTAAAATGTGACATATTGGTAACATTGGAATTGACTAACTTAGAGTGCATCAAGAGTCAACATTATAAGTTGACTAATGAAATAAATTAAAGGGAATAGTACCAAGAAAATTTAGATATTGGATTTTATGGCTGAAAACAAATTGATTGAGTATTGAAACACTTTAAATTGTGTGTTTCAGTTGATAAGGATATTGAGAAGCATAAAGAACATTGAGTCAAGGCCTAGGAGTGACTCAAATCAAGTTTGTGCATAACTAGTTTTTAATTAATTTTGTTCTAAATATTTCATATGATTAAATGAAGTATTTTCCTTATGTATTATGTTTATCAAGCATTGGATTTAATTCAATGATTATTGAAATTGTTATAGTATGTATGAATTTAGCTTTGTGAAATGGTATTTCCACAAGTATTAAGCATTGTTGTGGATTGAATAAATTATGTTTTGGAAAATTGTGATAGAACATGTTTTGAATTGTGATGGGCAATTTGCATGGAAAAATGCAAATTTATGATTTGAATTGTGATGAGCATAAAAATTATTGGATATTGGAATTGACTTTGAATCGAATTGTATTGTGATTTATGCTCACTTAAAGGATTGTGATATTGTTTTATATCTCACTATAGATGCTTGACTAGGTCATTACCCGTCTCTTTCATTTGTTGAGAAGACAATGGAGTTAGTTATATTTTGATTACCATGGTATGTGCACAGGCTTAGATTCTCCTCTTATTAGAGGTTAGATCTAAGTTCTTATTTGTTATAGCCCTTTCGGAAGATTCATTATTGTGATGTGTACTGTGCACGATGATTCGACCTCCCCGACCATAGGGAGTTAGAATCGCCCCGAAGATGGCCCTTTCGGATTAGTCTTGCATAGTTAGTGAGATAAAGAATGGCTTTTGAGATAAAGAATGTTTTTGAATAGTAAAGAATTGTGATTTCAATTATGATTTATGTATAATTGATTTTATTGGAATTAATCTTTATTTCCAATAAATTGTTGGAATTACCTTAAATGGTTAGTTATAATTTGATAAATTGAATTTTGTGATCAAAGTAATTTTATACAAATGATTTATATTATTGGCAATGAATATTTTGAGTTTTGGAATTGATGAGTATCCAGATTTCCAAATTATTTGCTATAATTTTTGTTAAAGTATATTGTACTATGTTTTAAATTATAGTTGTGCACCACTGAGTTCACCACTCAGCGATAGCTTTATATGCTGTCGCAGGTGAAAAGAGCATAGAGCAATTGAATAAGCTTCTTTGAAGAGACATTCAGATCAGCTCCAAGTATACCCATGTACACAAGTTTTGATGTATGTATGTAATAATATGTATGTAAATTATTTGAGCAGTTGTATAAAAACTCTTGTAAAATATTTTGGTATGTAAATGAATGTAAATTATTATAAATGAAAATTTGAGATTTGATTTACATGAATAGTTTTGTAATATTAATGTTGAGTCTTGTAATCAATAAAATGTTCTTTATGATGAGATTGGTTTGAAAGTGAATTGATTTGATTATTGAGATTTGAATTGTGAGTTGAAATAAAGTTATTGGAGTTGTATTTGAGAAATCATGTTGGGAGTGTTTTCCTTTTCAGGTTTGAAGAACTGTTTTCTCAAAACACAGCTGGCACTTTGCCGAAATTTTAAAAAAAAATTTATAACACCAGATTTTAATCGATGATTTAAATTTCACGAAAATTGTTTTAAAATCCCTTGTAGTATATCTAATGGGTTATCGGTAGGCGAAGTATGGTAATTCATTAGGTGTACTACAGGATCATGTTACATCTTACGGGGGAGTAGGGTGTGACATAATATATTGCTAATGGACAATTTCAAATAAATATGTTAATAAATATATACAACATTTAAATGAAATGTTTATTGCTATTAAAATATTTACAATGTTACTTATAAGTTACAAGATTAGTGCATGCTCTAGGGCACACATAACTAACAATCTCCCACTTGGCCTAGAGCCATTCACTACAGTATCTAAGACTCATCTTCTCAAGATGTTTGTCTAACTATTGTTGTGTTATGGCCTTGGTCAGTGGATCTGCAGGGTTGTCAGCCGAAGCTACTTTCTGCATGGCGATATCACCTATTCCAACTATCTCTCTGATAATATGAAATCGCTGCTCTATGTGTTTGGATCACTAGTGAGACTTAGGCTCCTTTGCCTGAGCAATGGCTCTATTATTGTCATAGTAGAGAGTAACTGCTAACTCAATGGAAGGAACTACTTCCGGTTCTAAAATGAACTTCTTGATCCAAATAGCCTCTTTTGCAGCATCACATACAGCAACATATTCGGCTTCCGTGGTGGAGTCTGCTATAGTCATCTATTTGGAACTTTTCCAACAGATAGCAGCTCCATTACACAAAAATACATACCCTGAGACAGACTTTCTGTCATCAATATCTGATTGGAAATCAGAATCTATAAATCCTTCTAGTTGAAGTTCACCTCCTCCATATATCAAGAATAAATCCTTAGTCCTTCTCAAGTATTTAAGGATATTTTTGGCAGCTATCTAGTGTTTCAAACCTAGATTGGATTGAAACCTGCTAGTCATACTAACAGCGTAGGCAATATCAGGCCTAGTACACAGTATGGCATACATTAGGCTTCCTATAGCCGAAGCATAAGGAATCTTGGCCATCTTTTCCCTTTCTTCAGGAGTCTTGGGAGACTGTTCCTTAAAAAGGTGAATTCCATGCCTAACTGGTAACAATCTTCTCTTGGAATCAAGCATGCAGAACCTTTTCAATACCTTTTCCAAGTAAAGCCTTTGGGATAAACCTATTATTCTTCTTAGTCTATCTCTATATATCCAAATTCCCAAAATATAGGTAGCTTCCCCAAGGTCTTTCATAGAGAAAGTACTTGACAACCAGGTTTTTACAAATGTTAGCATACCAATATCATTACCTATCAATAATATATCATCCACATATAACACTAGAAAGGTAATCATACTTCCTCTAGTCTTCTTATACACACACAGCTCATCAATGTTTTGAATAAAACCAAAAGTTTTAATGGCTTCATCAAAATGTTTATTCCAGTTTCTAGAAGCTTGCTTAAGACCATAAATGGATCTCTTAAGCTTGCACACCTTGGAACCTTCCTTGAATTCAAAACCCTTGGGTTGTTCCATGTATATGTTTTCCTCAATAACACTATTGAGAAAAGTGATTTTGACATCCATTTGCCAAACCTCATAATCATAGTGTGCTGCAATAGCTAGAAGAATCCTTATGGATTTGACCATGGCTACGAGAGAGAATGTTTCTTCATAATCAATTTCTTCTCTTTGGCGAAACCCTTTCGCTACAAGCCTAGCTTTGAAGGTCTCTACCTTCCCATCAAGACCAATATTTTTCTAGAAAATCCATTTACATCCAATGGGTACAATACCCTCAGGTGGGTTTACAAGATCCCAAACTTGGTTCTTACACATGGAATCCATTTTAGATTTCATTGCTTCTAGCCATTTTGAAGAATCTATATCTAATATAGCTTCTTCATAATTAGTAGGATTATCTCCATGATCAACTTCTTCATTAATAAAATATTCTTGTTCATTCTCATGAAGAAATTCATATCTCTCTGGTGGATAAGATATTCTACTAGATTTATGAAGAACCAGTGTTGTGGATGTATTATCTATAGGTATAGGCTCTCCCACTGGATCAACATCCATGAGTGTAGGTTGTTGGTTATTTGTGGAATTCTCCAATTCCAATTTTATCTTCCTTCCTTTGCTGCCTTCATAAAGAAACTCTTTTTCCAAGAAAATTGCATCTCTACTTATCACAACTCTTCGTGATTGTGGAAGATAGAAATAATATCCAAAACTATCTTTTGGATATCTAACAAACCTACCTTTTTCGGACCTAGTTTCTAATTTATCAGTTTTCAGCTTTTTGATAAAAGCTGAACAACCCCATATCTTAACATGTTTAAGAGATGGTTATCTTCCATGCCATATCTCATATGGTGTGGAAGAAACTGATTTAGTTGGAACTCTGTTAAAAATATACAGTGCAGTCTCTAATGCATATCCCCATAAGGAAATAGGCAAATCAGTGAAGCTCATCATGCTGCGTACCATATCTAATAAAGTACAGTTTCTTCTCGCCGAGACACCATTCAACTGTGGTGTGCGAGGAGGGGTCAATTGTGAAATTATGCCCTGTTCCCGAAGGAACTCATCAAACTCTGCACTGAAGTATTCACCACCTCGATCAGATCGAAGGGCTTTAACACTTTTTCCTATTTGATTTTCTACTTCAGCCTTGAATTCTTTGAACTTTTCAAAGGATTCAGACTTGTATTTCATTAAATACAAATACCCAAACCGAGATTTATCATCAGTGAAGGTAATGAAGTAGTTATATCCACCTCCAACTATTTCTTTAAATAGCCTACATACATCACTATGTATGAGTTCTAAAATATCTTCAACTCTTTTCCCTTGTCCCACAAAAGGAGATCTGGTCATCTTGCCCTGAAGGTAGGACTCATAAGTTGGTGATGGTTCATTTCCCAAAGTGGATAAAATCTCCATCCTTTCCAATTTCGTGATCCTATCTTTTGTTACATAACCCATTCTTAAGTGCCAAAGTTATTTTAGATTAAGATTGACATTTTTTGTTGCATAAATTTCATATTCGGTGCTTGGAACTATTTTGTATTCATTATCAACATAATAAAGACCATTTTGCAAATAACCCAAACATATAACTTTATTACCATAATAAATTGTACATACATCATTTATGAATTTAAATTCATAACTGTCTCTAGTCAAACTAGATATAGAAATGATGTTTTTATACATGTTGGGTACATACAAAATATCCTTTAAATATAAAACATTATTATCAAAATGATTATTTACAATAAGAGAAGTAGATTCGATGGCTTTGGCATCAACACTTGATCCATCACCAATCTTCAACCTCACTTCTCCATGATCCAAGCTCCTAAGATTTACTAATTCCTGCACATCAGAAATTATATGTGAATTAGAACCAGTATCAATGACCCAAGCAGAATTAGTATGATAAGCAATACCAGAATCTAAGAAACAAGAAATGGCTATACCTTCAGAAGGTCTTGCCTTCTTGTTCTTTACCAACTCTAGGTATTCTGGCAGTTTCTTTTCTAATGCTCACCCTTTTGACAGTGGAAACACTTTCCCTTGTCGGCAGGAATTGCTTCTGCCTTCTTTTTCATAATTTGGCTCTTTTTGCCCACTCTACCAAAAGGACCAGGGACAGAAGATGGCTTCTTCTTGTTGTTTTTCTTCTTCTTCTTGGTCTTACCAGAAGAAGGAGAAGCAACAAGTGCCACTTCTTTTCCCTTCCTGCCAGGCATATTACCTTGAGCAATTACAAGAATTTTCAAAAGACCAGCCAGAGTGCATTCTTGTTTAGTCATATGGAAGTTTGTGATAAAGCTTCCAAAAGACTCCGGCAAGGATTGAAGGATCAAATCCGTTTGAAGAGAAAAGTACATAGAGAAATCCAATGCCTCCAGCTGCTCTACAAGCCGGATCATGGTATGGACATGTTCTCTAACATCCTGGCCTTCATGCATTTTCATTCTAAATAGTTGTTTAGATATCTCATATCTAGCCAACCTACTATTTTCACCAAACAACTCTTGAAGGTGACTTAGTATTTCAGAAGAAGTTTGCATTTTCGAAGAAGTTTGCATTTTCTCTTGTTACTTCTGTAACTGATTAGTCATAGAAGCAAGTATATAGCACTTGGCTTGCACGTCATCTTCATGCCGCTTTCTCAATGTGTCATGTTCTTCTTCTGTGGCCTCAGGTGATAGTGGACTAGGAATTTTAGAATCAAGAACATATCCTATACACTCAAGATTGAGAACAATTCTCAAATTCCTTAGCAAGTCAGAGAAGTAAGGTCCAGTGAGCCTATTGTCATCTAGTATGCGTGATAACGGGTTGGACCTTTGTGCCATAATTATCAGATGTTATTACTGCAAAAAAAGGAAGATTCAAATTAGTCATCTTGTATCAAGTAAATTAACCACTAAAATGATTATGGTCTTTTAATCAAATTGGTCCTCCCACTCACTTGGCGAATCCTTCACTTCTATAGTACGAAACGGAAATCTTAGCTGGATGGATTTCTAGTGGGTGATTGAATTCTTATATACTGTTAAATATCCCCAAATCACATTTTCTTGGATACTATTAACAATACATAAATGAACAACACTTGTTCAACACATCCTATGTGAAATTCAATCAATATGTTTGGCCCCTAATGCTTAAAGCCTCAGGTACATCCATTCTTGGCCTACCTTGCATTATTTAAGTTGAGCCCACTAGGTTAGTGAATATGGAAGTTTGAACCTTGATAACCTCAGGTACATCCATTCTTGATTACCAAAGTGCCCACATACTCACAACATCATATGTTTTAACAATTAAATTTAGAAAATCTCTTAGACTACAAAAACCATCCCTATGTAACCATAGCTGACAATTTGAGTGTCTAAAATTTCTAAATTTAATTGCCCTAGTGGAGAACCATTATATAATTACCATAATTGTACCATTACCAACTTAATCATTGAATTGGAAGATTTTATGGTTGGCTTAATTACTATTAAGGTCTCACTTTGTACATTATCCATTTGGCATGCATATATCTCATACAAGCATCCATTCATACACATCTCATGCATACATCAATAATTAAATAAAATGGCATGACCATGGACTTTCTAAGGGATTCAATTCTGAGCCACCAAGAATTGAATTAAGGCATTTCCTAGGTACATTTCATCTATTCTATTACAAGAGATGCTGAAGGAGTACATAAATCAACACTTGATTTTGATGTGCTCCCACTGGATCCACCAATATTCCTGATCTCCTTGTCCTTCTTGCAATCCAATTACAAAGTAATCCTTAGCATACCAAGGTGAATTTACAAGAATTTGGACTTAAAAGTCCTTAAATAAATGAAATTACATCCTATGTAATACAATACTTATATTACATGCCATTATAAATAAAATTAATTATTACATCCCAAAGAAAATAAAAAAGAATTAAATTTAATCACATTGGTCTTTTATTATCCATAATCATCCATCATGCACATAAACATTTAACAGTTAAACATAAATATATATGCATAATTAAATCAAATATCATATATCCAATTTAAAGCTTAATTTTGAATCTCATTCAAAATTAATCTCAAATTTAGGAACTTTACAAATTTAATTTTTATGAAAATAATTTTCATAATTTATTTGTATGATTAGAAATCCTAATTAAATAATTTAATTAGGTCTATGCATGATTTTGGGTCATTAATTATACAACAATTGCATAAAAATCCCCAAAAGCACCTATAACACAGCCTTCTAAGTAAAACACACCCCGTGTTAAATAACACGGCCCGTGTAACAATTACACGGCTTGAGGCATTAAATTACACAGCCCGTATAACAATTACACGGCCTGATACGTTAAATTACATGGCCTGTGTTAATCAATAACTTGGCCCGTGTAACCCTCTCCTCGTTTTGTGTCCCACAAACCCAAAAACACAGCCCGTGGCTTAGGACACGCCCAGGCCGTGTTTCTTGTGGCAATAAGGTTTTTCTTAGGGTTTTTAAATCCAAATCTCATTCTAATCACCCCAAACCTTATCCAATCAAACAATTAAGTCCCATAATCAATCCTAATGGCAAATATAACCTTGCTCTGATACCAATTGAAGGCATTTTTGGGAAGTGTGGTTAGGGCCTTAGAGGTTGGATATCAAAAGTTTTCTAGGATTTCATGCAAACATACAAGTGTATTATGATCCTAGCCAACAACTAATGCCCTAAATCATGTCAAAACACTCTTTTAACATGCATTTGATATTCATTTGCCATTAAGGATTGTTGATTAACTATTAATCAAACCAAACCCTAGCTATAATAGGGATTGAAGAAGACTAACCTCAAAAGCGTTGAATCACACTTCTTACTCCCTTAGGTAGTCTCCAAGAGCTCCACTTGTAGCTCTTCTAGCTTGTCCACCACAAGTTACCACCAAGGTCACCTTTGACAAACCAAATCCTCTCTTAGGTGTTTGCTAACCACTAATTATTAGGGTGTTTGCTTTAGGTGATATTTAATTGGATGTTTTTAGGCTAGAAACCCTTTCTAGTGATTTTGATTCACAAGGAAAATAAGTTTTTCCTTGTGAATCCATGGAAGAAAAATGAAAGGAGAGAGAAACCCTCTTGTTGCCATCCAAGATGAGAGAGGAAGAAGAAGTTAATTTTTTCTTCTTATCTTCCATTTATATACTAGAGACAAAAACATTAAATGGTTGCTACATGTCATCATCCAATTCAATCTTATTTTTAAGTTGTCTTAATCCCATTAATCCACTTGTCAAGGTAAGATTAAATCATCTAAATGTCATCTTCCATCACATGAAAGACAAATGGCACATATCAATAGGTGCCACGTGTCACCATCTCATGGTACCATGTGTCACCATATAAAATTACCATTTTGCTCTTGTATTGAATTTTGAGTTCTCAACCCAAAATAGTAATTTCTCTCTCATATTAATTTATGTCACATATAAATTAATTAATCAATTAATCTCTATTAATTAATTTCACTATTAAATTCATATTTAAACTCTTTAAATATAAATTCAACTTTTATCATACATCCAATATTCAAGATTTGGTTTCAAGTCATGCTAGGGACTTTGCAATCTTATTGCAAACCAAATCTATTTGATTAATTAATTAAACTCTTTAATTAATCAATTAAATCATAATTTACTTGGTGGTTAACTTGTGTAGGTGTGTGACTTACTCGGCTCATTACTAACTAGTAATGAGAAATGATATTAACTCTTAATATCTTTAGAACTCTTCCATTCCACAAATGATTTTCCCAAATCATTTTAGGCATCTCATAAACCATGGTTGACACCTAGCATCGCATGCCATGGCCACCCAATTAGCAATAAGAAATATCTTAAAATGAACCTTTAATCATACATCATCATGCACATCTTATGCACTCATTTGAAATCTGATTCTTGACATATAACACTTTACCATCAGGAAACACTTTTCTTGACAAAGTCATCCGTCCTGGCCAAGAATTTAATCTTATCAAGAACAGCTCAAATTCTCATCGGACTTTCAACCCTGTTTACTCAAGGCTATGGATCCCCTCTTGACTGAACACCTATCCCAACATATGACCAATCTAAGCTAACACACACTGAAATATCCATACACAGTATAGATATATAAGTGGTATCAAACTCAAACCAGCCATATAAGAGACAACCGTATAATCTCAGGTATGAGGATTATATACACTAATATGACACAGATAACATTTTATTGACTCGAGTAAATGCCATGTTTATGTTATCTGTATGTCACAAATTCAACCTACTTATCTCATAAGTGCCCACTATATTTATCCCGATATCTCATATCAAATGGCATGAGACTCACCATTCCATAGACATCAGTATCTCATACTAATCAATGGAGATAAAAAGAGGTGACAGCTCTTTGGATATAATGTGCCCACCAAAATATCCTTTAGTTGCAAACTCTGATTTGTAGCAAATATTCCATATATTCTGTCACTCATATTCTTATCTCATAAAAATAGAATATATAATATATTGCTAATGGACAAATTCAAATAAATATGTTATTAAATATACACAACATTTAAATGAAATGTTTATTGCCATTAAAATAATTACAATGTTACTTATAAGTTACAAGATCAGTGCATGCTCTAGGGCACACATAACTAAGAGATACCATCTAGGTAATTATTGATAGATTGACGAAGTCAACTAATTTCTTACCAATTAGAGCCGACTACTCACTAGAGAGATTAGCAGAAATCTATATATCGAGATAGTTCGGTTATATGGAGTACCAACATCGATCATATCTGACCGAGAGCCGAGGTTCACTTCGAGGTTTTGGAAGAAGCTATAAGAGTCATTAGGCACTCAACTGTAATTCAGTACGGCTTTTCATCCTTAGACGGATGGAGAGTCCGAAAGGGTGATTCAGGTAACCTTTAGAACTTAGTAAATTGTTATAATTGTTAGAGGAATGATAATAATGATATCACATGAATGACGTGATAGGTATTGGAGGATATGCTTCGAAGCTGCATTATTAATTTTGAAAGAAGTTGGGAAAAGTACCTTCCTCTGATAGAATTTGTCTACAATAATAGCTACTAAGCCAGCATAAAAATGGCTCCATATGAAGCAATATATGGGAAAAGGTGCAAGACTCCCTTGTGTTGGACAGAGTTGGGTGAGGAGAAAGTAGTGGGCCCAGACTTAGTGAGACAGACAGAGGAAAAAGTGAAGCTCATCAGAGATAACCTAAAAGCCGCCTCAGATAAACAGAAGTCATATGCTGATTTGAAGAGAAAAGACATAGAGTATGAGGTTAGTGATGAGTTATTCCTCAAAGTATCGCCTTGAAAGAAAGTGCTAAGATTTGGCAAGAAGGGTAAGTTAAGCCCTAGGTTTATTGGTCCATACATGGTCATTGAACGTATGGGTCCAGTAGCCTACAGGCTGGCTTTACCACCTGAGCTGGACAAGATTCGTAACATATTTCACGTGTCGATGCTCAGGAGATACAGATCAGATCCTTCACATGTGATTTCAGCAGAAGAGATAATTGTGCAACCTGACTTGACATATGAAGAAGAGCCAATCAGAATCTTTGCACAGGAGATAAAAGAGCTCAGAAACAAGAAAATTCCTCTAGTGAAAGTCCTATGGAGACACCACAACACAAAAGAGGCGACATGGGAGAGCGAGGAGATGATGAGGCAACATTTCCCTCAACTCTTCACATCAAGTAAATTTCGAGGATGAAATTTTTAATTAGAGGGGAAGAATTATAACACCCTCACTTTAGGTAGTCTGTACATACTACTGTTCTGATGAGCTAATGTCTATTTGGACAGTTAGACTGCCTGGAACTACACTTAAACTAGGGTGAGGAGACATAAATTGACTGAATAAAAATCAAGAAAAATTAAGAAAAAATAAAAGAAATGAATTGCCAATGGGTTAAACGAGCCGAGGTTCCGGCGATGGGTGACTTTAATGGGAAGTGACTGTGAAAACAATTGCTGACCCCAAGCCTGCGAGGAACCTTGTGAAATAAATATTTTGGATTAATTGAAGGTTTTATGAGGATTAAATGACACTAAAATGTCAAAGAAAATTTAAGAAAATTAAGTCAATCGGTACAGACAAGTATAACCCGACAAGCATAACAAAGGGCATTTTGGTCATTTCACCCTCAGAGTTGAATTTTGACCTAAATGTCAATTAAAATAAGAGAGATTAAAACACCTAAAATAAATTGAAATTCATGAAAAATGCAATGGAAATGTAACACCCTCCCTGTAGCAACTCCGTACATTCTACTGTTCCGGTGACCAGTGTCGGACTGGACAGCTAGAATGTTCGGAAAAATATTTAAACTAAAGTGAGGAACCATAATTAACTCAAATATTAATAAAAAAAATTTAGGAAAAATTTTAGAAATAAAATACAACCAAGTTAAATAAGCCGGTGCCCTAGCGATGGGTAACCTAGTGGGAAGTTGCAGTTCTCGCAACTAAGAGCCCTAGACCCGGGGAAAAATTCATAAAATAATTTTTGGGACTCCAAAGAAGGGTCATTGAGGTTCCTATGGCATTATAATGCCAAGAAAATATTTAGAAAAAATTTTCAATCGGTACAGACAATTTTGACCCTTTAAGCCAAACGGAGGGCATTTTGGTCATTTCGCCTTCAGAGGCGATTTTTGGCCGACTTGTCCAGTTAAGTAAATAATTATTATGATCTAAAATATGAATAAATATTGCTAAAAATTAAATTGAAAATGAGTAGAGAAGAGAAGAAAAAAAAATGGAAGAAAATACCAATTATGACATCATATGATGTCATTAAACACTTACCCACCAATCACATTTAATCAACATTTAAATTAACTAATAAAATATGGATAAGAATAAAGCAAAAGCTCATAAAAATCCACCAGCCATCACCTTCACAAAACTCACCCGTAGCTCTCAAACTCCATACCCATTCTACCATAGAAAGCTTACCAAAGCTTTATAACCCACCCAAATCTCACTTAAAACCCTAAGATACCTTCATTAAAATTTATCTACACCACTTGGGAAGGTGTTTGGCAGCCAAGAAAACAAAAGAAAATGAAGAATTAACAAGAGAAAATTCTGCCCTACTAAGGTTAGTGCCATATTCTTTGCTTTTACATCTTTCTAATCATGAATTTGAGCTAAGTTAAGTTGAAATTTGATAAAAATTGAATTAATGAAGCATGGTTATATTCCAAGAAATTTTGGCAGCCTTGACATGAGTTAGAGTTAAGAGAATTCTTTGGTTTAAAGTGACATATTAGCTGCCCCTCTTATAAATTATATGATTAGTATAGCAAATTAGGAGTAAGATGCATGAATTGGAGGCTTGGTCAATTAGGGTTAGGGTTTTGAAATTTAATTTTGGTGGTGGATGAAAATGGACATAAACTAAAGTTTTAATGGTCAATTTCTGACCATTTGGCTATTGGTAAACAAGAAATGAAGTGTGTTTAGTGATAGGATTTAGGTTTAGTGTGGCTGCCCTAGGTGACCTGCAGAATTGGACATGAGTCCAGCAGGTTTGGGCAGCCATAACTTGAATTGTAGAGGTTCAATTGGTGTTTGGCCAATTGGACATGAAACTAGACACATAATGGCACAACTTTGGTGAAGAAACCATGCCCATAAGACCAAATCAAGTGGACCAAAAACTTGCCCCAATCCGGGTGTCCTGCAACCTGTTTCTGCAAAATGACCAAATAAACAGTGATTGTTCATTTGGCCATAACTCAGTGTAGAATGGCCCAATTGACCTGAAATTTTACCAGCAACAAGCTAAGATATAGACCAACAACTTTCATGAAGAAACCCACCCCAAATTATGACTAGAACCTATCCAACAAGGGAGTTGCAGTCACTGTTCACTGCACTTTAGATATGGTCAGTCTAGAAAAACTCCAATCCGGCCAGTTGTGGTTTTTGGACCATAACTTGAGCTAAAAAACTCCAAATGGAGTGATTCAAAAAAGAAAATTCAACTAGACAAAATATGGAACAACTTTCATGTTTATCATTTTCCCAAATTCCCACTGCAACAGTAACTAATGGAACAGTAAAGATAGGGTATGAAAACTAAAAATTCTGCTCCATTAATTTTAAGCTTAGAAATGGTATTGGTAACCAATACCAACAAATTTTGAATGCAAAATGTGGTATGTTGGGAGTGTTAAAACCAATGTACCTATTTTATATGCAAAAATCAATATTTTTGTTGACTAATGAAGGGAATAGTAACACCAAAACTTGAAATTCAAAAATTGAAAAATTCAAAAGTGTCAAATGCCCTAGTATACCTAACAAGATTGGTTTGGATTGTTTGGCATGCCAATAGGGTTCAGTTAGTAGTACTGCACATGGCATTATTCCATTCTGTGATTTCATGGCTTTTAGCCATTCTGACATTATGTTGATACTTGGCCTTGTGCCTAATGTTATTACAGCTTATTAGCTGTTCTGTTGCACACCGGGAGACACATATGTGACCGATGGTGTGACGGCCCGAGGTACTTGATACCCAGTGCCAGTTTACCCGTTTATCCAGTCCAGTCGTCCAGTATAGATTACTTGGGCAACCAAAAAATGAAAGTGGATAAATTTAATGAAATAATGAATATAACAAGTACAAAATAAGTAAGACTACAAATACTCATCGAAAATTTATTTGCAATAAGATATCGATACATTCACTGCATATTTATTTTCTGTTATTTCTTTTTATTTTATTATTGGCACCACTAAGCATTATTGCTTAGCGCATTGCTTTTGCCACGCGTAGGTTCTGGAGATACTGACCAAGAGCCCAGTAGACCACAGACTGGGTGAGACCTCCTGCAGCTCTGCATAGTATCCGTGTCACCTCACCGTCATCAGTGCATTGGTAGGACACTAGGTTTTATTTTGATATTTTGCAATTAACCTTTATTTTCTCATATATAATTGAAACTTATGTAATGTATTTTGGTATTAATGTAAATAGTAAAAATTGTGTTTATGAATGAAAAAGTGAACATTTATTTATGACTTTTACATGATTATCATATGAGATGAATGATTGAGAAATGGAAATGTTGTTGAAAAATATATTGAGATTTTGTTGATGAAATGGAGTTTGGGATTGATTGAAAATATTAGAAGTGTTTTTCACAGGTTTCAAAGAACTGTTTTCTCCATTTTTAGCCGGTACTCTGCCAGATTTTCTATAAAATTTTCGGAACCTCAAATAAATTATAATTTCAATAAATGACTTAAATGAATTATATTTCACAAGTTATATTCAAACTATGATAAAAATTAATTAAGGAAGAATAAAAATGATTAAGATAAAATAGAGTGTTCTGGTACACCGTGTGACATATCTTACTCGGATATACTGTAGACGGGTAAGGGGTGTCACAGGAAATGGGAAAAAGAAAAGAAAAGAAATAAAATTTATGACATAAGCATGATGTGGGCATGACTACAAAATGACATAATTAAAAATTTATTGAAATTTACCATAAGATAAATATTTGATAAAAGAAAAAACTGACTAAATTCATTTTAGTCTTCTTCTTCCTTTTGGTTCTCTAGGCCGAACACCATGGATGTTCTTCCTTCCACCATTTTTCAAGCTTTAAGCTTAAAATCCTCTCCATCCACCCACTAAAATCCCTAAGTGTCTTTACTAAAAATCACTCCCACATCTTGAGAAAGCTTGTGGCAGCCAAGAAAGAAGAGATTAGTGAAGTTTTGTCAAGTGGAAGAAGTGTCCCTTAAAGGTTAGTGCAATAATTCCTTACCTCCCTTTATTTAGTCCGATAAGCATGTCGAAAAGAGTTAGTATTCCATGAAAATTAAAGAGAATGATAAGAATATGAGGAAAGAAATTTCAATAGCCTTGGGAACCGTAGGGTTTTGAAAAATTCTTGAATATAAATGTGATTTGTGATGTTGATTAACAAGTAGAGATGAGTTATAAATTTGCAAGTGATATGTTTGAGATTAAAATTTTGAGTTAAGGTTTTGAACTAACTTTGATAACCTTGTGTATGCTTGAAATTGGCATTGTTGAGATGATTTTTGGACCTTTAGAAGTGCCATGTATATCAAATGAAGTTTGGGAGATTGGAGGAAATGAAATTAGGAGTGTACATTTTCATGCAGGTTATAGGACTCTTGAGTCCAGTGTTGTTTTTTAGCCATATCTAGATTTGTGTTGCTCCAATTGGTATGAGGCCAATTAGAGATGAAACTAGGGTCAAAATGGCCCATTTTTCATGAAGAAACCATGCCCAAAAACTATCCACAACTTGACCCAATTATTACTTAAATTCAGATGACCATAATCTAAACCCAGAAAAATAACCAAATGAACAGTAGCCATAACTTCCTCTAGAAAGTGAAAATGACCTGATTTTTATACCATTGGAAAGATTAGACATAGGAGCACATTTTTCATGAAGATCACAGAACTCAGATCTACCTTTAACCAAACCAATTTGCTCGCACAAGTTAGGTCAATAAAACTGTCCAGAACCAAACTGCCCAGAAATTCTGGACTTAGGTATACCGACCAGTTTTGGAAAAAAGGCCATAACTTGATCTACAAAATTGAAAATACAATGAAACTAGTGCCAAATTTTTCATAAGATATAGATCTACAGTATTGATGTTTTGACCAAAACCTAGAACCCTAGGGAACTAGGTCAAATTGCTAGAACAATTCAGCACATCAAAACCTGAAATTTGACTAAACTACCATTTGACCTCAGAATAGTGTTTATAGCATATCTCCCACTAGGAAACTCCACTTGGGATAAGCCAAACTATTCTGGAAACCTAAGAAATAGGGATCCAACTTTTATTTAGACACTTTCCTCAAATTGTGAGTGTAAGGACCCTAAAATGGGATTCAAAGCCACTGATCTGAACTTGGATTCCTGAAGACACAGGGTACATGAGTCCAGGCCAGTCAATTGCTATAACTCATTCTATATAACTTGAAAAATTGTAATTCAAAATTTTGAGTAATCATAAGACATAGGGTAACAACTTCTATGAAGAATATTAGGCTTAAAAGTGGTTGTAACATATCCAATTAATTAGGTAAATTTTAACTCCAGAATCTACCTAATTCTGGACCCAGAAAGAGATAGTGAACCAGTTGTGGTTATTTGACCATAAATTGAGTTGTAAAACTCCAAATGACATGATTCAAAAAGAAAAACAAAGAAAAGACATGGAGGGACAACTTCCATGAAGAAGTGTAGCCAAACAGTGGCCACATTTTGGCCAATTTGCTAGGTGAAGATAAGACACCAAAATTGAACCTAAAGATAGGTTCACGAAATTGCCTAATACATGATATGTAGATTACCCACAAGAATTGTTAAATGCATAAATAACATGAAAATGTAAGTGGGACCTACTTTCCCACTACAATTGACATGAAATTTCTAATAAGCAATTAGTAATACTAAATTACCCAAAGTATACCTAAACTTATGTATATAGCTTGGATTGATTGGTATACCAATTAGTGACTACAGATTGCAGTACTACCCATAGAAATAATCATTGATAAATAATATATGTCTGATATAGTTGTTCTCTAGGCTTTATGTCTACCCGTTGGCCATTGTGTTTGCTTTAATTTCTGGCTTAAATGCCTGCCCGCTAGTCTTGTGCCTGACATAACCGATATATACAGGATAAACATATAGTTGTCTAACTAGTATACTCCCATGTATCCAGCCTTTATAGTCTGTTATAGATTACTTGGGCACTGGTATGAACTAAAAAAGACTGAATATGGAATAAGTAAACAAAAAAGACGTCGATAAATGCAATTGCTCCCAAAGTGCAATAAAAATGTAAATGACCTCGATTTTATGAAATTATACATAGAAATATTATTTTTAATTATTTAGTTACTTCTATTTTAATTTATGCACCACTAAGTAATTCGCATTGGTTTTCCATCACGTAGGTACTAGAGACCAGTCCTAGTAGCTACAGCAACAGTAGCAGTAGTGCTCACATAAAGGCTGATCATGTAACAGTCGGGCTCTAACCACTAGAGGAATTGTTTGCTTTGGCCATAAGTCTCATGATTTTTTCCCATAGATGGAATGGACAATTTTCCAAGAGGTCACCCATCCTAGGATTTCTCTTAAGCGAGTATGCTTAACACTGGAATTCTTCCAACTCTTCATATCATTCCACCAAAAAGCGCCTCTAGTGATTAGTTCCCTCATTTTATATATCATTACCTTTTGAATCCAAGACCATCTCTATGCTTTACCGATGTGGGTTTTGCCTAAGGGACCTTTCTCCCCCCCTTTCGGGACTCAGCATCCTCGCTGAGGTTTGCCCCACCATCGCCCAAGAGGACACGCGAGCAGCTCTGATACCAATTGTAACAGTTGGGCTCCAACTACTAGAGGAATTGTCCGCTTTGACCATAAGCCTCACGATTTTGTCCCATAAGTGGAATGGAGAACTTCCTAGGAGGTCACCCATCCTAAGATTTCTCTCAAACGAGCAAGTTTAACCCTGGAGTTCTTCCTACTCTCCAGGCCATTCCACCAAAAGGTGCCTCTAATGATTAGTTTTCCCATTTTATATACCATTACTTTTTGAACCTAAGACCATCTCCGTGCTTTGTCGATGTGGGTTTTGCCCAAGGGACTACTAAATATGATACCCCTTACCCGTCTACAGTGTAGCCAAGCAAGGCATATCACACAGTGTGCCGGAGCACCTTATCTTATCTTATTTCAATTTCTAGTTCTTAATTTATTGATTAAAAGGCTTTTAAGTGAAACTCATACCATTTATGCCATTTATTGAAATTTTGATTTAATTTGAAATTTTGAAAAATTTTACAGAAAATCCGCAAAGTACCGGCTAAAAATTGAGAAAACAGTTCTTCGAAATCCGTTAAAAACACTCCCAATAGACATATTATATCCTTAACTCCAATGAACATCAACACAATTTTGTTAATTCCCAGTATTCTCAAACTCAATTTCATACATTTCATTCATCACATACTTAAGCTCAATTTCATGAGGAAATACCCAAATTTTATTTATAAACAAAATTTACAACTAATTACATCAGTTTATAAGTACATGAGTTTATCATTTACAAGATAAAAATTAAGGTCTAGTACAAAATATAAAATACAAAACGAAGCGTAGTAATCCTACCAAGTGCACTGCTGGATGAGATAACATTGGACACAATGCAGACCAGAATCAGACTCCCGGTCTACGGTCAACTAGGCTCTCGCTCAGTATCTCCAGCGACGTGTTAAGCAATACAACTTAGTGGTGCCAATATAAAATAAAAATAAACTAAATAAATAAATATGCAAATATTATGTTGCTATTTTATGCAAACTAAAATTTTTAGTAATTATTAATATTATTATTAATTTAGTACTTTTTATGTTCATTATTTGGTAATAATTTGTTAAGACTTATTTTAGTTGGCCAAGTAACCTAAACAAATTGACCGGACTGGATAAACGGGTAAACTAGCACTGGGTATCAAGTACCATAGGCTGTCACACCATCGGTCACAAAGTGTCTCCAGGTGTGCAACAAAATGGCTAACAAGCTATAATAATCATCGGGCATAAAGCCAAGTATGTCAAGTGTATCAAAATGGCCAAAAGCCATAATATCACAAAATGGCCACAAGAGCCATAAATCATGGAATGGCATGAAGCCATATGCAGTACTGCTATTGGAACGCTATTGGCATGCTAACCTATCCAAACCAATCATACTAGACATACCAGGGCATGTTAACAAAGTTAATAGTTTAATTCTTTGTACGTGATGCTTAGTGGTTACTATTCACCTTACTATTCAAGCAAAAATGTTGACTTTTTCTTAAATAATAGATATGCTAATTCTAATTACAACAACATACCACATTTTGGATATTATATGTGTTGGCATTGGTTGCCAAATTCAATTCAAAGTCCAATGGAAGTTATTTCAAATTTTCAGTTTTGGTCACTTAGGTTTACTATTCCATTGGACTTTTCTACAGTGAAAATTTAGCTAAACTATCTTCATCAAAGTTGTTCCCTAATGTGTCTTCTTTAATTATCTTTTTAAATCACTCCATTTGGAGTTTTGTAGCTCAAGTTATGCCATTTTTACTAAGGCTGGCCGAATTTGTTATTGCACAGAATTTATGGGCAAATTTGGTTCTGGCAATTTTAGTGTCCTGACTTTGACTAGAAATTCGAATAGGTTATGGTCAAAATTTGGGTTTCTGTTCTTCATTAAAGTTGTTCTACATTGTCTAAGCTTTCCATGGCCATAAAAATCAGGTCATTTGAACCTCTCAAGATAGAGTTATGGCCATATGAACAAACACTGTTCATATGGTCAATTTCTAGGTCCAGATTTTTGGTTACCTAGATTTGGGCAGATTTTAGGTCATCTTAAGTTAGTTTTCTGGGCAAGGTCCCTTCATAAAAAATGTGGCTTGAGGTCTTAAATTTTACCTCCAATTGGCCTTACACCAATTGGAGCAATATAGCTCAAGTTATGGCCAATTGAAAACTCTAGATACAAGCTGTTCAGAATCAGCCTCATTGCACAACCTTACATACCTTTAATTGTTTTGTTATCTCATCAATATATATCAACAAACACATGCTAAATAGTCTTAATTTAGGCTTAAATACATCAATTAAATCAAAATAATTCAAATCCCCAAATTTAGAAGACCCTAACTCAATTTGCTAAAATTTCAGAATCCAAAAAATCTAATAGCACTAACCTTGTTTTCTAGGTTCAATCAACCTCAATTCACCCTTCCAATCAACCAAAGCTTGAATCCCTTTTTGGTTCCTCTTTCAGCCGAATCTTGCTGCCCAAATGCTCCAAATTCCCTTCTTTTCTTGGCTAGATTCTTCGAATTGATGCTCAAGGTCAGCTTTTCTCTCAATTTCCTACAAGTTTAGTGGTGGGAAACTAGGGTTTTAGAGCTTGAATTGTGTAACAATGGAGGAAAGAAAATGGGTGAGGGAGAGAGAGAATTATGGATGGCTAGCTGCTGGAAGAAGACCAAATTTTCTGATTTTTTTTGCCTTTTTAATGAAATATATATTATTTAATAACATAATGGCATATTTGTAATTAAAAAGAAATGGCAACTTTATAATTATTTTGAATTTCCTAATCATTTTAGTTTGACTATTTATTTAATTATACTTAATTTTATAATCTCAGTTAATTAAACTAATTTAGCTTTATGACTTAATAAATTCCATTCTTGGTCAATGTGGGACTTTAAAATTTTATTGACCGAATTTTC
Organism: Hevea brasiliensis; assembly: GCF_030052815.1. Taxonomy (NCBI): domain Eukaryota; kingdom Viridiplantae; phylum Streptophyta; class Magnoliopsida; order Malpighiales; family Euphorbiaceae; genus Hevea; species Hevea brasiliensis. The sequence goes on from NC_079500.1 coordinate 88,610,578, forward strand.
ACTCTTACCGAGTTTTCGGTTCGCTTTTTTCTTTAATATCCGATAAGTCTTTCTTTTAAATTTTTTTTTCTTAGCTTTTCTTAGCATTCTATTGTCATTTAAGCCTCAATAATTCTTCACTGGAGTCTCAAAAATTATTTCACAGGGTTTCCCTACGGATCTAGAGTCGACAACTGTCTTTACAGCTGCTTCCCATTAGGGTTACCCATCGTTGTAGCTCCAGCTCATTTAACCTTATTGCATTTTATTACTAAATTTTTCCTTGATTTTTCTTACCATTATTTGGGTTATTTATGACTCCTCACCCTAGTTTACATATAGTTCCAGACATTCTAGCTGTCCGGACAGACATCAGTAACCTGAAAAGTAGAATATATGGACTAACTAAAGTGAGGGCGTTACAATTCTTCCCCTCTAAATAAAATTTCGTCCTCAAAATTTACCTGATGTAAATGGTCAAGGAATCTGTTACCTCCTTGCTTCTCCACTTCCTTGTGTTGCCTCATTAATGTCTGGATCTGGTTCCTCCCGAGCTTCCATGGCATATACCCGTGGTGCCACCCTAGCTTTGGGCCTTTCGACCATCTCAGAAATAGCCTTCTGTGAAATCTCAGCTGTCTTTGCTCGACCAGGTCTTCTACCCCTTTGCATTGTGGGGGCAAGTATATCAGCTTGTGCTGGAGTTGTTAAACCACTCTTCTGGGGGCAATCTCTTATGAAATGATCCGTAGCCCCATGCTTAAAACACCTTCCAGTTAATAGTCAACACTCCCCTCTATGTCTCTTACCACAATGCGTACATTCTGACACTGAGGTTGATCCCTTTATTACTGTGCTCGGGGAGCTAGCTACAGATATCCCATACTGGTCTTTTTGGCCCAGTGTCTGATCTTGCGAACCCTTGAGCTTCTTATTAAGAGTCGGCATACTCGACTGTCCTGGTCCATATTCTCTCTTATGTTGTCTATCTCTCTTACTCTATTCACTATTTCTGACCCTTTCCACTTTCAGTGCAGCTTCAACCAATTTTGCAAAGTTTGTAATGCCCAAAGCTGTTATCATAAGTTTGATATTATCGTTTAACTCTTCCTCAAATCTCCTATACCTCTCAACTTCTGTGGGAACTATCTCCCTTCTATATCTACTCAACCTCACAAATTCCCACTCATATTCTGATACCGATAGTTGCCTCTACCACAGGCTGATGAATTCCCTTCTTCTTTCTTCCAAGTATACATTTCCAACATACTTCTTTCTGAATTCCGTAAGGAAGAAGTCCCATGTTATCTGATCTGACTACACCTCCCTAGATACTGTGTCCCACCACTGATATGCATCATCTTGAAGTAGGGACACAACACCTTCCAAATTCTGCTCTGGGGTGCAGTGGAGTTGTTTCAGTACCCTTCCTGTTCTGTCTAGCCAATTTTCGCCTGTTACAGGATCATCTTCCTTCTTTCCTAGGAAATCCACAGCCCCATATTTTCATAACTTTTCTAAATGGGACTTCTATGGTGGTGGCGGAGGTTATGGCTGTGGTTGTGGTGGTGGGATAGCCCCCATCATCTGTCTGTAAAATTCGGTCATTTGTTGAAATAAGACAAACTGAGGCTGTGCAGGTCCTTCTTGCACTGGTGGAGTAGGTTCTCCCCTGTTTCCAACTTCAGCTCTGGCTGGAGCATGACTCTCCACTTCTTCCTCTACTGCTTTCTGCGACGCAAGATCCATATCCTAACCAAAATAATCAAAGACAAACAGATCAGCATAAGTGTCACCTCAACTCTTATAAATGCAATGCATGGTATGTACTTTATCTAAACCCAAAAACACCTAAACCATGCTCTGATGCTACTAAACATGACACCCCTTACCTGTCTACAGTGTAGCCAAGCAAAGCATGTCACACAGTGTGCCAGAGCACCTTATCTTATCTTATTTCAATTTCCAGTTCTTAATTTATTAATTAAAAGGCTTTTAAGTGAAATTCATACCATTTATGTCATTTATTGAAATTTTGATTTAATTTGAAATTTTAAAAAATTTTACAAAAAATCTGACATAGTGCCGACTAAAAATTGAGAAAACAGTTTTTCAGAATCCGTTAAAAACACTCCCAATAGACATATTATATCCTTAACTCCAATGAACATCAACACAGTTTTGTTAATTCCCAATATTCTCAAACTCAATTTCATACATTTCATTCATCACATACTTAAGCTCAATTTCATGAGGAAATACCCAAATTTTATTTATAAACAAAATTTACAACTAATTACATCAGTCTATAAGTACATGAGTTTATCATTTACAAGATAAAAATTAAGGTCTAGTACAAAATGTTAAATACAAAATGAAGCATAGTAATCCTACCAAGTGCACTGCTGGATGAGATAACATTGGACACAATGTAGAACAAAATCAGACTCCCAGTCTACGGTCTACTGGGCTCTCGCTCAATATCTCCAGTACCTACGTATGGCAAACAGCAACGCGCTAAGCAATACAGCTTAGTGGTGCCAATATAAAACAAAAATAAACTAAATAAGTAAATATGCAGATATTATGTTGCTATTTTATGCAAACTAAAATTTTTTATAATTATTAATATTACTATTAATTTAGTACTTTTTATGTTCATTTTTTGGTAATAATTTGTTAAGACTTATTTTAGTTGCCCAAGTAACCTATACCAATTGACTGGACTGGATAAACGGGTAAACTAGCACTGGGTACCAAGTATCTCAGGCCGTCACACCATCAGTCACAAAGTGTGTCCAAATGTACAACAGAATGGCTAACAAGCCATAATAATCATCGGGCACAAGGCCAAGTATGTCAAGTGTATCAAAATGGCCAAAAGCCATAATATCACAATATGGCAAAAAGAGCCATAAATCACGGAATGGAATGAAGCCATATGCAGTACTGCTATCGAAACCCTATTGGCATGCCAACCTATCCAAACCAATCATACTAGGCATACTAGGGCATGTTAACACAGTTAATGGTTTATTTCTTTGTATTTGATGCTCAGTAGTTACTATTCACCTTACTATTCAAGCAAAAATATTGACTTTTTCTTAAATAATAGGTATGCTAATTTTAATTACACCAACATACCATATTTTGGATGTTATATGTGTTGGCATTGGTTGCCAAATTCAATTCAAAGTCTAATGGAAGTTATTTCAAAATTTCAATTTTAGTCACTTAAGTTTACTAATCCATTGGACCTTTCTACAGTGAAAATTTAGCTAAACTCTCTTCATCAAAGTTGTTTCTTAATGTGCCTTCTTTAATTCCTTGAATCACTCCATTTGGAGTTTTGTAGCTCAAGTTATGCCATTTTTACTAAAGCTGGCCGGATTGGTTATTGCCCAGAATTTCTAGGTAAATTTGGTTCTGGCAGTTTTAGTATCCTAATTTTGACTAGACATTTGAATAGGTTATGGTCAAAATTTGAATTTTTGTTCTTCATGAAAGTTGTTCTACATTGTCTAAGCTTTCAATAGCCACAAAAATCAAGTCATTTGGACCCCTCTAGATAGAGTTATGGCCATATGAACAAATACTGTTTATATAGTCAATTTCCAGGTTCAGATTTTTTTATTACCTAGATTTGGGCAGATTTTGGATCATCTTAAGTTGGTTTTCTGGGCAAGCTCCCTTCATAAAAAATGTGGCTTGAGATCTTAAATTTCTCCTCTAATTGTCCTTGCACAAATTAGAGCAATATAGCTCAAGTTATGGCCAATTGAACACTCTGGACACAAGCTATCCAGAATCAGTCTCATTACACAACCTTACATACCATTAATTGTTTTGTTATCTCATCAATATATATCAACAAACACATGCCAAGTCGTCTTAATTTAGGCTTAAATACATCAATTAAATCATAAGAATTGAAATCCCCAAATTTAGAAAACCCTAACTTAATTTGCTAAAATTCCAGAATCCAAAAGATCTAATAACACTAACCTTGTTTTTTAGGTTCAATCAACATCACTTCACCCTTCCAATCAACCAAAGCTTGAATCCCTTCTTGGTTCCTCTTTCAGCTGAATTCCTTGCTACCCAAATGCTCAAAATTCTCTTCTTTTCTTGGCTGGATTCTTCAAATTGATGCTTAAGGTCAGTTTTTCTCTCAATTTCCTACAAGTTTGGTGGTGGGAAACTAGGGTTTTAGAGCTTGAATTGTGTAACAATGGAGGAAAGAAAATGGGTGAGGGAGAGAGAGAATTATGGACGGCTAGCTGCTGGAAGAAGACCAAATTTTCTGATTTTTTTTTTCTTTTTAATGATATTTATATTATTTAATAACATAATGGCATACTTGTAATTAAAGAGAAGTGGAAATTTTGTAATTACCTTGAATTTCCTAATCATTTTAGTTTGACTATTTATTTAATTATATTTAATTTTTATAATCTCAATTAATTAAACTAATTTACCTTTATGACTTAATAAATTTCATTCTTGGTCAATGTGGGACTTCAAAATTTCATTGACCGAATTTTCACACTTACCGAGTTTTCAGTTCGCCTTTTTCATTAATATCCGATAAGTTTTTCTTTTAAATTTTTTTTCTTAGTTTTTCTTAGCATTCTATTGTCATCTTGGCCTCAATAATTCTGCACTGGAGTCCCAAAAATTATTTCACAGGATTTCTCCACGGATCTAGGGTCGGCAACTGTCTTCACATCCGCTTCCTGTTAGGGTTACCTATCGCTGTAGCTCCGGCTCATTTAACCTTATTACATTTCATTACCAAATTTTTTTTCTTGATTTTTCTTACCATTATTTGGTTTATTTATGACTCCTCAATCTAGTTTATATATAGTTTCAGACACTCAAGCTATTCGGACAGACATTAGTTACCGAAACAGGAGAATGTACGAACTAGCTAAAGTGAGGGCATTACAGATCAGATCTGCTAGTATGAGAGTCACCTCAACAGTATCTATTTTGGTAGGGCCCATTTATTTAGATTTTGCATTTTTGTCCATTATACATATGTGACACCCCTTACCCGTCTACAGTGTAGCCAAGCAAGATGTGCCACACAGTGTGCCGAAGCACCACATATTATCTTATTGATATTTATCATTTCTTAATTTATTTAATTATGGGTCACTAAGTGAAATTTTTTTCTTTGAAATTGATGTCCTTTACATCATTCATTGAAATTTTAAATTAGTTTGAGATTCCGAAGATTTTTCAGAAAATCCGGCAGAGTACCGACTAAAAATAGAGAAAACAGTTCTTCGAAACCTATGGAAAAAACTTCCAAATATTTTTTTCCAATCATTCTCAACTCAAAATAATCAATATCAACTCAACATTTCTCAAAAAATTTCATTTATCCAATTCATATCATATATAATTCAATTCAAACTCAAATTTATAAAGGCAATACTTTATTTCATTAATTTACAATACAAAATAGTACAAGTATTTATAATTTACATGATAACATAAAGATCTACATGCAAAATACAATTTACAAAAATACAAAAAGAGAATCCTAGTGCCCTACCAAAATACACTGCGGATGAGAGGTGACACAGGACACTGGCAGATCTGACTCTCACCCAGTCTAGGGTTTACTGGGCTCACGCTCTGTGTCTCCCGTACCTACGCGTGGCAAAAGCAATGCACTAAGCAATACTACTTAGTGGTCCCAATAATAAAATAAAAATAACTAGAATGAAATAAACATGCAGAGTGTATGCTGACATTTTATGCTGACTGAGTTTCTAGCAATTATTTGTAGTAATCTGATACTTTTTATGTTAATTATTTGATTAAATTTTGGTAAGATTTATTTTGATTGCCCAAGTGACCTATACTAGTTGACTGGACTGGATAAATGGATAAACTGGCACTGGGTACCAAGTACCTCGGGCCGTCACACCATCGGTCACATTGTGTCTCGCGGTGTGCAACAGAACAGCTAATAAGCTGTAATAATTATGAGGAATGAAACCAAGTATAGTAATCTCAATCAAAATAGCCAAAGGCTATTATATCACATAATGGCGCGTAAGGCCATAAAACACAGAATGGCATGAAGCCATATGCAGTACTACTAACAGAACCCTATTGGCATGCCAACCTATCCAAACCAATCATTCTAGACATACTAGGGCATTTTACACAGTTAATGATTTAAGTATTTATTTTTGTAATGTAGAGGTCACTATTCACTTGACTACTTTCACTCAAAGGTTGACTTTTTAATTTATAATAGATTTGTTGAACCTTAGTTCACCAAGATACCACATTTTGGTTCACAAAAGTGTTGGCATTAGTTGCCAATCAATACTTAAAACCAATAGGAAATAAATCAAAAATTTCAGTCTTGGGTGCTAGAGTTCACTATTCCATTAGGCAATTCTACAATGAGAGTTTTACCAAATGTTCTTAATCAAAGTTGTTCCTTTATGTGTCTTCTTTAATTCCCTTTTTGAATCACTCCATTTGGAGTTTTCTAGCTCAAGTTATGCTAATTTCTTTAGGACTAGCCGAATTGGCATCTACCTAGAATTTCTGGGCAGAAATGGTTCTAGCAGTTTTGATTTGGTTAGCAATTCAGATGGGTTATGGTCAGAATTTGGTTCGGTCTTCTCCATAAAAGTTGTTTTAAATTGTCTAAGCTTTTCATTGATATAAATTTCAGGTCAATTGGACTTTTCTATAATGAGTTATGACCATTTGAACAAACACTGTTCATTTGGTCATTTTGCCCAGGCAGAATGAACCTGGGCAGGGTTCCTTCATCAAAGTTATGCCATTATGTATCTAATTTTATGTTCAATTAGCCTTGCACCAATTGAACCTACACAACTCCAGTTATAGCTGCCCAAATCTGTTGGACTCACACCCAGTCCTGCAGATCACACTAGGCAACATACCTAACTTCAATTCCCATGGCACAAATCACTTCACTTCCTAATCACACATCGCCATATGGTCACTAATTGACCATTAGAACTTTTTTTCACCAATACATGAACAAAATCTCAAATTTGTGCCCAAACCCTAACTCTACCATTTCAATTCTTCAAACACATACAATCAATTAATCAATTCATACTCCCAGTGATGCATATACAAAGTTTAAAGGATTAATTGACACCAACCTTTGTTGGAGAGTTTCCCTAGCTTATAAAACTTCTTGATTTTTCTTTCTTTTTGCTGCCTCAAGCTTGCTCTAGTTGGAAGGAGGAGTTTTAGTGAAAGAAGCACGTGATTTTAGGGGGGTGTTTATAAAGAAAATTTAGTAAGAAGGAAAGTCATCAATGGAGATAAGAGAGAGAGAGAGAGAGGAATTCAGCTGAAGAAGGAAGAGAGAAGATAGCAGATTTTTCTTTTGATTTTTACCCCATTTAACTCTTTTTAAATTGATTTCATAATGCTTGTTATAATTTGATTGGTGGAGCCCTTTTAATGAAATCATTCTTATGTAATAAATCCATTTATTTCTTTTTTTTTCTATTCTTCTTTCTATTTATTTTTAATTAAATATTTAATAATATTTATTCACATTTTTTATCATATAATTTATTTACTTAATTGGACAAGTTGATAAAAAATCATCTCTGAAGACGAAATGACCAAAATGCCCTCCGTTTGGCTTAACGAGCTAAAATCGTGTGTACCGATCGATTTATTTTTCCTTGTGTTTTCTTAACAATTAATTGTCATTGAAACCTCAATAATCCTTCCCTAAAATCCCAAAAATTATTTCACAGGGTTTCCCCTGGGTTTAGGGTTGCTAACGGCCTTCACCGTCACTTCCCATTAGGGTCACTCCTCACTGAGGCTACGACTCATTTAACCTTAGTGCATTTCATTTCTAAAAATTTTCCTTAATTTTTCTTATCATTATTTGGTTTATTTATAACTCCTCACTCTAATCTAATTATAATTCCAGATATTCTAGCTGCCCAGACCGATATTGGTCACCAGAATAGTAAAACATACGGACTAGCTAAAGTGAGGATGTTACAACTCTCTCCCTCTAATAAAACTTTTGTCCTCAAAATGTACCTGATGCAAACAGTTGAGGGAACTGCTGCCTCATCGTCTCTTCACTTTTCCAAGTTGCCTCATCAGTATTATGGTGCCTCCAAAGCACTTTCACTAATGGAATTTGTTTATTTCTCAGTTCCTTCACTTCCCGAGCTAAGATCCGTATGGGTTCTTCTGCATATGTCAAGTCCGGTTGAATTTCAATCTCTTCTATGTAGATGACATGTGAAGGGTCTGAGCAGTATCTTCTTAGCATAGACACATGAAACACATTGTGGATCTTATCCAGCTCTGGCGACAAGGCTAGCCGATAAGCCACTGGTCCCACACGTTCAATGACTTCATATGGGCCAATGGACCTAGGGCTTAACTTACCCTTTTTTCCAAACCTCAGTATCTTTTTCCACGGTGAGACTTTGAGAAACATTTTATCACTAACTGCATACTCTATCTCTTTGCTCTTCAAGTCGGTATAAGATTTCTGTCTATCTAAGGCAACCTTCAAATTAGCTTTGATTAACTTTACTTTCTCCTTAGTCTGTTTCACCAGGTTTGGTCCCACTAGCTTATTTTCGCCCAATTTAGTCCAACACACTGGGGTTCTACACTTTCTCCCATACAGTGCTTCATACGAGGCTATTTGGATGTTAGCTTGGTAGCTATTGTTATATGCGAATTCTGCTAGTGGGAGGTATCTATCCCAACTCCCCTCAAACTCAATGACACAACTCCTCAGCATATCCTCAAGGACCTATCACATAATTCACGTTATTACTATCATTTCAATTTATTATTTGTAAGAATTCAATTAGTTTTTAGGTTTACCTAGATTACTCGTTCCGACTATCCATCCGTCTGAGGATGAAAAGTCGTGCTAAAGTGGAGCTACGTGCCCAAGGCTTCTTGCAACTTCTTCCAAAATCTTGATGTAAACCTTGGGTCTCGATCAGATATGATGAAAAGTGGGATTCCATGCAGTCTAACTATCTCACTGATATACAACTCTACTAGCTTCTCCAGTGAGTAGTCAGTCCTAACTAGTAGAAAATGTGCTGACTTCGTCAATCTATCTACTATCACCCACACTGCATCATGTTTCTTCTGAGTGAAAGGTAGACCACTGACAAAATCCATAGTGACCCGGTCCCATTTCCATTCAAGTATGCTTATAGGCTGTAGCAATCCTAATGGAACTTGATGTTCTGCTTTAACTTGCTGACATGTCAAGCACCTAGTAACATAGTTAGCTATATCATTCTTCATACCAGGCCACCAATAATGAGGCTTCAGATCATTATACATTTTTGTGCTTCTTGAGTGCATAGCATAAACACTGGTGTGTGCTTTTTTCAGAATACTAGTCTTTAATTCCCCATCATCTGGTACACACACTCTCCCTTTATAGTACAGACACCCATCGGTTTTCATCTCATAATCAGTTTCTTTCTCCTTTGAGATTTTATCCATAATAGCCATTAATTTTTCATCTGCCTTCTGCCCATCTTATATCTGCTATAACAGGTTTGGCTTCACTTGTAACTCAGCCAAAATAGCTCCATCTTAAGCTAACGACAGATGGGCATTTAGTGATCTTAAAGCTATGATGGACTTTCTACTCAAGGCATCAGCAACTACATTTGCCTTCCCAGAATGGTAGTCTATCAGGTTTGGCTTCACTTGTAACTCAGCCAAAATAGCTCCATCTTAAGCTAACGACAGATGGGCATTTAGTGATCTTAAAGCTATGATGGACTTTCTACTCAAGGCATCAGCAACTACATTTGCCTTCCCAGAATGGTAGTCTATCATACAATCATAGTCCTTTAGGAACTCAATCCATCGCCTCTCTCTAAGGTTGAGCTTCTTCTGGGTTGGCAAGTATTTTAGAACTTTATAGTCTGTATAGATGTAGCACTTTTCACTATACAAATAATGCCTCCATATCTTCAGTGCGAAGATAATTGCTGCTAGCTCTAGATTATGAGTAGGATAGTTCTGTTCATATGGCCTTAACTGTCTAGAAGCATAGGCGACCACTTTTCTGTAACACCCCCGTTTGCATAGCCTGGTAGATTTCATTGTTCCGGTGATCGGTGTCAGTCCGGACGATTAAGGGGATTAGAACCACACTTAAGATAACTAGATAAGCCATAAACACAAATAATTAGTAATGTTCAATTAGTTAAGTATAAATAAGAAAAACATAACAGAAGAAGTTAAACGAGTCGAGAGTCACAACTATGGGTGACCTTCTCAGGAACGACTGCGAAGTCATTTTAAACTCAAATTTCGAACCGTAAAATGTGACGCCGCGGTCCTTAGGACCCTTATGAACACAGTGGAAAAGAGAAGATCATGAAAAGGAACTGTTAAGCCAGTCAATTTGGTCAATTGACCCTAAGAGCTGACTTCTGACCTAACTGTTAAATAAAATCGGAGAAAACAAAATTTCGGAATCGAGAATTAAATTAAAGAACTAATAGAAAATTAAAAAAAAAAGAGAAAATAGAAAAGTCAAAAGGTGATGACATCATGCATGACCTCATGCATGATGCCATAAAGAAAAAAATTAATTTATTTACTTATTTGGATTTTTGGTCTTCCTAAAGAGATAAAAGACAAAATAAAAGAAAAGAAAAAAAAAATCATTCTTCTTCTTCAAATAAAAAAACGTGCATCTCTCCTCTCTCTCTTTTTTCTCCTTAGTTTCCTCCATAGCCATGAAATTCAAGCTTTCAAAGCTTGAATCAACCCCATAAATTCCCTAAAAATTCCACTAAATTATGATTAAGCTTTGTTTGGGCTACTGGAAGAGGAGATTGAAGAAGCAAGAAAGAAGAAAAAAGGGAAGAAAATTAGTGATTGGAAAATCAAACAAAGGTTAGTATGTAAATTTGAATTCTTTTGTTAAATTTCTATGTTCTTAGTTTAATTAACTTAGAAAGTAACTTAAAATGAAACAAAAATAATTGTGAGGGACCAAAGCTGAATTTAGGCTAGCTAGGGTTTGATGTGTGTATGCATGAATTTGATTGAATTCAATATGTATGGAAGTTTAATTGAGTGATGGAGTGATGTTAGTATGATTTGAATTGGTTAAATGCAAGAAAATTAGTGAGTTAGGGTTTTGAACATTAGGGTTTAGAGACCAAAAATGTGAGAAACTTGTAAATGGTGTCTATGACCTAATGTGAAGTGAGAAATGGTCATTTGTGACCTAATTAAGTGTGTTAGAAGTGATGGAATTAAAAGCCAATTCGGATTGGATAAGGTCATGTTGCTGCAGCAAGACAAAACCTCCTTTGAGGGACCAAAAATGAAATTTTACAAGTCCAGTGGATATGGGACCAATTGGGGATGAAAATAGGCATTAAATGACACAATTTTCATTTAGGAAGCCTGCCCAAAAAGTGACTAAAACCTAGTGAACAAAGTGATCGAAGTTGAGAAATCGCAGGCTGCCACTGCACAAACTGACCAAATGAACAGTGTTTGTTCATTTGGTCATAACTCGAGCTAGGAAAGTCAAAATGACCTGAAATTTTACCAGTGGTTAGATGAAATATAGACCTAAAACTTTCATGAAGAACACCAACCCAAATTATGCCATTAATCCAATCAAATTACTAAGCAAAGTTGGTGACCTGAATCTGTAGACTGCAGATTTGCCATTTGAACAGTAAAGTTTCAATGGCTATAACTCTCTCTAAAAAACTCTGATTTAGGTGATTCTTAAACCGATGGAAACCTAAGGCATATTAGAACATTTCATATGAAGAAAGTTAGACCAAATTATGGACCTAACTTGATCAAATTATTGAATGAAGTTGGATCAACAAATCTGCAGAAACAAATTCTGCAGCATGAACAGTAAACGTAATTTGCTTATAACTTGAGCTACAAAACTCTAATTGGGGTGATTCAAAAAGGAGAATAAACTTAAGAAAATAAGGAACATTTTCTATGAAGAAAGTTTTGCCAAATTCCAGCAGTAAACTGACCAATGAAACAGTATAATTAGGGACACCAAAATTGAAAATTTGACAATTTTGCCTAAAAGGCCTAAGTTTTGAGAAAATGACCAAAACCAACAAGTTTAGTGACCAAAATGTGATATGGGGGTGAAGTTGGAATTCTCATACCTATTAAGCCTTAGAAAGTCAATAACTTGACTTGAATAGTGCAGTGAATAGTAACCCAAAACACAAAATTTCAAGAACGTCGAATTTAGCAAGTTAGAGCTAGCTAAAAGTGAAGTTAAATTTATTATTGGATTTATGCTAAGTTATGGTACTGAAATACTGTGAAATTGTGTGTTTCAGTGGAAAGGAATACCGGGACAGAACCCGAGGAGTTGAGTCAAGGCCAACAGGCGACTCGTTTGAGGTTTGTGCACAACGTATACTTTTTGTAATCATCTTTTGCATACTGTTTTGAATAATGTGAAATATTGGATTATGGCATTCTTATAATGTTTTGATTTAAATTGTTGAAAGTTATTATGTATATTGAAATGACAATGTTTAGCAAATTGTTAAGATAAGTTTTGAAACCACAGTATCATGACTATATATTTGAACACCTCACTAGCACGACTAGTGGGGGTAATTAGTTTCGAATTTTAATTCCTTCTCTGGAGAAGTGTTGAGGTGTGCCAGTAGAAGAGGATGTGAATGGATATCCATATATTTGAGCTAGCTAACCTTGTAATATGATTTCTCTTTAGCCTCTGGCTATTGAGATTCTATTTGTTTCGAATGGCATGATCTAACTGTGGGTTTTATGAAATGTGTTTTGATACTTTGAAATGAACTTGATTTGCATTTAAAATCTCACAATGCATGATTTGTACTTAATTCTCATGTTCAACCAAATTTTTGAATAAATGTGATTTAAGTTTTGCATAAAGATTATTTTAGTATGTTGTGCACCACTGAGTCCTAGTACTCAGCGATAGCTTCTATTGCTGTCGCAAATAAAAGATTAAAAGAGCAGCAGACTGAGCTGCTAAGGATTGAGGATCTTCCTGTTTTGAAGTTATCGGGTATAATTTATACCCTAATTGTAAATATTTCTTTTGATGTATGTATTGCATATAAATGTATGGACATGTAAATGGGTCTTGAGCAGCTTGTATAAAATTTGAATGAAGTTTGTAATAAAGTTTAGTTTGCATTTCTATTAATGTAAATTTTGTAAGGATGTATACAAATTGTTTTGTTTCTAATGAAATATGAATGGAACTATTTTATTTAATTTGAATGAAATGGATTGCTAGTATTTTGATGATCATTGGATAGTGGATTTGAAATTTGAAAGTTGATAAATGTGTTGAGAAATTGATTGAGATTGAGTATAAAATTGAAGCAGTTGTTGAGAAAAATTTTTAGAAGTGCTTTTTACAGGTATTTAAAGAACTGGTTTTTCGAAATACAGACAGAACTCTGTCAAAATTTTTATAAAATTTGCGAAAAAATAAAATCGGCCAAAATTTCCAACTAGCTTTCCACTTAATTACATGTTTTAAGTACTTATTAGAAAATCCTCACCACTTATCAAAAGTAAGAAAATTGTTTTAAAATCCCTTGTAGGGTACTTAATGAGTTATCGGTAGGTGAAGTTTGGTAGTTCATTAGGTATTCTACAGGATCATGTTATGCCTTACAGAGGGGTAAGGTGTGACATTTTCTCTCTTGCATCAAAACATACCCTAACCCATTATGTGAGGCATCACTATAGATCACGAAATCCTTTCCCGACATCGGCTGTGTTAACACTGGTGCCTCTATCAACATAGCCTTCAGCCTCTCAAAACTGGCTTAACACTTGTCGTTCCAGCCAAATTTCACATTTTTGTATAAAAGCTTGGTCATTGGAGCAGTTATGAGAGAGAACCCCTTCACAAATCTTCTATAATACACAGCTAGGCCCAAGAAACTTCTGACTTTAGTTGTATTTCTGGGAGGCTTCCATTCCATCACTGCTTCTATCTTCTTGGCATCCACTCTAATCCCCTCAGCTGATACTATGTGTCCAAGGAAAGAGATCTCACTCATCCAGAAGTCACACTTGGACAGCTTAGCATACAGCTTCTTTTCTCACAGGGTTTGCAAAATAATCCTCAAATGTTTATCGTGTTCTTCCCTGGTTTTGGAATACACCAGGATGTCATCAATAAAGACTACTACAAACCGATCTAGATATGAATGGAAGATACAGTTCATAGGTCCATGAATGTTGTTGGTGCATTTGTTAGCCCAAACGGCATCATTAAGAATTCATAGTGCCTATAACGGGTCCTGAATGCAGTTTTAGGCACATATGCATCCTTTACCCTCAGCTGATGATACCCTAATCTGAGATCAATTTTTGAAAATACACCAGCTCCCTTCAACTGTTCAAATAGATCATCAATTCTGGGCAATCGATATTTATTCTTCACAGTTACTTTGTTCAATTACCAGTAATCAATGCACAATCTTAAGGTCCCATCCTTCTTCTTCACAAACAGCACCAGAGCTCCCCATGGTGACATACTAGGGCATATTAATCCCTTATCTAGTAACTCCTGCAACTGGATTTTCAACTCCTTCAATTCAGTGGGTGCCATTCTATAAGGACCAATAGAAATTGGTGTTGTACCTGGTATTACCTCAATAGCAAATTCGACTTCCCTTTCTAGTGGCAAACTAGGCAATTCTTCAGGGAACACATCTGGGAAGTCTCTTACTGTAGATATATCACACAGGTCTAGCTTAGCCTGCTTAGTATCAACTACGTGTGCTAGGAAGGCTTCACAGCCTTTCTCATCAATTTCTTACAACTGTGGCCGAAATGACATTGGATAGGAAATCTGTCCTTTCACCCACGACTGTGATCTCAGTACCCTTATGAGATTTCAATGAAATCCTCTTCAATCTACAGTCCACTATTGCCTGATGACGTGACAACCAGTCTATTCTCAAAATCACGTTAAACTCGTGGAAGGGCAATTCAATTAGGTCTGCTGAGAATTCATACCCCTGAATCCTCAACGGACAACCTTTATACACCTTATTCACTACCACACTGTGGCCTAATGGATTAGTGACCAGAATGTCTTGGACACTTTCCTCTACTGAGATTCCCATCTCTACGGGTAGCTTAATATAGATATATGAATGGGTAGATCCTGGATCCACCAACGCATGCACAGGCAAAGTGTAGAGGAAGAACGTACCCCTAATGACATCTGGGGCATCTTGCTCTTCCTGGGCTCTCATGGCATAAGCTCTGGCAGGTACTCTAGCCTCTGGCCTCTCGGCTGACTCAGATGTAGGCCTCTGTGATGGACTAGCTGCCTCAGATTTACCAGGCCTTCTACCCCTTTGAGGTGCATGGGTAGGTCTGGGGCAACTGTAGTAGTCCTCTTCGGATAATTTTTTATCTGATATTCTGTAGACCCACACCATAAGCAAGCACCAGCCACTCTCCGACACTCCCCTTTATGCCACTTCTGGCAGTATGGATGACGAGAAGATCTGGGCTGGTCCTCGAACACCGTCTCCAGAGCGCCCACGGATGATGTTGTTGTAGCCTCTCTAGGTGTGAATTGTGGTGCAGGCCCCAGCACCGACCACGACTGAGGTGACCCGAACTCTGAGTAGTAGGTCTCTTAAACTTCTTACTGGGAGTGGAGGATGAATTGGACTGACCTGGACTCCTCTTCTGCTGTCTTTCCCTTCTGTTCTGCTCATTTATTCTGATTCTTTCTACTTTCAATGCAGCATCGACTAATTTGGTGAAATCCGTAATCTCCAATGCTGTTATCATGACCTTAATATTGTCATTTAGCCCTTCTTCAAACCTTCTACACCTCTCAGCCTCTGTAGGGACTATCTCCCTCCCATATCGGCTCAGTCTGACAAATTCGTGCTCATACACTGCCACTGATAACTGCCTCTACCTCAGATTGATAAATTCTCTTCTTCTCTCTTCTAGGTACACCTTACTGACATACTTCTTTCTAAACTTTGTGAGGAAGAAATCCCAGGTGATCTGATCTGGCTACACCTCACTAGATACTTTGTCCCACCACTGGTATACATTATCTTGAGGTAGGGATACAACACCCTCTAGGTTCTGCTCTGGGGTGTATTGAAGCTGTTTCAACACTCCTTCAATTCTATTAAGCCAATTTTTAGCTGTCATGGGGTCATCCTCTCTCTTCCCAAAGAAATCTATAGCCCATGTTTTCGTAGCTTTTCCAGATGGAACTTCTGTGGTGGTGGCGGAGGTTGTGGCTATGGTTGTGGTGGTGGAATTGCCCCCATCATTTGTCGGTAAAATTCAGTCATTTGCTGGAATAATGCAAACTGAAGTTGGGCAGGTGTCTCAGCTACCGGTGGAGCTAGTTCTCCTCTGTCTCCTAATTCAACCCTTGGTGGAGCATGACTCTCCACCTCTTCATCAACTACTCTTTGAGAAGCAAGATCCATATCCTAATCAAAAGAACCAAAAACAACAGATCTGCATCAGTGTCACCTCAATATTTACAAATGCAATGCAATGGTATGTACTCTATCTAGACCCAGAAATTCCTGAACTGCGCTCTGATACCACTAAATGTGACACCCCTTACCCGTCTACAGTGTAGCCAAGCAATAAGTGCCACTCAGTGTGCTGGAGCACCACATATTATCTTATTGATATTTATCATTTCTTAATTTATTTAATTATGGGTCACCAAGTGAAATTTTTTTTTTTTTTTGAAATTGATGTCCTTTACATCATTTATTGAAATTTTAAACTAATTTGAGGTTCCGAAGATTTTTCAGAAAATCTGACAAAGTGCCGGCTAAAAATAGAGAAAACAGTCCTTGAAACCTGTGGAAAACACTTCCAAATATTTTTTTCCAATCATTCTCAACTCCAAATAATCAATATCATCTCAACATTTCTCAACAATTTTTATTTATACAATTCATATCATATATAATTCAATTCACTCAAATTTATAAAGGCAATACTTAATTTCATTAATTTACAACACAAAATAGTACAAGTGTTTATAATTTACATGATAACATAAAGATCTACATACAAAATACAATTTACAAAAATACAAAAGAAAATCCTAGTGCCCTACCAAAATACACTGCAGATGAGAGGTGACACAGGACACTGGCAGATCTGACTCTCACCTAGTCTGGGGTCTACTAGGCTCACGCTCTATGTCTCCTGTACCTACGGGTGGCAAAAGCAACGCGCTAAGCAATACTGTTTAGTGGTGCCAATAATAAAATGAAAATAACTAGAATGAAATAAACATATAGAGTGTATGCTGACATTTTATACAAACTGAGTTTCTAGCAATTATTCGTAGTAATCTAATACTTTTTATGTTAATTATTTGATTAAAATTTGGTAAGATTTATTTTGATTGCTCAAGTAACTTATAGTAGTCGACTGAACTAGATAAATGGGTAAACTAGCACTAGGTACCAAGTACCTCGGGCTATCACACCATCAGTCACATTGTGTCTCCCGGTATGCAACACAACAGCTAATAAGCTCTAATAATTATGAGGCATGAAACCAAGTATAGTAATCTCAATCAAAATAGCCAAAGGCTATTATATCACAGAATGGCGCGTAAGGCCATAAAACACAGAATGGCATGAAGCCATACGCAGTACTACTAACAGAACCCTATTGGCATGCCAACCTATCCAAACCAATCATTCTAGGCATACTAGGGCATTTTACACAGTTAATGATTTAATTATTTATTTTTGTAATGTAGAGGTCACTATTCACTTGACTATTTCTACTCAAAGGTTAACTTTTTAATTTATAATAGATTTGTTGAACCTTAGTTCACCAAGATACCACATTTTGGTTCACAAAAGTGTTAGCATTAGTTGCCAATCAATACTTAAAACCAATAGGAAATAAATCAAAAATTTCAGTCTTAGGTGCTAGAGTTCACTATTCCATTAGGCAATTCTATAATGAGAATTTTGCCAAATGTCCTCAATCAAAGTTGTTCCTTTATGTGTCTTCTTTAATTTCCTTTTTGAATCACTCCATTTGGAGTTTTCTAGCTCAAGTTATCCTAATTTCTTTAGGACTGACCAGATTGGCATCTACCCAGAATTTCTGTGCAAAAATGGTTCTAGCAGTTTTGATACCTTGAATTTGGTTAGCAATTCAGATGGGTTATGGTCAGAATTTAGTTTGGTGTTCTTCATGAAAGTTGTTCTAAATTGTCTAAGCTTTTCATTGATATAAATTCTAGGTCAATTAGACATTTCTACACTAAGTTATGACCATTTGAATAAACACTGTTCATTTGGTCATTTTGCCCAGGCAGAATGAATGGTACCCGGATTTGGTCAATTTTTAGGTTAGTCTATTGTGGTTTTCTGGGTAGGCTTCCTCCATCAAAGTTGTGTCATTATGTATCTAATTTCATGTCCAATTGGCCTTGCACCAATTGAACCTACACAACTCCAGTTATAGCTGCCCAAATCTGCTGGACTCACACTCAATCCTGCAGGTTACACTAGGCAGCATACCTAACTTCAATTCCCATGGCACAAATCACTTCATTTCCTAATCACACATAGCCAAATAGTCACTATTTGACCATTAGAACTTCATTTCACTAATACATGAGCAAAATTTCAAATTTGTGCCCAAACCCTAACTCTACCATTTCAATTCTTCAAACACATACAATCAATTGATCAATTCATACTCCCAATAATGCATATACAAAGTTTAAAGGATTAATTGACACTAACCTTTGTTGGAGAGTTTTCCTAGCTTACGAAACTTCTTGATTTTTCTTTCTTTTTACTGCCTCAAGCTTGCTCTAGTTGGAAGGAGGAGTTTTAGTGAAAGGAGCAAGTGATTTTAGGGGGGTGTTTATAAAGAAAATTTAGAAAGAAGGAAAGTCATCAATGGAGATAAGAGAGAGAGAGGAATTTGGCTGAAGAAGGAAGAGAGAAGATAGCAGATTTTTCTTTTGATTTTTACCCCATTTAACTCTTTTTAAATTGATTTCATAATGCTTGTTATAATTTAATTTGTGGAGCCCTTTTAATGACATCATTCTCATGCAATAAATCCATTTATTTCTTTTTTTTTGTTTTTCTTTCTATTAATTTTTAATTAAATATTTAATAATATTTATTCACATTTTATGTCTTAATTGGACAAGTTGATAAAAAATCATCTCTGAAAATGAAATGACTAAAATGCCCTCCGTTTGGCTTAACGAGCTAAAATCGTGTGTACCGATCGATTTAATTTCCCTTGCATTTTCTTAACAATTTATTGTCATTGAAACCTCAATAATCCTTCTCTGAAATCCCGAAAATTATTTTATAGGGTTTCCCCCGGGTCTAGGGTTGCTAACGGCCTTCACCGTCACTTCCCGTTAGGGTCACTCATCGCTGGGGCTACAGCTCATTTAACCTTAGTGCATTTTATTTCTAAAAATTTTCCTTAATTTTTCTTATCATTATTTAGTTTATTTATAACTCTTCACTCTAGTCTAATTATAATTCTAGATATTCTAGCTGCCCGGACCGATATTGATCACCAGTACAGGAGAACGTACGGACTAGCTAAAGTGAGGATGTTACAACATAAGTAAATATATTGTAATTCATTTTGAGTTGAAAATAAAGTTTGTAAATTTTCTTTTGTATATGAATTTCCATATGAATGAAATATATATTATTTTCTTGAAATTACATGAGCATTGGTGAATGATATGATACATAGGAAAAATGAAATGAGTATAATTGATTTTAACTGGTGAATAGTGGAACCCGCCATATGCAAATAAAATAGAGAAAACTATGTCTGGGTCTCCATAAAAATAAATTATAAAAAAAAATTTTCCACACATGAGATAATACTAGGAAATGAATATTAAAATTAACAATGAACATGATAAGACAAGATAAGGTGCTCCGGTACTGAATGTGGCATACTTTCTCGGCTACATTGTAGATGGGTAAGGAGCGTCACAATCCTTTCCTTGGATTCCTTGGTGTTTATTCATTTTTATGAAATATTTTTACAAAATTTTTATCTTTACAAAATTTACCAAATACATTTCAATGTTCGGTTTGTGGGAGAGTCCTTCCAAAATCCCAAATTTTTACATTGGGACCCAATGGAGAGTCCTTTTTGGAGTCTCGTGCTTATAATACAAGGGAGAGTCCTTCCTTAGAGTGCCTCAAATATATTATTAAGGGAGAGTTCTTCCTTTAGCTTAGCTCATTATTAAATAAAATACCGAAGACATAAGAGTATTGAATAGCTTAAGACGAAACAATAAGAGTAAAGGTATACGATTGATTATGCCGATGATGAGACTTTTCTTTATTAACTGAGAGTTCTCATTAATGAAGAAAACTCTCTAGGTTTTAATTAATACATCTCTTTTGAATTTGAGCCCTAATTAAAGGGAATGAAAATCTATACGCATATTGGTTCAAATATAAAAATTCACTACACACACATCACTCCCTCAACTATTTGGATGCTAATGATAAGGTGAATGATGAGTAAGCTGGGAGTCCTCCTCACTCATTATGAGACTCTAGGGATCAAATAATACCTCTTCGAAATTAGAGTCCTAATTTCAGGGAGGGAGGAATTTAATATAATACATTTGCATATAATAAGTTAAACAAACACAATCTCAACTCACTTTAGGGTTGTCCCACGTACTCATGTTCTTGGGACATCCAGAATAGTGAAATATCAAGCGTTCCTATGAAAAAAATATGGGAACCAACATCATAATTTAAACCCCAAAAATAATCAGTTTTAAGTTATAAAGAGCACATCATTAAATCTACTCGCCCTCGTTGAGGGATGATGTGGGGTGCCTAACACCTTCCCCACATGTATACGGACCCCGAACCTAGAATCTCTGTCATAGAAGTGGTTAAACCTTTTCCAAAAACAAAAATGGTTTTACTTTAATTTTTCTCAAAATTAAAGTGGTGAATCCTCGCTTTTCACTTCGGTGAGAATCATCCGACGATCGTAAAATCCTTGCAACAGTAAGCTTGATACAACTACATTAGATGCTCATTCATCTTGATGGGTAAGTGTAAATACCCAAGCCTATCCTCTGCCTATTGTGTGGCACTCTACACTTGTCCCCTACTACCTAAATCCTTGAGTTTGTTGGTCATTAAATTGATTGTCTGATGCACCATGAGGACTATAGCACATGGTCTGGCCACACTAGCCATAGACCTTATGACCCTATCTGTTATCCATTAAATATTGGCATTTTCCAAAAAAGTGGCCCTACTAACCACACTTGAAACATCTGTTCGTGTTCATAAAACAAGCTCCCTAATGGATCGGGTACATTGAGTGCAAGGTGCAAATGATGACCAGGAACTTGATCCAAAACAAGTATCTTGATCCCTGACTACAGCTATTATTATAGCTCAATTTGTAATCTCTGTGCTTGGATCCAACTTTTCCCCTAATATGTTTGGCTAAACCATTAGTTCCACTCTGTTTAGAGCCACCCATTAAACTCTAATTTAAACCTCCACTAAAAACAAGGTTTTGGGTGCTAGACTAGCCTCCTTCTTTACTCTTTTTCATTTTGCCTCTATCCTTATTTAGATAACTTGTTTCTATTTGTTTGGCTAAGTCTATAATGAGGTTAAAAGATTAATCTATAATATTGCTAAGGTGGCATACCTCTTATATGTCCCTTTAAGAAACCTCTTAATTTTATGGCCTTTGTGACACAACTAAATGGGCATATTTGCTTAACTTTAGGAACTCGAAATCTTCAATTTAATGGATAACCTTGAAAGCCCATTACCTCATCTTCCTAAAGCTTTTTGGTACAAACCTACTGATAAATATGTTAGAGAACTACACTAATCATACCCTCAATCTTGGGGATGACATAATCCATCATCCACTACCACGGGACTGGTCCCAATAAAAGCTGTGTGCACTCAATGAGACGCTATCTGTTAGATGCATCTTAAGACGTCCTTGTCTAACTATATCTAAAAACCTCAAAGCATCTCTAATTCCATCATATTTTACTATTACCAGCTTCTTAAAATCTATGATTTGCTTGTATGTAGGACTTGCTTTACTGCATGTTGTTAAATGTGCCTAATATTGCTCCATCATCTTAATAGTCCTTTGTAAGGCAATTGTGATGGGATTTGCTTCATTAGTGGCGTTTATGGCTATGGTGGTATTTGTGGTTGAGGATGCTTCCTAACATTAGTAACTTTAATAGGTCTACCATGCCATTTGAGAGCTTATACTACATCATGTATGGATGCCTCATTCTAAACATATGGCTTGTAACGGTCAGGCTCCAACCACTAGAGGAATTGTCTGCTTTGGCCTTAAACCTCACAGTTTTGTCCCATAGGTGGAGTGGAGAACTTTTAAGGAGGCCACCCATCATAGGATTTCTCTCAAGTGAGCACACTTAACCCTGGAGTTCTTCCAACTCTCCAGGCCATTCCACCAAAAAACGTCTCTAGTTATTAGTTCCCTTATTTTATATATCATTACTTTCCACTCTCATTCCGATGTGGGACGTGTTTCCATCTTTCAGGGAGCTTTTTGCGGTGTCCAACAGAATCATTGGGGCACTGCCTTACGGCCTTGTGGCCCACCAACTTTCGCCATAAGTGTCCTCACTTATCGTACCATACTGAGGGAGGTTTCGGCTTTGATACCAATTGTAACGGTTAGGCTCCAACCACTAGAGGAATTGTCCGCTTTGGCCGTAAGCCTCTCAGTTTTGTCCCATAAGTGGAGTGGAGAACTTCTCAAGAGGTATCCCATCCTAGGATTTCTCTCAAGCGAGCACGCTTAACCCGGGAGTTCTTCCAACTCTCTAGGCCATTCCACCAAAAGGCGCCTCCAGTGATTAGTTCCCCCATTTTATATATCATTATTTTCCACTCCCATTCCGATGTGGGACGTGTTTCCCATTTTTCAGGGAAATGGAATCACTGGGGCACTGCCTTAGGGCCTTGTGGTTTAAATGTGACACCCCTTACCCATCTATAGTGTAGCCACGCAAAGCATGTCACACAATGTGCCAAAGTACCTTATCTTATCTTATTTCAATTTCCAGTTCTTAATTTATTAATTAAAAAGCTTTTAAGTGAAATTCATACCATTTATGTCATTTATTGAAATTTTGATTTGAATTGAAATTTCGAAAAATTTTACAGAAAATCCAACAGAGTGCCAGCTAAAAATTGAGAAAACAATTCTTCAGAACCTGTTAAAAACACTCCCAATAGACATATTATATCCTCACACTAATGAACTGTAACACCCCTCACCCGGCTACAGTGTAGCCGAGCAAGGCATGCTACAATCGGTGCCGGAGCACCCTAACTTATCTTACCTTATTTTTCTTAAATAATTTTGAATTCATTTAATTTAATATCAATTATTTTTCAACGGAGAAACCAGCGGAGTTTCCCCTATTTTATTATCGTTTGGCGTATTTCAATATTCACCTGTTTGAAATTCAACAATATTTCTAAAATAAAATCTTATCCATACATTTCAATTTCATAATCATTTCCACACTCATATCATCATTTGAAAAGTCATTATGTAATTCAAATCTATACTCATTTGTATAAATTCATTCATGCTCCATTCTTATAGTAAAATTCTCAAATTTGCATTAATTTACATCATATGCAATAATTAAATAGATCATTAATTTACATGATATACAAATTAATTACAATTTGCTAATTTACATTACAATATAAGAAATAAATAACATACACAAAATACATGATATGCTTAATGTGAGCCCTATCTACATGCATTGCTGAGGAGGTGACAACCTTGAACGCTCTGCAGATCGAATCTCCAAAATCTCTGTTTAGTATTTGCTGGGCTTTAACTTCAGTACCTGCGCGAGGAAATAATTCCATCGCGCTAAGCATTGCTGCTTAGTGGTGCAATAATATAACAAGGAAATAATATACAAATAAAGATAGAAATAAAACATAATTTAAATAATTAAGATTTATTTATACTTCACATGCGGTTTCTAAAATTTGATATGTTTTATCCTAATTTAGTCTTCTTTGAAAGTGTTTATTTCGCCAATGTACAGAAATAATGTACAAAGAAAAATGATTTAAAAATAATAAATATATGCTTATATTATCATATAAGTCACATTTGCAATATTTATGTGTGTTATAATTTTCTTGCTAATCTTTTAGCTTTTCTCAATACTTCCTAGGTTGTCTCAGATTATTTCATAATAAGTAAATTTTGATATCGGTCCAGTTCATTTCGATTCTTTTTAATAAATAACTATTCTAATTTATTTTAGGTCATCTTACTCATTTATTTTATTTAATTTCTAATATTTTTAATTGCTAATATTCTTAACTTATCTCAATAAATTACACTGCCCAAGTAACCTACGACAGTGACTAAATCGATAACGGTCGTTGGCACCGACACCGCATGTGCCTCGGGCCATCATACCATGGGACGCAGAACGTCAACCACGTATGCAGTCAGTATGGCTAAAAAGCCATGATAACACATAATCGGGCATAAAAGCCATGAATGTTGGCATAAAGCCATGAATACGGGCATAAAGCCATGAATACAGGCATAAAGCCTTTCGCGATCGTTAAAACAATACCCTATTGGCATGCCAATCTATCCAATCTGACACACGTGTCTAGGCAATACAAGGGCACATAATATCATTAAATATTAATATATTGTGTTTTATGAATTCATTATTTCATGAGAAATTTCAATTATAATTCATACATTCATTTGATCATTTATATGATCACAATTCACATCAATTATCCTTTTACACCATTGTACTCAAAATACTTCTCCTTTCTATAATAATGAGAACTAATGTCTCATTCATACATTAATATAGTTCATTTATTCATTCATTATGTTATTCATATTGATCACAATTCTAAACAATGGTTCACCTATACCATTGTATTCAAAACATTTTCCTTTCTCATTTATACATTTAAGAATCTACTTATGTAATTACAAATTTTATATTTCAAGTTGAGTTACTAATATTTTATGAATTCCACTTGTGATGGGCATATAAGCCCTAACTATCTATTCACATCAATTAGGTGACTTATTTATCATGTTTCAAGTAATCCATGAAAATTTCATGGATTTCAAATTTATGCTCTTAATTTCCTTTTAATAGTTTTGACTAAGATGCATAGTCCACATTTGTCATACAATTCTAAGCATTTAAGCTTAGAATTGGTTCTAGGTCTTCATCTTAGTTTGTTACTCATTTTGATTACTATTCACCTTATTAGTCAACCAAAATGTTGACTTTTTCATACTTAAGGGATATGTTAATTCTAATTACACCAAGATCCCACATTTTGAGTTTTACATTTGCTAGTATTAATTGCCAATTGCAATTTAAAGTCCCCTAGATGCATTTCTAATTTCAAATTTTGAATTTCAAGTTTTGGTGTCACTATTCACCTCATTGGTCAACAAAAATGTTGACTTTTGGATAGAAAATAGGTGTATTGGTTTTAACACCCCAAACATACCACATTTTGTATTTAAAACTTGTTGGAATTGATTGCCATTACCATTTCTATGCTTAAAACCAAAAGGGCAGAATTTTCAGTTTTTGAAGCCTAACTTTACTGTTCCATTAAGCCCTGTTGCAGTGGGAATTTGAGGAAATGGTAAACATGAAATTTGTTCCTTATTTTGTCTAGTTAAATTTCCTTTTTTGAATCACTCCATTTTGAGTTTTTTAGCTCCAGATATGGTCCAAAAACCATAGCTGGCCGGATTGCCAAAACTGCAGAATTACCAAATCTACAGTAACATGAACAGTGACTGTGACTGCCATTTGGGTTTAGGTTCTGGCCATAATTTGGGGTAGGTTTCTTCATGAAAGTTGTTTTTCTATGTCTTAACTTATTTCTGTAAAAATTTCAGGTCAATTGACCATTTCTACAGTGAGTTATGGCCTTACTGTTCATTTGGTCATTTCTGCAGGTGCTGTTGCAGGGTATCCGGATTGGGGCCGACTTTTGGACCTCTTGCTTTGGTCTTTTGGGCATGGTTTCTTCAGCAAAAATGTGCCATTATAAGCCTAGTTTCATGTCCAATTGGCCAAACACCAATTGGACCTACACAGCCAAAGTTATGGCTGTCTAAGTGGATTGAAATCAGTCACCTTGCTGCTATCTTCAGGCAGCCTACACATTCACTTTGCCAAGCTATATTTCAGTCCAAATTGTGGTCAACTTATCTAAAATGGTCACTAATTGACCATTAGAGTGTTCTTTAACAATTTCATAAGCCAAGTCAAGTTTTCTCTCCTAAACCCTAGCTCAAATTTATAGTTTTGTACAAACTACCCTAGTTAACTAACTAAATCAATATCCTTATGTTTATATACTTTAAACTTGATTTGTAGTTCATTCCAAGTCAATCAAAAACACCCAATTCTATTCCTTCCCTAGGCCAGCCGAAATCCATGGGGTGCATACACTCAAATTTTATTCATTTAAGTTACAAAATCTCACTTATTTCAAGTCACCATCATGGATTAAAAGAGGTTTATATACAAATATGCACTAACCTTTAAGTGGCAGATTTCTCCCAAGTTTAATCTTCACTTTCTTTCACTTTCTAGGCTGCCAAACACTTCCCAAGAGGTATAGACAAGTTTTTAGTGAAAGGACTTAGGGAATTTGAAGTAAGGTTGAAGAGATTTTTCAAGCTTGAGTGGAGAAGGAGATGAAAGCTTCCATGGAAGGATTCGGCAAGCTGAAAAAATGAAGAAGAAAACTGATTTTCTGTCCATTTTTTTCCTTTTTTAATTGTTTTAGTGTGTGCTTGTCAAATTCCAATTGGTGGGAAAATTTAATTGCATCATGCTTACTTAAGCATGATGGCATATTTAAGCATTTACTTTCATTTTTCTTTTCTTTTCTTTTCTACTTATTTTCAATTCAATTTTTAGCAATATTTATTCATATTTTAGATCATAATAATTATTTACTTAACTGGACAAGTCGGCCAAAAATCGTCTCTGAAGGCGAAATGACCAAAATGCCCTCCGTTTGGCTTAACGGGTCAAAATTGTCTGTACCGATTGAAAAATTTTTCTAAATATTTTCTTGGCATTCTAATGCCATAGGAACCTCAATGACCCTTCTCTGGAGTTCCAAAAATTATTTTATGAATTTTTCCCCAGGTCTAGGGCTCCTTGTTGCGAGAACCGCAACTTACCTCTGGTTACCCCTCGCTTGAGCACCGGCTCATTTGACTTGGTTGTATTTTATTTCTAAAATTTTTCCTAAATTTTTCTTATTAATATTTGAGTTAATTATGGTTCCTGACTTTAGTTTAAATATTTTTCCGAACGTTCTAGCTGTCCGGACCGACACCGGTCACCAGAACAGTAGAATGTACGGAGTTGCTACCGGGAGGGTGTTACATGAACATTAACACAATTTCATTAATTCCCAATATTCTCAAACTCAATTTCATATATTTCATTCATCACATACTTAAGCTCAATTTCATGAAGAAATACCCAAATTTGATTTATAAACAAAATTTATAACTAATTACATCAGTCTGTAAGTACATAAGTTTATCATTTAGAAGATAAAAATTAAGGTCTAGCACAAAATGCAAAATACAAAATGAAGCCTAGTAATCCTACCAAGTGCACTGCTGGATGAGGTAACATTGGACACAATGCAGATCAGAATCAGACTCCCAGTCCACGGTCTACTGGGCTCTCGCTTAGTATTTCCAGTACCTACGCGTGGCAAATACTAACGCGCTAAGCAATACAACTTGGTGGTGCTAATATAAAATAAAAATAAACTAAATAAATAAATATGCATATATTATGTTGTTATTTTATGCAAACTAAAATTTTTGGTAATTATTAATATTAATATTAATTTAGTACTTTTTATGTTCATTATTTGGTAATAATTTGTTAAGACTTATTTTAGTTGCCTAAGTAACCTACACCAATTGACCAGACTGGATAAATGGGTAAACTAGCACTGGGTAGTAAGTACCTCGGGCCATCACACCATCGGTCATAAAGTGTCTCCAAGTGTGCAATAGAATGGCTAACAAGCCATAATAATCATCAGACACAAGGCCAAGTATGTCAAGTGTCTCAAAATGGCCATAAGAGCTACAAATCATGGAATGGCATGAAGCCATATGTAGTACTGCTATCGAAACCCTATTGACATGCCAACCTATCCAAACCAATCATACTACTAGGGCATGTTAACAAAGTTAATGGTTTAATTCTTTGTATTTGATGCTTAGTGGTTACTATTTACCTTACTATTCAAGTAAAAATATTAAATTTTTCTTAAATGATAGGTATGCTAATTCTAATTACACCAACATACCACATTTTGAATGTTATATGTGTTGACATTGGTTGCCAAATTCAATTCAAAGTCCAACGGAAGTTATTTCAAAATTTCAGTTTTGGTCACTTAGGTTTGCTATTCCATTGGACCTTTCTACAGAGAAAATTTGGCTAAACTCTCTTTATCAAAGTTATTCCTTAATGTGTCTTCTTTATTTTTCTTTTTGAATCACTCCATTTGGAGTCTTTTTAGCTCAATTTATGCTATTTTTACTAAGACTAGCCCGATTGATTGTTGCCCAGAATTTTTGGGTAAATTTGGTTCTGGCATTTTTAGTGTCATGATTTTGACTAGAAATTCGAATAGGTTATGGTCAAAATTTGGGTTTCTGTTCTCTATGAAAGTTGTTCTACATTGTCTAAGCTTTCTATGGCCACAAAAATTAAATCATTTGGACCTTTCTAGATAAATTTATGGCCATATGAACAAACACTATTCATATGGTCAATTTCTAGGTTTAGATTTTTGGTTACCCAGATTTGGGTAGATTTTAGGTCATCTTAAGTTGGTTTTCTAGGCAGCATCCCTTCATAAAAAACGTGGCTTAAGATCTTAAATTTAACCTCCAATTGGCCTTGTACTAATTGGAGCAACATAGCTGAAGTTATGGTAATTGAACACTCTGGACACAAGCTATCCAGAATCAGTCTCATTGCACAACCTTACATACCTTTAATTTTTTTGTTATCTCATCAATATATATCAACAAAAACATACCAAATAGTCTTAATTTAGGCTTAAATACATCAATTAAATCATAAGAATTCAAATCCACAAATTCAGAAAACCCTATATCAATTTTCTAAAATTTCAGAATCCAAAAGATCTAATAGCACTAACCTTATTTTCTAGGTTCAATCAACCTCAATTCACCCTTCCAATTAACCCAAGCTTGAATTCCTTCTTGGTTCCTCTTTCAGCAGAATTCCTTTCTACCCAAATGCTCCAAATTCCCTTCTTTTCTTGGCTGGGTTCTTCAAATTGATGCTCAAGGTCAGTTTTTCTCTCAATTTTCTACAAGTTTGGTGGTAGGAGACTAGGGTTTTAGAGCTTGA
The DNA here is from genome assembly GCF_030052815.1 of Hevea brasiliensis. Lineage (NCBI taxonomy): Eukaryota > Viridiplantae > Streptophyta > Magnoliopsida > Malpighiales > Euphorbiaceae > Hevea > Hevea brasiliensis. The sequence continues at coordinate 88,640,177 of NC_079500.1, forward strand.
ATTGTGTAGTAATTGAGGAAAGAAAATAGGTGAGGGAGAGAGAGAATTATGGACGGTTAGTTGCTGGAAGAAGACCAAATTTTCTAATTTTTTTTTTTGCCTTTTTAATAATATTTATATTATTTAATAACATAATGACATACTTATAATTAAAGAGAAATGACAATTTTGTAATTACTTTGAATTTCCTAATCATTTTAGTTTGACTATTTATTTAATTATATTTAATTTTTATAATCTTAATTAATTAAACTAGTTTAGCTTTATGTCTTAATAATTTCATTCTTGGTCAATGTGGGACTTCAAATTTCATTGACCGAATTTTCACTCTTACCTAGTTGTTAGTTCGCCTTTTTCTTTAATATCCGATAAGTCTTTCTTTTAAATTTTTTTTTTCTTAGATTTTTTTGGCATTATATTGTCATCTAAACCTCAATAATTCTTCACTAGAGTCCCAAAAATTATTTCACAGGATTTCCCATGAGTCTAGGGTCGCTAACTGTCTTCGCAGCCACTTCCCGTTAAGGTTACCAATCGCCAGAGCTACGGCTCATTTAACCTTAGTGCATTTCATTTCTAAAATTTTTCCTCAATTTTTCTTATCATTATTTAGACTATTTATGACTCATCACTCTAGTTTAAATATAGTTTTAGATATTCTGATTGTCTGAACAGACATTAGTCACTAGAACAGTATAATTTACAGACTTCTAAAAGTAAGCGCTTTACCACTTTTCCCCTCTAACAAAGATTTCATCCTCAAAATTTATCTAATACAAATAGTTGAGGGAACTGTTGCCTCATCGTCTCTTCGCTTTCCCAAGTTGCCTCCTCGATGTTGTGGTGCCTCCAAAGCACTTTCACCAGTGGAATCTGCTTGTTCCTCAATTCCTTTACTTCCCGAGCCAAGATCCTTATGGGTTCCTTTTCATATGTCAAATCTGGTTGGATTTCAATATCTTCCATGGAGATGACATGTGAAGGGTTTGATATGTACCTTCTCAGCATGGACACATGAAATTCATTATGGATCTTATCCAGCTCTAGTGGTAAAGCTAGCCTCTAGGCCACTGGACCCACACGTTCAATGACTTCATATGGGCCAATGAACCTAGGGCTTAACTTATCCTTTCTTCCAAACCTCAATACCTTCTTCCATGGTGAGACTTTAAGAAACACCTTATTGCCAACTTCATGTTCAACATCTTTTCTCCTCAAATCAGCGTAAGACTTCTATCTATCTGAAGCAACTTTCAAATTGGCTTTGATTAACTTCACTTTCTCCTCAGTCTGTTTCACCAGGTCTGGTCCCATAAGTTTATCTTTGCCCAATTCACTCCAGCATAACGATGTTCTACACCTCCTCCCATAGAGTGCCTCATACGGAGCCATTTGAATGCTAGCTTGATTACTATTATTGTATGCAAATTCTACCAGTGGGAGGTATCTGTCCCAACTTCCCTCAAACTCAATAACATAACTCCTCAACATATCCTCAAGGACCTATCACATTTTTCATATTATTACTATCATTTCAATTTAATATTTGTAATAATTCGATGAGTTTTAAGTTTTACTTGAATCACTCGTTTCAACTGTCCATCCATTTGAGGATGAAAAGTTATGTTAAAATGGAGTTATGTGCCCAAGGCTTCTTGTAACTTCTTCCAAAATCTAGATGTGAACCTCGTGTCTCTATCGGATATAATGGAAAGTGGGATTCTATGCAGTCTAACTATCTCACTGATATACAACTCTGCTAGCTTCTCTAATGAGTAGTCAATTCTAGTTGGCATAAAATGAGCTGACTTGGTTAATCTATCTACTATTACCCATACTACATCATGTTTCTTCTGGGTAAGTAGTATACCACTAACGAAATCCATGGTGACCCAGTCCCATTTCCATTCAGGTATGTTGATGGGCTGTAACAAACCTGCTGGAACTTAATGTTCTACCTTAACTTGCTGACATGTCAAGTATCTAGTCACGTAGTCAGCTATGTCCTTCTTCATACCAGGCCACCAGTAGTGAGGCTTTAGATCATGGTACATTTTTGTGCTTCTAGGGTGCATAGCATAAACATTGGTGTGCGCCTCTTTCAGAATACTAGTCTTCAATTCCCCATTATCCGGTACACACACTCTTCCTTTTTAGTATAGACACCCATCTTCTTTCACCTCAAATTTTGTCTCCTTCCGCTCTGTGATTTTGCCCATGATAGCCATTAGCTTGTCATCTACCTTCTGCCTATTTAGTATCCGATGTAGCAGGTTTGGCCTTACTTGTAACTCAGCCAAAATAGCTCCATCATGAACCAAGGATAGACTAGCATTCAACGATCTTAAAGCCACAATGGACTTTCTGCACAGAGCACCAACAACAACATTTGTCTTTCTAGGGTGGTAGTCTATCACACAATCATAATCCTTCAGGAACTCAATCCATCGCCTCTGTCTAAGGTTGAGCTCCTTCTGGGTTGGCAAATATTTCAGACTTTTGTGGTCTGTGTAGATGTAGCACTTTTCAACATATAAGTAGTGCCTCTATATCTTCAGTGCAAATATGATCACTGCTAACTCCAGATCATGGGTGAGGTAGTTCTTTTCATTTGGCCATAGCTGCCTAGAAGCATAGGCGACCACTTTCCCCTCTTGCATCAGAACACACCCTACCCCATTATGGGAAGCATCACTATAAACCACAATGACCTTCCTAGACACTGGCTGCGTTAACACTGGTGTCTCTATCAACATAGCCTTCAACCTCTCAAAACTGGCTTGACACTTATCATTCCAGTCGAATTTTATATTCTTGTGTAGCAACTTGGTCAGTGGAGCAACTATTAAAGAAAACTCCTTCACAAACCTTCTATAATAACCAGCTAGCCCCAAGAAGCTTCTGATCTCAGTTGCATTTCTAGGAGGCTTTCATTCCATTACCACTTCAATCTTCTTGGGATCCACTCTAATCCCATCAGCTGATACTATGTGTCCAAGAAAGGAGATCTCACTCAACCAGAAGTCACACCTAGACAACTTAGCATACAGCTTCTTCTCTCTCAGAGTTTGTACAATAATCCTTAAATGCTCATCATCTTCTTCTCTGTTCTTGAAATACACCAATATATCATCAATAAAGACCACTACAAACCTATCTAAATATGGATGGAAGATACGGTTCATAAGGTCTATGAAAGCTGCTGGTGCATTTGTCAAACCAAACAGCATCACCAGAAATTCATAGTGTCCATACTGGGTCCTGAATGCAAGCTTAGGCACATCTGCATCCTTTACCTTCAGCTGATGATACCCTGTTTGAGATCAATCTTAGAAAATATGCCTGCTCCCTTCAATTGATCAAACAGATCATCAATTCTTGGCAATGGATACTTGTTCTTCACAGTTACTTTGTTTAATTATCAGTAATCAATACATAACCTCAAAGTCCCATCCTTCCTTTTCACAAATAGCACCGGAGCTCCCCATGGTGACACACTGGGGCGTATGAACCCCTTATCCAGTAACTCCTTCAATTCAGTGGGTGCCATCCTATAAGGAGCAATCGAGATTGGTATTGTACCTGGCATTACCTCAATAGCGAATTCTACTTCCCTTTCTGTTTGGCAAACCAAGCAATTCTTCAGGAAACACATTAGGGAAGTCACTCACAGTGGGAATGTCATGGAAAGTAGATCTAGCTTTTTTGGTATCAACCATATGTGCCAGGTAGGCTTCACAACCCTTCCTGATCAGTCTCCTTGCAGCAGTGGCTGAGATGACATTAGATAGAAAATCTGTCCTTTCCCCCACAATTGTTATTTCTTCATTCTTAGAAGTTTTCAATGTAATCCTCTTCAATTTACAATCCACTATTGCCTAATAATGTGGCAAGCCCATTCTCAAGATCACGTCAAACTCATAGAAAGGCAATTCAATCAGGTCTGCCGAGAACTCATATCCCTAAATCCTCAATGGGCAACCCTTGCACACTCTATTTACCACCACACTGTGGCCTAGTGGGTTAGTGACTAAAATGTCTTAGTCTCTTTCCTCTACTTGAATTCCCCTTTCCACGGGTAACTCGATGCAGATGTATGAATGTGTGAATCCTGGATCCACCAATGCATGCACAAGTATGTCATAGAGTGAAAACATACCCTTGATGACATATGGGGCATCCTGCTCCTCCTGAGCCCTCATGGCATATGCCCTTACTGGTGCCCTAGCCTCTGGCCTCTCAACTGACTCTATTGTCGGCCTCTGTGATATACAAGCTGCCTTAGATTTACCTGGCCTTCTATCCCTTTGAGTTGCAGGGGCAGGCTTGTCTGTTGGTGCTAGAGCAGTTGTAACAGTCCTCCTTGGGCAATCTTTGATCTGGTGCTTAGTAGATCCATACTGAAAGCAACCCCCAGTCACTCACCAACATTCATCGTTATGCCATTTATGGTAGTGTGGACACGCTGAAGAGGCTGCTGAGGCTGGTCCCCTAAACACTGTCCCTGGATAGCTGCCCACTGATGGTGTGGACTGGCCTCTCCTCAGTGTGAACTGGGATCTGAGCCTTTGGGACTAGCCCTAACCCTGTGGCTGACTAGCACTCTGAGTAGGAGGACCTCTAAACTTTTTACCAAGTGCAGAGGATGAACTGGTCTAACTCGGACCTCTCTTCTGCTGTCTATCCCTTCAGCTCTGCTCATTAATTCTGACCCTTTCTACTTTTAATGCAGCTTCAACCAATTTTAGGAAATCAGTAATCCCCAAAGCTGTTATCATAAGATTGATGTTGTCATTCAGCCCTTCCTCAAACCTTCTGCACCTCTCAGCTTCTTTGGGTACTATTTCTCTCCCATATCTGCTCAGTCTGACAAACTCTTTCTGATATTCTGCCACTGACAGCTGTCTCTGCCTCAGACCGATAAATTCCCTTCTCCTCTCTTCTAGGTACACATTACTGATATACTTCTTTCTAAACTCTATAAGAAAGAACTCCTGTGACACCCCTTACCCGTGTACAGTATACCCGAGTAAGCAATGTCACATGGTGTATCGGCACACTCTAATATACCTTAATTAATTTTTATCATGCTTTTGAATATAACTTGTGAAATATAATATATTTGAGCCATTTATCGAAATTATAAATTATTTGAGGTTCCGAAAATTTTAAAGAAAATCCGGCAGAGTACCGGTTAAAAATGGAGAAAACAGTTCTTCGGAACCTGTTAAAAACACTTCCAATATTCATATCTCATCACTCTCAAACTCCAATATCAAAATCTCAACATTTTTCAATCATTCATCTCATGTAATAATCAAGTATAAATCACAAATAAACATTCTCTTTTCCATTCATAAACACAATTCTCATTATTTACATGATCATCAAAATACATTTCATAAGTTCAACTACATATGAGAAAATGAAAATTTAATTACAAAAGACCAAAATGACACCTAGTGTCCTACCAATGCACTGTAGAAGTTGAGGTGACCCGGACACTGTGCAGAGCTGCAGGATGGACTCACCCAGTCTGCGGTCTACTGGGCTCACGATCTGTATCTCCAGAACCTACGCGTGGCAAAAGCAACGAGCTAAGCAATAATGCTTAGTGGTGCAATAATAAAATAAAAGAAAGTAGTAGAAAATAAATATGTATATGTCTTATTTGTTTTGTATCTGTTATATTCATTTATTTCTTTAACTTTGTCCATTTTCATTCATTTAGTTGCCCAAGTAACCTATACTAAACGACTGGACTGGATAAACGGGTAAACTGGCACTGGGTATCTAGTACCTCGGGCCGTCACACAATCGGTCACATATGCATCTCCCGGTGTGCAATAGAACAGCTAACAAGCTGTAAATAGTATTAGGCACGAGGCCAAGTCTCAACACAATATCAAAATGGCTAAAAGCCATAAAATCATAGAATGGCATAATGCCATGTGCAGTACTGCTAACTGAACCCTATTGGCATGCCAAACTATCCAAACCAATCTTGTTAGGTATACTAGGGCATTTGATACTTTTGAATTCTTCAATTTTTGAATTTCAAGTTTTTGGTGTCACTATTCACCTCATTGGTCAACAAAAATGTTGACTTTTAGATAGAAAATAGGTACATTGGTTTTAACACTCCCAATGTACCACATTTTACATTTAAAACTTGTTGGAATTGAGCACCCATACCATTTCTAAACTTAAAACCAAGAGGGCAAAAGTTTCAGTTTTTGAAGCCTAATTTTACTGTTCCATTAAGCACTGTTTCAGTGGGAATTTGAGGAAATGGTAAACATGAAAGTTGTTCCTTATTTTTTCTAGTTGAATTTCCTTTTTTGAATCACTCCATTTGGAGTTTTGTAGCTCCAGATATGGTCCAAAAACCACAGCTGGCCGGATTGAAAAAACTGCAAAATTACCAAATCTACAGTACCATGAATAGTGACTGTGACTACCATTTTGGTTAGGTTCTGGTCATAATTTGGGGTAGGTTTCTTCATGAAAGTTGTTTTTCTATGCCTTAACTTGTTTCTGTAAAAATTTCAGGTCAATTGACCATTTCTACAGTGAGTTATGGCCAAATGAACAGTTACTGTTCATTTGGTCATTCTGCAGAATTGGCTTGCAGGGTACTCGGATTGGGGCCAACTTTTAGTCCTCTTGCTTTGGTCTTTTGGGCATGGTTTCTTCAGAAAAAATGTGCCATTATAAGTCTAGTTTCATGTCCAATTGGCCAAACACCAATTGGACCAACACAGCCAAAGATATGGCAGTCCAAGTGGGCTGGAATCACAGCCACCCTGCTGCACTCACTGGGCAGCATACTCATTCACTTTGCCATGCTATATTTCAGTCCAAATTATGGTCAAATTTCACTAATTGACCATTAGAATGTTCTTTAACAATTTCATAAGCCAAGTCCACATTTTACACTCAAAATCCTAGTTTCCATTATAAATTTTCACAACATACCTTAATTACTAACTCATTCACTAACCACATGCATACATGCTTTAGATATGATCTCTAATCCACTTTAAGTCCATCAAAACACTCCATCATTGTTCCTTACTTAGGGCTGCCAAAATTCATGGTAGGCATACACACAAATTTGGTTCATTTAATTCACAAATTCATGTTGATTTCAAGTCCCTAACATGGAAAATAAGGGTTTTAAGTAGATAGGTGCACTAACCTTTAAGTGGCACTTCTTGGACTTGTATTCTCCTTAGAATTCCTACTTCTTATGGCTTCCTAGAGTTGCCTTTTGATGTGGGGATGACTTTTTGTGAAAGGATATTAGGATTTTAAGGTTGGTTTTTGGGAGATTTCAAGCTCAATTTGAGCAACAATGGAGGTTTGGCTAAGGATGGGTTTCGGCTAGTTTGGGAGGAGGGAGATGGCTGCTAGCTTTTGGTCTTTTTTTGGTCTTGTTTATCTCTTTTTATTAGTTAGTTAAATGGTTGTTCAATTGTGATTGGCTGTAGCTTTTAAATGACATCATCATGATGTCATAAATGAGCCTTTTTTCTCATTTTCTTATCTTTTCTTCACTACTCATTTTCAATTTAATTTTTAGTAATGTTTATTCATATTTTATGTCATAATAATTATTTACTCAACTGGACAAGTCGGCCAAAAATCACCTCTGAAGGCGAAATGACCAAAATGCCCTCCGTTTGGCTCAACGGGTCAAAATTGTCTGTACCGATTGAAAAATTTTCCTAAATATTTTCTTGGCATTCTAATGCCATAGAAACCTCAATGACCCTTCTCTGGAGTCCCAAAAATTATTTTATGAATTTTTCCCCGGGTCTAGGGCTCCTAGTTGCGAGAACCGCAACTTCCTTCTGGTTACCCATCGCTAGGGCACCAGCTCGTTTAACTTGGTTGTATTTTGTTTCTAAAATTTTTACTAAATTTTTCTTATTAATATTTGAGTTAATTATGGTTCCTCACTTTAGTTTAAATATTTTTTTTTTTCGGACGTTCTAGCTGTCCTGACCGACACCGGTCACCGGAACAGTAGAATGTACGGAGTTGCTACCAGGACGGTGTTACAACTCTTCCCCTCTAATTTAAATTTCGTCCTCGAAATTTACCTGATGCAAACAGTTGAGGGAACTGTTGCCTCATCGTCTCTTCACTTTCCCAAGTTGCCTCCTCGGTGTTGTGGTGCCTCCAAAGCACTTTCACCAGTGGAATCTGCTTATTTCTCAACTCTTTCACTTCCCGAGCCAGAATCCGTATAGGTTCTTCTTCATATGTCAAATCTGGCTGTATTTCAATTTTTTCCCTGGAGATGACATGTGAAGGATCTGAGCGGTATCTTCTGAGCATGGATACATGGAATACGTTGTGGATCTTGTTCAGCTCTGGTGGTAAAGCTAGCCTATAGGCCACTGGACCCACATGTTCAATGACTTCATATGGGCCAATGAACCTAGGGCTCAACTTACCTTTTCTTCCAAACCTCAACACCTTCTTCCACGGTGACACCTTGAGGAACACTTTGTCGCTAACCGCATATTCTATTTCTTTTCTCTTCAGGTCGGCATAAGATTTACTGCATGCGAGGCAACCTTGATTGGCTTTGATTAGTTTCACTTTCTCCTCACTGTTTCACCGTGTCCGCCCCACCGCTTGTCTTCGCCAATTCACCCAAAGACTGCTGAGTTCTACATTTCCTCCCATATAATGCTTCATACGAGGCCATTTGGATACTAGCTTGGTAGCTATTGTTGTATGCAAATTCTGCCAGTGGGAGGTATCTATCCCAACTTCCCTCAAACTCAATGACACAACTCCTCAGCATATCCTCAAGGACCTGACATATATTTCATGTTATTATTATCATTTTAATTCAATATTTGTATTAATTCAATTGGTTCAATTGTTTACCTAGATTACTCTTTCCGATTGCCCATCCGTCTGAGGATGGAAAGCTGTGCTGAAGTGGAGTTGTGTACCCAAGGATTCATGCAACTTCTTCCAAAATCTCGATGTAAACCTTGGGTCTCAATCAGATATGATGGAAAGTGGAATTCCATGCAGTCTAACTATCTCACTGATATACAATTCTGCTAACTTCTCCAGTGAGTAGTCAGTCCTAACTGGCAGAAAGTGTGCTGACTTCGTCAATCTATCCACTATCACCCATGCTGCATCATGTTTCTTTTGGGTGAGAGGTAGACCACTTACAAAATCCATGGTGAGCCGATCCCATTTCCATTCAGGTATGCGTATAGGCTGTAGCAATCCTGATGGAACTTGATGTTCTGCCTTGACTTGCTGACATGTCAAGCATTTAGTCACGTAGTCAGCTATGTCTTTCTTCATACTAGGCCACCAATACTGAAGCTTCAGATCATGATACATCTTTGTACTTCCTGGGTGCATAGCATATACACTGGTGTGTGCCTCTTTTAGAATACTGGCCTTCAATTCCCCATTATCTGGTACACACAGTGTTCCTTTGTAGTACAGACACCCATCTGCTTTCACCCCATAGTCAGTTGCTTTTCCCTCTGAGATTTTGCTCATAATAGCCATTAGCTTCTCATCTGCCTTTTGCCCATCTAAAATCTGCTGTAGCAAGTTTGGCCTCACTTGTAACTCAGCCAAAATAGCTCCATCTCGAACCAAAGATAGACGGGCATTCAGTGATCTCAAGGCTGTCATGGATTTTTTGCTCAAAGCATCAGCAACAACATTTGCCTTCCCAGGATGATAGTCAATCACACAATCATAGTCCTTCAGGAACTCAATCCATCGCCTCTGTCTAAGGTTGAGCTCCTTCTGAGTTGGCAAATATTTCAGACTTTTGTAGTCTGTGTAAATGTAGCACTTCTCACCATACAAGTAATGCCTCCATATCTTCAGAGTGAAGATAATTGCTGCAAGCTCTAAATCATGGGTAGGGTAATTCTGTTCATGTGGCCTTAGCTACCTGGAAGCATAAGCGACCACCTTCCCCTCTTGCATCAATACACACCCTAACCCATTATGAGAGGCATCACTGTAGACCACGAAGTCCTTTCCTGACACTGGCTGTGTTAACACTGGTGCCTCTGTCAACATAGCCTTCAACTTCTCAAAACTGGTCTGACATTTATCATTCCAATCAAATCTGACATTCTTGTGTAACAACTTGGTCATTGGAGCAGCTATTAAGGAAAATCCCTTCACAAATCTCCTGTAATACCCAGCTAGCCCCAAGAAGCTTCTGACCTCAGTTGTATTTCTGGGAGGCTTCCATTCCATCACTGCTTCTATTTTCTTGGGATCCACCCTAATCCCATCAGCTGACACTATGTGTCCAAGGAATGCAATCTCATTCAACCAAAAGTCACACTTGGACAACTTAGCATACAGCTTCTTTTCTCTCAGGGTTTGCAGAACAATCCTCAAATGCTCATCATGTTCTTCCCTGGTCTTGGAATACACTAGAATATCATCAATAAAGACCACTACAAACTGATCTAGGTATGGATGGAAGATACGGTTCATAAGGTCCATGAATGCCGCTGGTGCATTTGTTAGGCCAAAGGGCATCACCAGAAACTCATAATGCCCATACCGGGTCCTGAATGCAGTCTTGGGCACATCTACATCCTTCACCCTCAATCGATGATACCTCGATGCGAGATCAATCTTAGAAAATACTCTGCTCCCTTCAACCGATCAAACAGATCATCAATTCTAGGCAACGGATATTTGTTCTTCCAGTCACTTTATTCAATCGCTGTAATCGATGCATAGCCTCAAAGTCCCATCCTTTTTCTTTACAAACAGCACTGGAGCTCCCCACTGTGACACACTGGGGCGTATGAACCCCTTATCAAGCAACTCTTGCAACTGAGTTTTTAACTCCCTCAATTCAGTGGGTGCCATCCTATAAGGAGCAATGGAAATGGGTGATGTACCCGACAGTGTCTCAATAGCAAATTCAACTTCCCTTTCTGGTGGTAAACCAGGCAACTCTTCAGGAAATACATCTGGGAAGTCTCTTACTGTGGGTATATCACTCAGGTTTGGCTTAGCCTGCCTAGTATCTACCACATGTGCTAGGTAGGCTTCACAGCCTTTTCTCATCATTCTTCTTGCAACTGTGGCTGAGATAACATTAGACAGGAAATCAGTCCTTTCACCCACAACAGTGATCTCATTACCCTCAGAAGTTTTCAGAGAAATTCTCTTCAATTTGCAATCAACTATTGCCTGATGACGTGACAACCAGTCCATTCCTAAAATCGCGTCAAACTCGTGGAAGGGCAACTCAATCAGGTCTGCCAAGAATTCATACCCCTGAATCCTTAACGGGTAACCCTTGTATACTTTGTTCACTACCACACTGTGGCCCAATGGATTAGTGACCAGAATGTCTTGGTCACTCTCCCCTACTAGTATCCCCCTTTCTACGGGTAGGTTGATGCAGATGTATGAATGAGTGGATCCTGGATCCACTAATGCATGCACAGGTGTATTGTAGAGGGAGAACATACCCCTTATGCCACTTCAGGCAGTGTGGACATGCAGAAGTTGCTGGGGCTGGTCCCCTGAACCCCATCCCTGGAGAGCTACCCACTGATGGTGTGGACTGACCTCTCCTAGGGGTAAACTGTGGCCTGGGCCCTCGAGGTGACCACGACCTTGTGGCTGGCCTGAACTCGTGTAGATGGACCCTTGAACCTCTTCCTGTGCAGGAGATGAACTAGATCGACCGGCCCTCTTCTGCTGTCTATCCCTTCTGGTCTGCTCACTGATTCTTACTTTTTCAACCTTTATTGCAGCTTCCACTAACTTGGTAAATTCTGTCATTCCCAGGGTAGTGAGCTGGATCTTTATGTTGTCATTTAGTCCCTCTTCAAATCTCTTACACCTTTCAGCTTCATTAGGGACTATCTCCCTTCCGTAGTAGCTTAATCAGACAAATTCCTTCTCATACTCGGCCACTGACAACTGTCTCTGCCTCAGATTAATAGACTCTCTTCTTCTCTCTTCCAGGTATATAGTACCCACATATTTCTTCTTAAATTCGGAGAGAAAGAAGTCCCAAGTTATAGCTTCTGGCTGCACTTCACTGGATATCGTGTCTCACCATTCGTAGGCATCATCTTGCAATAGAGATATGGCAGCCTCTAGGTTTTGTTCCGGAGTGCAGTGGAGTTGTTTTAGGACTCACTGCTCGTTTCAACCAATTTTCTACGCAATGTAATCATCTTCTCTCTTGCCGAAGAAGTCCACTGCTCCAAATTTTCTTAATCTTTCCAGGTGTGATTTTGGTTGTGGAGCTGGTGGTGGTTGTGGTGGTGCTAGCATTACCCCAGCCATTTGTCTAAAGAAATAGGCCATTTGCTGGAACATGGCCTGTGGAGGTTGAGCGTGCTCGCTGAGCCGGTGGAGCAGTTCTCCCATGCCCCAGCCTCCTCACCAGAGGTGGAGCATGACTCTCCGCTTCCTCCTCAACTGCCCTCTGAGATGTAGGGTCCATATCCTATTCAAAATAAGAAAGAAAAACAGATCTGCATTAGTGTCACCTCGACTCTTACAAATGCAATGCATGGTATGGACTCAATCTAAGCCCAGAAACGCCTAAACCGTGCTCTGATACCACTAAATGTGACACCTCTTACCCGTGTACAGTATACCCGAGTAAGCAATGTCACACGGTGTATCGGCACACTCTAATATATCTTAATTAATTTTTATCATACTTTTGAATATAACTTGTGAAATATAATATATTTGAGCCATTTATCGAAATTATAAATTATTTGAGGTTCCGAAAATTTTAAAGAAAATCCGGCAGAGTACCGGTTAAAAATGGAGAAAACAGTTCTTCGGAACCTGTTAAAAACACTTCCAATATTCATATCTCATCACTCTCAAACTCCAATATCAAAAACTCAACATTTTTCAATCATTCATCTCATGTAATAATCAAGTATAAATCACAAATAAACATTCTCTTTTCCATTCATAAACACAATTCTCATTATTTACATGATCATCAAAATACATTTCATAACCTAATTATTGACCAAATTGCCCCTCGCCGGTTCGACCAGGTTTGTAAATAATTCAATATTTCTTTCGGATCCCTGACCTAATTATTTTACTGGCTTAACAATTCTTTTTTGTGATTTTCTCTTTTCCATTGTGTTCGCAATAGTCCTAAGGACCGCAGCGTCACATTTTAGGGTTCAAAATTTGAGTTTAAATCGACCTCGCAGTCCTTCCCGAGAAGGTCACCCATCGCTGTGGCTCTCGACTCATTTAACTTCTTATATTTTGTTTTTCTTATTTATACTTAACCAATTGAAAATTACTAATTATTTGTGTTCAGGGCTTATCTAGTTGTCTTAAGTGTGGTTCTAATCCCCTTAATTATCCGAACCGACACCGATCACCGGAACAGTGAAATATACCAGGCTATGTAAATAGAGGTGTTACAATTCTCCCCCCTTTAAAATAAATTTCGTCTCGAAATTTTACCTAGTATCAGTCTCTGAACAGCTGTGGATGTTGTCTCCTCATGTCCTCCTCTCGTTCCCAAGTAGCTTCCTGGCCCGAATAATGGTTCCACAGAACTTTCACTAACGGTATCTACTTGTTCCATAGCTGTTTCACCTCATAAGTCAGAATCTCTATGGGTTCTTCCTCATATGTTAGGTCTGAATTCACTTCAATTTCTTCTACCGGTAGTACATGAGATGGGTCTGATCTATACCTCCTCAACATGGACACATGGAAGACATTATGTATCTTCTCTAATTCCGGAGGTAGTGCCAAACGATATGCCAAAAGACCCTCTCTTTCCAGAACCTCCCTCATAAGGCCCGATGAAACGAGGACTCAGTTTCCCCTTTCTGTCGAATCTCATAATTCTCTTCCAAGGGGAAACCTTGAGGAATACTTTGTCACCCACTGCATACTCAATATCCCTTCTCTTCAGATCAATATAGGACTTCTGACTGTCTGATGCAGTCTTAAGTCGATCTCTGATCAATCTGATTTTCTCTTTAGTTTGCTGAACAATTTCTGGCCCAATCATCTTCCGTTCACCTACTTCATCCCAACACAGGGGAGTTCTGCATTTTCTGCCATACAAAGCTTCATATGGAGACATCCCAATGCTTGATTGGTAGCTGTTGTTGTAAGCAAACTCAATCAAAGGCAAGTGTTTGTCCCAACTGCCCTCAAACTCAATTACACAAGCCCGTAGCATGTCCTCCAAGATCTGAATTACCCTCTCAGACTGGCCATCGGTCTGTGGGTGGAATGTCGTGCTAAAGTTCAATCTAGTTCCTAGGGCTCTAGAAGTGAACCTAGGATCTCTGTTTGATACGATGGATACTGGCACTCCATGTAGTCTCACAATTTCATCGATGTACAACCTAGCCAATCTTTTTAAACTGTAGTCCATCTGAACTGGCAGAAAATAAGCATACTTGGTCAGTCTGTCAACAATGACCCATACTGCATCATGACTCTTTTGTGTCCTCAGAAGTCTCATCACAAAATCCATCGTTATTCTCTCCCATTTCCATTCTGGTACTGGTAGTGGATGTAACAATTCAGCGGGTACTTGATGCTCTGCCTTCACTTTCTGACAAGTTAGGCATTTGGAAACAAACTCTGTCACATCTCTTTTCATACCCATCCACCAATAATGCTCCTTTAGCCCTCTATACATTTTTGTACCACCAAGGTGCATGGCAAAAGGAGACTCATGTGCTTCTTTCAAAATGATCTGCCTCAAATCAACATCATTAGGGACACACATTCTGTCTCTTATTGAGAATTCTGGTTTCTTACCCTGCCAGACTTCTTCTAACAATTTTTGATACTTCTGATCATTCTGAGCAGTCATTCTAATTTGATCAATCAACACTGGCTATGCACGCCATGCAACTATTGTCTGCCCCTCATCATTAATCTCTAAACTGGCATGTAATGATCTCAACTCATGTACCATAAACAAAGGAGTAACCCGTAGACTTGCCATAGCCTTGCGACTTAAGGCGTCAGCCACAACATTAGCTTTCCTTGGCTGATAGTCTATCAAACAATCATAGTCTTTTATCAACTCTAACCATCTCCTCTATCTCAAATTCAGCTCTTTCTGGGTGCCCAAATACTTCAAACTCTTATGATCTGTGTAGATGTAGCATTTCTCCCCATACAAATAGTGCCTCCAGATCTTAAGAGCAAATACAATAGCTGCCAGCTCCAAGTCATGGGTCGGATAGTTCCTCTCATGCTGTTTCAGCTGACGTGATGCATAGGTAATGACATTTCGCTCTTGCATCAACACACAGCCTAACCCATTGTGAGAAGCATCACTATAAACTGTATATTCTTTACTCAGTATAGGTAAAGCTAGGACTGGAGCCTCAGTCAAACACCTTTTCAATTCATCAAAACTCTGTTGGCATTTATCCGTCCACTTAAATTTCACATCTTTCCTAAGCAGCTTGGTCAATGGAGATGCCAACATGGAGAATCCTTTCATAAATTGACGGTAGTATCTAGCTAAACCTAGAAAACTGCGAATCTCTGTGATATTTCTGGGTGGCCTCCAATTAAGGACAGCTTCTATCTTACTTGGATCTACCTTGATGCCCTCTACCGATACTACATGCCCCAAGAAAGATATTTCTTTCAGCCAAAATTCACACTTCGACAATTTGGCATATAGCTATTTCTCCCTCAAAGTTTGCAGCACAATGCGCAGATGTCTATCATGCTCTTCTGCATTCCTCGAATAAACCAATATATTATCTATGAATACCACAACAAACTGGTCAAGGTATGGTCTGAAGATAGTATTCATCAGATCTATAAAAGTAGCTAGAGCATTAGTTAACCCGAATGGCATCACCAAGAACTCATAATGGCCATAGCGGGTTCTAAAGGCAGTTTTAGAAATACTCTGCTCTTGTACTTTCAGCTGATAATAACCTGATCTCATGTCAATTTTGGAGAACACAGCTGCACCCCTCAACTGATCAAATAAGTCATCAATGCGGGGTAATGGGTATCTGTTCTTTATTGTCACCTTATTCAACTATCAATAGTCAATGCATAACTAGAGAGTGCCATCCTTCTTCTTTACAAACAACACTGGCGCTCCCCAAGGTGACACACTAGGGCGGATAAAGCCCTTGTCAAGCAACTCTTGCAACTGTACTTTCAATTCTTTTAGTTTTGCTGGTGCCATTCTGTATGGCGTTATGGAGATTGGGTCCACACTAGGCATAACATTAATTTCAAACTGTACTTCCCTTTTTGGAGGTAATCCTGGCAATTCATCAGGAAACACATCCAGAAAGTCACATACTGTGGGGATGTCCCTCAATACTAGACTACCCACTTGGGTGTCTATCACATGTGCCAAGTATGCCTCACACCCCTTCCTGATCATTTTTTTGGCCATTACAGCTGAAATAATGTTTGACGGCAATAACTGCTTCTCCCCATGTATTACTACATCACCATACTGAAGGAGACCAAAAGTGACTGTCTTCAGTCTATAGTCAATCATTGCATGATGCCTGGCTAACCAATCCATGCCTAAGATAATGTCATAATCTCTGAAGGGCATTTCAATCAAATTAGACAGAAAAGTGTGTCCTTGGATCACAAGAGGACAATCCCTATATAGTCTATTTACCCTAACCTCCTGGCCTAATGGACTAGTTACTAGCACATCATAGTCCATTGGTACACATAGAATAGCAGTAGAACACATCACACTAGCACTGACATTTGAATGTGTGGAGCCAGGATCAAACAACACATATACATCTTGGTCAAAGGATGGAGAAAATACCAGCTATTATGTCTGATGTTTCAGCCTCCTCCCTTTGATGCATGGTATACACTCTGACTGGTGCACCACTAGGTACTGGCTAGTTAACAGTGCTTTGACTTCCAGGAGTGTTACTAGGACCCCTACCTCTGCTTCTACCTCTACCAGTTGACTGTGACCCTCTAGGTGTAGATACTTGGGCTGATCCCTCAGATGTAGCAGAAGGTCCAAATCGGTGCGGACTAGTACAATCCTTAGCAAAATGTCCGCTCCCTCCACAGTTAAAACATGCACCTATGGCCTTGAAACATACCCCACTGTGTGTTCTACCATAGGTTTCACACTGCCGGACTAATAAAGGTCCTCGAGAAGCTTGTTGGGTCTACTGACCAGATCGGGGTGGTCTTTGGCCAGAGAATCTGCCTCTGCCAGATCTGTGAGAGCTAGATCCCCCAGATTGTTTCCTCTTCCCTGAATCGCTTTCAAGTACTTGACCAATAGTCTTTTCAGTCTTCTCTTTCTCTTGTGTACCCTTTTTCACTGCCCCTTCTGATTCTATCCTTTCCAGTTCCAGGGCCTGTGAAATCAGCTTAGAAAAATTCTAGAATCTGAATCCCACAACTTGCATCCTCATATTCGGCCTTAACCCAGACTCAAACCTCTTACATCTATCTCTGGGGGTGGAGACTAAGCTACCAGTATAGTGGCTTAGCCTTGAAAAGTCCCGTTCATACTTTGCTATTATTCTATCCCTTGTTTCAAACTCAGGAATTCCTGTAACTTCATATCCACATAAGCATCGGGAACCCACTTCTGTCAAAACTCCCTCAAAAAGTCTAACCAGGTCAACACAGGTGGCTTAACTAGGCTGTGGGGGATGGTCTTCCACCATTCATATGCATCCCCTTACAACAGAGAAACAGAGTACTCGAACTTCAGCTCTTCTGCACACTGCAGCTTTCTGAAAACCCGTTTCATTTGCTCTAACCACTATTCTGCCTCCAGTGGATCCACAGTGCCCTTAAACTCGGTGGCCCCAAATTTCATCAATTTATCATATTGTCGAGCCGAGGGCTGTGGTTGTGCTATGGGTGCTTGCATCTGAACTTGAGGTGGCACATTTCCTACCATTTGTTGGAAAAACACAGCCATCTGCTATGCAAACTGAGCAGAAAACTGTGGTGCTGGAGTAGGAGCTGGAGTGGCTGACCCACTCACGTTATGGAGTGGCTGACCCACTCACGTTCTGGAGTGCTAGGGCTTCCCCTTGAACCTCAGCCTTAACATATTGTTCCACAGAATGATCTCTCTCTTCCATTCTGTTTCTCAAAAATTTCTACTTCCTGAGATCAAACACAAGGAAGTTGACCTCCGTTAGTGAATATTCATGATGTAAATATGTTATATGTATCAATTAAAGACACTTGAGTAGTTGTACGTATCAAAGAAATATTCATACACATAGTTAAAATTTATTGAAAAACCATGCTCTAATACCACTAAAACATGTCACACCTTACCCCTTTGTAAGGCATAATATGATTTCGTAGAATACTTAATGAGCTACCGAACTCCACTGACTGATAATTCATTAAGTACACTACAAGGGATTTTAAAACCATTTTCTTACATTTTGGAAGTGGTAAGTGTTTTGGTATGAATTAAAAACATTTAATTGAAGTTTTAAAATTAGTAAAAATTTTTGTCCATTTTATTTTTTCGCAAATTTTATAAAAATTTCGACAGAGTGCCCGTCTGTATTTTGGGAAAACAGTTCTTCAAATACTTAAAAAAAAAAATACTTCCAATAAATTTTTCCACAACTCCCAACCCAGATCAACTCAAGTCAACACAATTCCACAATTCAACCAAAAATTTGTCATCTCAAAATACTTTACAATTTCATTCACATTGCATATAGTACTTAATTTACAAAAAGAAAATCCAAAATAACATTATTACAATTTATTGTACAACTGCTCAACTTTACATTGATACATAGAACACTACAATATTTACATCAAATAATTTTAAGGGTATAAATAAATACCCGTACAAAAAGGATCAGTGAAGTCCACTATCTCAGTAGCAGCTCACTCTGCTATTTTCTCCTTGCCCTTATCTGTGACAGCAAAATAAGCTATCGCTGAGTATAAAAATACTCAGTGGTGCACAATAAAAATTTAAAATACAATACATAAAATATTCATTAATAAAACACAATTTAAATATTGCACAATTACATTTCACAAATTATCAAAACTCATTATAGCACAATTTTGGGTCAAATAATTTAATAAACACAGTGTTGCCAATTCATACACAATTTAAGCCATGACACAAAATTTCCGATCAATGCCACGTTGTACACCACGACAAAGCAATCTACAATCCCACTAATCGAAATCAATGAGGGAGGTGGCTAGCTAGCTAATGAGTATTCATCTAATCTATAACCTCAACTGGTAAACCAGAGAGGGAGAAAAATAATCGATCTCAACCCCATAAATGGGGGAATAATATGGCACTGTCATACTAAGTGTGAATCCGATATTAATTTAAAATAATTTATGTGACACCCCTTACCCGTGTACAGAATATCCGAGTAAGCAATGTCACACGGTGTATCGGCACTCTCTATTTTACCTTAATCAATTTTTGTCATAGTTTTGAATATAGTTTATAAAATATAATTTATTTAAGCCATTTATCGAAATTATTATTTATTTGAGGTTCCAAAAATTTTAAAGAAAATCCGGCAGAGTACCGGCTAAAACTGGAGAAAACCGTCCTTCGGAACCTGTTAAAAACACTTCCAATAATCATTTCTCATCATTCTCAAACTCCAGAGACCATCAAAATCTCAACATTTTTCAATTTCATTTCTCAATCATTCATCTCATATGATAATCATGTACAAATCACAAATAAACATTCACTTTTCCATTCATCAACACAATTTTCATTATTTACATGAAAATCAAAATATATTACATAAGTTTCATTTACACAAAGGAAAATAAAAATCAATTACAAAATACCAAAATGAAACCTAGTGTCCTACCAATGCACTATAGATGGTGAGGTGACACGGACACTATGCAGAGCTACAGGATGGACTCACCCAATCTGCGGTCTACTAGGCTCACGATCAGTATCTCCAGAACCTACGCGTGGCAAAAGCAATGCACTAAGCAATGATGCTTAGTGGTGCAATAATAAAATAAAAGAAAATAGCAGAAAATAAATATGTATTGAATGTATATGTCTTATTTGTTTTGTATTTGTTATATTTATTTATTTCTTTAACTTTTTCCATTTTCATTCATTTAGTTGCCCAAGTAACCTATACTGGACGACTGGACTAGATAAACGGGTAAATTGGCACTGGGTATCAAGTACCTCGGGCCGTCACACCATCGGTCACATATGTATCTCCCGGTGTGCATCAGAACAGCTAACAAGCTATAAATAACAATAGGCACAAGGCTAAGTCCCAACACAATATCAAAATGGCTAAAAGCCATAAAATCATAGAATGGCATATTGCCATATGCAGTACTGCTAACTGAACCCTATTGGCATGCCAAACTATCCAAACCAATCTTGTTAGGTATACTAGGGCATTTGATACTTTAAAATTCTTCAATTTGTGAATTTCAAATTTTGGTGTCACTATTCACTTCATTAGTCAACAAAAATGTTGACTTTTGGATAGAAAATAGGTGTATTGGTTTTAACACTCCCAATGTACCACATTTTGCATTTAAAACTTGTTGGAATTAATCACCAAATCCATTTCTAAGCTTAAATCCAAGAGAGTAGAATTTGCAGTTTTTGAACCCTAATTTTACTGTTCTATTAAGCACTGTTGCATTGGGAATTTGAGGAAATGGTAAACATGAAAGTTGTTCCTTATTTTGTCTAGTTGAATTTCTTTTTTTGAATCACTTCATTTGGAGTTTTGTAGCTCCAGATATGGTCCAAAAACCACAGCTGGCCGGATTGAAAAACTGCAGAATTTACCAAATCTACAGTACAATGAACAGTGACTGTGAGTGCCTTATTGGATAGGTTCTGGTCATAATTTGGGATAGGTTTCTTCATTAAAGTTGTTTGTCTATATCTTATCTTGTTGCTGTAAAAATTTCAGGTCAAATGGACCAGTCTACAGTGAGTTATGGCTAAATGAACAGTTACTGTTCATTTGGTCATTCTGCAGAATTTAATTGCAGGGTATCCAGATTGGGGCCAATTTTTGGTCCACTTGCTTTGGTCTTTTGGACATGGTTTCTTCAGCAAAATTGTGCCATTATAAGTCTAGTTTCATGTCCAATTGGCCAAACACCAATTGGACCTACACAGCCAAAGATATGGTAGTCCAAACAGGCTGGACTCACAGCCTCATTTCTGCTGTCTTTAGGCAGCCTTCCCATTTCAGTTTGCCATGCATTAGCTCACTTCAAATTATGATTAACTTGCCTTAAATGGTCACTAATTGACCATTAGAATGTCCATTAATCATTTCATAAGCCAAGTCCAATTTTTCACTCCCAAAACCCTAATTTCCATTTCAATTCACCCATACACCTAATTAAACACTTTCATTCATTATATATGTGTATATACCCCTCAAACATAATCTCTAATTCATTCTAAGTCCATTAAAACAATCAAACTCATTCCTTCCTTAGGGCTGCCGAAATTCATGTACACATACACATGAGTTTTTGTCCATTTAAATTACAATTTCTTACTAAATTCAAGTCCCTAATCATGAAATTAAAGTGTTTTAGGTATATAGATGCACTAACCTTTAAGTAGAACTTCTTGGACTTGTATTCTCCTTAGAATTTCTACTTCTTATGGCTGCCTAGAGTTACCTTGTGATGTGGGGATGAATTTTTGTGAAGGGATATTAGGATTTTAAGGTTAGATTTTGGGAGTTTTCAAGCTCAATTTGAGCAACAATGGAGGTTTGGGCAAGGCAAGGGTTTCGGCTGGTTGAGAGGATGAAGATGGCTGCTGTGTTTTTTAATTGTTTTGGTCTTCATTTATCTCTTTTATTAGTTAGTTAATTGGTTGTTTAAATGTGATTGGTTATAGCTTTTAAATGACATCACATTATGTCATAAATGAGCCTTTTTTTTATTTTTCTTTTCTTTTCATCACTACTCAATTTCAATTTAATTTTTAGTAATATTTATTCATATTTTATGTCATATTAATTATTTACGTAACTGGACAAGTCGGCCAAAAATCACCTCTGAAGGCGAAATGACCAAAATGCCCTCCGTTTGGCTTAATGGGTCAAAATTGTCTGTACCGATTGAAAAATTTTTCTAAATATTTTCTTGGCATTCTAATGCAATAGGAACCTCAATGGCCCTTCTCTGGAGTCCCAAAAATTATTTTATAATTTTTCCCCCTGGTCTAGGGCTCCTAGTTGCGAGAACCGCAACTTCCCTTTGGGTTACCCATCGCTTGGGCACCGGCTCATTTAACTTAGTTGTATTTTATTTCTAAAATTTTTACTAAATTTTTCTTATTAATATTTAAGTTAATTATGGTTCCTCACTTTAGTTTAAATATTTTTCCGGACGTTCTAACTGTCCGGACCGACACTGGTCACCGGAACAGTAGAATGTACGAAGTTGCTATCGGGAGGGTGTTACAATTTATTCAAATATTGCCTACAAAAATCAAATCAATTTCCAAAGTTACATTTTCATTCACAAAGTGGCAACACAAAAGTTCTTAAACTCATAATACGTACTAAATCAATTTTTCAATGATAAAATGCTTAAATAGGGTTTATTGTGCACAAACCTGACGTGAGTCGCTTCTAAGCCTTGACTCAGTCTCTCAGACCTTTCAAGTCTTTTTCAGCTAAAACACAAAATTTATAGTGTCTCAGTATCTTTAATTCATAACAATTCCAATATGTTTAAACTTATATTCTTGCAAATTTCATATTGAGGTTATTATTCATGGTACTATTCAAGTCAAAATATTGATTTTCTTATACTTAAAAGGTATGGGAACTCCAACTATACTCACATACCACATTTTGGTCACCAATTTTATTGGTTTTGGTTGTTTTCTCAAAACTTAGGTCTTTTAGGCAAAATTGTAAATTTTCAGTTTTGGTGTCTTATGTTGCACTGTTCTATTGGTCATTTTGCTATTAGAATTGGGCTAAGTTTTCTTCATAGAAATTGTTCCTTATTGTCTTAACTTTATTCTCCTTTTTGAATCACTCCATTTGGAGTTTTGTAGCTCAAGTTATAGCTATTTGAATCATAGCTGCCGGATTGGACTTAACCCAGATTATTTGGGCACCAATATGATTCTAGCAGTTTTACGTCACCAAATTTGGGTGGCCAAATGACTTGATTAAGGCATAATTTGGGTTTGTGTTCTTCATGAAAGTTTTAGGTCTATATCTCAGCTTTCTACTGGTAAAATTTCAGGTTATTTAGACTTGCCTAGCCCAAGTTATGGCAAAATGAACAAACACTGTTTATTTGGTCATTTTTGGTACAAGTCAGATTGCCAATTCCGAATTTGGTCAACTTGTTCACTATGCTATGGTCACTTTCTGGGCATGATTCTTGAATGAAAAATGTGCCATTTTGTGTCTATTTTCATTCTCAATTGGCCTCACACTAATTGGGCTTGTAAATTTTCAGTTTTGGTCCCTGAAAGGGACATTGGTCCTACTGCCTATAGGCTACCCACAAACAACCAATCCGAATTCAAGCCTAATTCTAACACTTCTAACATACTTCAACTAGTCACAAATGACCATTTTTCATCTCAAACAATGTTAAACACACCATTTGACCATTTCTCAAAATTTTTGTCTCTAAACCCTAGATGCTATGAACCCTAATTATACAATTCATCATAATTCTATGAATTTTGAGTTCACTTATCATTCTAACCACAATTACCACATTATTTAAGCTCTAATTCATGTTTAGTTTAACTAAACACTATCAAATCCAACACCGTAACAAGCTGGCCGAAATTTAACTTTATCCCCCAACACTTGTTTTCATTTCATTTAAAGTTTATTTTCAAGTTCAATAAATTAGAAATGCAAAAATCAAACTAAAAGTGTTAAGTTTGCTTACTAACCTTACTTTGAATTTTCACCTCTTTAAAACCTCTCCCTTTCTTCTTCTTTTTGTTGTCAAGTTCTCTATCAAAGCTTGAAATCAAAATTTAATGATGGAAGTTTAACTTTCTATGATGGGATTTAGAGTTTTATCAAGCTCAAAATGAGCTTCCATGGAGTTTTGGTGAGGGAGAGGGAGAGAGAGAGATGGACGGCAACCTTGACGAAGAAGACTAAATAAAATTTTTCTTTTATTTTGTTATTTTAAAGATAATTAACTTATTTGACTTGGTCAATATTTGTAGGAAAATTAAATTGGATTTTTTACATCACCCATGATGTCATCCAAGTGATGTAAGCATGATGTAATAAAACTTTTTTCTTTTCTTTTTCCATTTTCCTAAATTTTTCAATAGTTCTTTAATTTAAATCCCTATTCTGAAATTTTCTTTTCTCCAATTTTATTTGACAGTTAGGTCAGGAGTCAGCTCTCAGGGTCAATTGACCAAATTGCCCCTCGCCGGTTCGACCCAGTTTGTAAATAATTCAATATTTCTTCCGGATCCCTAACCTAATTATTTGACTGGCTTAACAATTCTTTTTCGTGATTTTCTCTTTTCCACTGTGTTCGCAATAGTCCTAAGGACTGCAACGTCACATTTTACGGTTCGAAATTTGAGTTTAAATCGATCTCGCAGTCCTTCCCGAGAAGGTCACCCATCGCTGTGGCTCTCGGCTCATTTAACTTCTTATGTTCTATTTTTCTTATTTATACTTAACCAATTGATAATTACTAATTATATGTGTTTAGGGCTTATCTAGTTGTCTTAAGTGTGGTTCTAATCCCCTTAATTATCCGGACCAACACCTGTCACCGAAACAGTGTAATATACCAGGCTATGTAAGTAGGGGTGTTACATTTCCACGGGTCTAGGGTCGCTAACTGTCTTCGCAGTCGCTTCTCATTAGGGTTAACCATCGCCGGAGCTACAGCTCATTTAATCTTAGTGCATTTCATTTCTAAATTTTTTTCTTAATTTTCTTGTCATTATTTAGACTATTTATTACTCATCACTCTAGTTTAAATATAGTTTCAGATATTCTGGCCGTCCGAATAGACATTGATCATCGGAACAGTAGAATGTATGGACTTCTAAAGTGAGGGCGTTACATGGCTCTTCCGTTACAATAGGGTGCCTACCTCTACTTAAAACACTTGAAACTAAACACTAGTTAGCAAAACAAAATACCATACCAACATTCATGTGCATAAAATAAGACTCACATATCAAGGTATAAGAATTTTACACTCTGCATATGACAACCCTAGGTACACCATCCTATGTCTCTAAAGCTTAAGCTCTAATACTAACTTTGTCATGACTCAAACTTGTGAGCCAAACCAATAATAGGACTTAAATTGGAATAAAGCCTGAACGTTCATAGTAAGCCTAACAAAACCAAACTCAAAACTATAATATTTAAATATATAGAGAAATGAATTATTTTTTTAATGAAAAAATAATAATATATTATTGTGTTAAGGGGTTACAGGGATTTGGGGTAGAGGGACCTTCTCGCTGTCCTTACTCCACATAATATTGAGGTCAAAGAAAATTGATCGGGTGTGAGACAAATCAAATCGAGTTTGAAAACAATTGTCATCCTACTTCGATTTCATATTATGTTAACCGTTTGGAAGGAATTTCATTGAAATGCTCTGTAAGCCCAAAACAAATTTGCACAAACTAGGAAGTAAATCACATGAGGTTGGTCTTTACAATTTGCTCATAATGAGAGGAACTTATAAATCCTAATAACACTAATTGAGATGGTCGGAGGAGAAACATCCAACAAAAAAAGTAGAGAAGGCTGAAGGAAAAGGAAAAGATCAAAAAAGAGAAAGAAAAAAGGCAAAAAAAGTGAGAGGTTTCTAGGTCCTTCGAAAATATTATTAGTCTCTCTTTCTCTTTTTAATTGTAATGACTTTGTTTGAATCTTGGTTTAAGGGTCACCATTAACTCACTTAAAACTCAAACTCCTTTTACTCAATAATGGCATGTTGCTTCAGCACTCTAAAAATATTCATAAAATTTTGGAAGGTTTGAAATAATATTTTAAACTTAAAAGTCATTTTAAATGTATCATATGGTTTTTAAGTAAATTAAAATAAAATCTTGAAATAAAATGTAATAAAAATTTGAAACTGAAAAATTAAATTTAAAAAATTTCTAAATGCATTGTTAAAATTTCAATATCTCCAAATATATAATAAAATGTAAAAATTTGATAAATTATAAAAATCTTAAAGATTAGGTTACAAGAGTGACAAAAAAAAAAAAGAGATAGCAAAGAGAGAGAGAGAGAGGGAGAGAGAGAGAGAGAGAGAGAGTAAAGGTGAGCATTGAATGGTTATAAAATAAAAATTAAACTAATCTAGTTTGATTTTTTAAGTTAATTGTTTCGATTCGATTTTTAAACTGAAAAATCAATAAAAAATCAAACTGACTAAAATGGGCCTTCAATTAAAGGCTCTCCAGATGAACTCATGTTATCAGACTTAGTAATCACTCTACCCCTGCAGCTTAGGCCCAATCCAATATTTAGAAGAAACTTAATTGATACCCTAAATTTGAAAACCTGAAACTAATTTATTCTTCCTATCTTTCCAATGCCTATTCTTGTTGTGTCGCATGCCCTTTGACACCTAACCTAACCCAACCTATCCCTCAATTTTTCTTCTTTTTCTTCTTCACAATGGTTGGGATAATCTTCAACACTCAATGTAACACCTCTATTTGTATAGCCTGGTATATTTCACTGTTCCGGTGACTGGTGTCGGTCCGGACAATTAATGGGATTAGGGCCACACTTAAGACAACTTGAGAAGCCATAAACAAAAATAATTAGTAATATTTAATTAGTTAACTATAAATAAGAAAAACAGAACATAAGAGGTTAAACGAGCCGAGAGTCACAAATGATGAGTGACCTTTCTGAACGATCATGAAGTCGTTTTAAACTCAAATTTCGAACAATAAAAAGTGACGCCGCAGTCCTTAGGACCCTTATGAACATAGTGGAAAAGAGAAAACTGTTAAGCCAGTCAAATAATTAGGTCAGAGAGCCGGAAGAAATATGGAATTATTTACAAACCGGGATGAACCGGCGAGGGGCAATTTGATCAATTGACCCGAGAGTCGACTCGACCTAATCACAAATAAAATCGGAGAAAAGAAAATTTCGGAATCGAGAATTAAATTAAAGAATTAATAGAAAAAAATAAATAGGAAAAAGAAAGAAAGAAAGAAGATGGAAAAGTCAAAGGTGATGACATCATGCATGATGTCATAAAGGATTAATTAATTTATTTTATCAATTTGGGATTTTTGGTCTTCAAAAAGGGGATAAGATTAAAGAAAATAAAACAAAAAAAAAATTAGAATTATCTTCTTCCTTTCCCTTGGTTGCCGCCCCACTTCCTCCATGAATCTCCATAGAATTTTCTTCCTTTAAGCTTACACTTAAGCTTAATTCTCTTCACTTAACCTTCATAACTCCCTTAAATACCTCACTAGAAGTTGTAATCTCAACTTAGGAAGAAGAGTATAAGAAGAAAGAAGGGCTAAAGCTAGAGATTTGAAGCTTTAAGTTAAGGTTAGTATGTTAACTCCTTATTTTTCTATTTAAATGCATAATTAGTGTTTGAAATGAGCTCAGAACTTGATTAAATGAAACAAATATGGGGGAAGGACCCATGCTGAAATTTCGGCCTGGTTGAAGGGAGTATGAATTGCATGAATTTAATGGGTTTGAATGAGTTAGAAACCTTCCTTAGTTGAATGATTAGCATTAAAACCATTAAGTGTGATTGATTGCAACAAAGTAGTGAGATTAGGGTTTGAATGTTAGGGTTTGTGAACCAAATTTTCGAGAAATGCATAAATGATATCTTTGACCAATTGTGGACTGAAAAATGGTCAATAATGACCAAAGGAAATGTGTGGGAATTATTAGAATGGGAGTCAAATTCGTAGGTCAAATGGTCATGTGCTGGCAACATGACCAAACCTACTTTGAAGGAGCAAAACGGGAATTTTACAAGCCCAATTGATATGCCACCAATTAGGGATGAAAATAGACATAAAAGGGCACAATTTTCATTAAGGAACCATGCCCAAAAACTGACTAAAACTTGGTGAACCAATTGACCAAAGTGAAATGAGAGCAGTCACATCGCACTAAATCGACCAAATGAACAGTAATTGTTCATTTGGTCATAATTCGAACTAGACAGGTCAAATTGACCTGAAATTTTACCAGCAATTAGATAAAATATAGATCTAAAGCTTTCATGAAAATGACCAAAATTTGGCAATTTTGCCAAAATGACCTAAGCTTTGAGAAAATGACCAAAACCAACAAGTTTAATAACCAAAATGTGGTATGTGGGTGAAGTTGGAGTTCCCATACCTATTAAGCCTTAAAAAGTCAACAATTTGACTTGAATAGTGTAGTGAATAGTAGCCCGAAACATAAAAACTTCGAGAACGTCGAATTTAACGCAATAGAACTAGTTAAAATGAAGTGAAATTTATTTTTGGATTTATGCTAAGTTATGGTACTGAAACACTGTGAAATTGTGTGTTTCAGCTGAAAAAGACTTGGAAGCCCTGAAAGACTGAGTCAAGGCCTAGAGGCGACTCCAGTCAGGTTTGTGCACAATAAATTTATGTAATTGTTTTCCAATTAAAAATTTGAATTGCTATACTTTATGAAGTCATGTTATTTATTTACGAATTGTGTTGCCACTTTGTGACTACAAAAATGACTTTAAAAATTGTTTGGGATCTCTTATAAATTATTGAAAATAATTATTTTAAATTGATTTTGGATTCACACTTAGCATGACAATATCACATTTCCTCCTCCATTTATGGGGTTGAGATCGTTTATTTTCC
The DNA here is from genome assembly GCF_030052815.1 of Hevea brasiliensis. Lineage (NCBI taxonomy): Eukaryota > Viridiplantae > Streptophyta > Magnoliopsida > Malpighiales > Euphorbiaceae > Hevea > Hevea brasiliensis. The sequence continues at coordinate 88,669,083 of NC_079500.1, forward strand.
TCCCTCTCTGGCTTGCCAGTTGAGGTTGTAGATCGAATGAGTACTCATTAGCTAGCTAGCCACCTCCCTCATTTATTTCGCTTAATGGGGTTGAGATTGCTTTGTCGTGGTGTACAACACGGCATTGATCGAAAATTTTGTGTCATTGCTTAAGTTGTGTATGACTTTGGCAACACTGTGTTTATGAAATTGTTTGACTAAACTGTGTTTAATAGATTATTTGACAAAATAATGTTATTATGAACATTAATATTTGTGAAATGTGATTGAGAAACATTTAAATTGTGTTTGGCAATGAATGATTTATTTATTGCATTTTAAATTTTTATTGTGCACCACTGAGTATTTTTATACTCAGCGATAGCTTATTTTGCTGTCGCAGATAAGAGCAAGTAGAAAGCAGCAGAGTGAGCTGCTGTTAAATCGAGGACTGCTCTGATCATTTTGTATGGGTATTATTTTATACCCTTGTAGATAATCTTGATGTAAATATAGAAATATTATTTGTATCAATGTAAGTTGAGTAGTTATAAATAAATTGTAATGATATTATTTTGGACTTTCTTCTGTAAATTTAATATTTGTACATATGAAATTCCTACTTTATGCTTTGTGAATGGAATTATTAACTATTATGAGTTGATAAATTTGATTTGGATTGTGGAACTGTTTTGAAATGAATTGATTGGAGTTGAATTGTGATTTATTGGAGATTGGAAATTGTGAAACATATTTGGGAGTGTTTTTCTCAGGTATTTGAAGAACGATTTTCTCTAAAAACAAACAGAACTCTGTCAAAATTTTTATAAAATTTGCGGCAAAATTTAAATGGACAAAAATTTTTACTAGTCTTTAAGCTTTGAATAAATGGTTTTAATTCTCACTAAAATGCTCACCACTTCCAAAATGTAAGAAAATCGTTTTAAAATCCCTTATAGGGTACTTAATGAGTTATCGGTAGGTGAAGTTCGGTAGTTCATTAAGTATTCTACGGGATCATATTATGCCTTACGGAGGAGTAAGATATGACACTCAATTGAAAAGCACTTAGCCCTACCCTGAAACTTAGTCTACAACGTAAAGGTTCAAAGCCCAAACCAACAAAAGTCTTCTACCTGAAAAGGAGGATATGACAGCTAATACCAGATAATGCTGCACACCAACTCACCAAGGTCTTCTCCATATCGACTGCCATGCAAGTAAGGAGAGGCCATCTTCAGATGGAATTGAAATTCATAAATTAACTTGTTATATTTTCTAAGATTAAAATATAAATTTGATCAAATTTAAGGTTTTTTTTTTCTTTAAAAATGTAAATTTGATCAAATTTAAGGTTTTTTTTTCTTTAAATTACATTTTATATATTTTATAATTAAAATTAAAAAAATTTATTATTTAATCTCTATATTTTAATAAAACTAACTATTTATTTATTTATTTAAAAAAATATTATTTAATCCTTTTATTTTTTAACTTATAAATTATTTATTCTTTCCTGTTATTTTAAAGTAAAATTTTTCTTATTTATTTAGTTTTATAATTTAAGTAATACAATTATTTAATTCTTATAATTTTAAATTTGTCAACTATCTTATCTTACTTAACTAACTTAACTAACATAAAATTAATAAAAAGAAAAATACTAATAAAAATGAAATAATTAATTTTATTAAAATATAAAAATTAAATAATAACCCTTATAATTAATTTATTGTTTGTAATTGACTGGCTCCCATGTTTTGCATGGGTAGGGAAATTTATTGAAAAAGCTGCTTGCTTTGATCAATTATTTATTATTGAGTTTTTACAGTTAAATTGTTTTTTTTTAATAAAATATTATTTTAAATATTATTAAAAAAAATAATTTAAAATAATTTTATTATTTTTATAATTAAAATTTATTAAATTTAATTTTAAATAATTTTTTAATATTTTTAATTAATATATTTAAAAATATAATTTTTTAATAAAATTTTAATAGGAATACTAAACAAGCCTACATCATTGATCTTACTAAGCCAAAAAGCGAAATACAGTTTTGTCTCTTACCTCGGTCGGCCTATGCTGAGAAGAGAAAGGACATGCATACTGGCAAACATCCATAAACGAATCTCTATCCCACAACACTAGAAAAACTTGTCTCAGAACAGAGAAAAGGGTAAACTTTCAGATTTTTTTTTTTTTTTAAATTTGGATTGGTCTTTTTTTTTTTTTTTTTCCTTTCCAAGGATTGGTCCTCTCTCACTCTAATAAATTGCCCTTTTCTAATTATTTTTTTAATCTCTCGAGTGTCCCTGTCCTTCTCTACTTTCCCTAGAATAATTATAGCTAACAAGGTATGTATTTGATATCACTGGGTCTGAATTACTGTGCTAGCAAGAAAACTAGAGAGAGAGAGAGAAGGAGAAAGAGGAGAGAGAGATCCATTCTCTGTCCTTCTCATATCACCTTCCATGGTTGTCCCATCTCAGCCTCCATTCCTCTGCTTTCTCTTCTTCCTCTTTTCTTGTTGAAATAATTAAAAAAAATCCAATAAATGCTACCCAGATAGTAACACCAATTTTTAAATTATTTGCTATGCAATTATTATCCTATTCTTCATTTTTATTATATAAACATGACAACATTTTCCCTAATTTTGCAGCTTTTTATTGTTTGTTGCTTTTGTTGTTCTTGCAAGAGCAAGACATCCATCATCTTCAATCCTTCTATTAAAAAGTCCTTTTTAATAGAGAGAAGAAGAAAAAAGTGAAAACAACAAATATCCAACCCGTCATTATTGCTTTGCAGCTTCAAGGATGCTTCAAACCATCTGCATTCTCTTAATTTGCCTCTCTACTTCTTCCCTTCTCTTTATTAGAGCTACTTCCTTCAATCTCTCCCTTCCCCACCAACACCCTGATCCTGAAGCTGTTGCACATGATGTTCAAAGGTGAGCCTCTGTAACTACGCTATTAAATCTCGCCAAATCCACTTCTGGGTTTACTTCATTTTGTGTTTTCGCGGTTTGAGTTTATGCAGTTTTGCTACATCCTAGATTTTTCTTCATCGCAAGTGCAGATTCTAACTTGTATTTTCCCCATTTTAACTTGGTGGTCCATTGCATTTTCATGCAATTTGATCTAGATCGATTTTCTCCTATTTATTGCATTTTCTCGGCAACCAAACTGCAACCAAATAAAGATTTGCCACACCGTCCTACATTTTCATAGAAAGTTATTTTCGTTTCTAGTTATTTCAGTCATTTTTCTTGCGTCCCCTACATTTTCCCATCGACCAAGCATTTGCTCTGTTTTCTCTGTTTTCTCTGTTTTGCTTTTATATTCCAACATTGATTTTACATTTTCTTTTAAACCAAACAGGGTATGATCTTATCTCTATTTTGGGTATTTTCTTTTCCATTTTTAAAAACCTTGCAGGAGAGTCGATGCATCTATATCAATACGGCAACTTTTGCCGACCCAAGAAAAGGACAAATGCCAAACTGGAAACCCAATCGACGACTGCTGGCGTTGCGATGCCAATTGGGCCAACAACCGCCAACGCTTAGCCGACTGCGTCATAGGCTTCGGCCAGGGTGCATTAGGCGGCAGAGGAGGCCAGATCTACATAGTCACCGACTCCTCGGACCGTGACCCCACCAACCCAACTCCGGGAACCCTCCGTTACGGCGTCATCCAAGACGAACCCCTCTGGATTATCTTCTTCACTAGCATGACCATCAAGCTCAAACACGAACTCATATTCAATAGCTACAAAACCATCGACGGCCGTGGAGCTAACGTCCACATTACTGGCAATGGGTGCATAACACTCCAGTACGTGTCCCACATTATTATCCACAACATCCACGTCCACAATTGCAAGCCCTCGGGCAACACTAACATAGCATCATCACCAACGCACGTTGGATATAGAGGAAGATCGGACGGTGATGGAATCTCCATCTTTGGGTCCCAGAAAATATGGATTGATCACTGCACTCTATCGTATTGTACAGATGGTTTGATTGATGCTATAATGGGGTCCACTGGAATCACAATATCAAACAACTATTTTTCTCATCATGATGAGGTGATGCTGTTAGGGCACGATGATAAATACGTTTTGGACTCCGGAATGCAGGTGACTATAGCTTTTAACCGATTCGGTGAGGCGCTGGTGCAGCGTATGCCTCGGTGTAGACGCGGGTATATACACGTGGTAAACAATGATTTCACGTACTGGGAGATGTATGCAATCGGCGGTAGCGGTAACCCTACCATTAATAGTCAGGGTAATCGGTACATTGCACCGGCTGATCCTAATGCCAAAGAGGTGAGTCTCTGATTCTTATTAATTTATTTGTTTATTTATTTTTTAATTTAAAGCTTATTTTTCTCATAAGAAATAATTGATGATTAGTTAATGATATTTATGGGAACTTTTGTGGCTTAATTGAAATGGATGTTTGCTCCGTTGGGTTATGTTACATGACTTGCAACGGTGGCGCGTGGCCAAGACGCGCCGCAGTTCTTGATCCGTTAAGATTGGAGGGAACAACGAGAGAGTGATGTCGGTGGCTGCCAGCCAATTAATAATAGTGAACTAATCCAATCGAGTTGGTTTATGAACTTGGGTTGCGACTTGCAATGTTGGTTCAAACTCTAATTATGATCGAAAATTGGCAGGTGACAAAGCGCGTGGACACGGAGGAAGGCGAGTGGACAGATTGGAATTGGAGAACAGATGGGGACATAATGGTAAATGGAGCATTCTTTGTCCCATCAGGGGCTGGGTTGAGCGCCCAGTATGCAAAAGCGTCTAGCGTGGAGCCCAAATCTGCTGGGTTAATCAACCAACTCACCATGAACGCTGGTGTCTTTGGTGATCCCAGGTATGACCCCACTTCATTCCCACATCTTTTTTTACTAATTTTTGCACTTGAAGGTGAAAACATCTTCTTCCAGATGACAAAAGTATCCTAGAATTAGCTTTTTGGAACAAGAAAAAGGGCAGTGGAAATAGTAATTTTTCTTGACTTAAGTAAACAACCAGCAAGACGACGTCATAGCAGTATGCAACTGTCTTCCACTTTTTCTATGGGTGCACGTGATCATGCGTGTGCGTTGGGAATCTAGCTAAGGACTAAACAGCTTTATATCAGTTCATTTGTCTGAGTCTCGGCTTTTCTTTAATTTTTTGACCGTTGGAGGGTGCATGTAGGTAGTGTCGTGTGGTTTGAAACCTGTGGCTGTGGACCACTCCAAGACTATGCACTTTTGGCATTGGAAATTGCTCTTAAATTGTAGCACTCTTGACTTGGTTAACAGCTAATTGGGTTATCAACAATCATAATTTTTTTGGTCTGGAAGAGTTTGAATCATAATTGTAACATAATTTGAAAATTTGCCCAAATAACTCCTTTTGGACCTTTTGGTCAAAGTGATGTGTGCTGCCTGTTGCATTTGCAGTGGAATGGGCGAGTGGGGATTCTTGTGTCCATGTCAAAAGGGCCATATCGTCATAGAGAAAAACATGCATGTGGGTTAACAGAATAGCAGAGAAAAATAAAGTGTTGGTTGCAAAAGGGTAGGCTTTTTTTTTCAGTACAATTGTAGCTGTAGGAGACCCACATAGGTCATGCAGTTGGTGATTAACGTTAAGGTGTTTGTCTGGGAAGGCGACTCTGTTATATTCCTCTTAGCTGCTTTCCAGCCAATATATGAACTTTTTTTATATAAAATTGAAGGGTCCCACTTCTGATTTGATATTAACTGGGACACGGGCAACTAGCCAATGTCAGAGTTTTGGGAAAGGAGCCTTTTTCTCCTCCTTGTGGGTCTATTGGTATTCGGCTGGATTTTTTTATTGACTTTTGATCACCTAGATTCATAAATTATCTAGTTGGTCTAGTTGGATATCGGGAGTTGCAATAATGCACTCTGGTTTCTCTGCAATTGCCACTTGTTAGATTCTCATTACATGATTCTATAACTTGGTGATTGTGTTCGGAGCTTGTTTTGTATATTCTCAAATCTACACGTATATTTGTCAAAACTCATCTTTTGATTTGTTTTAGAGAAGGAAAAAAAATCAGAAAATGGAAGGAAAGGGAAAGAAATGTGTCAAACTTTTTACTTATTTTTCTAGGCATTTTCTAAAATTTTCAGTTACCATGTTCATACCTGGAGTTATTTAACCATTCCATTTCCCAGCATCCATGTCCTTTTCTTTCTTCATTTTCTTTAGGGTAAATTATTATTAATTTTTTATTTTTGAGTTGTGTCAAAATTAACACGACATTCTTTTTAGTTTGATGGAGTCGAAATAATAGTAGCTGTTCCTATTTGTGCATAAAAAGCAAGAACAATGATCAAGAGTCCAGAAGAAAAGCTTTCTTTTAAGCTAGTAAGCATTTGAGGAATGTGATATGGAATACAAGTCATTATAATCATCATTATCATTATTATTGTTATTATTATTATTATAATGTATATTCAGTAATGAGGGTTTCTGAATTATTGTACAGGGACAATAATGGGGGCATGTCAAATTCAGGCAACGGCTACGGGACCAGCACCAGCACGGGTAGTGCTGGGTCCGGCGGTGATGGAGACTACTTCGGAATGATATTCGGTAGCGGCGCTCCACCACCCACTTCTACTAGCACAATCTTTTTGTCTCTTGTAATTATTTTAATATTGTACACTTGTATGGTAGCCAACCATGGTGCCATATTATCATTTCCATTATCATGATTATTATAATGATTATAGTAGTTGATATTGAAAGGGAAAGCATCCGTCAAGATGGCCTGGAAAAAGAAGGCAAGTTGATTTGGTCCCATTGCTTAGCCAATATTGCAATTGTATAGCATGAATTTTTTTTTTTAGTCCATTTTGTACTGGGCTTTTAGTGGGCTTTTCAGATTTTAAATAATTTTCAAGCTCACAATAAGTAAAGTGATTTTTTTAAATGTAAGATTCGTATTCTTTTTCAAGTTGAGTACTGTAGAATATTCGATGAATTTTTAAAGAAATTTTAACGAAATTAAGAGAAAATGAAACAAATCGACTAAGTTGACCAAGATCAAATAAGCGCCAAGCAATCATGCAAGTGAAGTGTCATGTGGGTTGTCATGCTCCTTGGATCAACGCTAACCCACTGGCCTGGTTGATAAATCCCTTACCGACTCGCTGAGAACTCGAAAATTCTGGTCACAAGAATCGATTTGGGGCCTATAAATTCCCCCTTGCATCCTTTCAGTTGAGACTCGAAACTTTTTTATTTTTCAATTAAATCCCTAGTACAAGTAAGCAGAATTTAATTTAAATCGAATAAATTGATGGAGCAGAATTTTATTAAAATTGATTTAATAGATTCTATTTTGTTTTGAGTATAAAAAATTTAGTTAAATAGAACTGAATTAAAATTATTAAACTTTGCGTTTTAATTTTAATTTTAGAGAGTTCGGTTTTTCAAATGCTCATTGATAATTTCATTATACTTTTTCATTTCATTATATTTTTTCATTTTATTCTACTCTATTTTATAGAGTATTTATTAAGTTTTGATATTTAGTATGGATAGATAGAAAATTTAAAGAAAAATTTTATTAATTTTTAACTATTTTGTTATTTTTATAATTATATGTATATGCAAAATGTGAACTTATAAAATTTTAAGTTATTATTTTTATAATTATGCGTATGTCTGAACTGTGAACTAATAAAATTTAGTTTGTAAAATTAAGAGACATTATAATTAAAAAAGTTTAAAAAAAAAATTTATTGTATATTTTATGAAAAAAGATTATCAAAATTTATAAGTTATCATTTTAACTCTAATCGAAAGTGACTACTCAATTTTTAAAAGAGGAAAAAAATTACAAAATCTTCACCCCTCCTATAGTCATTTCTAATTTCGTCACTGTTTGAGTCCCTACCCTTCTCACTTCAACTCTTGACTCTAAAATCAATTTCTTTCTCTTCTCCGCCTAATCTACTCCAGTTTCTTTCGCGTTTACTCTCAATTCACTCTCTAGACTAGATGATGCTCTGCTCCTTCATTTTTATACTCTTGGTACCGTTTGATGATGATTTTGCTCTTCCATAATTTTCTTTAGGGGGTTGTGCTTTGCCCTTCTAATTATGTGAAGGCATGTTAATAGAGATATTTATTTATAGTGTTAGAATCTAATGTAATATTATCATTTATTTATCAATAACTAGCATTTGATATATATGCGTTGCATGTGCGCAACACATAATTATTTTATGTATATATAGTAATTAAATATTAATTAAATTAAAATATTAAAATTTTTATAATAATTAAAATTATAATTTAATTAGTCAATATAAAATATATAAATATTTGAAATGTTTTCATATTTGTTATTTTATTATTATTATTAAATTTTTCTACATTTATTATGAAATTGTAAAATAAAATTTTTCAAAATATTATAATTTTATTTTCTTTGACAATTGTATCTTATGTGAGTATTAATTCAAAACTTCAAAAATATTAATATTTTTTGGTGTAAATGGTTTCAACTGTAACTCAAACTCGAGACCTCAAAGCTTTGCAGATGACTCAAATACTACTGAGTTAAAATTTATTTATATAAATATTAATATATTTAATGTTAAATAATTTAATTACACACTTTTATTGTAACTTCATTGAAATATGTGCTCATGTAGTAGTGACATACAATAAAAGATAGATAAAACAATGTCATTAATCCCATGAAAAATTGATAATCAAAATAAAAGAGTCAAATTTGAGCTTCACATACATTATATATTGATATAATACATACATGATTGTCAGATAAATAAATTATGTTATTTTACTTGCATTAAGGAATTTAATGCATATACAATTTTTTCATAAATTTCACACCGTCCTTCAATTTTAACCCTTGTAATGATATTGTCATAAACTTTATTTTGCAATATAAAACTCCTTGCTTATTGATTTAGGAACAACAAAGTCCTTTTATCTTATTTTTGCTATATTTTTTTTATTGCCATTTGAACCTGACATTGCTATAAAAAAAAAAGGAAAATAATCTAAATATCATGCCTATCTTTTCTCTTTGCCTCTTATTAAGAGAAGTTACAGACTTGAAAAATTGGAGTGAAATTGCGTGATCTTTATTGAGAGCCAAACACACTTAATCTAGAAGATGACAAAACTAATAAATAGAGAAGCTAGCAGCTATAACTTCTTTGCTAGCTCGAGAACTAAATAATTGACTATTGTTGATCTATCAAACTGCTAATGACACAAGGAGACTTTTTTTTTTTTTTTTTTTTTTTTTCAATTTGCACCATTTTATTAAAGATCCCACTGCACCATTAGAGCTTCATTTTTATTTGGCTGCTTTCCTTCTTGTGGTGCTACGCACCATTTCAATGAACACTTCTCATCCCCCCACAAGATGGAGACGGATCTAGGTTGTGAAGTCCTATCTTGTTGTTAAGCGAATGAAATGCAATGGCTCCCAACGACTTAGTAAAGAGGCCTGCTAATTGCAGTCAAGGAAGAATGTGAATGTGTTTAATGAACCTCTTTTAAAAATGATCCTTCATAACATGACAATCGATATCCAAGTGCTTGGTGTGCTCATGAAAGATGGGGTTTGCTGCAATGTGCTTTGTTTGGAAGTATCGACAATTAAAGCTCAACCTAAAACTCACGGGGAAGATGACTTATCTATTGCAACTCATGGACTGTTGAAGCCATGTTGCGATACTCAGCTTTAGTAGATGAATGACTTACAGTATTCTACTTTTTCGCTTTCCATGAAATGAGAGAAAAGCCTAAGACCATACAGAAGCCAGTCAATGATTTGAGAGTCATTAGGCAAGTTGCCCAGTCGGCATCACAAAATGCTTGTAGTTTGAAGTCATTTGTTGCAGGGAAGAAAATCCCTTTTGTTAAACAACCTTTGAGATATAGTAGGACATGAAGGGTAGCTTGCCAATGTGGTAAGTGAGATTATTGCATAAATTGAATCAGCTGTTGAGTTGGATAAGTAATATCTGACCTTGTAAGACTCAAGTATAATAAACGCCCAAGTAGTTGCCTGTATTAATCAGGCTCCGGAAGGAGTTCACCATTATCATGATTTAATTTGATGCCTTTCGGAAATGGGAAGGGAGCAGCTCTGGCAGTAAATAAGCCAACATCTTAAAAAAAAATGATATCAAGAACATACTTACACTAGTTTAGGTACATTCCCTCTTCTGATCTAGCAACTTCAATACCTAAAAATTAATTGACACAACCCAAATCTTTAATAGTGAATAGATTGTCTAAGTAATGTTTGACTTGAACTATATCATGTTAGAACCTAATTCAAACATGGTTGATATCATGTTAGAACTTAATTCAAACATAGTTGATTTAATCTTCATAATATCCTTCAAGTTTTTAAATACAATAGCTTTTAAGGTTGTTGCATTTCAATTTTTAAGATATTGATCTAATCTTGACTAAGTAGTTGAAATTTATGTGGAATTTTATTTTTTTTTAGTTAGACTTTAATGCTATATAAATAGCACATTATTTAGTCTTTGTGTCAATAGAGTTGTACAGAGAATTTCTTTATATTCAATAAAAAATATTCTTTATTTTTCCACATTAGTTTTTGCTCTAACAGAGGTATCAGAGCCTCAATGATCTTATCAGCATATTAGAGATATCTTTAAACACAAATTTATCATGGATTGTTGGAGAGAAGTGCTTTACGAAAAGTTTTCATGAATTTGTATTTAAAAATTTCTCTTATATGCCCATAAGATCATTGAGGCCCTGATACCACTGTTGGAGCAAAAATTAATGCGGAAGAATAAAGAACATTTTTATTGAATAGAAAGAAATTCTCTATACAACTCCATTGACACAAAGACTAATGTAGACACCATATTTTGATCGACCCTTAAATGCAATGCTCTTTTAAAATTGAAATTTCATTATGCTATCCGTTCTCAACCAATGACCCAATTACAAGTCGCTTTTCCGAACTCATCAATGGCTTGTCTTCGGAATAACTCGATCTCACATTCAAGTTAGATTGCTTTCCGATCTATTCGCCTTTATTCGATGTGTTCGGATCGGCGTTGGATCTCCGGACCATTCAATCTTACATGCTATTGTTTTTCGATCTCTTTATGTTCAAATACCTTAAAATTCCAAATCTACATAGTGTTGTGATCAGGTATCTCGCTCGAATTATTCAAACATTCCTCAAACAAAGCTGAGGTTTTATCCGATCTCTAAATAATGATTTCGACCCTAATAAGCTCAATTCATTTCCAAATCTTTATAATTCTACCAAAGCACTCTTCAAATGTTTAAGGTTTTAGTCGATATTCGATCACAGCACCGTCTGATCTCATCATCACGTGTGATGGTTTTTCGATCTCTGGAAGTGGTTTGATGTGTTATGATTAATAACCGATCTCAGGTTTAATGTCCTACTGTATTCAATTGATTAAGTACTTAGACAATTTGGTTTTGATGTTTTCCGATCTCATCAAGAAAATTGAGCATGAAAAGACTTAGATTCATTTCAAAATATAAAAATATACAAGTCATTCGGTAGGATGGTCTCCCCGAACTTGCTCTTCAGGTACATTTTCAGTTCCGTCATTCCCTCCCTCTCTCTCAGGCTCCTCCTCGCTGTCTTCTTTAGCTCTTGGGATGAGATCCTCCATCCAGGAGAAGTCTTCCTCGGGATAACACTTCACGAGTTTGGCTAGAAGATCGCCATGAGCATTCACATAAGCACCAGCCTCTCTCGCTAGGGCATCTTCTTCTTTCGCCTTGATCTCTTCAGTAAGTCGAGTGACATCAGCAGATCGGCAGACTCGAGCTTCTTTAAGTTCCCGCTCTAGTTCAGCTATCCTTTCCTTGTAAGACTTCGCCTGATCTTCTACATGGGCGATGTAGTCCTGAGCAGTTAAGAGTTGGGCTTTGGTAGAAGCTGTGTCCTAGATCGCCTTCAAAATCTCCTGTCTCAATAGATGGGCCTTTTCTCTGATTATGTGTTGGTTCAAAATAGCCACCAAACCTAGGCTCATCGTTTGAGCCAGGAGTTCGTCGATGCTATCCTGGGATGATCTATTCCGATTTTCTTGAAAATAGATGATGGAGCCCAAGACCTTAGCTAGATCAAAATTTTCCCAAATAGAATGGTTCCTCTCCAAGGAGTGGATAAGGACCTGAGCACCTCGAGAAAGGGTCCTTACTGCTAGTCAGGAAGGCCCCCTTTTTGCACTTGAAGAGACTGGTAGAGGTGGAGGTTCGGCCTGCTGAGGTGGAGAAAGAACCACTTCTACCTCTGAGACTGGTTGCTCTGGAGGTCGGAACGGAGAGCTCGGTACTTCTGCCGAGTCCCACCTCAGTGTTTGAGTAGCAGCAGCAACAACCTTCATCTCACGCACTTTCTGAGTGAGCTTCCTCTTTCGCTTGTGGCTCTCCTTTGCACTCTCGTCTCCTGCCAGAACAAGTTTGTGAGATCACCAAAGTTAGGAGACTAAAGATTTAGATTATACTGATCCCGGGGCCGAGGTCAGAGAGTTGCAGCTCATAGTCCTCATGGGTGATCACTTGCATCAGCCACCATTTCAGTTCGGCCATAACTGCGTCCAGACATGAGTACTTGTGAGTGGCTGCCTGATCGTTCAACTCCTTCACCATGGTGTCCTCGTCTTTATTTAGGGCTATCTTCTTTGGAATTGAAGGAACCAAAAATTGCCAACTATGTGGGATGCTCTTAAAGCCATTTGGGTCCTTGCTCCTCAATATGAAGAATCGATTTTTTCAGTTCTTCAACGAGGAAGGGAGATTGGTGAAGAGTCCACTGTTCGATTTGGCTTGGAAAAACCAATATTCATCGTCCTTTCGTTTAGCGAGCCTATGTAACTCAGCAAAACCTTTGCCGTAGGCTCGAGCTTTTTAGCTCGGCATAAACCTCCGAAAGCCACCAGAGTTCGAATACACCTAGGCTACACAGACATGATGAAACTTCAGAACGGCTCTATAAAATTCATTCAGGGGAAACTGAAGCCCGGCCTTTAATTGTCCTTCATATACCATGATCAAGTCGGTTTCTTCAAAGAAATGATCGGCTCGGAGATCGCCATGACATTGATAAGTTCGAAGGAGTCAGTTGGAAGGTTATACTCTTGGCTAATGGACTGGAGATCGGTCTCCTTGAGAACCGATAGCAACTCGTCCATGGGTAAGTTCTCTTTCTCTGAAGATGATGCTTGTTTTGATTTAGTCGCCCGACCATGGGCCGAGATGGTGGTTGTAGAAGGTCCGGGTCGCTCACTCGGTCTGGCCACCTCACCTTCATCTGATGTCCATGAGATGTGAATAGAAGGAGGACTAGCAGCTCTTTGACCATCGGTACCGCTCATTTTCAAGCATGAAAGATAAAATTAATCGGAAAAAGATTAAAGCTCTTACCAGAGTATAAATCAGCGTTGGAAAACTCTAGAAAACAAGGGAGAGTGTCGAAGTCTCTAAAAGGAAGTCTGAAAATGACATAAGGAAGCAAATGGCTAACCCCCTCCCTATTTATACCCTCCTGAGCATTAAATGATCACGAAGCCCCAAGGGACGCATTGGTTAGCGGGACCGAGCCGTTTCAATGACACATCAAAAGAAAATTCCAGAAACATAGTAAAAGGTCAGACAAATAAGATCGGTTAACGAAGATTATCAGATAGAACAGGGTTCCAAGCCAACAAATCGGCAGAATGGTAATTCGTCAAGGATCAGTCGGGCATATTTATCAGAGATCAGAATGATAACCAATGCAATAATAAAAGCAGAATAAGCATATCCAAATTTCAATAATAGATTTCATTTCATTTCCAAAAGGTCAGATTACATCATTTGGGTGATCTCTCAAGATCGGCAATTACAAATGTCCTTAAACCACATTCTACCTAACTTGGACTACTCCCAAACCCAAAGCGTCGCACAATAAGCCTGTGTCAAAGACTAGTCTTGTGGTTGAATCAAAAGATGTGTTTGATCAGAAAGCCAGCAATAAATGCTGGACAGATGTACAACTCAGATGGGATGACTATGACTCTTATGATATTGAGCGGTGTCATTGTTGATGTCATCGACCAGAACTAACCTGCGATTAGGACCCCCAAGATGGTGAGGAGCCAAATGAACTTCAAGAGGCGATCACCAATATTAAGATTGAAATTAGTGGTCCCCTTATCAGAGATCGGTCTGCAAGCCATACCGATGAGCCAATCTGAGATCGGAGTAGTAGTCAGTTTCGACCTTGATCGGTCAATTAGTCCAGTTCCCTCATCATTTTCAGACAATGCCCTCATAAACCTGTGATCACTGGAATTGCTCATTTTCAGGAGATGAGCAAAGAAAACATTTGGAAAAAGATTTAAGTGGTTGTCATGAGAAGAATTCTTACCGGAAAAGCCAAGAACTGGGAAATAAAACATTAAAGATTCACAGGAGAAAGAAAGTTGTGAGTATGCGAAGAAAATTCGTTAGCATATATATAGGGCCTTGGCATATATTGCATGCAGAACTCGAAGTGGCTCATCGACAATCGAAAAATTTATTGCTTTGACCAACACAGAGAAGGGATGAGAAGGAGGTCGAAAAACAGAAAGAGATCGGGAAAGTAGAAAGGACTAAATGCAAAAGAAAATAGAGATCGGAATAACAATCCTAAGATCGGTCAGTCACAGTGAGAAGATCAGAAAAGGGAAGGACGACCTATAGAGATTAGGGAACTCAGGGAGTTGAACAGCTTCTAATCATGACCTTTAATTCACAAATAATAGCTCCCTCCACCTTCAGATTAGAGTCAGTTAAAGCATTGTAGGCATGATCCAATCTTCACCACACATCTCATCCGTAAGAACACACTCCTAGCCATCGGATTCCAAAAGGTTAAAGCAGCCCAGTACATCTCGTTTTACACCATTGATTATAATTGTAAGGATGGATTTGAGGCTTTCGAATAAAAAATAAATGATAGATTCAACACTTTTTGTTCCCAGTCTTGGATCCATTTTGTAAGGCAAGACTCTTGACCATTGGATTAAAGGGCAAAAGGATAAAAATTCCGATCGAAATCCTAACCCTCAATTTTGATTCTCTTTAATTCCAGATGTCGAATTATGTCCTTTTGAATCTAGGCCTTCCGTCTCCTCCTGCTAGAATCCTGGCCCTCTGTTTTGAATACCCATCTCCTATAAATACCTGTATGCAACGCTATGGAGGTAGCGGTGATTATTGAGGAAAAACCCTAGAATTTTGCTGTAGCTTTATTTTTAATGGAAAACTCTCAAGGTTCTTTGAGACTTTAGAAACAAGTTTTCTGAAGGATCTTACCATGAAAACTATAGAGCTTGCAATCCATACTTTGGATAACCTCACACAGTTTTGGGAATTCAATCACCGTTTCTCAAGAAAATCTCACTTTAGTTGTTTACAGCTCCTCAAAATCACCTTACTGTCTCAGTGTTAGTGGGGCCAAATACACGAAGACATCAGTACCAGTTACTTGTTGTTTCAGCCTTTTTTGCAGGTAAGTTTCGACTTATCATTCTCAAGTGTTCATGGCATAGTTTGTCGCAATAAATCTTCATAATAAGATTATGTCGAAACTGGACTTATTTCACTTTTTGTGACGTCCACGAGTTTTACCTTTTATTTTTACGTTGTCTTTAATTTCTTTACGTTATTTTGTGTAAAAAAGAGAATAATTTAGGATACTGACATTCTGTAAGTGCCACAAAGAGTACGGATAGGAGAAAACAATGTGGAGATTCCCGATCAGGGTAAAAATGAGTAGATATAGTACGAATGAATTGGGAGTTTAGTTATTCAGTCTACCTCCAAAAAGAAATGAGATCAGGTTTCGAGAACAAGTTCGGACGGGAACTCCTGAAATAAGATGTCTAGAAGGTTCAAAATGAGGAGTCGTAATAAGTTGAGGGAAGTTCGGTAAATAAATCATGAGATCAGAAATGAAAGTCTAGGATAATATGAAAAACGGGAGATGATATGAGCAACGTTCTCATATCTAATAGGGTCAAACGAGATCGGTCTCACAACCTTGACCTTTTAAAATTCATTTTGATAAATTAGAAGAGATCGGGAGAAAGTCCTTACCCGACTCCTCTAAACAAAATTCTAATATACACATTTTAAGAGATCGGGAGAGAATCCTTACCCGAGTCCTCTTAACAAAATTCTAATATACACTCTCTCCCGATCCTTTTAACAAAATTCTAATATACATATTTTAAGAGATCGGGAGAGAGTCCTTACCCGAATCCTCTTAATAAAAATTCTAATATACACATTTTGAGAGGTCAGGAGAGAGTCCTTACCCGAATCCTCTAAACAAAATTCTAATACACACCTTTTAAGAGATCGAGAGAGAGTCCTTACACGAATTCTCTCAGCCAAAATTCTAATAAAGATATTTTAAGAAATCGGGAGAAAGTCCTTTCTCGAAATCTTTTCAATCAAAATTTTAATATTTAAATACCGAGATACCTAACATGTGAGTCGAGAACCTTCCTCATTCATTACAGATCTTTAGAGACTCAAATAACATCTCTTTAAAATTAGAATCCCAAATTCAAAGCTAAAAAATTAGATAAGATATATAACAAATCAAATAAACAAAACACCAATTCACCATGGGGACATCCCATGTACCCATGTTCTTGGGAAACCCAAAATGGTGAGATATTGAACGCTCCTTCTGTCAATAAAAGGACCAACAACATGACTCCAAAACCCCCAAAATTATTAATTGTAAGTAATTAAGAGCACATCGTTAAATTTTCTAACCCTCGTTAAGAGACGAGGTGGGGTGCCTAATACCTTTTCCACCCATGAACAGACTCTGCACCTAGAATCTCTGTTTCGGAAGTGGTTAGTGTTTTCAGTAATAGTTTCCTTTAATTTTCCCTTAAAAGTAAAGTGGTGACTCTTCACTTTTTCTACTTCGGTGAGAATCGTCCGACGATCACAAAGTCCTTGCGACAGCTTGGCGACCCCATTGAGGACGAAGACCAAAATAACCCTAGTTTAGAAGTCCAAAGAGCAAATTTAACCCTGTGCTCTTATCAGTAATTATGAGGGTTGACTCATAGAATTAGAAGTTTTAATATTTTAATTATTACTATTCTCTCTAACCGTTTTGTTTGTTTCGATTGTTTCATTTTTTACAGTAATCTTTGCCTAAATTCCCTTGAATAAGGAAGAGGTAAATATGTCCCTTCACATACTGATCACCTACACGATGTCCTCACACACTTTAGCCCTATATTTGGGCTCTCTTACCCTGTAGGAAGTAGAAGGAAGTCTTGTAGCGGTGCCCGTGGGTTTTTACCCCATTAGTATCCATGAAGACGTCTGCTCAGATTGGAACTTGTTTCACCCATTGTGATAACCATGGATTTTTCCCGTCATTATCATAATGGTGAAATGAGGCTCTACTGTTTATAGTAGGGACGATTTGGGGACCTGTGGCTTTAGAAAATTAGACCTTGAGCTAAACCGTCACATTAGTCAGAGCCTATGATAAGCCATCCTTGAAGGTAGGACCATCTGATCAGATAGTACCTACTCGGTGTCACGGTTACCCTATTTTTGGACAAAAGGGATATACTTGCTTTCACCTTACTCTGTTTATATTTTTAAATTTTTCTTAAAAAACATGAGGGTACTTTTGAATCATACTGTTAGGATGATCTAAACACCTTCCTACTTTGATAGGTATATAGATATGGTCACGCAAGTAGTATAATTCAAAATTACCTGAATTTATTCTGCTAACTTATTTCCTTTACAGGTATTAAAAATTGGTGTCTGGTAAGGGTAGGGAAAACTTTAAAATGGCATCTTCGAGTCAGTCAGCCGAAAATGTTTCAAAACAGAAGTGAGATGCTCAACAAAGATTCAAATCAGTCCATGACTCAAAATCCTTGTAGACTGGTGAGATAGAAGCAGAAGCCCGTTCGTTGCCTCCATTAGATCTTAGTAAAATTAAGATCAGAACAACTGATTTTGATGACTTATTAAATAGTTGGAAATCATTTCCCAATCATGCCCAGACACAGTTCGAGGAAAAATATGGGAAGATTGCCTCCTTGATATAGGTCAGAGCACAGGTTCCGGCACTAAAGGCCATGTTATCTACTTGGAATCCTAGTTATAGGGTATTTTCTTTCAATGATGTCAACACGACACCTACAGTAGAGGAATATCAGGCACTGCTGGAAATCCCTTATGTAGCCCAAAATCGTATTTATCTCCACCTTGATCACAGACAAACATGGAAATGATTTGAGCACATAATAGGAGTCCCAGTAGAGGAAGCCAGAGTAAAAGAAACCGTTAAGGAAAACTGGCATGGGTGGCCTTGGATTTACTTTAAGAAGCATTTGGACTAGCATATTCAGTTCTAGCTCCGAGGATTTATGGATTGGTCTTATTTCCTGAACCTCTGGGAATTGTAACCCATAACGTCACAGAATTATTTTGGGCAGTTGAGAAATAGAATGTCAATCCAATACCTGCTATTCTTGCTGAGAATTTCTTGACCTTGGCCATATTGCCGGCATCAGGGTAAGGGAATCATTAAGTGTTGCATCCAGCTGCTGTACCTTTGGATCCTCAGTCATATCTATCCACTAGAGACTAAGGGTCTGACCTGGTACTCTGACCAACCCATTATAAAAAAGATGGTGAAGCTAGTAATAAGTTAAAGGGATGAACGATAATGGCAAGAGCAGATTCTGAATTTTAGTAGTCACAATTACTGTTGAAGGAAGTTGTGGACTATGGGCCAACTCATCTTGATCAGTACGGGAGGTCATCATTTTGTACCATTGGTAGGGCTAATCGGATGCACAAGTTATATCCCAGCTATGATAATGAGGCAATTCGATTCGACTCAATTCATTCCCAATATTAAAGGATTCCGTCAAACTCATTTCTATCATGAACCCGGTAAAGAAGATGAACTGAAAGCTTTGCGGAAATCTTGGGAAAAGGTGATCTTGATGGAACGGTCACTTAAAGGGCCAAGCACAATAGAGAAATATTCCTTATGGAGAAACAGGATAGACAAGGAATATTGAATCTCCAAACTAACAGGGTCCGGGGAAGGTATATCTTACCAAGAAGTCTGTTTGGAAGGAGTTGATGCCGGATTGAGTAGTCCTCTTTGAGATTTGACTACTGAGAATCAGCAATTGAAAAAGAGCATAAAAAGATTAGAAAGTCAAGAGCAAGCATTGGAAAAAGAATCAAAGAGACTTAGAGAAGAAATGATTGCTGCAAAAATAGAATATAAGAGGCGAAATATCCTGTGGGAGAAAGAGAAGGCTTCGCTCCAAAGCACAGTAAAAGAGAAGGAGATACAAAATGGGAAATTGAGAGAAAGACTGGAATATCATGAGATATTGGTGGAAGAATACAAGCAAGAAAACAAGAGGAGAAAGCATGAACTTAAAGATTAGACACAATTAATCAATGATATCTCGAAGGAGTGTGCCAAAGAAAGAAAGGAAAAGGATAGACAAGCCACCCTTTACCAAGAATTACGAGGGAATGTCGATCGGTTAGAAAAGATGATAGCACAAGGGAAACAAGAACTACTGCCTGAATCCAAATATGCTTTGAAGACATTTAACCCTACGAGACAAGAAGCGAGATTGTATGAGTATCTCAAAAGATGTCATTGTATTTAAAGGAGCCTTCTTGAGCCTAGGCAATAGCACAATACTATATACGCTTCACAAATAATAAAACTGTGTTTGGAATCTTGAAACTTATGAATGAATAGTGTAACTCCCATGGGATTTATTGCTCATTAGAGCTATGCAAAAAGACGTATGTGTCATATGAATATGTATCATAACCACGCATATGCCCCGTTATTCACGGTTGAACTATTGAATGATGCCATTGTAAAGAATAATGTAATCTACCCTCAGCAAACACCATATCTGGTAATTGTTTGCCACAGTATCCTTTAACCAGCCAAAACTTTGGCCACAGTAAGTTTATTTGTAGAAATAAAACTGATAACGCACTTTTCTATAGGAAACCAACATTGCTCCCAAAGCATATATGATCCAGCAACCAGTTGTACCAAGAAAAGTTTACTTAAAAAGATCTTGAGCAAAAAAGATAATGGAAGAGTAAGAACAAGTGCAGAACCTACAGGGCCAAGTTTCAGAATTAAGGGAACAGATCTCAGAGTTAATGAAGATGATGAGAGAAATGTCCCAAAACAAAGAAATCACCCGGCCAGCACCAGAACCAAATTTACCAGTGATTCCCTCACTTACAACAACAATTGATACTCATGCCCAAAAGCTTTATGATCAAGCCTCAACTTCTTTTACCTTCCAAACTCCCATTCCTGACCCAACAATTACCTTCAATCTAACATTCCCTAGCAGTGAATTTCCTATCTCTTATCACCAGGCTGTCCCAAATGCAGAATTTCATCCTTTAGCACCAATCCCTTCAGTTTACCCTACAACCAATTTTCCAACTGGGGGAATAGCTCATGCAATAGGAGGAGAAAGTAGAGAAAAAGAAAATAAGAAGTTATCTACTCTGGAGGAAAGACTAAGAGCTATTGAAGGGCTAAATATGTATGGCTCAGTTGATGTGTTTTCGCTGAGATTAGTGCCGGATGTGGTGGTACCGCCAAAATTTAAAGTCCCAGAATTTGATAAATACAGCGAAAGTGTCACACCTTACCCTCCTGTAAGGCATGACATGATCCCGTAGAATATTTAATGAACTACTAAACTTCACCTACCGATAACTCATTAAGTACCCTACAAGAGATTTTAAAAAAATTTTCTTACTTTTTATAAGTGGTGAGCATTTTCTAATAGGTATTAAAACATTTAATTAGAGTTTGAAAACTAGTTAAGATTTTTATCCCATTTTATTTTTCCGCAAATTCTATAAAAATTTCGATAGAGTGCCATCTGTATTTTGAGAAAATAATTCTTCAAATACCAGTAAAAAAATACTTTCAAAGATTTATCTCAACAACTTCATCAATTTCACAACCATCCCAACCAATTTCAATATCATTTCTCAATTTTCAAAATTCAACAATCATCAAAATATTACTAATTAATTTCATTCAAATTAAAACAAAATATTGCCATTTATATTTCAATAAAGATAAAACAATTTATATACATCATTCCAAATATTTACATTAGTAAAAATCCAAACCAAAATTTATTACAAGCTTTATACAACTCTATACAACTGCTCATGACCAATTTTACATGTCCATACATTTACATACATCAAAATAATTTTTACAATCAGGGTATAAAATATACCCGATAAACTTCAGAGAAGTTAGCTCATCAATCCTCAACAGCTCACTCTATTGCTCCTCTAGTCTCTATATCTGCGACAGCAATAACAGCCATCACTGAGTACTAGGACTCAGTGGTGCACAACATACTAAAATAATCTTTATGCGGAATTTAAATCATATTTATTCAAAAATTAAACTGAACATGAAATATAAATTCAAAACATGATTTATAAGATTTTAATCCAAACAATTTCATTGCAAAAGTCTCAAAACAAATTTCATAAAAACACACAGTTATATCATGCCATTCGAAACAAATATAATCTCAATAGCCAGAGGCTAAGGATAAGTCACAACACAAGGCTAGCAAGCTCAAATATATGGGAACCCATTCTTTTTCTTCTTCTACTGGCACACACCTCAACACTTCAGCCAGAGAAGGAATCAAAATTCGAAACTGATTTCTCCCACTAGTCATGCTAGTGAGGTGTTCAAATATATGGTCATGTCACTGTGGTTTCAAAACTTATCTTAACAATTTACTAAACATTTATTGCCATTTCAAACATACACAAATAAACTTTCAACAATTCAAGGTAAAAGCATAATACACATTTCATGCACTTTGTAAATGAATTTTAAGCATATTGATGTTGTGCACAAACCTTATACGAGTCGCCTCTTGGCCTTAACTCGATCCCTCAGGTTCTTTCCTGGTATTCACACAGTTTCACAGTGTTTCAGTATCATAACTTATCACAAATTCAAAAATAAATTCAAATTTACTTTTACCTAGCTTTAATATGCTAAACTTGACGTTCTTTAAAATTTGTGTTTCGGGGTTACTATTCACTACATATTCAAGTCAATTTATTGACTTTCTAAGGCTTAATAGGTATGGGAATTCTAACTATACTCACATACCACATTTTGGTCACCAATTTTGTTGGTTTTGGTTGTTTTCTCAAAACTTAAGTCTTTTAGGCAAAATTGACAAATTTTCAGTTTTAGTGTCCTATGTTGCACTATTCTATTGGTCATGTTGCTGTTAGAATTTGGCTAAATTTTTTTCATAGAAATTGTTCCTTATTATCTTAACTTTATTCTCCTTTTTGAATCACTCTAATTGGATTTTTGTAGCTCAAGTTATAGCCATTTGAATCATGGTTGCCGTATTGGACTTAACCCAGATTTCTGGGCACCAAAACTGGTTCTGGCAGTTTTAAGTTACCAACTTTGGGTGGCTAAATGACTTGGTTAAGGGCATAATTTGGGTTTGTGTCTTTCATAAAAGTTTTAGATCTATATCTCAACTTTCTACTGGTAAAATTTTAAGTCATTTAGACCGCCTAGCCCAAGTTATGGCCAAATTAACAAACACTGTTTATTTAGTCATTTTTGTACAGGTCAGATTGCCTAATCCGGATTTGGTCAATTTGTTCACTAGGTTTTAGTCACTTTCTGAGCATGATTCCTAAATGAAAAATGTGTCATTTTGTGTCTAATTTCATTTCCAATTAGCCTCACACCAATTGGGCTTGTAAATTTTTAGTTTTGGTCCCTGAAAGGAACCTAGGTCATGCTGCCTGCATACTGCCCACATCCAATCCGAATCTCCACTCACTTCCAACACTTCCAACATACCCCAATTGGTTACAAATGACCATTTCTCACCTCAAACAAGGTCAAACACACCATTTGATCACTTCTCCAAATTTTTGTCTTCCAAACCCTAGGTCCAAACCCTAATTCACCAATTTGTTACATTTAACTAATTCAAAGCATACTAACATCACTCCATCACTCAATTAAGCTTCCTAACATAATTAATTCAATCAAAACACAAACATTTCCATCACAAACCCTAGCTAGCTGAAATTTACTCTTG
This sequence comes from Hevea brasiliensis, assembly GCF_030052815.1. Taxonomy (NCBI): domain Eukaryota; kingdom Viridiplantae; phylum Streptophyta; class Magnoliopsida; order Malpighiales; family Euphorbiaceae; genus Hevea; species Hevea brasiliensis. The sequence goes on from NC_079500.1 coordinate 88,692,353, forward strand.
TCCCCCAAGGATGTTTTTATTTCATTTTAAGCATATTTATATAAGTTCATTATGCTATAAATAGTTTAATTAAACTAAAAATTTGAAGTGAACTTACTAACCTTGAATGCAGAATTTTATTCTTCCTTTCCTTTAAGTTTTCTTTTCTTTTTTTCCCTTGCACCTTCCTTTCTAGTTGCCTAAACAAGTTTTATCTATGTTAGGTTACTTTTCTATGGTGGAATTTTGTTATTTTTAAGCTCACGAAAGAGCTCTAATAGAGGTTTATGGGTGAGGGAGAGAGTGAAAGAGAGAGGGACGGCAAATGAAGAAGGCTCTCCTTTTTCTTTTTTCTTTTCTTTTCTTTTTCTTTTATGTATTTATCCTTATGGAAGACCACTAATTCTCCAAATTTTATTTTTTTAATTAGTGTTTATTGCATCATGCATGATGTCATCACTTTTCACTTTTCCTTTTTTTTATTTATTTTTTCATTAGTTCTTTAATTTAATTCCTGATTCCGAAATTTTCTTTTCTCCGATTTTGTTTGACAGTTAGGTCAGGAGTCAGCTCTCGGGGTCAATTGAATAAATTGCCCTTCGCCGATTCGACCCGGTTTGCAAATAATTTAATATTTCTTCTGGATCCCTGACCTAATTATTTGATCGGCTTAACATTTCTTTTTTATGATTTTCTCTTTTCCACTGTGTTCGCAATAGTCCTAAGGACCGCAGCATTACATTTTATGGTTTGAAATTTGAGTTTAAATCGACTTCGCAGTCCTTTCCGAGAAGGTCACCCATCGCTGTGACTCTCGTCTCATTTAACCTCTTATGTTCTGTTTTTCTTATTTATACTTAACTAATTGATAATTACTAATTATTTATGCTTAAGACTTATCTAGTTGTCTTAAGTGTGGTTCTAATCCCCTTAATTGTCTGGACCGACATCGGTCACCAGAATAGTGAAATATATTAGGCTATATAAATAGGGGTGTTACAGGAAGCTCTGACCCGCGCATCCATTTAGCCACTTACATAGCTAAGATGTCCACTTTCATAGAAGATGACAGACTCTTGGTACACTTCTTCCATGAAAGTCTCACAGGAGCAGCCTTATGTTGGTGCATACAATTGGATAAGAGTAGATTATGCTCGTGGAAAGATTTGGCTGACGCTTTCCTCAAACAGTATAAGTTCAATTGTGGTGTTGGCCCCCATATGGAGGGACCTCCAAAACCTAGTGCAGAGGGAAAGGGAGAGCTTTAAGGAATATGCCTAGAGATGGAGTTTATCCTTCGGTGACAGACAATGAACTCTGCTCTCTGTTCATTGAGACTCTGAAGGGCCCGTATTTCAATTTAATGATTGGAAATACTTTCAACAATTTTTCTTATATCATTCAGACAGGGGAAAGGATCGAAGTGTATCTCTGATTGGGGAGATTACAAGAAGTAGTAGGGGAGAGTTCCATGAAAAGCCTACTAATTTTGGAAAAAAGAAGGAAGGGCATGTACACTCCATTTCAAAACAAACACACCTACCACCACTAAATAATTTTTGCCCATACACCCTAGCCCAAAGTCCATACCCTCCAACCCAAAACCCAATGGCAACAAATGTTCCTCCTCCATTCCCGAACTATCCTCGCCCACAAAATCCTCAAGCTGCCTACAATCCCAGACCATCTGACCAAAATACTCCTTTCAGACCACCTGGTCTGAGACCATCAAGGAATTCTGATCCACCATTACCACTGTCACTCAGTGAAATTTACCATTATTTGTTGGGTATCAATCAGATAGTGCCCATCCCACTAGACTCCGTCCAGCCGCCATATCTAAGGTGGTATGATCCTAGTGCCAGATGTGAATATCATGGCGGGGCTATAGGACATTCAATAGATAACTATGGAGCCCTCTGAGGAAGGGTACAATCCCTTATTAGGAATGGGTGGTTGAAGATTGAAGGGAATGGCTCTACTCCTAATGTCACTTCAAATCCATTACCCCATCACAATACTGAAAAAGGGAATGGTGTGAGTGTGATAGAGTCCTTGGATGAAAATTTGATTATAGAAGTAGATTAGTTAACTGCGTTCTTCAATGAGATTCTCGCAATGACAGTGTTGGAAGGGTACATACATCCATATTGGCTTAACTCTAGAAAAGATCTGTCGGGCTCGGGATGCCCTTATCATGGAGCAACCAATCATGAATTACAGAATTGTGATGAATTCAAGGGGGAAATCCAGAGAATGATATCACTGAAAATCTTGAGGTGTCAATTAAAGTCAAAAGAAGAAAAGGAAGTGAACACCGCCATTTATGCCAAAGACATCTCAAGATCTGCTCTAAAAATGGTTTTTTCTATTCCCACCACATCAACACCACCAACACCACCTCTGACAATCATACATACCCCACCACAGCTGCCAGTTACCAATACCCATATTGTGCCTTAGAATTACAATTTCCAAGTTTATACACAGAGTGCATCCAGTAGTACTTCCATCCTTACCCTCAACTATACCTACACTCAACCCATCGCCACCCCTAAACCATGTTTCACCCCTTATGCTCACTTTAAAATGACCTATACAGGCCCCTCCAATAACTCTGCTCCTCAATTCACATCAGAACTTGCCTTAACAAAAGACTCTCCAAATCCAAAAGTAGAATTTATTACTAAAAGTGGGAGGTGTTACGGCACTGAGGAAAAGAAAAGTAAAGGGAAAGCAGAAGCAGGAGAGTCACCTGAAACTGAGGAAAAGGTGGGAAAAGTAGTAAAGAGGGGAGAATCCAGTGAAAGGAAGGAAGAAGATGAACTATTTTTGCAAATCATGAAGTAGAGTGAGTACGATGTGATTGAACAATTAAAGAAGACACCTGCTCGAATCTCCTTGCTGTCATTAATACTAAGCTTAGAAGTGCATCGCCATGCCTTACAGAAGGTTCTGGACTAGACCTTTGCAACCCCAGACATCACACTGGGGCAATGTGAAAAGATAGTTGGACAAATTCAGGCATCCAATTTCGTCACTTTCTCAAAAGACGAAATAGACCCAACTGGCTTGAAGCACACCAAGGCTCTGCATGTGACAGTTAAGTGTAAAGGATGTTTGGTTGCTAAAGTTCTAATTGACAATGGCTCAGCACTCAATGTCTTGCCCAAAGCAACCCTGGCAAGGCTTCCGATAGACCCATATGGAGTACGCCAAAGTTCCATTATTGTGAGGGCATTCAATGGCACGAAGAGAGATGTGTTAGGAGACATTAACTTGCCACTCCAAATAGGGGCATGTACTTTCAATGTAATATTCCAGGTAATGGTTATTGAACCAGCATACACTATGCTATTGGGAAGGCCCTGGATTCATACAGCAAATGCGGTGCCTTCAACTTTGCACTAGAGGATCAAATATGTTATGAGCGATAAAATCATCACGGTGAGAGCAGAAGAAGCTATGCTAGTCACTAAGCCACAATCAGTTCCTTATATGGAAACAACTGAACGATCCCTAGAAAGCTCATTTCAAGCTTTAGAGTTATAAGGACCTGCTTTGGGAGACTGGGGAGCTGCAGCCATGGTAGCAAAAGTAATGCTAAAAATTGGCTATGAAAAGGGCAAGGGATTGGGTATCACCCTACAAGGAATTGTCGAACCCGTGTTAGCCGCTTAGAGGAGTGGTCGGTCAGGGTTGGGATATAATGAAGATGCTTTGACTGATAGAAGGTTTCGGATGAGAAACCTACTCAAGGATCAGAGATTCGACAAACCTCTCGAAATGAAGAAAATCGTCCAAAAATTTCAGACGTTTTTACAAGACCAATCATTGAGAATTTAGAAAAAAAGGATGAAGAATCTCCCTCAGAGTCATCTATCAATGCCCTGCACCTAGATTCCATGTCCGAAATACTGATCTCACCAACCACTGAGGAATAAGAGCTTGACAAGTGGGAAGCCAAGGATATCCCTATGCTTTATTTCGAGTAAAGTATATTTTGTTACCAACACTTGATTACTTTGTCCATGGTATCAAGTGAAATTCTATAAATGGACCTCTTTTTAAGATTAAATAATTAACAAATTAATAGCGCATTTTCTCAAACTTTGTGTCAATATTTTCTTTTAAAAAGCTCACTATAAAAATCCAATCTTTAATATAATTTATTTTCACTTCTTCAGGACCATTGACCAACCCAGCCGTAATAATCTAATAAACTCTGAAATCCCTTATGTTAACTTTGAGAGTCCCATAATTGCCATTGATACAAGTGATCCTAAAGAAGAGCCTGTGAAAGAGTCAAGAGAAGCAGATGAACCCACTCTAGTACCCTGGGGAGATGAAATGAGTACCTTGAATTTGGAGACAGAAGAAAATAAAAGGGAACTCAGAATCGTGAATAATGAAGAGTTAGAAGACATGATCCAACTGCTAAAGGAATTCATCGATGTATTCGCTTGGGGCTATGATGACATGCCGGGACTAGATCCTTAAATAGTCACGCATAAGATGTGACACTCCTCACCTGACTACAGTGCAACCGAGCAAGGCATTACATTCGATGCCGGAGCACCCTATTTTATCTTACTTTATTCCGTTAAAAATTTTATTCTCGTTATATTTTAATATCAATTATTTTTCGAAGGAGAAACCAGCGGAGTTTCCCTTGTTTCTATTACCATTTGGCGTATTTCACTATTTACCTGCTTGAAATTTCAATAATATTTTCATAATAAAATCTCATTAGTTATTTTCATAATCATCTGATCACATATTCAATTCTTGCAACTCTTTTGCATACATGTCCATTCATACTCAATTTATGTATCAAAATTCTCAAACTTTATAATTTACATGATTTATAAGCTAATTTCATAAATTCACAATTTACATGATGTACAAATTAATTACAATACCATAATTTATATTACAATTAATAACTAATTGTAAATACATAAAATAACTTTTTGTGAGCCCTATCTACATGCATTGCTGAGGAGGTGACAACTTGAACACTTCTGGCACTTCTGCAGATCTAGACTTCAAAACTTCCAGTCAAAATGTCTAGTGGGTTTTAGCTTCAGTACCTGCGCGAAGGAAACAAATCCATCGCGCTAAGCATTTCTGCTTAGTGGTGTAATAATATAACAAAAAAATAATATATATATAAATAAGAAAGACTGAAGTATAATTCTAAAGTATAATTTAGATCCTCGAGTATCAATTAATTTTGGTATGATATTTCTAATATCAACTGTCTTATATTTTATTTTGTCCCTCTTGGGAGTGCTGAGTTTGTACAGTAATAATATTCGATATACAGATTAATTCTAAGAGTATTATATTTTTGGTTCCTACAATTCTAAAAATTTTATTTATACTACTTGATTCAGTTATGTTTCCATTGCTAATCTTTTTCCTCATTTCATTCAATACTTTCTAATGTTTTTAATTACTAATGTTCTTAAATAATTCCAATAATTTACACTACCCAGGTAACCTATGATAGGCTGACTAAACTAGATAATGGGTCGTTGGCACTGGACACCATGGTGCCTTTAGCCATCATACCATAGGATGTAAAACGTCAACCACGTATGCAGTTAGTATGAGTAAAAAGCCATGATAACATATAATCGGGCATATTGCGGGCATAAAGCCATGAGTGCGGGCGTAAAGCCATGAATACGGGCATAAAGCCATGAATATAGGCATAAAATCTTACGCAGTACTGCTAAAACAATACCCTATTGGTATGCCAATCTATCCCATCTGACAAACGTATCTAGGCAATACATTGGCACATAGTACAATTAAGTGTTAATATATTTTGTTTTATTATTTCATTACAAGTTCCAATTATAATTTATAACATTTCAATTTTTTATTCTAGTAGAAATATAATTTTCTAAAATATAATTCTACATAATTTATGCATTCATCATAATTTATACATTCATTTTAATCATTCATATGATCGCAATTCACATCAATTTTCCTTTGTCCCATTGTACTCAAAGTATATTTCCTTTCTCCAATAATGAGAATTACTATCTCATTCATACATTAATATAATTCATTTATATAGTTTACTATTTATCAATCTCACTATCTATTTATCACTTACAATTTCTTATCTAATTTATTACACCAGTTTACATGTACCTAGATTCAAGCAAATTTCATTTATATGTATCTAGATTCAAACATATTCATTTGTATTCATAAAAGGAACCTAAGTCTCAAATATTATTTGTACATCATTTACACCTTTAATATTTCATTTATAGTAATTTATAAATCAAATTTCAAATTATATTAATAATGTCTCATAAGTTCTATTTGTGATGAGAATAGAAATCCCATCTATCTATTCTCATAATTTAGGTATACATTAAATCCTTTAAGTGGGGTACCATTGACCCTATTAGCAACTTAAGTTTTAGGTAGTTACTATTCACTTGACCATTTCCCTTCAAAGGTTGACTTTTTAATTCATAATATGTACACAAATGTTTGATACATATTTATACTACATTTTGGGTTCTAAGTTTGTTGGCATTGATTGCCAATTACAATTCAAAGCCTCTTAAAAGTATTTTCAAAAATTCAGTTTTTGTATCCTATGTTTATTGTTCCATTGGTCTAAGCTACAGTGAGAATTTGGCAAACTTTTCTTCATCAAAGTTGTTCCTTTATGTGCCTTCTTTAATTTCTTTTTTGAATCACTCCATTTGGAGTTTTGTAGCTCAAGTTATGGCCATTTTACCATAACTAGCCGGATTGACCTGTACCCAGAATTTCTGGGCAATTTGGTTCTGCTAGATTTGGTGTCCTAACTTGGACTAGCAATTTGAATTGGTTAGGTTCAAAAATTGAGTTTGTATTCTTCATGAAAGTTGTTCTAAATTGTCTAATCTTTCCATGATATAAGATTCAAGTCATTTGGATATTTCTACTTTGAGTTATGGCCAAATGAACAAATACTGTTCATTTGGTCAATTTCCAGGACCAACAGGTTGGTTACCCAGATTTGATCAATTTTTAGAGTATTCTAAGTTTGTTTTCTGGGCAAGGTTTCTTCATCAAAATTGTGCCATTATGTGTCCAGTTTCAAGTCCAATTAGCCTTGCACCAATTGAACTTACACCACTCAAGTTACAGCTGCTCAAATTTTCTAGACTCATATCCAACCTTGCAGGTCACCTAAGGCAACATACCTAACCTTAATTCCATTGGCATAAATCACTTCAATTCCTCATCAAATATAGCCAAATGGTCACTAATTGACCGTTAGGACTCCAATTCCACAACACATGAATAAAACCCTAACTTCATGCCTTAAACCCTAATTCTTAAATATCCATTCATGCACATACATTAATTCAACATACTTAATGATGTTTAAGTCTCATACTCATGTTCAAGACCACCCATATACAATTTAAATTCATTCAAAACTCATCAAAACTTCCATCACTAAGGCTGCTAAAAATTTTAGTTGGTCCATACATGGATATATTCTTTTAATTTCATGAATTTCTAACTAAATCCATACACCTAACTTCAAATTTAAAGAGAAAAATGGAGAGATATAGCACTAACCTTTCGATGAGCTAACTTGAGCTTGTAATTCTTCTCAATTTCTTCTTCAAATTGTTGCCTCATGCTTGCTCTAGTGGTAAGGATTAATTTTAGTGAAGATAGGAAGGGGTTTTATGGTGGTTTTGGGTGGAAATCAAGCTTGGAAGAAGTATTTCAATGGAGGATTTGAAGAGAGGGTCTCAGCTGGTTGAAAATGAGGGAGGAAGACAACAGATTTTTATTCAATTTTATCCTCTCTTAAATGTTTTAATGTGTGCTTGTTGAGTTCTAATTGGCTAACCACTTTTTATTGCATCATCATGATGTAATAATTGAGTTTTTAATTTCATTTTATTTTATCTTTCTTTCTTTTCTCTTTTACATATTTTTAATAAATTTTTCTTCAATATTTATTTACATTTTATGTTATATAATGTATTTACTTAGTTGGACAAGTTGGTCAAAAATTATCTCTGAAGACGAAATGACCAAAATGCCCTTCGTTTTGCTTAATAGACTAAAATTGTCTGTACCGATTAATAAAATTTTCTAAGCATTTTCTTGGCATTCTAGTTCCATCAAAACCTCAATGACTCTTCTTTGGAGTCCCAAAAATTATTTCACAGAATTTCTCTCAAGTTTAGGGCTACTAGCTATGAAGACAGTAACTTCTCGTTAGGGTCACCCATCACCAGGGCACCAGCTCATTTAATTTGGTTGTGTTTCATTTCTAAAATTTTTTCTTAATTTTTCTTATACTTAATTGAATTATTTATGACTCCTCACTCTAATCTAATTATAGTTCCAGATATTCTAACTGTCCGGACAGACATTGGTCACCGGAACAGTAGAACGTACGGACTATCTAAAGTGGGGGTGTTACATAAGATTCCTTTGATCCCCGGAACAGTCCCAGTTAAACAAAAATTAAGGAGGATGAACCATGATACACTGCTCAAAGTCAAAGATGAAGTTAAAAAGCAATATGATGCTAGGTTCCTAAAAGTAGTAAAATACCCAGAATGGGTAGCTAACGTTATCCCCGTAATGAAGAAAGATGGTAGAGTAAGGGTATACATTGACTACAGGGATCTCAATAAGGCAAGTCTGAAAGATGATTTCCCTCTCCTGCATATAGATATACTGGTAAACAATGCTGCAGGATTGGGGAGATGCTCATGCATTGACGGAGCCTCAGGGTATAATCAGATTTTGATGGACAATGACGATAAAGGAAAGACTGCCTTTATCACCCAGTGGGGAGTCTTTTGTTATCGGGTGATGCCCTTTGGACTAAAGAATGTAGGGGCTACTTACCAACATGCCATGGTCACATTATTTCATGACATGATGCATAAAGAAGTGGAAGTTTATGTAGATGACATGATCATTAAATCCAGGGGGACTGAAAGCCATGTATGGGTATTAAGAAAAGTGTTCGAAAGGCTCAGAAAGTATCAGCTGAAGCTGAATCCGGCTAAATGTGTGTTTGGGGCAAGATCAGGAAAGCTTTTAGGATTTATAGTAAGTGAGAAGGGAATAGAGGTGGATCCATACAAAATTTGAGCCATCCAAGAGATGCCTTCCCCAAAAATGGAAAGAGATGTGCGTAGTTTCCTAGGAAAATTGAACTATATTTCAAGATTCATCTCTAATCTCACTGCCAAGGCTGAATCCATTTTCAAGCTACTTAAAAAGAATAATATCGCTAAGTAGGACCAAGCTTTTCAAGAGGCTTTCGAAAGGATTAAGCAGTACTTGTCAAATCCGCCAATATTGGTTCCTCTGGTGATGGGTAGGCCATTAATTCTGTATATGGCAGTTCAGCAGAGCTCGATGGGTTACGTTCTGGGATAGCATGATGACACTAGGAGGAAAGAAAGGGCCATTTACTATTTTAGCAAGAAATTCAATGACTGTGAGTTAAGATAGTCTTTACTGGAAAAAACCTGTTGTGCTTTGGCTTGGGCAGTGAACCGACTCAAACATTACATGTTGAATCATAAAACATGGCTCATCTCCAAGATGGATCCAATCAAGTATATATTTGAAAGCCCTTTCGTACCTAGGAGATTAGCAAAATGGCAAGTCATACTTTCTCAGTATGACATAGTCTACATGATTAAAAAAGCAGTAAAAGGGAGTGTGATAACTGACCTCCTGGCTGAGAACCCAATCAATGATTGCGAAGCCCTGGATTTTGAATTCCTAAACAAATATATTAACACAGTGAGCGATGATGCTGAGGGTCCAAATGATGTATGGGAAATGTATTTTGATGGAGCAGTCAATTTAGCCGGTAATGGGATTGGAGCAGTGCTTGTTGCCCTAGATGGGAGACATTTCCCAATAGCTGTTAAGCTGAGGTTTGGCTGCATAAACAACGTAGCAGGGTTTAAAGCCTGCGTGAGTGGCTTACAGGCGGCCATTGAAATGAAGATAAAGAAACTAGAGGTGTATGGGGATTCAGCTTTGATCATTTACCAAGTCAAAGGGGAATGGCAAACTAAAGACCCGAAGCTGATCCCGTATCAAAAATATCTCCTTGAACTAATCAAGGAATTTGAAGAGATTTCTTTCACTCACCTGAGCCGGGACAAGAACCAATTTGCTGATGCCTTAGCTACTCTGGCGTTGATGACTCATATGGAGGAAGGGCAAATAACGCAGTTATTGCAAATCAAAGCAAGAAGTGAGCTGGCATACTGCTTTATGATTGAAGAAGAAACAGATGACAAACTTTGGTATCATGATGTCCAAGTTTACATAAAAAATAGGGAATATCCTCCTGGGGTAAGTAAAAACGAAAGGAGAATGATGAGAAGATTAACAATGGGATACTTCCCCAGTGGAGAAATTTTGTACAAGAGAAGCTGCAATGGTGAGTTGTTGAGGTGTGTAAATGCCAAGGAAGCAAGAAGAATTCTATTTGAAACTCATGAGGGGAACTGAGCTACTCATAGCAATGGATATATGATGCAAAGCAAATCTTAAGGCGGGGTTACTTCTGGACTACCTTGGAAAAGGATTGCATTAAGTACTTCCGGAGGTGTCATAAATGCTAAATTTATGCTAATCAGATCCCACCTCATCAGCTCTACAATCTTGTCTCACCATAGCCTTTTGCAATGTGGAGTATCGATGAAATCAGTCCGATTAACCCAAAAGCATCCAATGGGCACAGATTCATTTTAGTAGCCATCGACTACTTCACTAAATGGGTGGAAGCAACTTCATATGCCCACATCACTCATAACACCTTTCTGAAAATTTTCAAGAATAATATTATCTGTCGGTATGGTTTTCCTGGGGAGTTTGTCACTGATAATGCCAAAAATTTGAATGGTCCAAAGATTCAGAAGTTGTGTGACCAATATAAGATTTGACATCCCAATTCATCGCCATATCGGCCCCAGATGAATGGAGCTATAGAAGCTGCCAATAAAAATCTCAAGCAGATAATTGGAAAAATGACAGTCACTTATAAAGATTGGCATGATATGCTTTCCTTCGCGCTTCATGCCTATCGAACTACAGTACGAACGTCAACCAGGGCAACTCTATATTCGCTGGTCTATGAGATGGAAGCTGTTCTACTAATTGAGGTAGAAATTCCTTCTTTAAGGATTCTAAAAGAGGTAGAATTAGATGAGACAGAATGAGATCAATCAAGGTTAGATTAGTTGAATTTGATAGATAAGAAAAGATTAATGGCAGTATGCCACGGTCAGCTGTACCAAAGAAGGATGGCCAGAGCATTCGATAAGAACATACGCCACACGAATTCCAATCAGGAGATCTAATTCTAAAGAAGAGCCTCCCAAATCAAAATGATTCCCGGGGTAAGTGGTCACCAACTTATAAAGGGCCTTATGTGGTTAAAAAAGCAATTTCTGGTGGTGCGCTCATCTTAACTCACATGGATGGGGAAGAATTTCTGAGGCTGGTGAATGCAGATGCTGTAAAAAGATATTACGCATGAAAGAAAAAAGAGTAGGGGTGAAAACCCAAAAGGGCGCTCCTAGCAAAATGAGGGAAAGAAGGCGAAAACCTGAAAGGGTACTTTCTGAAAAATGAGCGAAGGGTGAAGATCCGAAAGGACACCCTAGAAAAGAGAGTTAAAAAAAAAAAAAGGGAGCTAGGAGTAAAAACCTGAAAGTGCGCTTCTAGTCAAAGATGACGAAGAAACAAGGAGGATTCTAAGATCAAGATATATAATATGCTTTTCAAAAGGTCACTTAAAACGATGGCAATTGAGGGACTTCAAAATTAACTGAGGATGTTTGTGAGATTTATTTCTGTACTCTTAGCCACAAAATTGTACCTTTACTCTTTTGATAATTATCTTCTTATTCCATGAATAAATTTGTGCATTTTTCGTCTACTTTGGTTTATGCGTTATTAATTTGTTGAAAGCTTTCTTATAAGATGAGAATCTAAACACAGGTAACTTCATATACTTTACTTTGAGATTTGCAGGAAGGTAAAGAATCATCAGGCAACTGGTACATCTAAGAGGCGAAAACCTACAAGGGCGCTTCCTACAAAGCAGATAAAAAAAAAAAAGGAGGTAGGAGTGAAAACCAGAAAGGGCGCTCTTAGCAAAATGAGGGAAAGAAGGCAAAAACTTGAAAGGGCGCTTTCTGAAAAATGAGTGAAGGGTGAAAATCTGAAAGGACACCCCAAAAAAGAGATTCAATATATATAAAAAAAAAAGTGTGAAAACCCAAAAGTGCACTTCTAGTAAGAAATGGTAAAAAGTAAAAGCCAAAAGGGTGCTGGAGAAAATCATGGGCCAAGCCTCGTAACTCGTTCTGACCTTTTTCCATCGATCGTTTATCCTCGGGATCTTGTTAAGTAAACTTTATTTGGAATAACACCCTACATCAGATATGCTTTGCGAGCATTTGAGGTATATACATAAAACTTATCTACGATAGTTAGCTAAGTTAGATCCAAGTTGATTTTAATTTTCAGCACTTTAATTTCCTGTTATCAACCTCTGGATTCAAGATCCAAGTTGACTTTAATTTTTAGCACTTTAATTTCTTGTGATCAACCTCTAGGTTCAAGATCCAAGTTGATTTTAATTTCAGCATTAATATCTTATTATCAATCTCTAGATTCAAGATCCAAGTTAATTTTTTCATTTTCAGCATTTATTTCTTATTATCAACCTCTGGGTTCGAGATTCAAGTTAATTTTAATCCAAGACTCAAATTGATTTGAATTCCCAATGCTATAATTTGTAGTATTTTATTTCAAAATTTCATCCGCCTAAAATATGGTTCTAAATCTTTGCATGATTCCTATACAAGAGAATTTCATTCTCTTTAATAGAAATTATGTAAAGAGGGGCAGCTGTAGACATCATATTTTGATCGACCCTCAAATGCAATGCTCTTTTAAAATTGAAATTTCATTATGCTATCCGTTCTCAACCGATGACCCGATCACAGGTTGCTTTTCCGAACTCACCAATGGCTTGTCTTCGAAATAACTCAATCTCACATTCAAGTTAGATTGCTTTCCAATCACTTCTCCTTTATTCGATGTGTTCAGATTGGCATTGGATCTCTGGACAATTCAATCTTACATGCTATTGTTTTCTGATCTCTCTATGTTTAAATATCTCAAAATTCCAAATCTGCACAGTGTTGTGATAAGGTATCTCGCTTGAATTGTCCAAATATTTCTCAAACAAAGCTGAGGTTTTATCTGATCTCTAAATAATGATTTCGACCCTAGTAAGCTCAAGTCATTTCCAAATCAGTACAATTCTACCAAAGCACTCTTCAAATGTTTAAGGTTTCAATCGATATTTGATCACAGCACCATCCGATTTAATGTTCACATGTGATGGTTTTCCGATCTCTGTAAGTGGTTTTATGTGTTATGATTAATAGCCGATCTCAGGTTTAATGTCCAATTGTATTCAATTGATCAAGTACTCAGAAAATTTGGTTTGGATGTTTTCCGATCTCATCAAGAAAATTGAGCATGAAAAGACTTAGATTCATTTCAAAATATAAAAATATACACGTCATTTGGCAGGAAGGTCTCCCCTAACCTACTCTTCAAGTACATTTTCAGTTCCGTCATTCCCTCCCTCTCTGTCAGGCTCCTCTTCGCTGTCTTCTTCAGCTCTTGGGATGAGATCCTCCATCCAGGAGAAGTCTTCCTTGGGATAGCACTTCATGAGTTCGGCCAGAAGATCGCCATGAGCATTCACATAAGCATCAGCCTCCCTAGCCAGGGCCTCTTCTTCTTTTGCCTTGATCTCTTTAGTAAGTTAAGTGACATCGGTAGATTGGCAGACCCGAGTGTCTTCAAGTTCCTGCTCTAGTTCAGCTATCCTTTCCTTGTAAGACTTTACTTGATCTTCTACCTAGGCGATGTGGTCCTGAGCAGTTAAGAGTTGGGCTTTGGCAGAAGCAGCGTCCTGGACCGCCTTCAAAATCTCCTGTCTCAAGAGATGGGCTTTTTCTCTGATTATGTGTTAGTTTGAAATAGCCTGCAAACCTAGGCTCATCGTTTGAGCCAGGAGTTCGTCGATGCTATCCTGGGCCAATCTATTCCGATCTTCTTAAAAACAGATGGTGGCGCCCAAGACCTTAGATAGATCAGAATTTCCCCGAACAGAATGGTTCCTCTCCAAGGAATGGTTAAGGACCTGAGCACCTTGAGAAAGGGTCCTTACTGCTGGTCAGGAAGGCCCCCCTTTTACACTTGAAAAGACTGGTGGAGGTGGAGGTTTGGCCTACTGAGGTGGAGAAAGAACCACTTTTACCTCTGAGACTGGCTGCTCTGGAGGTCAGAATGAAGAGCTCGGTACTTCTGCCGAGTCTCGCCTCAGCGTTTGAGCAGCAGCAGCAGCAACAACCTTCATCTCCCTCACTTTCTGGGCGAGCTCCCTCTTTCGCTTGCGACTCTCCTTTGCACTATCACCTCCCGCCATACCTGCACAGAGAACAAGTTAGTGAGATCACCAAAGTTAGGAGACTAAAGATTTAGATTATACCGATCCCGTGGCCGAGGTCAGAGAGTTATAGCTCATAGTCCTCACAGGTGATCACTTGCATCAGCCACCATTTTAGTTCAGCCATAACCGCGTCCAGACATGAGTACTTGTGAGTGGCCGCCTGATACTTCAACTCCTTCACCATGGCATCCTCGTCTTTATTTAGGGCAATCTTCTTTGAAACTGAAGGAACCAAATATTGCCAACTATGCACGATGCCGTCAAAGCCATTCAGGTCCTTGCTCCTCAATATGAAGAACCGATTTTTCTAGTTCTTCAACGAGGAAGGGAGATCGGTGAAGAGTCCATAGTTCGACTTGGCTTGGAAAAACTAATATTCATCGTCCTTCTGTCGAGAAATCCTATGCAACTCAACAAAAACCTTTACCATAGGCTCAAACTTTTTACCTCGGCATAAACCTCTGAAAGCCACCAGAGTCCGCAAGGAGTTCGGATGCACCTGGGCTACACAGACATGATGGAACTTCATAACGACTCTATAAAATTCGTTTAGGGGAAACCGAAGCCCAGCCTTTAATTGTCCTTCATATACCATGATCAGGTCGGTTTCTTTAAAGAAATGATCGGCTCAGAGATTGCCATAACATCTGATCAGTTTGAAGGAGTCAGTTGGAAGGTTGTACTCTTGGTTAATGGACTGGAGATCGGTCTCCTTGAGAATCGATGGCAACTCATCCACAAGTAAGTTCTCTTTCCCTAAAGACGATGCTTGTTTTGATTTAGTCACCCGATCATGGGCTGGGATGGTGATTATAGAAGGTCCGGGTCACTCACTCGGTTTGGCTATCTCACCTTTGTCCGATGTCCATGAGATATGAACAGAAGGAGGACTAGCAGCTCTCTGACCGTCGGTACCTCTCATTTTCAAGCGTGAAAGATAAAATTGATAGGAAAAAGATTAAAGCTCTTACCAGAGTATAAATTCGCATCGAAAAACTCTAGAAAACAAGGGAGAGTGTCGAAGTCGCTAAAAGGAAGTCTGAAAATGACATAAGGAAGCAAATGGCTAATCCCCTCTCTATTTATACCTGCCTGAGCATTAAATGCTCACGAAGCCCCAAGGGACACATCGGTTAGCAGGACCAGGCCATTTCAATGACACATCAAAAGAAGATTCCAGAAACATAGTAAAAGGTCGGACAAATAAGATCGGTTAACGAAGATCATCATATAGGATAGGGTTTCGAACCAACAGATCGGCGGAATGGCGATTCGTCTAGGGATCAAATCGGGCATATTTATCAGAGATCGGAATGATAACCAATGCAATAATAAAAACAGAATAAGCAGATCCAAATTTCAATAATAGATTTCATTTCATTTCCAAAAGGTCAGATTACATCATTTGGGCGATCTCTCAAGATCGGCAATTACAAATGTCCTTACACTACATTCTACCTAACTTGGACTACTCCTGAACCCAAAGCATCGCACAATAGCCCTGTGTCAAAGCCTAGTTTGGTCGCTGAATCAAAAGATGTGTTTGATTAGAAAGCAGGCAATAAATACTAGACAAATGTACAGCTCAGATGGGGTGACTATGATTCTCATGATATTGAGCGGTGTCATTATCGATGTCATCGACCAGAACTAAGCTGCGATCGGGACCCTCGAGATGGTGAGGAGCCAAATGAACTTCAAGAGGCAGTCACTGATATTAAGATTGAAATTAGCGGTCCTCTTGTCAGAGATCGGTCTATAAGCCATACCGATGAGCCGATCCGAGATCAGCATGGTAGTCAGTTCTGACCTTGATCGGTCAATTAGTCCAGTTCCCTCACCATCATTAAACGACACCCTCATAAACCTTTGATCACCGAAATTGCTCATTTTCAGGAGATGAACAAAGAAAACATTCAAAAAAAGATTAAAGTGGTTGTCATGAGAAGAATTCTTGCCGGAAAAGCCAAGAATTGGGAAATAAAACATTGAAGATTCACCGAAGAAACAAAGTTAAGAGTATGCGAAGAAAATTCATCAGCATATATATAGGGCCTTGGTATTTATTACATGCAGAACTCAAAGCGGCTCATATGCAATCGAAAAATTTATTACTTTGACCAACACAGAGAAGGGATAAGAAGGAGATCAGAAAACAGAAAGAGATCGGGAAAGTGGAAAGGACCAGATGCAAAAGAAAATAGAGATTGGAATAACAATCCTAAGATCAGTCAGTCACAGTGAGAAGATCAGAAAAGGGAAGGATGACCTATAGAGATTGGGGAACTCAGGGAGTTGAACAGCTTCTAATCATGACCTTTAATTCACAAACACTAGCTCCCTCCACTGTCAGATCAGAGCCAGTTAAAGCATTGTAGGCATGATCCAATCTTCACCACACATCTCATCCATAAGGACACACTCTTAGTCGTCGGAATCCAAATGATTAAATTAGCCTAGTACATCTCGATTTACACCATTGATTATAATTGTAAGGATGGATTTGAGGCTTTTGGATAAAAAATAAATGACAAATTCAGCACTTTTTGTCCTAGCCCTTGGATCTATTTCGTAAGGCAAGACCCTTGACCGTTGGATTAAGGGGCGAAAGGACGGAAATTCCGAATGGAATCCCAACCCTCAATTTTAATTCTCTTTAATTCCAGGACATCGGATTATGTCCTTTTGAGTCTAGGCTTCCATCTCCTCCTGCTGGAATCCTAGCCCTCTGTTTTGAGTACCTATCTCTTATAAATACTTGCATGCAAAACTATGGAGGTAGCGGTGATTATTGACGAAAAACCCCAGAATTTTGCTGCAGCTTTATTTTTAATGGAAAACTCTCAAGGTTCCTAGAGACTTTAGAAACAAGTTTTCTGAAGGATATTACCACGAAAACTATAGAGCTTGAAATCCATACTTTGGATAACCTCGCACAGTCTTGGGAATTCAGTCACCGTTTCTCAAAAAAATCTCACTTTAGTTGTTCACAACTCCTCAAAATCACCTTATTGTCTCAGTGTTAGTGTTGCCAAATACATGAAGACATCGGTACCAGCTTACTCGTTGTTTTAGCCTTTTCTACAGGTAAGTGTTCGACTTATCATTCTCAAGTGTTCATAGCATAGTTTATTGCAACAAATCTTCAGAATAAGATTACGTCGAAACTGGACTTATTTCACTTTTTGTGACGTCCACGAGTTTTACCTTTTATTTTTATGTTGTCTTTAATTTCTTTACGTTATTTTGTGTAAAAAAGAGAATAATTCAGGATACTGATATTCTGTAAGTACCACAAAGAGTACGGATGGGAGAAAACAATGTGGAGATTCCTGTTTAGGGTAAAAATGATTAGGAATAGTATAGATGAATTGGGAGTTTAGTTATTCAGTCTAGCTCCAAAAAGAAATGAGATCAGGATTCAGGATCAAGTTCAGACGGGAACTCCCAAAATAAGATGTCTAGAAGGTTCAAAATGAGGAGTCATAATAAGTTGAGGGAAGTTCGATAAATAAATCATGAGATCGAAAATGAAAGTCTAGGATAATATGAAAAGCGGGAGGTGATATGAGCAACATTCTCATATCTAATAGGGTCAAACGAGATCGGTCTCATGACCTTGACCTTTTAAAATTCATTTTGACAAATTAGAAGAGATCAGGAGAGAGTCTTTACCCGAATCCTCTTAACAAAATTCTAATATACACATTTTAAGAGATCGGGAGAGAATCCTTACCCGAGTCCTCTTAACAAAATTCTAATATATATATTTTAAGAGATCGGGAGAGAGTCCTTACTCGAATCCTCTTAACAAAAATTCTAATATACACATTTTGAGACGTCGGGAAAGAGTCCTTACCCGAATCCTCTTAACAAAATTCTAATATACACCTTTTAAGGGATCGGGAGAGAGTCCTTACCCGAATTCTCTCAACCAAAATTCTAATAAAGATATTTTAAGAAATCAGGAGAAAGTCCTTTCCTAAAATCTTTTCAGTCAAAATTTTAATATTTAAATACCGAGATACCTAACATGTGAGTTGAGAACCTTTCTCATTCATTACGGATCTTTAGGGAATCAAATAACATCTCTTTAAAATTAGAATCCCAAATTCAAAGCTGAAAAATTAGATAAGATATGTAACAAATCAAATAAACAAAACACCAATTCATCGTAGGGACACCCATGTACCTGTGTTCTTGGAAAACCTAAAATGGTGAGATATTGAATGCTCTTTCTGTCAATAAAAGGATCGACAAAATGAGTCCAAAACCCCCAAAATTATTAATCATAAGTAATTAAGACCACATCATTAAATTTGTTGACCCTCGTAAAGAGACGAGGTGGGGTGTTTAACACCTTCCCCATCCGTGAATGGACTTCGAACCTAGAATCTCTGTTTCGAAAGTGGTTTGTGTTTTCAATAATGGTTTCCTTTAATTTTCCCTTAAAATTAAAGTAGCGACTCCTCACTTTTTCCACTTCAGTGAGAATCGTCCGGCGACCGCAAAGGCCTAGCGATAGCTAATTAATGTGCTATTTTTATAGGATTAAAGTCTAACAAAATAAAATAAAATCCTACATAAATTTCAACCACTTATTCAAGATTAGATTACTACTTTAAGTATACCAAACTTGTCAATTGGAGAGAAGTGCTCCAACATATCAACTTGTTAGTTGGAAAGAAGTGCTCCAACATGCAAAATTGTTAGCTGGAGAGAAGTGTTCCAACATATCAACTTGTCTTTCGAAGAAGAGTGCTCCAAATAGTATAAAAATAAATTGTTTTGAGTCCATTTTTGAATTAAGGGAGAGAATGTTAGAACCTAATTTAAACATAGTTGATTTAATCTTCATAATATCCTCTAAGATTTTAAATATAATAGCTTTTAAGGTTGTTGTATTTCAATTTTTAAAATAATGATCTAATCTTGACTAAGTGGTTGAAATTTATGTGGGATTTTATTTTATTTAGTTAGACTTTAATGCTATATATATATAGCACATTAATTAGTCTTTGTATCAATGGAGTTGTACAAAAATTTCTTTCTATTCAATAAAAATGTTCTTTATTCTTTTGCATTATTTTTGTTCCAACAGTGGTATCAGAGCCTCAATGATCTTATGGGCACATGAGAGAAATCTTTAAACACAAATTTATCATGGGTTATTGGAGAGAAGTGCTCCAAGAAAAGTTTTGATGGAAAAAACATAAAAAGGTCATTGGTGAAAAGTGCATTAATAATCAAGAGATTGGAGAGAAGTACTCCAAGATAATCAATAATATGAAGTTGGTGAGAAGTGTACCAAACTTATCAGTTAGAGAGAAGTGCTCTAACACACAAAATTATCAGCTGGAGAGAAGTATTCCAACATATCAACTTGTTTTTTAGAGAGAAATGCTCCAAACTCTATAAAAAATAAATTGTTTTTAGTCCATGTTTGAATGAAGGGAGAGAATGTTAGAACCTAATTCAAACATCATTGATTTAATCTTCATAATTGTAACACCCTCACTGTATCCATTCCGTACATTCTACTGTTTCGGTGACCAGTGTCGGTCTGGACAGTTAGAACGTCTGAAAAAATATTTAAACTAAAGTGAGAAACCATAATTAACTCAAATATTAATAAGAAAAATTTAGAAAAAATTTTAGAAATAAAATACAACCAAATTAAATGAGTCGGTGCCCTAGATATGGGTAACCCAATGGGAAGTTGCGGTCCTCGCAACTAGGAGCTCTAGACCCGAGAGAAAATTCATAAAATAATTTTTGGGACTCCAGGGAAGAGTCATTGAGGTTTCTATGGCATTAGAATGCCAAGAAAATGCTTAAAATTTTTTTTTCAATCGGTACAGACAATTTTAGTCTGTTAAGCCAAAAGGAGGGCATTTTGGTCATTTCGCCTTCAGAGGTGATTTTTGGCTGACTTGTCCAGTTAAGTAAATAATTATTATGACATAAAATGTGAATAAATATTGCTAAAAATTTAATTGAAAATGAGTAGAAAAGAAAAGGAAAGAAAATGAAGGAAATTTGGAATTATGACATCACATGATGTCACTAAAGCTCTCCCACCCAATCACATTGTGACACATGTCCATAAACCACTTCAAAAGCATAAAATGGGTAGAAAATTTGAAGAAACCAATCTGTTTCTTCCCTTTCCCATTTCCAGCCGTGACTCTCTCATCTTCCCTCTCCCTAACCCATTCCTCCATGAAAGCTTAAGGCAAGCTTGAGACAACCCACCAAATCACCTCTAAACCCTAACTTCTCTTCATGAAAAATTGTCCTTACCACTAGAGCAAGCCTTGGACAGCAATTTGAAGAGGAAAAAGAAAGGTTTTGGCAAGCTTGGGAGTAGCTCCAACAAGGTTAGTGACCAATCTCCTTCCATTATTGTTTAATTCACATTTATTAACATGAGATAAATGGAAATTATAAGAAAAAAAAAAAAGAACTTATGTATATTCACCCCTACAATTTTGGCAGCTTAGGGGTGGTTAGGGTTTGATGAATTTACTTGAAGTAAAGTGTTTATGAGCTTCCCATAGCATGAGATGAGTGCTTGAACATGTAAGAGTAAGTGAAATGCAAGTGTGATGCATGAATGAACCTTGAAAATGTAGACACTTAAACAACATTAGGGTTTGATCATATAATGGTATGTTACCATTGTAATGGTCAATTAGTGACCATTTGAATGCGTGTGAGGAGGAATTGAAGTGAGTAAGGATGTTGGAGTTGAACTTAGGCATGCTGCCCTTGGTGACCTGCAGGACTGGTTGTGAGTCTAGCAGGTTTGGGCAGCTATAAATGGAGTTGTATAGGTTCAATTGGTGCAAGGCTAATTGGACATGAAACTAGACACATAATTTCACAACTTTAGTGAAGAAACCCTGCCCAGAAAACCAAACCAAATTGACCTAAAAATTGCTCTAATTCGGGTGACTTGCATTCTGCCTGGGCAAAATGACTAAATGAACAGTATTTATTCATTTAGTCATAACTCAGTGTAGAAAGGTCCAATTGACCTGAAATGTTACTAGTAGATAGGTGAGACATAGACCTAAAACTTTCATGAAGAAACCAAACCCAAATTTTGATCATAACATGTTCAAAAATGGACCTACATTCAGTGTACAAAACACTATAGATTTGGTTCTGTCCAGAAAATCTGAAAAATTTGCAATCCGGCCAGTTATGGTATTTAGGACATACCTTGAGCTACAAAACTCCAAATGGAGTGATTCAAAAAAATAAATGTAACTAGACACAATAAGAAACAACTTTCATGAAGATAATTTTGTCAAATTCCTACTGTACAA
Organism: Hevea brasiliensis; assembly: GCF_030052815.1. NCBI lineage: Eukaryota > Viridiplantae > Streptophyta > Magnoliopsida > Malpighiales > Euphorbiaceae > Hevea > Hevea brasiliensis. The sequence continues at coordinate 88,714,238 of NC_079500.1, forward strand.
ATGACCAATGGAACAGTAAACTTAGTGCTTGAAATCTGAAAATTGTGAATAACTAACACTAAGCTTTGAAATGGAATTGGCAACCAATGCCAACAACTTTGGAATGCAAAATGTGGTATGTTGGTGATATTTGAACCAATATACCTATTATCTATGAAAAAGTTAACATTTTAGTTGACTAATGAAATGAATAGTAACCTTATATATAAAGTATAAATATTCAAGAAATGACTTTGTAATATGCCCTAGTGGGCCTAATGTGATTGGTTTGGATAGGTTGTGTGACACCCCTTACCCGTCTACAATTTAGCCGAGCAAGTTTTGCCACTCAGTATGTCGGAGCACCAATTCATATTTTAATTACAATTTATCCATTTAATTCATTTATTTATAATTTTTGATAAATCCAAATTTTTTCACAAATTTTATAGAAAATTCGGCAGAGTGCCGGCTGTAAATTGGAAAAACAGTTCTTCTGAACCTGTTTAAAAACACTTCCAATATAATTTCCAAATCCAAACTCCATTATACACATTTCAAGTCAATCTCAAAATCTCAATCTCAAATCATAACACTATTTTCAGAATTTTTTTTCTTTTCACTTCATTACTGGAAGCACATTCATAAATATTTCTCAACATAATATACAGAAAATTTCAATAATATGAAATTTCATAGATTTACATCATCAAATAATTTCAAGAGTCTATAGTTACAATCCGAAAACTAATACAAAATACAAAATGCTACTCAAAATCCTAATGTCCTACCATATGCACTGCAGAGGTAAGGTGACTCTGGACTCCGGATGCAGCTCTGAAGGCTCACCCTTTCTAATGTCTGCTGGGCTCCCTAGCTAGGTCTCCAGTACCTGTACGTGGCAAAAGCGACTCGCTAAGCAATTCTGCTTAGTGGTGACAATATAAAATAAAATAAAATAAAATAAAGATAAGCAGGCAGAATGTATGTTTACATTTTTTAGTACACTTAATTTCTGATATTATTTGCAGTATTATTCGATTTAAATTTGGTAAGATTTATTAACATTGCCCGAGTAACCCATACTAGTCAACTGGACTGGATAAACGGGTAAACTAGCACTGGGCACTAAGTACCTCGGACCATCACACCATCAGTCACATTGTGTCTCCCGGTGTGCAACAGAACAGCTAATAAGCTGTAATAATTATCAAGGTTAAAACCTGAGTGTAACAACTCAAATAACATAGCCAAAGGCTATTATGTCACAGAATGGCATGGGAACCCATGAAACACAGAATGGCATGAAGCCATATGCAGTACTGCTAACAGAACCCTATTGGCATGCCAACCTATCCAAACCAATCTTGCCAGGTATACTAGGGCATTTTACACTTTTAAGTTTCACAATTTTTGAAATTTAAGTTTTAGTGTTACTATTCCATTCATTAGTCAACAAAAATGTTGACTTTTGCATAGGCAATAGATACATTGGTTCTAATACTCCCAACATACCACATTTTGCATTTTAAATTTGTTGGTATTGATTGCCAATACCATTTCTAAACTTAATATTGATTGGACATAATTTTTAGTTTTCATGCTTTGTTGTTACTATTCCATTAGTCATTTTTGCAGTGGGAATTTGGTAAAATAATCAACATGAAAGTTGTTCCTTATTTTGTCTAGTTGCATTTCCTTTTTTGAATCACTCCATTTGGAGTTTTGTAGCTCTAGTTATGGCTCAAAACCCACAACTAGCCGGATTAAAATTTTGTCCAGAATTTCTGGACTGACCAAATCTACAGTACTTGAAATAGTGACTGCAACTCACTTTTTGAATATGTTCTGGTTATAATTTGGGTTAGGTTTCTTCATGAAAGTTGTAGCTTATTGCTGGTAAAATTTTAGGTCAATTGGACCTTTCTACACTGAGTTATGGCCAAATGACTAAATACTGTTCATTTGGTCATTTTGCTCAGGTAGAATGCAGGTCACCCGGATTAGGGCAATCGTTTGGTCAACTTGGTTTGGTTTTCTGGGCATAGTTTCTTCACCAAAGTTGTGCCATTATGTGTCTAGTTTCATTTCCAATTGGCCTTACACCAATTGAACCTCTACAATTCTAGTTATTGCTACCCAAACCTGCTAGACTCATGTCTAGTCCTGTAGGTCACCAAGGGCAGCCACACCAAACTCTAATCCCACTACACAATTCACTTCATTTTTTATTTAAACAGAACCAAATGGTCACTAATTGGCCATTAAAATCTACTTTCATCATCACATGATCAAAGTCTCAATTTCCATCCCAAAACCCTAACTTAAACATTACATACCATGCAATATCATTGCATTTCAACATTCCACTTAAGAGATGCAATTTAAGGGCAGCCATACTAGCATGTTAGCTCCATAAAACTCATCACAATCATACCCCAACCAAGGCTATCGAAATTTAGGGTTAGCATACCAATGGTATTTCATCAATTTTCTTTGTCATTTGCACTCATTTATAGTCCATAAACATGAATTTAAAGTAAAAACCAAGGTTAGGTCACAAACCTCTAATGGAGTGAAGTCTCCCGCTTGCTAGGGTTCTTGTTTTCTTTTTCTTTTTGCTCTCAAAAGACTCTTCAAGATGTAAGAACACTTTTTTGTGTTGGGAGTATAGGATTTAGTGGGGTAGAAGCTAGTGAAATCAAGCTTTCAAAAGCTTGAAAATGGGTGGCTATGGAGGGAAGGTCACGGCAAGGAAGAAGAAGAGAAAGAGAATTCTGATTTTTTTTTTCATTTTTCAGACCAATTTGTTTCTTTTAAGTAAGCTTATGTCATGTGTCAACATTGGATTGGTTGGGAGAATCTTAATGACATCATTATGATGTCATAAGTCCATTTTCTTTCATTTTCTCTCCATTTCTTGTCTATTTAATTTCAATTAAATATTTAACAACATTTATTCATATTTTATGTTATATAAATTATTTATTTAACTGGACAAGTTGGCCAAAAATCATCTCTGAAGACGAAATAACCAAAATGCCCTCCGTTTGGCTTAACGAGCCAAAATTGTCTGTACCGATTGAAAAATTTTCTAAGCATTTTCTTAGCATTCTAATGCCATAAGAACCTCAATAATCCTTCTCTGGAGTCCCAATAATTATTTTATAATTTTTTCCTCGGGTCTAGGGTTACTAACGGCCTTCACCGTCACTTCCCCTTCGGGTTACTCATCCCTAGGGTCTCGGCTTGTTTAACCTTAGTGTATTTGGTTTCTAAAATTTTTCCTTGATGTTTATGAGCATTATTTAGTTTCTTTATAACTCCTTACTCTAGTCTATTTATAATTTCAAACATTCTAGCTGCCCGAACTGACATTAGTCACCGGAACAATAGACTGTACGGACTAGCTAAAGTGAGGATGTTACAGATTGGCATGCCAATAGGGTTTTGATAGCAGTACTGCGTATGATGTATGGCTCCATGCCATTCTATGATGATAGCCTATGGCTATACTGACTATGATGTTATACTTGGCTTTATGCCTTATTGCTTTTATGGCTTATTAGCCATTCTGTTTGCATACCGGGAGACACATTGTGACCGATGGTGTGACGGCCAAAGGTACTTGGTACCCAGTGCTAGTTTACCCATTTATCCAGTCCGGTCAATTTGTATAGGTTACTTGGGCATGAAAAAGTATAATTGTAGTTGAATTGATTATTAAAGAAAATAAGGAAATTAAATATCAAGATAAAGATCAAGAATGATTACAATAAAATAAAGAAGCTCAAAATCATCAAGAAAACAATTAACAAAATGCATGAAGGAGTTAATATCATAAAATGTAATTAGCCTTCGACTAAACAATAAGTTAGTAAATATTCATTTCTTATGAACACAATAACTAAGAAATTTTTACTTTTATTTGCATATTATATTTTCTTGTATTATTGGCACCACTAAGCTTTATGCTTAGCGCATGGCTTTTGTAACGCGTAGGTACTAAAGATTTGGACAGAGAGTGCAGTAGACCACAGACTGGGTAAGGCCGCTCATAGTTCTGCATAGAGTTCATGTCACCTCACAGACTACAGTGCATTGGTAGGACACTAGGTCCCATTTTGTATTTTATGATTTTTTTAAGTTTTGTAATTAAACTCTTATTTTATCATGTATATTTGAAACCTATGTAATATAATTTTGTATTAATGTAAGTATTTGTAACTTTGTGTTTATAAATAACATATGAGAATTTATTTATGATTTGAGCCTGATGAGGATGTGAAATGAATGAATGACAAATGGAGGAATTGTTGAGAAATTATTGTAAATTGATGTGATATAAATGGATTTTGAGAATGATTGGAAATTATTGGAAGTGTTTTTCACAGGTTCCGAAGAACTGTTTTCTCCATTTTTAGCCGACACTCTGTCGGATTTTCTATAAAATTTTTGGAGCCGCAAATTAATTTATAATTTCAATAAATGATCTAAATGAGATTAATTTCATAAATTTCACTTAATAACTATAATAAATAAATTATGAACTGATAAATATCAATGAGATAAGTTATGGTGTTCCGGTACACTGTGTGGCATATCTTACTCGACTATACTGTAGACGGGCAAGGGGTGTCACAATAATATCCTTCAAGATTTTAAATATAATAGCTTTTAAGGTTGTTGCATTTCAATTTTTAAGATAGTGATCTAATTTTGACTAAGTGATTAAAATTTATGTGAGATTTTATTTTATTTAGTTAGACTTTAATGCTATATAAATAACACATTAATTAGTCTTTGTGTCAATGGAGTTGTACAGAGAATTTCTTTCTATTCATAAAAATGTTCTTTATTTTTTTGCATTAATTTTCGCTCCAACATATCATTCTCATCTGTTATGTAATAAAAATGTCATCAATATAAACAATTAGAGTAAGAAAATGATGTTAGGTATCTTTGATGAACTGACAGTGGTCAAAGACAAATTGTCGAAAAACAAAAGATTGCAAATGCTTGGTAAGCTCTTTATTCCATTACCTGCTAGCCTATTTTAAACCATATAGGCTTTTGACTAACTTGCAAACTTGATAGACATCAAGTAGCATCCAATCAAGCAAACCAAGATCCCATCACAAGATTAATGGCAAGGAAGATGCAAGGTTTGGTGCAAGAACACATTGGCCAGATCTTACATAGATCAATTGGAGTAAGGATGAATCATATTAGTGCAAGCGTGCTTGGACAGAAAACATGTGCTTAAAGCTACATAACATATGATATGGGGCATGTCGCTAGGTAGTGTCACATTTTCAAGCTGACCAAAACTTTCAGACAACTTGACATGGAACATGTTGAGTTCGCTGAACCTGACACTGGGTAGCAACACGGAGCATGTCACTTCTCAAGAAAATTGTTGCCCAAAAATGAACTTCACATCTTTTATGCTTCAAATGTTAGCCATGTGCCAAAACTCCAATAAATGTGTTTCCCCATTAGTTGTTACATGGTGCAAGGGTGTAATGTTCAAAGTGGAAAGGAATCACTTGTTTTTCTTAGTTTACTTTTTCTATTTTCCATTTCTATTATTGTGTCAGTTTCAATTTTTGTAAAATGTGTAAAAGAGTTTGTTTTGATTGGCTGTTATCTTTTTTAGTAAAGACAACTTCTAAGACATAAAAATAGATGTTAGAGTGTTATTTTGAGTAGAAAAGTATGCTTTATTCTTCCACTTCCCTTCTTTAGGAAGAATTTTGTAAGGGTATAAAACCCATGTCTGGTTCCTTTTGTAAACAGAACTTGAATATTTCATAAATACAAACTCCATTGAGAGGTTTTTTTCCTTTAAGTGTTCTTGAAGAACTCAAATCACTCTTGATAAATCTGATCAACTTGTCAAGTTTTAGCTTATATTCTTGGTTCTCACTATAAGTTAGTGAAGGGTTTTGAATCTGATTATTCTGCACTTGTATTTTTCCTTTAGTTTGCACTTTAGTCAAGTGTTAAGTCAAGGAAAACTAATGTCCATAGCCTGGTTTTGAGCTTTCCTTGGAGAATCACCAACAAAGAGGTGGAGGGTTCCTTAGTTCTTCCTTGTGGGTCCACACCAGCTTGGTGTCAGAGCTTTGGACTCTCAAAATCATGTTACTTATCCCTTATTTTTTATTTAATTTTACCTTATTTTTGTGTTTTGTTTGATGTTTCATTGTTGTTTCTTCTTCTCTGTGATTCTGCCATGAAGTTAATGTAAATCCATGGCATTTATCTCTTTCTTGTTGTAGTGAGTTTCAGATTTCAATAATAGTTATGTCTATTTGTTCAACTTGTGCTGATTTCCTATTTTTGTTTCTGTGTGTTTTCTTCTTGCTTAACCCATTTTTCAAATGTGCACTTTGCCTCTTCAAAAATCTTGTTTTTGTATGTGCTAGTGACTGATTATTGTTGCTTCGCACTTGTTTTAGTGTTTTCCAAGATAAAAGTGAGTTTTTCCCTAAGCTATTGTTCTTGTGAATTTTCTGCCATTTTGATGTTTGAGACAAAAAAAAAATTGAAAAGAGAAAAAAAAAGAAAAAAAAAAGAGGAAAAAAAAGGAACTGAAAAGTGTGATTTTGCAATCATTCTTGCCATTTGAAAATTTATTTTGGGGCAGAAGCTTGCAAGACATATCAAACCCACCTAGAAATTTACCAAATTTTGTGGGGTGTCTAAAAACATCAAATTTTGCCTACATGTTAAATTTGGTACATAAATTCAACTGTTTACTTGGTGAACTAAATTTATCATCTAATTAGGTCCAATTTCACTCCAACCAGAAATTGTGTGTTTTGGTTAGCCTAAATTGATAATTCTCTTTGATTTCATGTCATTAAAGTGTGTTTAAGTCAGTTTTACAATATCAGTTCATTTGGTCAATATTTGCTCAAATTCAATGTCTTCAATTTTATTGCTTCTAGTTTCACATTAAAATTTTCTTACATATTCATTTTGCTCATGTCTTGTCACTGAATATATACTGGAAATTTATTTGTTGATTACTTTGTTGGGAGTTGGCTTAGTTCTTAAGAATTTAGAGTGGAAAAAGTTAATTATGGAATGTGAGAGAAGTGAACTGAAATTGAGTGAAACACATGAGGGAGCATGTGAGAATTTTATTTCTAACCATTTTCTTGCTGTAACAACCTCATTTGTATAGCCTGGTATATTTCACTGTTCCGGTGACCGGTGTCAGTCCGGACAATTAAGGAGATTAAAGCCACATCTAAGACAACTAGAGAAGCCATAAATATAAATAATTAGTAATGTTCAATTAGTTAAGTATAAATAAGGAAAACAGAACATAAGAAGTTAAACGAACCGAGAGTCACAGCGATGGGTGACCTTCTCGGGAACAACTGCGAAGTCATTTTAAACTCAAATTTCGAACCATAAAATGTGATGCCAAGGTCCTTAGGGCCTTATAAACATAGTGGAAAAGAGAAAATCACGCAAAAGAACTGTTAAGCCAGTCAAATAATTAGGTCAGGGAGCCGAAAGAAATATGGAATTAATTGCAAACCGTGATGAACAGGCGAGGGGCAATTTGGTCAATTGACCCCGAGAGCTGACTCCTGACCTAACTGTCAAATAAAATCAGAGAAAAGAAAACTTCGGGATCAAAAATTAAATTAAAGAACTAATAGAAAAATAAATAGAAAAAAAAAGAAAAGATAAAATGGAAAAGTCAAAAGATGATGACATCATGCATGACCTCATGCATGATGCCATAAAGAATAAAATTAAGTTATTTACTTATTTGGATTTTTGGTCTTTCATAAGACTAAAAACAAAGAAAAGAAAAAAAAAATTAAAATCATCTCATTTCTTCTTCTTCTTAGACGTCCCATATCTCTCTCTCCCTCACCACCATGTGCAACCACCATTGATGAATGCATCAAGCTTCCATAACTTGATTTTAGCCTTTCAAAATAAACCCTAAACCCTAAAAAGCTTCCAATCTACACTAGAAAAGAAGATTGAGGGAGAAGAAGAAAGAAGAAAGTGAAAGAATTGGTGGATTGTAAATCAAAGAATTAAGGTTAGTGTTCTTCTTCATTTTCTCTTTGAATCTATGTTTAAGTAGTTAAGTTATACAAGGAAATATGCTTAAATGAAAAGAAAATTGGTTGAGGGACTAAACTGATTTTCAGCCAGCTTGGTTATGAGGATGATTTTCATGAATTGAATGGTTTGAAAGGGGCATATAAACCTTAGTTAGTTGAATGATTATGGTTAAAGGCATGGAATCAAGTAAATGCAAAAATTAGTGTGAATTAGGGTTTGGACATTAGGGTTTAGGGACCAAAAATGTGAAGAAGTGCTAAATGATGTCTTTGACATAGTTTAAGGAGAGAAATGGTCATTTGTGACCTAATTAAGTGTGTTAGAAGTGTTTGAATTAAAGCCAAATTCGGATTGGGTATGCACCATGACTAATAATCAACTTTGAGAGACCAAAAAAGGAATTTTACAAGTCCAATTGGTATGAGACCAATCGAGAATGAAAATAGGCACTAAATGACACAATTTTCATGTAGGAAGCATGCCCAAAAAGTGACTAAAACCTAGTGAACAAATTGACCAAAGTTGAGAAATCACAGTCTGCCTCTGCACAAACTGACCAAATGAACAGTGTTTGTTCATTTGGTCATAACTCGAGCTAGGCAGGTCAAAATGACCTGAAATTTTACCAGTGGTTAGATGGAATATAGACCTAAAACTTTCATGAAGAACACCAACCCAAATTATGCCATTAACCCAATCAAATTAATGAGCAAAGTTGGTGACCTGAACCTGCAGAACTGCAGATTATCATATGAATAGTAAAGTTTCAATGGCTATAACTCTCTCTAGAAAACTCCGATTTAGGTGATTCTTGAACCGATGGAAACCTAAGACACAGTAGAACATTTCATATGAAGAAAATTAGACCAAATTATGGACTTAACTTGATCAAATTGCTGAACCAATTTGGATCAATAAATATGCAGAACCAAATTCTGTAGCATGAACAGTAACCATAATTTGAGTATAACTTGAGCTACAAAACTCCAATTGGAGTGATTCAAAAAGGAGAATAAACTTAAGACAATAGGGAACATTTTCTATGAAGAAATTTTTGTCAAATTTCAACAGAAAAGTGACCAATGGAACAGTACAAGCTTAAACACCAAAAACTGAAAATTGACAATTTTGCCTAAAAAATTTAAGTGTTGAGAAAATGACCAAAACCAACAAGTTTGGTGACCAAAATGTGGCATGTGGGTAAAGTTGGAATTCCCATACCTATTAAGCCTTTGAAAGTCAACAATTTGACTTGAATAGTATAGTGAATAGTAACCCAAAACACAAAATTTCAAGAACATCGAATTTAACACATTAGAGCTAGGTAAAAGTGAAGTTGAATTTATTTTGGATTTATGCTAAGTTATGGTATTGAAACACTGTGAAATTGTGTTTTTCAGTGGAAAAGAATACCGGTACAGAACCCGAGGAGTCGAGTCAAGGCCAACAGGCGACTCGTTTGAGGTTTGTGCACAACGTATACTTTTTATAATCATCTTTTGCATACTGTTTTGAATAATGTGAAATATTGGATTATGGCATTCTTATGATGTTTGATCTAAATTGTTGAATTTATTATGTATATTTGAAATGACAATGTTTAGCAAATTGTTAAGATAAGTTTTGAAACTACAGTGTCATGACCATATATTTGAACACCTCACTAGCACGACTAGTGGGGGTAATTAGTTTCGAATTTTGATTCCTTCTCTGAAGAAGTGTTGAGGTGTGCCAGTAGAAGAGGATGTGAATGGATATCCATATATTTGAGCTAGCTAGCCTTGTGATGTGATTTCTCTTTAGCCTCTGGCTATTGAGATTCTATTTGTTTCGAGTGGCATGATCTAACTATGGGTTTTATGAAATGTGTTTTGATACTTTGAAATAAACTTTGTTTGCATTAAAATCTCATAATTCATGTTTTGTGTTTAATGCTCATGTTTAGTCAAATTTTTGAATAAATGTGATTTATATTTTGCATAAAGATTATTTTAGTATGTTGTGCACCACTGAGTCCTAGTACTCAGCGATAGCTTATTCTTTATCGCAGATCTGAGAGACTAGAAGAAGCGTGATTGAGCTGCTAAGGATTAAAGATTATTCAACTTGAAGTTATCGGGTATAATTTATACCCAAATTGTAAATATTTCTTTTGATGTATGTATTGCATATAAATGTATGGACATGTAAATGGGTCTTGAGCAGCTTGTACAAAATTTGTATGAAGTTTGTAATAAAGTTTAGTTTGTATTTATTTTGATTTAAATTTTGTAAGGAGTTATATGAATTGTTTGTCTCTAATGAAATATGAGTGGAACTATTTTATTTAATTTGAATGAAATGTATTGCTAGTATTTTTGAGGATTATTGAATTTTGAACTTGAGAAATTGATTGAAATGATTATGGAGTTGTTAAAATGGATTGAGGTTGATTGTGAAATTGAAGTAGTTATTGAGAAAACATTTTAGAAGTGCTTTTTACAGGTATTTGACGAGCTGTTTTCTCAAAATATAAACGGAACTCTATCAAAATTTTTATAAAATTTGCGAAAAAATAAAATGGGCCAAAAATATTAACTAGTTTTTAATTTTAACTAAATGATTTAAATACCTATTAGAAAATGCTCACCACTGATTAAAAATAAGAAAATTGTTTTAAAATCCCTTGTAGGGTACTTAATGAGTTATCAGTAGGTGAAGTGCGGTAGTTCATTAGGTATTCTATGGGATCATGTTATGCCTTACAGAGGGGTAAGGTATGACATATTTTAGTGGTATCAGAGTAAATTTTTGAAGTATGTTTTAACTTGAGAATTTGTGTCTTTTCTTTGTTAAGTACAACTGCTCAATGTTCATATTTGTTGCATACAGTGCATTACATCATAAATATGACTAACGGAGGAAAATCTCCTTGTGTTACTTATTCAGGAGATACCTTAACTTCAGACTAAAATGGAAGAAGGGGATCGCTCAATTGAGCAGTCTGTTGAAGCTGAGGCATAAGGGGAAGCCCCAGCTTTACCGAATGTCAGTGGGTCAGTAGTGCCAGCCCTACAAATGCGCGATTTCTGCCGCGATTCGCCTGACAAATGGCTGCGATGTTTCAAAAAATGGCTGGGGGTATGCCTGCTCAAGCTCCACCTCAAACACCTGTGGCACAACCACTGCCTCCAGCCAGACAGTATGACAAGTTATTGAAGTATGGGGCTGCAGAATTTAAGGGTACAGTGGACCTTTTAGAGGCAGAGCAATGGCTTGAAAGAATGGACAGAGTATTTAAGAAGATGCATTGCCAAGATGAACTAAAGTTTGAGTATTCCGTGTCGCTACTGCAAGGGGATGCGTATGATTGGTGGAAGACCATCCCCCACAGCTTAGCTGAACCACCGGTGATGACCTGGGATGACTTCATCAGAGAGTTCAGACAGAAATACATCCCAGATGCATATGTTGATCAGAAGTTACAAGAGTTTCCGAGTTTAAAACAAGGCAACAGAACAGTGGCAAAGTATGAGAGGGAGTTCTCCCGCTTAAGTCATTATGCTGGGAGTCTCCTTGCTACCAGCAAGGCAAGGTGCAAGAGATTTGAGACAGGTTTGAAGCCCTGTATAAGGATGCAAGTTGTGGGATTCCGACACAGCAACTTCTCAAAACTCATGTCTCAAGCACTTGAGCTAGAAAGGATTGAATCAGAGGAAACCCCGATAAAAGAAAAATCAGAAAAAGTTGAGAAAGCAGAAAAAGACAAGGGGGAAAAGTCAGTAGAGCCGAGTTCTGATGGTACTATCGCAAGGTGTTTTGCGGTCGCCTAGACGAACACTCACCGAAGTGGGAAAGAGTGAGGAGTCGCCACTTTAATTTTGAGGGAAATTAAAGAAAACAATTTGCACAAAAAAAAGGGTAAATTAAAAGAAACCACTTCGAAACAGAGATTCTAGGTTCGGGGTCCACATATGGGCGGGGAAGGTGTTAGGCACCCCGCCTCGTCCCTCTATGAGGGTAAACAGATTTAACATTATGCTCTTTACAAATTAAAATCGGAAGTTAGGGGGGTTAGAATGATGGTGTTAATCCCTTTGATAAAAGGGAATATTTGATTTTTTACTATTTCAGGTTACCCAGATACATAAGTACATGAGACGACCCTTAGTGAGTTGATGTTGCGTAGCGGTTTTGGTTTAGGGGATCACTTTACGTATTATGTTATTTTAGTTTGAATTTAAGGTAACCCGGGTAAAAGCCTCTTCCGATCTCTAGGAATAATCTGCTTAAAGTTTGAGTGGGGAATCTCGGATAAGAACTCTCCTCCGATCTTTGCATATTTATTAAAATTTTGATTGAGAATTGGATAAGAACTCTCCTCCGATCTCATTTAATTATTTATTAAAATTTTTGATTGAGAATCGGATAAGAACTCTCCTCCGATCTCATTTAATATTTATTAATATTTTTATTGAGAATCGAATAAGAACTCTCCTTCGATCTCATTTAATATTTATTAATATTTTTTATTGAGAATCGGATAAGAACTCTCATTCGATCTCATTTAATATTTATTAATATTTTTTATTGAGAATCGGATAAGAACTCTCCTCCGATCTCTCTTAATATTTATTAATATTTTTGATTGAGAATCGGATAAGAACTCTCATCCGATCTCTTTTATTAAAAATTTTAATTGAGAATCGGATAAGAACTCTCCTCCGATCTCTTTTAATATTTATTAAAATTTTGATTGAGAATCAGATAAGAACTCTCCTCCGATCTCATTTAATATTTATTTTGGTTGAGAATCGGATAAGAACTCTCCTCTGATCTCTTTTAATAAAATTTTTATTAAGAATCGGATAAGAAATCTCCTCCGATCTCTTTTTTCATTTGAATGAGGATCGGGTAAGAACTCTCCCCCGACCTCTTGAGATTTAATTACGATCGTATGTCGTAAAGACCTTAGACTAAGGGTTCTGACATCCGAAGATGCTGAGAGCTCGAACAAGGCTTCTCTTAATCCATTGGTACCTTATAACTAGGTAGGGGATACAGACTAAATTTTTACCGATCTCCTATGTGATTGTCTTACCAATACCTTTTAATAGGCAATATCCGATCTCTTCCGTTTACTAGTCTGGGATCCGATCTTACCTCAATCCCCCACTATACCAAGTCATCTCCTGAGCTAGTCTAGTGGTTCTACTTCATAATTTTCTTCTAATTTATTACCCAATCTTTTATTATTTTGAAGAAACTCTCGTGTTAAGATACAGCTACCAACATTTTATCAAACTACCTATATGTTACTCGGGACCAGAACACCTACATTTGAAGGTAATAAAGGCTAAACTCAAGAGAATAACCACCTTCGTGGGGTCTTTAACATAACATAAACTTGACGAAAATTACGAGCATGAAAACAAAGAAAATAAATATATAAAAAAAATGAGCACTTGGTAAAGCAACGGTCTAAACACTCACCGATAGAGAGTTGAATCTATTGAACTAACTATGGAGTCACAAATATAGTAGAGCTGCGTGCTAATAGTCTGGGGACTAATGCTTGCCTTGAAATGAAGAGTACCAAGTTAAAATGCAGTCGAGCCGAAATGACAATAACCGGATTTGAATGAGATTGAGCTTGGAAAATAAAAGTGGATATAAAAAATGATGAAGACTACTAATTTCCCTCTTATCATTGGTGACTGCCCTTCGAAGTTCACTTGGCTCCTCACCACATCGGGTGTCCCGACAGCAACTCGGTTTCAAGCGATAACATTGACGATAACCTCTCCTATCCTCATGAGAGTCATAGTCACCCCATCTGAGCTATACATCTATCCGATGTCGATGGTTGATTTCCTGATCAAACATATCTTTTGATTTAGCCACGAGACTTGGTTTTGACATAGGTCTTTATTAGGTAGGATGTACCGTCGATCTCCAGAGATCGCCCAAATGATGTAATCTGACCTTTAATGTAATCCGATCTCTAGAGATCGCCCACATGATGTAATCTGACCTTTTGGAAATGAAATTTTATTTTGACAATTATCAATTTACTATTATTGCATTGATTATTTTCCGATCTCTAATGTGTTTATTCGATCTGATTCCTAACTGAATAGCCCTTAGCCGATCTATAATTCTGAACATCTACCTTAATTTGCCGATCTTTAACTAGCGGATCTCCCCTTATTTATTTATGGAGTTTCTGGAATGTTCTTGCGATGTGTCAAAAAAGCTGGTGAATCCCGCTAACCAATGCACCGCTTGGGACACTGTGAGCATTAAATGCTCAGACGGGTATAAATAGGGGATGGGTAAGCCAGTTGCTCTCTTATGTCATTTTCAGCATCTCGCGAGCGATTCCAAAATTCTCTCATTTTTCAAGTTCTTCCGATATCGATCACACTCCCGTAAGGGTTTTGATCTTTCTTTTAGTTAAATTTTCTCTTTTCTTTGAAAATGAGCAGCGCCGAGGGTCAGAGAGCGGCGAGCCCCCCTTCCGTTCATGTCTCGTGGTAGTCAGATGAGGTTGAAGTGGTCGGACCAAGCGAGCGATCTGAACCTCCTACAACCTCCGTTTTAGCCCGTGGCCAAGCGGCACCCTCAAGACGAACGCATTCCTCAGGGAGAGAGAGCCTTCCCATGGATGAGCTACCATCTATCCTTCAAGAAACCGATCTGCAAACGATTAGCCAAGAATACAATCTTCAGACCGACTCATACAAGCTTATCAGATGCCATGGCTATCTCCGAGCCGATCATTTCTTCAAAGAAAATGATATGATCATGATATACAAAGAGCAATTAAAAGCCAGGCTACGGTTTCCTCTTGATGACTTCTTCAAGGACGTTCTGAAATTCCACTAAGTATATATAGCCCAAGTACATCCGAACTCATGCCGGATCCTAGTAGCCTTCAGAGGCCTCTGCCGAGCTAAGGGACTCAGTCCTACAACGAAGGTGTTCGCCGAGCTACATAGGCTAACTCATCGAAAGGACGATGAGTACTGGTTCTTTCAGGCAAAACCGCATTGTGGGCTCTTTACCGATCTGCCCTTCTCGCTGAAGAATTGGAAGAATCACTTCTTTATTCTGAGGAGCAAGATTTCGAACGGTTTTGAGGGTTTCCCGCGTAGCTGGCTGCATCTGGGCCCATCACTCCCGAAGCACATCGCCTTGAGTAGGGAAGAGGGCGCAATGGTAATGGAGCTAAAGGATCAGGCGGCCAATCAGAAGTTTTCCTGTTTAGATGCAGTGATGGCCGAACTGCATCATTGGATGATGCAGCTAGTTACCGGCAAAGAACGCAGGCTTCAGCTCTCTGACCTCGGCCTCAGAACTTTCTATATCTCTGATCTCTGGGCCTTAGCGAACTCACTGACTTTTTCTTTGTGCAGGTATGGTGACTGGCGAGGCTTCCAAAGAGAGCCGAAAGTGGAAGAGAGAGGTCTCTAGGAAAGTGCGGGAGATGAAGCGTGCCGAGGCCTCACAGACGCCAAGGCACGATCCAGGGGAGATGCAAGGAGGCTCGTCCTGACCCTCGGGACCGCTGATCCCTGAAATAGAAGTGGTTCGGTCTCTGCCTCGACAAGAAGAGCCACCACCACCACCTCCACCGGTTGCTTCGAGTGCGGAAGGGTGTCCTTCCCAACCTACTTCGCCGACCCTTTCCCGCGGTGCTCAAGTTTTGATTCACTCCCTGGAGAAGAACCGATCTGTAAGGGAGAATCTGGGCTTGAGAAAGGTTCTGGGAGCTTCCATCTACCTCCAGAAGGATCGAAACAGGCTGACCCAAGGCAACATCGACGATCTCCTGACCCAGACGATGAGCTTGAGCGTGGAGAGCTTAGTGAACCAGCATATTATCAGGGAAAAGGCTCATCATTTGAAGTAGGAGATCCAGAAGGTGGGTCAGGAAGCGGCTTCCGCCCGAGCTCAACTTTCATCCGCCCGAGAATATATAGCTGAAATTGAGGGGCGGATGAAATTCTATGAGGATAAATTAGCCGAGCAGGCTCATGCTCTTGAAGAAGCTTGGGCGCTCCGAGCTGCTGATGTCGCTCGCCTCACTGAAGAACTTAGAGTGAAAGAAGAAGAGGCAGTGACGAGGGAGGCCGGTGCTTATGTGAACGCCCACGGGGACCTTTTGGCCGAGCTCAAGAAGCGTTATCCCGAGGAGGACTTTTCCTGGATGGTGGACCTGGCTCCCCAAGACGAAGAGGAGAGCGAGGAGGAAGCTAAGGGAAATAGAGAGGGTGAGCGAAATGTAGAACAGGCTGGGGGTAATCCTCCAGCCGAATGAGTTGTATTTTATTTTGAAATGAAATGAAATTCTCTCTTTTGTTCAATGACTGGATGTGATCGGAAAGTATCTAAATTGTACAAGTGCTTGACTATCTGAACCAATTAGAACATCAAACTTAAAAGTGATTATTAATCTAAGTATAAGAGGTCGAAAAAACATTGTAAGCATGAGATTGGCTGAGAACAAACACCGAACGGGACTTAAGATTATTAAAATTGGAAACCTGATTTGAACATTTAAGATAGGAAGCAACATTAAGCCAGATTAAAACCTTAATTTTATTAAACAATTATCCGCAATATTTATGAAAGGGAGATCAGAAATAAGACTGGATGGCACGAAGACCTAATGTTGGTTTGATTTCATTTGACGAGAGATCAAAAATGTGATTGACTGGCTAGAAGACTTGACAATTGGTTTGAGAGATCGATAAGGATTTGAACGATATGGAGACTTGGTATTGGTTCAATTTCTTTGAAGAGAGACCGGAAATGTGATTGACTGACAAGGAGACTTGGTGTCGGTTTGATCCCTATGAAGAGAGATCGGAAATGAATTGAACGACATGGAGACTTGGTGCTGGGGATCGATTTCAAAGTCTATTGATTTCGGGGTTCGGCCAAAATTTGGTGTCGACAGCTGCCCCTCTTTACATAATTTCTATTGAAGGGAAAAATTTTCCCGAGTAGGAATTATGTAAAGATTCATACCCATATTTTGGGCGATTGGGTATTAAAACTTTGGAACTCAAAATTAAGTTTAGGAAACTAAAACCAACTTAGGTCAAAGACCCAGGGGTTGGTAACAGGAATTTAAATGCTGAAAAATTAAAATGAACTTGGATCAAGTAACCAGAGGTTGATAACAGAAATTTAAATACGGGAAATTAAAAATCAACTTAGATCAAGGAACTAGAAGTTGATCACATAAATTTAAATGTGAAATATTAAAATCAACTTAGATCAAGGAACCAGAGGCTGATGACATAAATTTAAATGCGAAAAATTAAAAATCAACTTAGATCAAGGAACCAGAGGTTGATAACAGAAATTTAAATGTGGGAAATTAAAAATCAACTTAGATTAAGGAACTAGAGGTTGATAACAGAAATTTAAATGCGGGAAATTAAAAATCAACTTAGATCAAGGAACCAGAGGTTGATAACAGAATTTTAAATGCAGGAAAATTAAAATTAACTTATATCAAGGAACCAGAAGTTGATGACATAAATTTAAATGCGAAAGATTAAAATCAACTTAGATTAAGGAACTAGAGGTTGATGACATAAATTTAAATGCGAAAAATTAAAATCAACTTAGATCAAAGAACCAAAGGTTGATAACAGAAATTTAAATGTAGGAAATTAAAAATCAACTTAGATCAAGGAACCAAAGGTTGATAACAGAAATTTAAATGCGAAAAATTAAAAATCAACTTAGATCAAGGAACCAGAGGTTGATAACAGAAATTTAAATGTGGGAAAATTAAAATCAACTTAGATCAAGGAACCAGAGGTTAATGACATAAATTTAAATGCAAAAGATTAAAATCAACTTAGATCAAGGAACCAGAAGTTGATGACATAAATTTAAATGCGGGAAATTAAAAATCAACTTAGATCAAGGAACCAGAGGTTGATAACAGAAATTTAAATGGGGGAAATTAAAAATCAACTTACAAAGCAAGCCTAACCTGACACGAGAAGTTCTTTCGCGACGAAGTGTACTTAACAGGATCCTGAAGATGAACGATTAATGGGAGACGAGTTGCAAAACTTAACCCATCATTTTCCATTCCTTACTCACTTCTCAGGACTCTCTTTCTGTTCTTGACCTTCTTATTTGCGAAAAGCGCCCTTGCGGGTTTTCACTTTCCCTTTCGCCCATCTGACTAGAAGTGCCCTTCCAGGTTTTCACCTCTAGTTTTTTGTTTTTTTTTTTACCATTCCCTGTAAATCTCACAGAAAAGTAAATAAGGTTATCAACATCCAAATCCTAAACTTATGACAAAATTCTAATAGATTAATAGCGCATAAAATAAAGAGGTAGAAAAAGACAATATTAGAGTGTGAGTATACGGGAAAAATAAAGCAAAAAGATAAATTAATACGCAAATGTGCGAAGAAGATAGATCAAAGTGAAAGGAGGACTTTATTATGGTTTGAGGGATAAAGGTACAGTTTCAAAGAAAAAGGGTACAAGGATAGATCTCACAGATTCCTTGTAGTTGACTCTGAAGTCTCTTAACTGCCATTATTTCAAGCATTCTATTGACGAAGATTCATGCCGTGATGGTTTATTTTCGTTTCTAGTCCCATGTTCCCTTCCTTATTTCTCCATTTTCTGGTTCTAAGGACGCCCTTTTCGGGTTTTCGCCCTCAGATTTTATTTTCTTTTTTCTTTTCTTTTTCAGGGTGCCTTTTCGAGTTTTCACACTTCACTCATTTTATAGAAAGCGCCCTTCCGTGTTTTTGCCTTCTTTCTCACATTTTGTTAGGGCGTCCTTTCGCATTTTCACCCCTTTTTTTTTTTAGGCATAATACCTCTTGACAGTGTCGGCATTCACAGGTCTTGAAAATTCTTCACCATCCATATGGGTCAAGATTAGGGCCCCACCAGAAAACGCCTTTTTAACCACATAGGGTCCCTCATAGGTTGGTGATCATTTGCCCCGAACATCGTTTTGATTTGGGAGCACCTTTTTTAGGACGGGATCTCCTGGTTGAAATTCGCGTGGGCGGATGCCTTTGTTAAATGCCCTAGCCATTCTTCTCTAGTACAACTGCCCATGACATGCCGCCGCTAGCCTTTTCTCGTCTAGCAAATTCAATTGGTCCAACCTTGACTGGATCCATTCCGACTCATCAATCCCGGATTCCTTTAGAATCCTTAGGGAAGGGATTTCTACTTCGATATGTAGAATAACTTCCATCCCATATACCAGTGAGTATGGAATTGCCCTAGTTGATGTTCTCACAGAGGTCTGGTATGCGTGAAGGGCGTAGGGAAGCATATCATGCCAGTCTTTATAGGTGACCGTCATTTTCCGAATTATTCTCTTGAGATTTTTGTTTGTGGCTTCTACCACTCCATTCATCTGGGGATGGTACGGTGAGGAATTGAGATGTCGAATCTTGTATTGATCACATAATCTCTGGATCTTCGGACCATTCAAATTCTTGGCGTTATCAGTGACGATTTCGCTGGGGAGGCCGTGTCAACATATAATATTATTTCTGAGGAATTTGAGGAATGTGTTCTGTGTGATGTGAGCATATGATGTCACTTCGACCCATTTAGAAAAATAGTCAATAGTTGCCAGGATAAATCTATGCCCATTGGATGCCTTGGGATTGATGGGACCAATCACGTCAATTCCCCACATTGCGAAAGGCCATAGCGAGACGAGGCTGAACAGTTGATGAGGCGGGACATTTATCGGATCTGCATAGATTTGACATTTATGACACTTTCGAAAATACTCAATGCAATCTTTCTCCATAGTAGTCCAGAAGTATCCCCGTCTCATGATTTGCTTAGCCATCATATGCCCATTAGCATGGGTTGCACAATTCCCCTCATGAGTCTCGAAAAGAATCCTCCTTGCTTCTTTTGCATCTACGCATCTCAACAATTCATTGTTGGAGCTCCTTCTGTACAGAATTTCGCCACTGGGGAAGTATCCCAAAGCTAATCTTTGGATCATTCTCCTTTCTTTTCTACTTGCCCCAGGGGGGAATTCTCTGGTCTTGATGTAGACCTGGATGTCATGATACCAAGGTTTACCATCAATTTCTTCCTCGATCATGAAGCAGTACGCCGGCTCACTCCTTGCTTTGATCTCTAATACCTGAGTCGTTTGCCCTTCTTCCATTTGAGCCATGACAGCCAGGGTGGCTAAGGCATCTGCGAATTGATTTTTGTCCCGACTGAGGTGAGCGAAAGAAATTTCTTCAAATTTCTTGATCAATTCCAGTAGGTACTTCTGATATGGGATTAACTTTGGATCCTTGGTTTGCCATTCTCCCTTGACTTGATAAAAGATCAAGGCCGAATCACCATACACCTCCAACTTTCTGACTCTCATTTCGATGGCAGCCTATAAACCCATCACGTAGGCTTCGTATTCTGCGACGTTGTTGGTGCAGTCGAATCTTAATTTGATGGCTATTGGGAAGTGTCTTCCATCCAGGGATACCAGCACTGCTCCAATTCCATTACCATATATGTGACACCCCTTACCTGTCTACAGTGTAGCCGAGCAAGTTATGTCACTCAGTGTGCTGGAGCACCAATTTATGTTTTATTACAATTTATCCCTTTATAATTTATTTATTTTCAATTTTGATAAATCCGAATTTATCTGCAAATTTTATAGAAAATTTGGCAGAATGCCGGCTGTAAATTGGAAAAACAGTTCTTCTAAACCTGTTTAAAAATACTTCCAAAATAATTTCCAATTCCAAACTCCATTATATATATTCAAGTCAATCTCAAAATCTCAATCTCAATCACGATATTATTTTCAAAACTTTTCTGTTCACTTCATCACTTGAAGCATATTCACAAATAATTCTCAACATTTCATTTATCAACATACATAATGCAGAAAATCTCAATAATATGAAATTTCATATATTTAGATTAATACATAATTATAGGAGTTTATAGTTACAATCCAAACTAATACAAAATGCAAAATACAAAAGAGCCACCTATAGTCCTAACGTCCTACCATATGCAGTGCAGATGTGAGGTGACTCTGAACACCTGATGCAGCTCTGTAAGCTCACACTGTCTGGTGTCTGCTGGGCTCCCCAGCTAGGTCTCCAGTATTTGCGCGTGGCAAAAGCGACGCGCTAAGCAATTCTGCTTAGTGGTGACAATATAAAATAAAATAAAATAGAATAAAATAATTATGCAAAATGTATGATTTCATTTTTTTTTTGTAGACTTAATTTCTGGTATTATTGCATTATTATACGATTTAAAATTTTGGTAAGGTTCATTAACATTGCCCGAGTAACCCATACTAGTAAACTGGACTGGATAAACGGGTAAACTGGTACTAGGTACTAAGTACCTCGAACCATCACACTATCGGTCACATTGTGTCTCCCGGTGTGCAATAGAACAGCTAATAAGCTGTAATAATTATCAGGGTTAAAACCCAAGCATATCAACTCAAATAACATAGCCAAATGCTATTGTTTCACAGAATGGCATGGGAAAGCCATGAAACACAGAATGGCATGAAGCCATATGCAATACTGCTAACAGAACCCTATTGGCATGTCAGGCTATCCAAACCAATCTTGTTAGGTATACTAGGGCATTTTACACTTTAAAGTTTTACAATTTTTGAATTTCAAGTTTGGTGTTACTATTCACTTCATTAGTCAACTAAAATGTTAACTTTTGCATAGACAATAGGTACATTGGTTTTAATACTCCCAACATACCACCTTTTACATTCAAAATTTGTTGATATTGGTTGCCAATACCATTTCTAAGCTTAAAGTTAATTGAGCAGAAATTTCAGTTTTTATACCTTATATTTACTGTTCCATTGGTCATTTTTGCAGTGGGAATTTGGTAAAATGATCAACATGAAAGTTGTTTCTTATTTTGTCTAGTTGAATTTCCTTTTTTGAATCACTCCATTTGTAGTTTTTTAGCTCAAGTTATGGTCCAAAAACCACAACTGGCTGGATTAGAATTTTTCTAGACTGACCATATCTACAGTGCAGTGAACAGTGACTGCAACTTACTTATTGGATAGGTTCTGGTCATAATTTGGGGTAGGTTTCTTCATGAAAGTTGTTGGTCTATATCTCAGCTTGTTGCTGGTAAAATTTCAGGTCAATTGGACCTTTCTACATTGAGTTATGGCCAAATGAATAATCACTGTTCATTTAGTCATTCTGTAGAATCAGACTGCAGGTCACCCGGATTAAGGCAAGCTTTTGGTCCAGTTGGTTTGGTTTTATGGGCATGGTTTCTTCACCAAAGTTGTGCCATTATGTGTCTAGTTTCATGTCCAATTGGCCTTGCACCAATTGAACCTCTAAAATTTAAGTTATAGCTACCCAAATCTGCTGGACTCATGTCCAATTCTGCTGGTCACCATGGGCAGCCACACTAATCTCAATTCCCACTACACAAACCACTTCATTTCTTGTTTACCCATATCCAAATGGTCACTAATTGACCATTAAAACTCACTTTAACCATTACATGATCAAAGTCTCCATTTTATACCCAAACCCTAACCCATTCCATCTCAATTCATGCATTCACTTACTTTTCACCATTCTAAACAATAGGTTAGTGTTATGGGCAGCCACAATACCAAATTTATTCAAGGAAAACAATCAAAACCCTACCCTTCACATAGCTACTAAAAATGGAGGTTTACATAATTATCAATTTCATTTAAGTTTCTCTCATTTTCTAGCTCAATTTTTGTCCCTAAACATGCATTTCAAAAAGAAAGCAAGGATTGGTCACTAACCTCTTTGGAACTAAGTTTGGGTCTTGCAAAACTTCAATTTTTCTTCAAAAATTTGCTGCCCAAAGCTTCCTCAAGGTGTGGGGTGAATTTTTTGTGAAGACAACTAGGGTTTTTATGGTGAGAAAGGGTGTGGATTCAAGCTTTGTAAGCATGAAAATGGAGAAGGGAAAAGAGGAGCATGAAACGTCTTCTTGGGGAAGAAGAGTGGCTACAGAAAATTCGATTGAATTGTCTTTTTTTTTTTGCCCATTTATGTATTATAAATGTCTTCCTTTAATTTAATTGGCCATCCCTTTTTAATTACCTCATGCTTACATAAGCATGAGTTAATAAATCCCATTTTCTTTTCTTTTCTTGTTTACTTAATTTCAATTGAATTTTTAATGATATTTATTTATATTTTATGTCATATAAATTATTTATTTAACTGGACAAGTTGGCCCAAAAATCATCTCTGAAGACGAAATGACCAAAATGCCCTCTGTTTGGCTTAACCGGCCAAATTTATCTATACCGATTGAAAAATTTTTCTAAGTATTTTCTTGGCATTCTAATGCCATAAGAACCTCAATGACCCTTCTCTGGGGTCCCAAGAATTATTTTATAATTTTTTCTAAATTTTTTTCTTATTAATTATTTGAGTTAATTTTTGGTTCCTCACTTTAGTTTAAATATTTTTCCGAATTCTAGCTGTCCGGATCGACACTTGTCACCGGAACAGTAGACTGTACGGATTAGCTAAAATGAGGATGTTACAAGATAAATTGATAGCTCTATCAAAATACATTTCCCATACATCAGTTGGTTCTTTTTCCTCGCCATCGACTTCATTAACATGCTCATCGAGGAACTCGAAATCCAAGGCTTCATAATCTTGGATAGGGTTCTCTGCTAGAAGATCGACGATTATGCTACCTTTCACTGCTTTTTGGGTCATATAGACAATGTCATATTGAGAGAGTATGACCTGCCATTTCGCTATCCTTCCCGGCACAAATGGGCTTTTGAATACATACTTGATAGGATCCATCCTGGAGATGAGCCATGTCTTATGATTCAACATGTAGTGTTTAAGCCGATTTGCCGCCCAGGCTAATGCGCAACAAGTTTTTTCTAGGAAGGAGTACCTTGACTCACAATCATTGAACTTCTTGCTCAGGTAATAAATAGCCCTCTCTCTTCGACTGGTATCATCATGCTACCCCAAAACACATCCCATTGAATTCTGTTGGACAACCATGTATAAAATCAACGGTCTTCACCACGGAGGAACCAGATGTCGTGGATTTGTAGTCTTGCTTAATTTTCTCGAAAGCCTCTTGACAAACTGAATCCCATTGAGTGGTGTTGTTATTTCGGAGTAGTCTAAAGATAGGCTCAGGTTTAGCGGTGAGGTTGGAAATAAATCTCGAGATGTAGTTCAGCTTCCCCAAAAAACTGCGCACCTCCCTTTCTATTTTTGGAGATGGCATCTCTTGAATGGCTCGAACTTTGTTTGGATCTACTTCTATTCCCTTCTCACTCACTATGAATCCCAACAACTTCCCAGATCTAGCTCCGAACACGCATTTGGCGGGGTTCAACTTCAGCTTATACTTTCTGAGCCTTTTGAACACTTTCCTCAGCACTTGTACATGGCTTTCTCCTTCTCTGGATTTGATTATCATATCATCCATGTACACCTCCACTTCTTTGTGTATCATATCATGGAATAATGTGACCATAGCACGTTGGTCGGTAGTGCCTGCATTCTTTAAGCCAAATGGCATGACCCGATAACAGAATACCCCCCACTAAGTGATAAAAGTAGTTTTCTCCTTATCTTGTTCATCCATGGGGATTTGATTGTACCCGGATGCCCCATCGATTCAGGAACATCTGCCCAATCCTGCAGTATTGTCTACTAGCACGTCTATGTGTGGGAGAGGGAAATCATCTTTCAAGCTTGCTTTATTGAGACCCTGTAATCAATGCACACCCTGACTCTCCTGTCCTTCTTCATTACCGGGACAACGTTAGCTATCCATTGAGGATATTTGACTACTTCCAGAAACCCAGCATCATACTGCTTTTTGACTTCATCCCTAACTTTGAGTAGCGTGTCAGGGTTCATTCTTCTTAGTTTCTGCTTTACTGGGATCATCCCGAGAATTAAGGGAATTTTGTGCGTCACAATCTGGGGGTCTAAGTCGGTCATATCGTCATAGCTCCATGAAAATACATCTAAGAATTCTTTGAGCAAACTGAACATATCTTCTAATTCTCCACTCCCCACAACCTTAAGTTCCCTTTTTATTTCTTTCGTGCCTAGATTTATGATGTACGTTTTGTCCCCACAAGGCACTAGGGAAGGTTCATCTCTCTCGTCCCTTTCTTCTGCAAGTTCCTCCTCAGAATCACTTGAAGTAATGGCAGTTATGGGGATTTCAAAATTAACCAGAGGAATTTCTGAGTCTATTGGATTATTAGATGTTAATTGATGAATGGTCCTGAAGAAACGAAAGTGGAATATATTATGAAAATGGCAAAAGAAATAAGGAAAAGAGAATTGAATGTAAAATGCGCTATTAATCCATTAATATTTGCATCATAAGAAAAGGGTCCATTTACAATATTACACTCGTCACCATGGACGAAATGATCAAGTGTATATAACCAAAAGTACTTTACTCGAAATTGAATACAGGAATGTCCTCTGCTGTCCAGTTGTCCAGTTCTTGCCCTTCAGCTATTAGCGAGATCAGGGCTTCATACAAGGAATCGAGATGGATGACATCAATGGATGGTTCATCGGGTGATTCTTCAGCTTCCACTGGATTTTCAATGACCAGCTTGGTGAAGACCTCTGTGATTTTCGGGACTACCTTCATTTTCCCGATTTTATGATCAAATCTCTGATCTCGAAGCATACTTCTCATCTAGAATCGTCCATCCATGAGGGCGTCTTTCTTATAACCCAAGCCGCAATGGCCAACCTTTTGGATGGCTGGTATGGGTTCGACGATCCCTTATAATGTGGCGCTTAGCCCCTTGCCCATCTCATATCCATTCTTCAGCATCACCTTCGCTACCATAGCCGTAGCCCCTTCATTTCTTGAGGTGGTTTCTTATAATTCAAGAGCCTGGAAAGAGCTTTCCAACGATTCCTCAGCTGCTTCCATATAAGGAAGTGATTGCGGCTTGGTGACCAGCATGGCTTCCTCCCCCTTCACAGTGATGATCCTGCCGTCCATGATGTACTTAATTTTTTGATGCAGGGTTGAAGGTATGGCATTTGCTGAATGGATCCAAGGCCTCCCTAGCAACATAGTGTATGCAGGTTCAATGTTCATCACTTGGAACGTGACGTTGAAAGTGCATGCATTAATTTGGAGTCGCAAGTCAATGTCTCCCAGTACCTCCCTCCTTGTGCCGTCAAAAGCTCTTACCACCATAGAACTTTGACGTATGTTTGACCAGTCAACTGGTAGCCTAGCCAAGGTGGCATTAGGCAAGACGTTGAGCGCAGATCCATTGTCAATGACGACCTTGGCAACTATGCAACCTTTACATTTTATTGTCACATGTAGAGCTTTAGTGTGCTTTAAGCCTGCAGGGTCTATCTTTTCTTCTGAAAAAGTGACAAAACTGGATGCCTGAATTTGTCCCACTATCTTCTCGAATTGCCCCAGTGTGATATCGGGGTTAACGAAGGCCTGACCCAAAATCTTCTGCAAAGCTTAGCGATGCACTTCTGAGTTCAAAATCAGTGACAGCACTGAAATTCGAGCAAGTGTCTTCCTTAACTGCTCAACAACGTCGTACTCACTTTGCTTCATTATTTGAAGCAAAAGCTCCTCCTCTTCTTTTGGTTCCATAGGTTCTTTTCTCTCCACTTCTTCAACCTCCTCTTCCGTATTCTCTCATGGCTCTCCCATTTTTACTTTCCCTCTCTTCTTTTCCTTCTCTTCGTTCCCATAACATCTCCCACTTTGGGTTATAAATTCAACCTCTTGCTCAAGTGGGGAGGATTTTATGGTAGTGATGGGCTGGGGTTTTAATTGGGGAGTATCATTACCAGAAGGTCCAGCGTAAGTCATTTTGAAGTATTCATGAGGAGCGAAGCATGGTTTAGGAGGTGCTGAGGGTGAGGCAAGGCTAGGAGCTGGTGTACTGCTCGATGCTCCTTGGGTGAAGACTTGAAAATCATAGTTCCAGGGCACAACACGAGTGTTTGTGACTGGGAGCTGGGGTGGGGTTCAGATGATTGTTACTGCTGGTGATGATGCTGGTGCAGAGAAGGTGATTCTGTGATTAGAGGTGGAGGCATTTTGGCCAAATCGGGCTGTATTTACTCCGCCCTCCATTTTCGACCTTGATTGGCATCTTAAGACTTTGAGGGACAGTAAGTTCTGGACCTCTTATTTGAACTCCCCACAATTTTGCAGCTCATGGTTAGCTGCTCCTCCATGATAGGGGCATCCCGCATTATCTTCAAGCTCTAGTGTTTGAGGGTAGAGGTAACCTTCCCTCACTGCCATGGTAAAAATCTCCTCAAAGTGAGGAATCAGTTGATTTACCTTCAAGGTTGACCCTTCTTCTCCTAAATCGATCATATTCATGCCATTGCCCATACCATGATTGGGCAATGGGTTTGAGGTGACATTAGGAAGGGAGCCATTCCCTTCGATTTTTAACCACCCATTTCTGATTAGAGCGTGCACCCTCCCCCTGAGTGCCTCGCAATTATCGATTGAGTGCCCTTGTGCCCCTCCATGATACTCGCACTGGGCACTGGCATCATAGCACCTGGGATATGGTGGCTAAATTGGGTCAAGGGGGATCGGCACTATCTGATTTATACCGATAAGGTATCGGTATATTTCGCTGAGTGGGAGGAAAAGGGGTGGATCAAGATTTCTTTGTGGTCTTGGGTTATTTTGGAGTGGTCTGGGTTGAGTAAGTTGAGGAAGTGGTCTGGGCTGGTAGGTTATTGGTGGTGGATACTGTGGGCGTGGATGAGGATAATTTGGGAAAGGGATTGGAATGTTGGCAATTGTTGGGCCATAAGGGGGAGGATATGGCCGATAATTATTCTGGGGAAATGGGGAGTGGTTGTTCTGTCGGGTGATGGAATGCACATCACCCTCTTTCTTTTTGCCAAAAATGGCAGTCTTCTTCACAGGATTCTCAATCATCTCCTGCAACCGTCCTAACCTGAGGTTAGCTTCGATTCTTTCACCAGCTTGGATGATGTCCGAGAAGCTGTTGGAGGTATTTCCAATCATTAGATTGAAATAAGGAGCCTTCAATGTTTCAATGAACAGGGAGCAAAGCTCATTGTCAGTCACTGGAGGATATACTTCTGTCGCTTTCTCTCTCCACCTCTGGGCATATTCTTTGAAACTTTCCCTGTCTCTCTGCACTAGGTTTTGGAGGTCTCTCCTTGTGGGGGCAACGTCGTAGTTGAACTTATATTGTTTCAAGAAAGCGTTAGCCAAATCTTTCCAAAAGCGCAATTTGCTCCTGTCCAACTGAATACACCATCTCAGGGCTGCCCCGGAGAGACTCTCGTGGAAGAAGTGGACTAAGAGTCGATTGTCCTCTGTCAGGGTGGACATTTTGGTGATATAAGTGGCCAAGTGAATGCGAGGATCTGAATTCCCAGTGTATTTGTCGAATTCCGGGACTTTGAACTTGGGTGGCACCACAACATCCGGTACCAGTCTCAGCGACGATACATCTACTGAACCATACATATTCAATCCCTCTACTGCTCTTAATCTCTCTTCTAGAGCAGATAACTTTTCATTTTCTCTTGTCTTATTTTCCCCTCCTACTACATGAGATATTCCCCCAGTTGGGAAATGAGGGGCAAAATGAACCGGAGGGATCAGGATTGAAGGGTATGGTTCGGCATTTGGGACAGCCAGGTAATAGGAGAAGGGTGGGTCATTATTCAGGGGAGCCGGATTAACGGTGATTGTTGGATCCGGGATAGGTGTCTGGAAGGTGAAAGAGGTTGAAGCATGATGAGAATCAACCATTGTAGGAGGTGGGGGAGGTAGTGGTAAGTTGGGCTCTGATGCAGGCTTATTTTGGGACATCTCCCTCATTAGTTTCATGAGCTCTGAGACTTGGTCTTTTAACTCAGACACTTGTCCTTGTAGGTTCTGGACTTGTTCCTAGTCTTCCATTAGCCTTCTTGTTCATGAACTTATTAAGTACACTTGTCTGGGTTGAACTGTGTGTCTGGTCAGGCTTGCTTTGCTTGAAGCAATGTTGATTTCCTGTAGGGAGTGAAAAAAGAAGTCTTTTAGTGAATTTTGAATTTTGTTAAAAATTAAAAGGGTCCTGGTTTGAACAAAGGATACGGTGGCATCCGAGAGCCGGGAATGAAACCTGCAGAAGAATAATTGCATCAATTTTATCATGGCATCGTTCGATAGTCTGACGGTGAATGACTGGATTGAATGCGTATCTATGATACTTGTCCATATGGCGCATCCAACTTTTCGCATAACCCTAGCGAGAGAGGTTCCTACGAGAGTCATAATATTCATTCAAAATTTGCTAAACAATGACCCAAAGTTATTTCATTAATCGAATAGTTCATACATAGCACTCTTTACATTGGCCTGGGCTCAGGGAGACTCTTTATAATATAATGACACTTTTTGAGATACTCATAAAGCCTTTCTTCTTGTTTGGCGAGGTTGAATGTCTTCAGGGCATACTCGGATTCCGGCAAGAGTTCTTGTTTCCCTTGTGCTATCATTCTCTCCAGCTGATCAACATTTTCTCTTAGTTCTTGATAAAGAGTAGCTTGTCTTTCTTTTTCCTTTCTTTCCTTAGCACATTCTTTTAAGATTTCATTGATAAGCCGTGCTTGCTCCTTTAGTTCAAGCTTCATCTTTTTCCCTCTTGTTTGTATTCTTCCATGAGTATCTCTTGGTATTCTACTTTCTCTTGGAGCCTGCTATTCCGAACTTCTGCCTCTCTCATTGTAGCTTGGAGAGAGCTCTTTTCCCTTTTCCATCGTGTTTTTTGCTCTTCAAACCCTATCTTTTTTATCATTGCCTCTTCCCTAAGCCTTCTTACTTTTCTTTTGAGGATCTGCTGTTGGTCCTCTAACTGTTTTATTCGTTCTTGTAATTGCAAATTTTCGATATTCGCCTTTTGTAGAGAGTCGGCCAAACAAGCGCTAGCTTCTTCTGAAAGGATGTTTCGACGGGGGCCGTTGCCTTCGGGTTTGGTTGAATCGGCAGTTAGGTGTCCTTGATCCCTGCTGGCTCTCCATTTAAGATAATCGCCCGTGGCACTCGGACCTTTAGACGACCTTTCCGTCATAGTGATATTTTCCCAGGATTTGCGAGCTATTTTCAATTCTTCTTCATTATCGAGCTCATGATAGTAATGACCCTGATGGTATTCTTCAATACTGATTGTGGGCTGGGTTGAACCGAACTGCCTCATCACCAATGCTGGGACGTAACTTGTGTACCCGGTCACTCCGATTAAAGAAACTGAATGATTACCCCCTGTGCTGAACAAAATAGGTTGACCCAATGTCCACAATTTCTTCCAACAGTAATCATGGCTATTGAAGCTCAGAATCCGTTCTTGCCACTGCAACTCGCTCTTTGGGCTGATTACTAATCTAGTCATCTTCTCAATAAGAGGCTGGTCAAGATACCAAGTTAACCCCTTTCTCTCCACAGGACACATGTGACTGATGATCCAGAGGTGCAACAATTGAGAAAAGCACTTAAGGGATCCCTTGCCTTGTTGTCTGCAGTAAGTAAGAGTCAATAAAGTCTCTGC
Source organism: Hevea brasiliensis (assembly GCF_030052815.1). NCBI lineage: Eukaryota > Viridiplantae > Streptophyta > Magnoliopsida > Malpighiales > Euphorbiaceae > Hevea > Hevea brasiliensis. The sequence continues at coordinate 88,744,941 of NC_079500.1, forward strand.
AAGGATTGCCGGTATTGGGTTGATCTTCTATTTTTCTAAAGCCCAAAACATTTCCGTTACACTGCAGGTTATAATTCCCAAAGGCCCAGGAACAAGATCAGGCCATAGATCCCCAAAGTTAGTGCCAATGAAGCTTGCTTCCATTATTTATCCTGGATGTATCGATCCAACCACTTCTTGAGGTAAGTCCAATACCATCCATGCGTGTTTCCTTTGACAGTTTCTCTCGCCTTTGCTTCTTCCTGGGGAATCCCCAACATATGTGCAAACTGTTTCCAGGTCTGTCTATGCTCGAGGTGTAGGTAGATCTGATTCTGTGCCACATAAGGAATTTCTAGCAGTGCCTGATATTCTTCCATAGTGGGGGTTGTATCGATGTCATTGAAGGAGAATACTCCATACTTGGCTTTTAATGTCGAAACTTGGACTTTAACTCGTATCAGGGTCGCAATCTTCCCATATTTTTCCTCAAACTTTGCCTTGATGTGATTGGGAAGCGATCTCCAACTACTAGATAGACCCTCGAGACCGGTCATTCTGACCTCAACCTTGCCTAGGTCCAATGGAGGCAGCGGGCTAGTATCTGCCTTTGTGACATCACTTTGCGGGGGCATTGAACTATGGGGTGGTCTGGACCATGGTTTAGCATTTTGTTCTTGTCTAGAAACTTCTTCCGCCGACTGACTCGAGGATGCCATGTTAAAAATGATGCTTATTCTTTTACAGACCCTAACTCAGTGATACCTATGGAGGAAACTTGTTACCAGGATAAATTCAGGTGATTTTGAATTATACTGTTGGCGGGGTAACACCTACACATTTGTCAAAGTAGGAAAATGTGTAGATCCTCCTAACAGTATGACCCAAGATTACCCTAAAAAATAAGAACATAAGAAAATATAAATAGAATAAGGTAAGAGTAAGTATGCCCCTTTTTGTCCTAAAATAGGGAGAGTCCTAGTACCGGATAGGTGCTACCTACTTGGATAGTTCTATCTTATGAGATAGTTTGCTACGGCTTCCAGCCATTGTGATAGTTTAGCTCAAGGTCTAATTTTCTAAAAGCCACAGGTTCCCAGACTGCCCCTACTACAAATAGTAGAGCCCCATTCTATCCCCATGATACTAACGGGAGAATTCCACGGGTATCACATTAAATAGAACGAGTTTCAATTTGAGCAGAAGCCTTCACGGATACTAACATGGTAAAACCCACGGGTACCGCTACATGACTCCCTCCTATTTTCTTAAAAGGGTAAGAAAGCCCGAGTATAGGGCTGGAGTGTGTGAGGACATTGTGTGAGTGTTCAGTGTGTGAAGGGACACCTTTACCTCTTCCCAGTATGGGGGAATTTTTCCTTTTTCCTTTTTTAGACGAAGAGTGCTGTGGGGGATAAGACAATCAAGACAAGAAAAACGGTTAGCAAAAATAACAATAATTAACATATGGAATTTTGTAAACTAAGCCCACCTAACTACGGTTTGATCGTAAAATTAAATCTGCTTTTGGACCTCTGGACCGGGGTTAAGGAAAAGGATTCCCCAGTGGAGTTGCCAAGCTGTCGCAAGGTGTTTTGCAGTCGCCTGGACGAACACTCACTGAAGTGGGAAAGAGTGAGGAGTCGCCACTTTAATTTTAAGGGAAATTAAAGAAAACCATTTGCACAAAAAAGGGTAAATTAAAAGAAACCACTTCGAAACAGAGATTCTAGGTTCGAGGTCCATATACGGGCGGGGAAGGTGTTAGGCACCCCGCCTCGTCCCTCTATGAGGGTAAACAGATTTAACATTATGCTATTTACAAATTAAAATCGGAAGTTAGGGGGGTTAGAATGATGGTGTTAATCCCTTTGATAAAAGGGAATATTTGATTTTTCACTATTTCGGGTTACCCAGATACATAAGTACATGAGATGACCCTTAGTGAGTTGATGTTGCGTAGCGGTTTTGGTTTAGGGATACGTATTATGTTATTTTAGTTTGAATTTGAGGTAACCCGGGTAAAAGCCTCTCCCGATCTCTAAGAATAATCTGCTTAAAGTTTGAGTGGGGAATCTCGGATAAGAACTCCCCTCTGATCTTTGCATATTTATTAAAATTTTGATTGAGAATCGGATAAGAACTCTCCTCCAATCTCATTTAATTATTTATTAATATTTTTGATTGAGAATTGGATAAGAACTCTCCTCTGATCTCTTTTATTAAAAATTTTGATTGAGAATCGGATAAAAACTCTCCTCCGATCTCTTTTAATATTTATTAAAATTTTAATTGAGAATCAAATAAGAACTCTCCTCCGATCTTATTTAATATTTATTTTGATTGAGAATAAGATAAGAACTCTCCTCCAATCTCTTTTTTTCGTTTAAATGAGGATCGGGTAAGAACTCTCCCCCGACCTCTTGAGATTTAATTGCGATCGTATGTCGTAAAGACCTTAGACTAAGGGTTCTGACATCCAAAGACGCTGAGAGCCCGAACAAGGCTTCTCTTAATCTGTTGGTACCTTATAACTGGGTAGGGGATATAGACTAAATTTTTACCGATCTCCTATGTGATTGCCTTACCAATACCTTTTGACAGGCAATATCCGATCTCTTCCGTTTACTAGTCTGGGATCCGATCTTACCTCGATCCCCCACTATACCAAGTTATCTCCTGAGCTAGTCTAGTGGTTTGACTTCATAATTTTCTTCTGATTTATTATCCAAACTTTTATTATTTTGAAGAAACTCTCGTGTTAAGATACAGCTACCAACATTTTATCAAACTACCTATACGTTACTCAGGACCAGAACACCTATATTTGAAGGTAATAAAGGCTAAAAAAAAATATTAAGTAAATAACATGAACTGATGAACAAAAGGTAAACTCAAGAGAATAACCACCTTCGTGGGGTCTTTAACATAACATAAACTTGACGAAAATTATGAGCATGAAAACAAAGAAAATAAATATATAAAAAAAACGAGCACTTGGTAAAGCAACGGTCTAAAAACTCACCTGTAGGGAGTTGAATCTATTAAACTAACTATGGAGTCACAAATACAGTAGAGCTGCATGCTAATAGTCTGGGGACTACTGCTTGCCTTGAAATGAAGAGTACCAAGTTAAAATGCAGTCGAGCCGAAATGACAATAACCGGATTTGAATGAGATTGAGCTTGGAAAATAAAAGTGGATATAAAAAATGATGAAGACAGAACTGAAACTAAAAGAGGGTATCGCAGAGTAATGAACAAACTGAAAATAAAGAGTTTCAGTGTCCAACACTCCTTTAAAGAAAATACTTTAGAAAACTGGTTTCTGAAGTTTTTTCTATTTTGAAAGCTTAAAAATAGCAGAGTAGCAAAGCTGAATCAATTTTCAGAGCCTTTCCACTATAATCACCACTCTTTTGTTCTCTTTTTCCTTTTTAACAGTTTTCATGCAGGTATTTATAGGGACCGAGGGCTCCCGATGAAGGGTCAGGATTTCTTTTGAGGGAGATGGAAGGTTTGGATTTTAAAGGACACGATCTGATGCCTGAAAATTGAAGAGAATCAAAATGGATGATCGAGATCTTATTCAGAATATTTGTCCTTTCTCTTTTCTAATCCAACGGCTCAAAATCTTCTTGTCAAGGGAGATCCGAGGGCTAGAAAAAAAAGCGCCAGTCTTGTCGTCTTCTTTTTGATCCAAGGGCTCCGGACTTGTCCTTGCAAGTAAGATCAAGAATGGAGATCAAGATGTATAGGACTGTCATGACATGTCTGGCAACCTGTTAATAATGTGGGCAATTCTGCAAATGAGGCGTGCGGTGGAGATTTGATCTCGTCTGCAATGCTTTAACTACCTCGACTCTGATTATGACGACAGTTATTGGAAGTTGTCTTATTCTCTCTTTGCTTTCCGATCTCCCATCACTTCCGATCTTAATACGATCCTTTTCCGATCTCTCATGCCAAGCCCCTCTCCCGATGTCTCCCATTCCAGAATCTTCTCTTCTATCCGGACTGGTTTAGTCAAAGCATTTATTCTTTCGGTTATCGAGGCATCCACTTCGTTTTCCGCTAGCAATAAATGCTCAGACCTTCTCTATATATATACCTTCAACGGGACATCCTTTTCGCATTTCATTTTCTCCTCTTTCCGCTTCTCACTTTTCCTGTTCTAACTGCTCCTGCAACAATCCCGGCCATGGCAGCTGCTTTTGATCTTTTTTCGACTGTTCACTTTGTTTATCGACTGAAAATTTATGACCCCGGTGATCAAAAAATCACGATGGCTACCTCTGATGACAGTGAGAGAACCGGACTAATTTACCGATCCAGATCGAGAATATCGATCGTGTCCATCTCGAGTCGGTCGACCGATATAATCGGCGAACCGATTTTGGGCGAGAAGACTGCTAATTTCCCTCTTATCATTGGTGACTGCCCTTCGAAGTTCACTTGGCTCCTCACCACATCGGGTGTCCCGACAGCGGCTCGGTTCCGAGCGATAACATTGACGATGACCTCTCCTATCCTCATGAGAGTCATAGTCACCCCATCTGAGCTGTACATCTATCCGATGTCGATGGCTGGTTTCCTGATCAAACATATCTTTTGATTTAGCCACGAGACTTGGTTTTGACATAAGTCTTTATTAGGTAGGATGTACCGCCGATCTCCAGAGATCGCCTTAATGATGTAATTTGACCTTTAATGTAATCCGATCTCTAGAGATCGCCCACATGATGTAATCTGACCTTTTGGAAATGAAATTTTATTTTGGCAATTATCATTTTACTATTATTGCATTGATTATTTTTCAATATCTAATGTGTTTATCCGATCTGATTCCTAACTGAATAGCCCTTAGTCGATCTGTAATTCTGAACATCTACCTTAATTCGCCGATTTTTAACTAGCCGATCTCCCCTTATTTATTTATGGAGTTTCTGGAATGTTCTTGCGATGTGTCAGAAAAGCTGGTGAATCCCGCTAACCGATGCGCCGCTTGGGACACTGTGAGCATTAAATGCTCAGACGGGTATAAATAGGGGATGGGTCAGCCAGTTGCTCCCTTATGTCATTTTCAGTATCTCGTGAGCGATTCCAAAATTCTCTCATTTTTCAAGTTCTTCCGACACCGATCACACTCCGGTAAGGGTTTTGATCTTTCTTTTAGTTAAATTTTCTCTTTTCTTTGAAAATGAGTGGCGCCGAGGGTCAGAAAGCGGCGAGCCCCCCTTCCGTTCATGTCTCGTGGTCGTCAGATGAGGTTGAAGTGGTCGGACCAAGCGGGCGATCTGAACCTCCTACAACCTTCGTTTCAGCCCGTGGCCAAGCGGCACCCTCAAGACGAACGCATTCCTCTGGGAGAGAGAGCCTTCCCGTGGATGAGCTGCCGTCCATCCTTCAAGAAACTGATCTGCAAACGATTAGCCAAGAATACAATCTTCGGACCGACTCATACGAGCTTATCAGATGCCATGGCGATCTCCAAGCTGATCATTTCTTCGAAGAAAATGATATGATCAGATATACGAAGAGCAATTAAAAGCTGGGCTACGATTTCCTCTTGATGACTTCTTCAAGGACGTTCTGAAATTCCACCAAGTATGTATAGCCCAAGTACATCCAAACTCATGGCGGATCCTGGTAGCCTTCAAAGGCCTCTACCAAGCTAAGGGACTCAGTCCTACAGCGAAGGTGTTCGCCGAGCTACATAGGCTAACTCGTCCAAAGGACGACGAGTACTGGTTCTTTCAGGAAAAACCACATTGTGGGCTCTTTACCGATCTGCCCTCCTCGCTAAAGAATTGGAAGAATCGCTTCTTTATTCTGAGGAGCAAGATTTCGAATGGTTTTGAGGGTTTCCCACGTAGCTGGCTGCATCTGGGCCCATCACTCCCGAAGCACATCGCTTTGAGTAGAGAAGAGGGCGCAATGGTAATGGAGCTAAAGGATCAGGCGGCCAATCAGAAGTTTTCCTGTTTAGATGCGATGATGGCCAAACTGCATCATTGGATGATGCAGCTGGTTACCGGCAAAGAACGCGGGCTTCAGCTCTCTAACCTCAGCCTCGGTACTTTCTATATCTCTGATCTCTAGGCCTTAGCGAACTCACTGACTTTTTCTTTGTGCAGGTATGGTGAGCGGCGAGGCTTCCAAAGAGAGCCGAAAACGGAAGAGAGAGGTCTCTAGGAAAGTGCGGGAGATGAAGCGTGCCGAGGCCTCACAAACGCCACGACACGATCCAGGGGAGATGCAAGGAGGCTCGCCCTGACCCTCGGGACCACCGATCCCTGAAATAGAAGTGGTTCGGTCTCTGCCTCGATAAGAAGATCCACCACCACCTCCACCGGTTGCTTCGAGTGCGGAAGGGGGTCCTTCCCAGCCTACTTCGCTGACCCTTTCCCGCGGCGCTCAAGTCCTAATTCACTCCCTGGAGAAGAACCGATATGTATGGGAGAATCCGGACTTGGCAAAGGTTCTGGGAGCTTCCATCTGCCTCCAGAAGGATCGGAATAGGCTGACCCAAGGCAACATCGACAATCTCCTGACCCAGACGATGAGCTTGAGCATGGAGAGCTTAGTGAACCAGCATATTATTAGGGAAAAGGCACATCATTTGAAGCAGGAGATCCAGAAGGTGGGTCAGGAAGCGACTTCCGCCCGAGCTCAACTTTCATCCGCCTGGGAATATATAGCTGAAATTGAGGGGCGGATGAAATTCTATGAGGATAAATTGGCCAAGCAGGCTCATGCTCTTGAAGAAGCTCGAGCGCTCCGAGCTGCTGATGTCGCTCACCTCACTGAAGAACTTAGAGCGAAAGAAGAAGAGGCAGTGATGAGGGAGGCCAGTGCTTATGTGAACGCCCACGGGGACCTTTTGGCCGAGCTCAAGAAGCGTTATCCCGAGGAGGAATTTTCCTGGATGGTGGACCTGGCTCCCCAAGACGAAGAGGAGAGCGATGAGGAAGCTGAGGGAGATAGAGAGGGTGAGCGAAATGTAGAACAGGCTGAGGGTGATCCTCCAGCCGAATGACTTGTATTTTATTTTAAAATGAAATGAAATTCTCTCTTTTGTTCAATGACTAGATGTGATCGGAAAGTATCTAAATTGTACAAGCGCCTGACTATCTGAACCAATTAGAACATCAAACTTAAAAGTGATTATTAATCTAAGTATAAGAGGTTGGAAAAACATTGTAAGCATGAGATCGGCTAAGAACAAACACCGAAGAGACTCAAGATTATTAAAATTGGAAACCTAATTTGAACATTTAAGATCGGAAGCAACATTAAGCCGGATTAAAACCTTAATTTTATTAAACAATTATCCGCAATATTTATAAAAGGGAGATCGAAAATAAGACTGGATGGCACGAAGACCTAATGTTGGTTTGATTTCGTTTGATGAGAGATCGGAAATGTGATTGACTGGCCAGAAGACTTGATAATTGGTTTGAGAGATCGGTAAGGATTTGAACAATATGGAGACTTGGTATTGGTTAAATTTCTTTGAAGAGAGATCAGAAATGTGATTGACTGACAAGGAGACTTGGTGTCGATTTGATCCCTATGAAGAGAGATCGGAAATGAATTGAACGACATGGAGACTTGGTGCTAGGGATCGATTTCAAAGTCTATTGATTTCAGGGTTCGGCCAAAATATGGTGTCGACAGGTACCTCTGGAAAGAAAAAGAAGTTTAGTGGACCCAGCAAGGGTCGAGGTGGAAGATTTGGTAGGGGCAGATTTTCTGAACAGAGACCCCTTAGGTCTTGTCAGCAGTCGAGCAGGGGTTCACATTCTGCCCGCCCCTGTGAGACTTGTGGCAAGATTCATGGGGGGGAAAATGTTATTGGGCCACTGGAGCCTGCTTTAACTGTGGAGGAAAGAGCCATATAGCTAAAGACTATACTAGTGCTCCGAGATATGGTCCAGCTCCTACTACTACCGAGGGATCTATTCAGAGTCCTGCTCCCAGAGGCTCACAGTCAGTTGGCAGAGGAAGAGGCAGAGGTAAAGGCACTGCTTCAGGCAGTCAGGGCACAATTGGTCAGTCAGCACAGGGAAGTGCTTCAGTCAGGGTTTATTCAATGAGACAACGAGAAGAGGCTGAGACTTCCGATGTAGTAGCTGGTCTATTTTCTATCTCTGATCAAGAAGTATTTGTATTGTTTGATCCGGGTTCAACCCATTCATATGTTAGTGCTAGCATAGTCAATTCACTTGCTGTTCCATGTGTGTAAATGGGTTTAAAGTGCTAGTAACTAGTCCATTAGGACATGAGGTCCGAGTCAATAGAATTTATAGGGACTGTCCTTTGGTGATCAAGGACATGTTTTCCTGTCAGACTTGATTAAAATGCCCTTCAGAGAGTATGATATTATCTTGGGCATAGATTGGTTAGCCAGGCATCATGCCATGATTGACTATAGACTGAAGACACTCACTTTTGGTCTCCCTTTGTTCGGTGATGTGGTAATACATGGGGAGAGGCATTTACTGCCATCAAACATCATTTCGGCTGCACTAGCTAGAAGGATGATCAGAAAGGAGTGTGAAGCATACTTGGCAGATGTGATAGACAACTAAGTGGGGAGTCCAGCACTGAGGGACATCCCTACAGCATGTGACTTTCCGGATGTGTTTCCTGATGAATTGCCAGGATTATCTCCAGAAAGAGAGGTGCAGTTTGAGATTGATGTTATGCCTGGTGTGGACCCAATCTCCATAACACCATATAGAATGGTACCTGTAGAATTGAAAGAGTTGAAAGTGCAGTTGCAAGAATTGCTTGACAAGGGCTTTATCCGCCCTAGTGTGTCACCTTGGGGAGCGCCAGTGTTGTTTGTAAAGAAGAAAGATGGCACTCTCCGCTTGTGTATTGATTATCAGCAGTTGAATAAGGTGACAATAAAGAATAGATACCCATTGCCCCACATTGATGACTTGTTTGATCAGTTAAGGGGTGCAGCTGTGCTCTCCAAAATTGACCTGAGATCAGGTTATTATCAGCTGAAAGTACAAGAGCAGAGTATTTCTAAAACTGCCTTTAGAACCCACTAAGGCCATTATGAGTTTTTGGTTATGCCATTCGGGTTAACTAATGCTTTGGCTGCTTTTATGGATCTGATGAACACTATCTTCAGACCATACCTTGACCAGTTTGTTGTGGTATTTAAAGATGATATATGGTCTATTCGAGGAATGCAGAAGAGCATGATAGACATCTGCAAATTGTACTGCAGACTTTGAGAGAGAAATAGCTATATGCCAAATTGTCGAAGTGTGAATTTTGGCTGAAGGAAATATCTTTCTTGGGGCATGTAGTATCAGAAGAGGGCATCAAGATAGATCCAAGTAAGATAGAAGCTGTCCTTAATTGGAGGCCACCCAGAAATGTCACAGAGGTTCGCAGTTTTCTGGGTTTAGCTGGATACTACCGTCGATTTGTGAAGGGATTTTCCATGTTGGCATCTCCATTGACTAAGCTACTCTGAAAAGATGTAAAATTTCAGTGGACGGATAAATGCCAACAGAGTTTTGATGAATTGAAAAGATATTTGACTGAAGCTTCAGTCCTGACTTTACCTACACCGGGTAAAGAATACACCGTTTACAGCGATGCTTCTCACAATGGGTTAGGCTGTGTATTGATGGAAGATCAAAATGTCATTGCTTATGCATCACACCAGCTGAAACCGCATGAGAGGAATTATCCGACACATAACTAGGAGCTTGCAGCTATTGTGTTTGCTCTTAAGATCTGGAGACACTATTTGTATGGGGAAAAGTGTTACATCTACACAGATCATAAGAGTTTGAAGTATTTGGGCACCCAAAAAGAGCTGAACTTGAGACAGAGGAGATGGTTAGAGTTGATAAAAGACTATGATTGTCTGATATACTATCAGCCAGGGAAAGCTAATGTGGTGGCTGACGCCTTAAGTTGCAAGACTATGGCAAGTCTACAGGTTACTCCTTTATCTTTAGTGTATAAGTTAAGATCATTGCATGCCAGCTTAGAGACTAATGATGATGGTCAGACAGCAGTTGCATGGCATGTATAGCCAGTGTTGATTGATCAGATTAGAATGGCTACTTAGAGTGATGAAAGGTATCAGAAGCTATTGGAAGAAGTTCAGCAGGGCAAGAAACCAGAATTCTCATTCAAAGATGATAGTCTACTGCTACACCAAGGCAAAATATGTGTTCCTAATGATGTTGATTTGAGACATATCATTTTGATGGAAGCACATGAGTCTCCTTTTGCCATGCACCCTGATGGCACAAAAATGTATAGAGGGCTAAAGGAGCATTATTGGTGGATGGGTATGAAAAGAGATGTGGCAGAGTTTGTTTCCAAATGCCTAACTTGTCAGCAAGTAAAGGCAGAGCATCAAGTACCCACTGGGTTGTTACATCCACTACCAGTACCAGAATGGAAATGGGAAAGAATAACAATGGATTTTGTAATGGGACTTCCGAGGACACAGAAGAGCCATGATGCATATGGGTCATTGTTGACAGACTAACCAAGTCTACTCATTTTTTTCCAGTCTGAATGGATTACAGTTTAGAAAGATTGGCCAAGTTAGACATTGATGAAATTATGAGATTGTGAGACTGCAAGGAGTGCTAGTATCCATCGTATCAGACAGAGATCCTAGGTTCACTTCTAGATTCTGGGGTAGTCTTCAGAGAGCCCTAGGAACTAGATTGAACTTCAGTACTGCATTCCACCCACAGACAGATGGCCAGTCTGAGAGGGTAATTCAGATCTTGGAGGACATGCTACGGGCTTGTGTGATTAAATTTGAGGGCAGTTGGGATATACACTTGCCTTTGATTGAGTTTGCTTACAACAACAGCTACCAATCAAGCATTGGAATGCCTCCATATGAAGCTTTGTATGGCAGAAAATGTAGAACCCCGTTGTGTTGGAATGACATGGGTGAAAGAAAAATGATTGGACCCGAAATTATTCAACAAACTGAGGAGAAAATCAGGGTGATCAGAGATCGACTTAAGACTACATCAGGCCGTCAGAAGTCCTACATTGATCTGAAGAGAAGGGATATTGAGTATGCAATGGGTGAGAAAGTTTTCCTCAAGGTTTCTCCTTAGAAGAGAATTATGAGATTCGGCAGAAAGGGGAAACAGAGTCCTTGTTTCATTGTGCCTTATGAGGTTCTGGAAAGAGTGGGTCCTTTGACATATCAGTTGGCACTATCTCCAGAGTTAGAGAAGATACATAATGTCTTCCATGTGTCTATGTTGAGGAGGTATCGATCAGACCCATCTCATGTACAACCAGTAGAAGAAATTGAAGTGAGTCCAGACCTCACCTATGAAGAAGAACCCATAGAGATTCTGGCTTATGAGGTGAAGCAGCTACGAAACAAGCAAATACCGTTGGTAAAAGTGCTGTGGAACCATCATTCGAGCCAAGAAGCTACTTGGGAACAAGAGGAGGACATGAGGAGACAACACCCACAGTTGTTCAGAGATTAATACCAGGTAAAATTTTGAGACGAAATTTATTTAAGGGGGGGGAAGAATTGTAACACCCTCATTTGTATAGCCTGGTATATTTCACTGTTCCGGTGACCGGTGTCGGTCCGGACAATTAAGGGGATTAGAACCACATCTAAGACAACTAGAGAAGCCATAAACACAAATAATTAGTAATGTTCAATTAGTTAAGTATAAATAAGAAAAACAGAACATAAGAAGTTAAACAAGCCGAGAGTCACAGCGATGGGTGACCTTCTCGGGAACGACTGCCAAGTCATTTTAAACTCAAATTTCGAACTGTAAAATGTGATGCTGCAGTCCTTAGGACCCTTATAAACATAGTGGAAAAGAGAAAATCATGAAAAAGAGCTGTTAAGCCAGTCAAATAATTAGGTCAGGGAGCCAGAAGAAATATGAAATTAATTACAAACCAGGATGAACTGGCGAGGGGCAATTTGGTCAATTGACCCCGAGAGCTGACTCCTGACCTAACTGTCAAATAAAATCAGAGAAAAGAAAACTTTGGGATTGAAAATTAAATTAAAGAACTAATAGAAAAATAAATAGAAAAAAAAAGAAAAGAGAAAATGGAAAAGTCAAAAGGTGATGACATCATGCATGACCTCATGCATGATGCCATAAAGAATAAAATTAAGTTATTTACTTATTTGGATTTTTGGTCTTTCATAAGACTAAAAACAAAGAAAAAAAAAATTAAAATCATCTCATTTCTTCTTCTTCTTGGACGTCCCATATCTCTCTCTCCCTCACCACCATGTGCAACCACCATTGATGAATGCATCAAGCTTCCATAACTTGATTTTAGCCTTTCCAAATAAACCCTAAACCCTAAAAAGCTTCCAATCTACACTAGAAAAGAAGATTGAGGGAGAAGAAGAAAGAAGAAAGTGAAAGAATTGGTGGATTGTAAATCAAAGAATTAAGGTTAGTGTTCTTCTTCATTTTCTCTTTGAATCTATGTTTATGTAGTTAAGATATACTTGGAAATATGTTTAAATGCAAAGAAAATTGGTTGAGGGACTAAACTGATTTTCAGCCAGCTTGGTTATGAGGATGATTTGCATGAATTGAATGGTTTGAAAGGGGTATATAAACCTTAGTTAGTTGAATGATTATGGTTAAAGGCATGGAATCAAGTAAATGCAAAAATTAGTGTGAATTAGGGTTTGGACATTAGGGTTTAGGGACCAAAAATGTGAAGAAGTGCTAAATGATGTCTTTGACATAGTTTAAGGAGAGAAATTGTCATTTGTGACCTAATTAAGTGTGTTAGAAGTGTTTGAATCAAAGCCAAATTCGGATTGGGTATGCACCATGACTAAAAGTCAACTTTGAGGGACCAAAAAATGAATTTTACAAGTCCAATTGGTATGAGACCAATCGGGAATGAAAATAGGCACTAAATGACACAATTTTCATTTAGGAAGCATGCCCAAAAAGTGACTAAAACCTAGTGAACAAATTAACCAAAATTGAGAAATCACAGTCTGCCTCTGCACAAACTGACCAAATGAACAGTGTTTATTCATTTGGTCATAACTCGAGCTAGGCAGGTCAAAATGACCTGAAATTTTACCAGTAGTTAGATGGAATATATACCTAAAACTTTCATGAAGAACATCAACCCAAATTATGCCATTAACCCAATCAAATTACTGAGCAAAGTTGGTGACCTGAACCTGCAGAACTATAGATTACCATATAAACAGTAAAGTTTCAATGGCTATAACTCTCTCTAGAAAACTCCGATTTAGGTGATTCTTGAACCGATGGAAACCTAAGACATAGTAGAACATTTCATATGATGAAAATTAGACCAAATTATGGACTTAACTTGATCAAATTGCTGAACGAAGTTGGCTCAATAAATCTGCAGAACCAAATTCTGCAGCATGAACAGTAACCATAATTTGAGTATAACTTGAGCTACAAAACTCCAATTGGAGTGATTGAAAAAGGAGAATAAACTTAAGACAATAGGGAACATTTTCTATGAAGAGAGTTTTATCAAATTCCAACAGAAAAGTGACTCATGGAACTGTGCAACCTTAGACACCAAAAACTGAAAATTGACAATTTTGCCTAAAAGATTTAAGTGTTGAAAAAATGACCAAAACTAACAAGTTTGGTGACCAAAATGTGGTATGTAGGTAAATTTGGAATTCCCATACCTATTAAGCCTTAGAAAGTCAACAATTTGACTTGAATAGTATAGTGAATAGTAACCCGAAATATAAAATTTTAAGAATATCGAATTTAACACGTTAGAGCTAGGTAAAAGTGAAGTTAAATTTATTTTTGGATTTATGCTAAGTTATGGTACTGAAACACTGTTAAATTGTATGTTTCAGTGGAAAAGAATACCGGGACAGAACCCGAGTAGTCGAGTCAAGGCCAACAGGCGACTCATTTGAGGTTTGTGCACAATGTATACTTTTTATAATCATCTTTTGCATACTGTTTTGAATAATGTGAAATATTAGATTATGGCATTCTTATGATGTTTGATCTAAATTGTTGAAAGTTATTATGTATATTTGAAATGACAATGTTTAGCAAATTGTTAAGATAAGTTTTGAAACTACAGTGTCATGACCATATATTTGAACACCTCACTAGCACGACTAGTGGGGGTAATTAGTTTCGAATTTTGATTCCTTCTCTGGAGAAGTGTTGAGGTGTGCCAGTAGAAGAGGATGTGAATGGATATTCATATATTTGAGCTAGCTAGCCTTGTGATGTGATTTCTCTTTAGCCTCTGACTATTGAGATTCTATTTGTTTCGAGTGGCATGATCTAACTGTGGGTTTTATAAAATGTGTTTTGATACTTTGAAAAGAACATGGTTTGCATTAAAATCTCATAATTCATGTTTTGTGTTTAATGCTCATGTTTAGTCAAATTTTTGAATAAATGTGATTTATATTTTGCATAAAGATTATTTTAGTATGTTGTGCACCACTGAGTCCTAGTACTCAGCAATAGCTTCTATTGCTGTCGCAGATACAGAAACTAGAAGAGCAGCAGATTGAGCTGCTAAGGATTAAAGATTATTCAGCTTGAAGTTATCGGGTATAATTTATACCCTAATTGTAAATATTTCTTTTGATGTATGTATTGCATATAAATGTATGGACATGTAAATGAGTCTTGAGTAGCTTGTACAAAATTTGTATGAAGTTTGTAATAAAGTTTAGTTTGTATTTCTTTTGATATAAATTTTGTAAGGAGTCATATAAATTGTTTTGTCTCTAATGAAATATGAGTGAAACTATTTTATTTAATTTGAATGAAATGTATTGCTAATATTTTTAAGGATTATTGAATTTTGAACTTGAGAAATTAATTGAAATGATTATGGAGTTGTTGAAATGGATTGAGTTTGATTGTAAAATTGAAGTAGTTGTTGAGAAAACATTTTTAGAAGTGCCTTTTACAGGTATTTGAAGAATTATTTTCTCAAAATATAAACGGAACTCTGTCAAAATTTTTATAAAATTTGCGAAAAAATAAAATGGGCCAAAAATATTAACTAGTTTTTAATTTTAACTAAATATTTTAAATACCTAATAGAAAATGCTCACCACTTATTAAAAATAAGAAAATTGTTTTAAAATCCCTTGTAGGGTACTTAATGAGTTATCGGTAGGTGAAGTGCGATAGTTCATTAGGTATTCTATGGGATCATGTTATGCCTTACAGAGGGGTAAGGTGTGACACTTGCAGGTTTCAAATTATGTTTCAAAGAAGGAGTGAGGACAGTGTTGAGAGGGAGAGGGAGAATCCTTTCTATAATCAAGCAGTAGTGTAACATTTTGAGAGATTGGTTGTGGTATTAAATGACTTTAGAGATAGGTTTGATAGGCTTGAAGCTAGTGTAATTGAATTGAGAAGGAATCTGAATGGAGGTAGAGGATGACAATGATGAAAATGATGATGAACTGAAGTTTGAGGATGACCATACCTCTATTACCAATGAGGAGGGCTTTAGGCCGAGAGTTGGTATAAGTAGAATAAGGCCCCTACAAGTCAATATGAAGTAATTCAAAGATAGCAATGGTGGAAATTTTACTTTTAGGAAATTAGGGTCTTTATTGATTTGTTAAATGATAGATCTCACAAACTTGTTGACCAAAATCCTTTACATGCAACTCAGGAATGTATAACAATTTTGCATGTCCTAATCTGAGATGCCACAAGCCATTACTGTCACTTGTAGAGATTTGACAAGCTTTATTGAAATTGAAAAATACAGGTTTAGGTATTCTTCTAAAAGAATTAGATCTTGTAATAGGCTCCTTATTTAGTCTGTATAAGCCTTCTTGCAAAAATCTAGTAGCCACTGCCTCTCTAGTCACTTGGTCCTACAAAATACAACCATTATGAAAAAACTATACAAAAATGTTTGAGGTTTGGGTTAATTTGCTGAAATATAGGAGATTAAACTTGAAGCTAAGTGTATAAATAACATCTTTTAACAAGAGGTTAGGATTCAACTTGATATTACTTATATGAGTAACAGTTTCATCGGTTCCATCAGGTAGGTAACTATGCTGCAATGATTAAGTTTTGTAAAGTTAGTGAAGTTTTGGAAATCATGACATGTATGTGATGTTGCCCCTATATCTACAACCCATGTACCCGAATCCTTACTTTTAGGACTAAGAGAATGATAATCAATTGAGTTACATGCAAAATCAGTAAAGGTCACACAACCAGCTTCATTTACATTTGCATTCTGGGTTTGACTCTTCATGAACTTCAAAAGTTGTTGATTGGTCAAGTTTGACTATTGTATTATGTTTGACAATCCTACACTCCAATCTTCATGACTAACCACATTATCAAAATCACAATTTGGAGGTGTTTTATTTGTCTGTACAATAGCAACAACATTTGCCTTTCCTTTATTCTTCTTCTATTTTAGCTCATTCAACCAGTCAAGATAGCCATTTAATTTGAATCATGTTTCCCTCACATGTCCACCATAGCCATTTAATTTGAATCATGTTTCCCTCACATGTCCACCCATATTGCCACGGTTGTTCAAGCTATTAATAATGAGTAGTCGGTATAGACCCTTATTTTTGACCTTATAGGCATATACATCGAGGTGGTAAGGAACCCGATGATGAAAAAATTATATGACTATGAGGTATATTTAAAGGTATTAAAAATTAATAATTATATATATGGCATGATTCTTGAAGAAATTTCTTTTAAAGAGCAGAAAATGGGAAATTAAATTTAAATAAGATTTATTTTGTTTACATTTAATAATTGAAATTTATTAAAACACCTAACTAAACCTAATTTGGCTTTATAGGCCTAATAAGGTCCGGATATGTATTTTAATTAAATAAAAAACTCACCTAATTTCTTTTTTCTCTTGAAAATAAATGAAAAAAAAATTATCCTTATCTTTATTTTGTTTACATTTAATAATCGAAATTTATTAAATCACCTAACTAAACCTAATTTGGCTTTATAGGCCTAATAAGGTTCGAATAGGTATTTTAATTAAATAAAAAACTCACCTAATTTCTTTTGTAACACCCCTATTTGTATAGCCTGGTATATTTCACTGTTCCGGTGACCGGTGTCAGTCCGGACAATTAAGGGGATTAGAACCACACTTAAGACAACCAGAGAAACCATAAACACAAATAATTAGTAATGTCCAATTAGTTAAGTATAAATAAGAAAAACAGAACATAAGAGGTTAAACGAGCCGAGAGTCACAGCGATGAGTGACCTCCTGAACGCATCTGCAAGTCGTTTTAAACTCAAATTTTGAACCGTAAAAAGTGACGCTGCGGTCCTTAGGACCCTTATGAATACAATGGAAAAGAGAAAATCATGAAAAAGAACTATTAAGTCAGTAAAATAATTAGGTCAGGGAGCCGGAAGAATTATTGAATTATTTGCAAACCGGGATGAACCGGCGAGGGGCGATTTGGTCAATTGACCCCGAGAGCTGACTCCTGACCTAACTGTCCAATAAAATCGGAGAAAAGAAAATTTCGGAATCGAGAATTAAATTAAAGAACTAATAGAAAAAAATAAATAGAAAAAAAAAGAAAAAGATGGAAAAGTCAAAGTTGATGACATCATGAATGATGTCATAAACAAATTAATTAAGTGAATTATTAAATTGGAATTTTTGGTCTTCTAAAAGGGATAAAGATGAAAGAAAATAAAGAAAGAAAAAAAAATCCTTTCATCTTCTTCTCTCTTTGCCGCCCCATTTCTCCCTCTCATCTCCATGAAAGCTTCTTCCATTTAAGCTTACTTTTAAGCTTGAATTTCTTCACCCAATCCACATAACTCCCCTAAAAACTTCATTAGACCTTGCAATCTCAACCTAGGAACAAGAAAGAAGGAGGAAAGAAAGAGAACAATTGAAGGCTTGGCATTTAAATTGAGGTTAGTATGCTAAACTCTTTATTTACCCATTCAAATGCATATGTGATGGTTGAAAGTGAGCTTAGAACTTGATTAAATGAAACAAACATGGGAGAAGGACTAAACTGAAATTTTGACCTAGTTGAAGGGAGTATGAATTGCATGAATTAAATGAGATAGAATGAGTTTAAAAGTCTTAATTAGTTGATTGATTATAGTTTAAAGTTTTGAATTTAGTTAATTGCACAATTTAAGTGAATTAAGGTTTGGAGGCTAGGGTTTATGAACCAAAATTTGGAGAAATGCATAAATGGCATGTTTGACCTATTGTGAAATGAAATAATGGTCAATTATGACCAAATAAGTTGTGTGGGAATTGTTGGAATGAAAACCAAATTCGTAGGTCCAATGGTCATGCTGCTGGCAGCATGACCAAACCCACTTTGAAGGACCAAAACTCAAATTTTACAAGTGTAATTGATATGCCACCAATTGGGGATGAAAATAGACATAAAATAGCACAATTTTCATTAAGGAACCATGGCCAAAAACTGACCAAAACTTGGTGAAACAATTGACCAAAGTGAAATGAGAGCAGGCTGCCACTGCACCAAACTGACCAAATGAACAGTAACTGTTCATTTGGTCATAATTAGAGCTAGACAGGTCAAATTGACCTGAAATTTTACCAGAAATTAGATGAGACATAGATCTAAAACTTTCATGAAGAACACCACCCCAAATTATGCCATTAACCCATTCAAATTACTGATCAAAGTTAAGCTACCAAACCTGCAACTCTGCAGAAATTTCATTGAGCAGCAATGTTTGGATGGCTATAACTCTCTCTAGGAAACTCGGATTTAGGCGATTCTTGAACCGATGGAAACCTAAGACATAGTAGAACATTTCATATGAAGAAAGTTAGACCAAATTATGAACTTAACTTGATCAAATTACTGACCAAAGTTGGATCAAAATCTGCCAGAACCCAAGATACCAGTATGAGCGATTGCGTGAGCGATGAAACTTATTTTGACCATAACTTGAGCTACAAAACTCCGATTGAGGTGATCCAAAAATGAGAATACACTTAAGACAATAAGGAACATTTTCTATGAAGGAAGTTTGTCAAATTCCAACAGTAGATCAACCAATGGAACAGTGCAACTTCGGAGCACCAAAACCGAAAATTGGCAATTTTGCCAAAATGACCTAAGCTTTGAGAAAATGACCAAAACCAACAAGTTTGGTGACCAAAATGTGGTATGTGGGTGAAGTTGGAGTTCTCATACCTATTAATCCTTAAAAAGTCAACAATTTAACTTGAATAGTATAGTGAATAGTAACCCGAAACACAAAAACTTTGAGAACGTCGAATTTAACGCAATAGAGCTAGTTAAAGTGAAGTTAAATTTATTTTTGGACTTATGTTAAGTTATGGTACTGAAACACTATGAAATTGTGTGTTTCAGCTGAAAAAGACTTGGAAGCTCGGAGAGACTGAGTCAAGGCCTAGAGGCGACTCCAGTCAGGTTTGTGCACAATAAACCCTATTTAAGCATTTTATCTTTGAAAAATTCATTTAATACGTATTATGAATTTATGAACTTTTGTGTTGCCACCTTGTGATCAAATTGTAACTTTGAAAATTGATTTGATTTTTGTATGCAATATTTGAATGAAATGTTTGAAATGGATTTTTGATTCACACTTAGCATGACAGTTACTTATTATTCCTCCTCCATTTATGGGGTTGAGATCGTTTATTTTCCTCCCTCTCTGGCTTGCCAGTTGAGGTTGTAGATCGGATGAGTACTCATTAGCTAGCTAGCCACCTCCCTTATTGATTTCGATTAATGGGGTTGTAGATTGCTTTGTCGTGGTGTACAACACGGCATTGATCGGAAATTTTGTGTCATGGCTTAAGCTGTGTATGATTTTGGCAACACTGTGTTTATGAAATTGTTTGACTAAACTGTGTTTAATATATTATTTGACAAAATGAGTTGTTATGAGCTTTGATATTTGTGAAATGTGATTGTGAAGTATTCAAATTATGTTTCATTAATAAATGATTTATGTATCGCATTTTAAATTTTTATTGTGCACCACTGAGTATGTTTATACTCAGCGATAGTTTAATTTACTGTCGCAAATAAGAGCAAGGAGAAAGCAGCAGAGTGAGCTGCGGGATTGATAAGAACTTCTTGATCCCTTTTGTACAGGTATTGTTTTATACCCTTATGGTTATTTTGATGTAAATACTGTAATGTCATAAGTATCAATGTAAATTGAGCAGTTGTAAATAAATTGTAATAATATTATTTTGG
The DNA here is from genome assembly GCF_030052815.1 of Hevea brasiliensis. Classification (NCBI taxonomy): domain Eukaryota; kingdom Viridiplantae; phylum Streptophyta; class Magnoliopsida; order Malpighiales; family Euphorbiaceae; genus Hevea; species Hevea brasiliensis. Next base: position 88,765,197 of record NC_079500.1, read on the forward strand.
GTTGCTTCTGTAAAATTTAATATTTGTAAATATGAATTTTCTGCTTTATGCCTTGTTAATGAAGTATTAAAAATTTTGTGATGACCAAATTTGATTAAATTGTGGAAATTGCTTTGAAGTGATTTGAATTGGGTTGATTTGAGTTTTATTGGAGATTGGGAGTTGTGGAAAACTTTTGGAAGTGCTTTTTACAGGTATCTGAAGAACTGGTTTCTCAAAATACAGAGAGAACTCTGTCAAAATTTTAATAAAATTTGCGGCAAAATTTAAATGGACAAAAATTTTTACTAGTCCTTAAGCTTTGAATAAATGGTTTTTAACTCTCACTAAAATGCTCACCACTTCCAAAATGTAAGAAAATTGTTTTAAAATCCCTTGTAGGGTACTTAATGAGTTATCGGTAGGTGAAGTTTGGTAGTTCATTAAGTATTCTACGGGATCATGTTATGCCTTACGGAGGGGTAAGGTGTGACATGTTTTGATGGTATCAGAGCATGATTTTGCAATAAATTTTGACTATGTATGTGAATATTTCTTTGATAAGTACAACTGCTGAAGTGTCTTTAATTGATACATATGACATATTTACATCATGAATGTGCACTAATGGAGGCCAACCTCCTTGTGTTTGATCTCAGGAAGTAGAAAATTGTGAAAAACGGAATGGAAGGAGGAGATCATTCCGAAGAACAATCTGTTGAGGCTGAGGTTCAAGAGGAAGCCCCAGCACTCCAGAATGTGAGTGGGTCAGCCACTCCAGCTCCTGCTCTAGCACTGCAGTTTCCTGCTCAATTTGTACAGCAGATGGCTGCCTTCTTTCAGCAAATGGCGGGTAATGTGCGACCCCAAGCTCAGATGCCAATACCTGTAGCCCAACCACAGCCCTCAGCACGGCAGTGTGAAAAATTGATGAAATTTGGGGCCACTGAGTTTAAAGGCACTGTGGATCCACTGGAGGCAGAACAGTGGTTGGAAAGAATGGAACGAGTTTTCAGGAAGCTACAGTGTATAGAGGAATTGAAGTTTGAGTATTCTGTTTCCTTGTTGCAAGGGGATGCGTTTGAATGGTGGAAGATCATCCCCCACAGCCTGGTTGAGCCACCTGTGCTGACATGGACAGACTTTTGAGGAGTTCAGCGAAATGGGTTCCCGATGCATATGTGGATATGAAGTTGCAAGAATTTTTGAGTTTGAAATAAGGGAACCGAACTGTAGCAGAATATGAGAGAGATTTCTCAAGGCTAAGCCACTATGCTGGAAGCTTAGTCTCCACCCCTAGAGACAGATGCAAGAGGTTTGAATTCGGGCTAAGGCAGAGTCTGAGGATGCAAGTTGTGGGTTTCAGACATCAGAATTTTGCTGAATTGATCTCACAAGCCTTGGAATTAGAAAGGATAGAATCCGAAGGGGCAGTGAAGAAGGGTTCACAAGAGAAAGAGGAAACGGAAAAGACTACTGAACAAGCATCTGGAAGTGGTTCTAGGAAGAGGAAACAGTTTGGGGGATCTAGCTCCCGTAGAGGCAGAGGTAGATTTTCTGGCCAAATACCACCTCGGTCTGGTCAGCCGACCCAACAAGCTTCTCGAGGATCTCTATCGGTCCAGCAGTGTGAAACTTGTGGTAGAACTCATGGTGGGGTTTGTTTCAGAGCTACTGGTGCATGTTTTAACTGTGGAGGAAGCGGACATTTCGCTAAGGATTGCACTAGTCCACGCCGGTCTGGATCTTTTGCCACATCTGAAGGATCAACCCAAGTCTCTGCACCCAGAGGGTCACAGTCAGCTGCTAGAGGTAGAGGCAGAGGTAGGGGTCCTGGTAACACCCCTGGAAGTCAGAGCACTGTTAACCAGCCAGTACCTAGTGGCGCACCAGTCAGAGTGTATACCATGCGTCAGAAGGAGGAAGCTGAAACATCAGATGTTGTAGCTGGTATTTTCTCCATCCTTGACCAAGATGTATATGTGTTATTTGATCCTGGCTCCACACATTCGTATGTTAGTGCTAGTGTGATGTGTCCTACTGCTATTCAGTGTGTACCAATGGACTATGATGTGCTAGTAACTAGTCCATTAGGCCAGGAGGTCAGGGTAAATAGGCTATATAGAGATTGTCCTTTGGTGATCCAAGGACACACTTTTCTGTCTGATTTAATTGAAATGCCCTTCAGAGATTATGACATTATCTTAGGCATGGATTGGTTAGCCAGGCATCACGCCATGATTGACTGTAGACTAAAGACAGTCACTTTTGGTCTCCCTCAGTATGGTGATGTAATAATACATGGGGAGAGGCAGTTATTGCCTTCAAACATCATTTCAGCTGCACTGGCCAGAAAAATGAGTAGAAAAGGGTGTGAGGCATACTTGGCACATGTGATAGACACCCAAGTGGGGAGTCCAACATTGGAGAACATTCCTACTGTATGTGACTTTCCGAATGTATTTCCTGAAGAATTGCCAGGATTACCTCCAGAAAGAGAAGTGCAGTTTGAAATTGATGTTATGCCTGGTGTGGACCCAATCTCCATAACACCATACAGAATGGCACCTGCAGAATTGAAAGAGTTGAAAGTGCAGTTGCAAGAACTGCTTGACAAGGGCTTTATCTGCCCTAGTGTGTCACCTTGGGGAGCGCCAGTGTTGTTTGTAAAGAAGAAAGATGGCACTCTCTGTTTGTGTATTGATTATCGGCAGTTGAATAAGGTGACAATAAAGAATAGATATCCATTGCCCCGCATTGATGACTTGTTTGATCAGTTGAGGGGTGCAGCTGTGTTCTCCAAAATTGACCTAAGATCAGGTTATTATCAGCTGAAAGTACAAGAGCAGAGTATTTCTAAAACTTCCTTCAGAACCCGCTATGGCCATTATGAGTTTTTGGTTATGCCATTCGGGTTAACTAATGCTCCAGCTGCTTTTATGGATCTGATGAACACTATCTTCAGACCATACCTCGACCAGTTTGTTGTGGTATTCATAGATGATATATTGGTCTATTCGAGGAATGCAGAAGAGCATGATAGACATCTGCGGATTGTACTGCAGACTTTGAGAGAGAAACAGCTATATGCCAAATTGTCGAAGTGTGAATTTTGGCTGAAGGAAATATCTTTCTTGGGGCATGTAGTATCAGAAGAGGGCATTAAGGTAGATCCAAGTAAGATTGAAGCTTTCCTTAATTGGAAACCACCCAGAAATGTCACAGAAATTCGCAGTTTTCTGGGTTTAGCTGGATACTACCGTAGATTTGTGAAGGGATTCTCCATGTTGGCATCTCCATTGACCAAGCTGCTTAGAAAAGATGTAAAATTCCAGTGGACGGATAAATGCCAACAGAGTTTTGATGAATTGAAAAGATGTTTGACAGAGGCTCCAGTCCTGACTTTACTCACACCGGGTAAAGAATATCTGATTCTGACAATGCTTCTCTAGCAGGTTAGGTTGTGTGTTGATGCAAGATCGAAATGTCATTGCCTATGCATCACGCCAGCTAAAACCGCATGAGAGGAATTATCCAACACATGATTTGGAGCTTGCAGCCATTGTGTTTGCTCTTAAGATCTGGAGACATTATTTATATGGGGAGAAATGTTACATCTACACAAATCATAAGAGTTTGAAGTATTTGGGCACCCAGAAAGAGTTGAATTTGAGACAGAGGAGATGGTTAGAGTTGATAAAAGACTATGATTGTCTGATAGACTATCAGCCAGGGAAAGCTAATGTTGTGGCTAACGCCCTAAGTCGCAAGACTATGGCAAGTTTACGGGTTACTCCTTTGTCTTTGGTACATGAGTTGAGGTTATTACATGCCAGTTTAGAGATTAATGATGATGGGCAGGCAGCAGTTGCATGGCATGTACAGCCAGTGTTGATTGATCAGATCAGAATGGCTGCTCAGAATGATGAAAGGTATCAGAAGCTGTTGGAAGAAGTTAGACAGGGCAAGAAACCAGAGTTCTCAATCAGAGATGATGGTTTACTGCTACACCAGGGCAGAATGTGTGTTCCTAATGATGTTGATTTGAGGCAGATCATTTTGAAGGAAGCACATAATCCTCCTTTTGCTATGCACCCTGGTGGTACAAAAATGTATAGAGGGCTAAAGGAGCATTACTGGTGGATGGGTTTAAAAAGAGATGTGGCAGAGTTTGTATCCAAATGCCTAACTTGTCAGCAAGTAAAGGCAGAGCATTAAGTGCCAACTGGGTTATTACATCCACTGTCAGTGCCAAAATGGAAATGGGAAAGAATAACAATGGATTTTGTGATGGGACTTCCGAGAACACAGAAGAGTCATGATGCAGTATGGGTCATTGTCGACAGACTAACTAAGTCTATTCATTTTCTGCCAGTTCGAATAGACTACAGTTTAGACAGATTGTCTAGGTTGTACATTGATGAGATTGTGAGACTTCATGGAGTGCCAGTATCCATTGTATCAGACAGAGATCCTAGGTTCACTTCTAGATTCTGGGGTAGTCTTCAGAGAGCCCTAGGAACTAGATTGAACTTCAGTACTGCATTCCACCCACAGACAAATGGCCAGTCTGAGAGGGTAATTCAGATCTTGGAGGACATGCTACGGGCTTGTGTGATTGAGTTTGAGGGTAGTTGGGATACACACTTGCCTTTAATTGAGTTTGCTTACAACAACAGCTACCAATCAAGCATTGGGATGCCTCCATATGAAGCTTTGTATGGCAGAAAATGTAGAACCCCGTTGTGTTGGGATGACGTGGGTGAAAGAAAAATTATTGGACCCGAAATTGTTCAACAGACTGAAGAGAAAATCAAGGTGATCAGGGGTCGACTTAAAACTGCATCAGATCGTCAAAAGTCCTACGTTGATTTGAAAAGAAGGGATATTGAGTATGCAGTGGGTGAAAAAGTTTTCCTCAAGGTTTCTCCTTAGAAGAGAATTATGAGATTCGGCAGGAAGGGGAAACTAAGTCCTCGTTTTATCGGGCTATATGAGGTATTGGAAAGAGTGGGTCCTTTGGCATATCGTTTGGCACTACCTCTAGAGTTAGAGAAGATACATAATGTCTTCCATGTGTCTATGTTGAGGAGGTATCGATCAGACCCATCTCATGTACTACCACTAGAAGAAATTGAAGTAAATCCAGACCTCACATATGAAGAAGAACCCATAAAGATTCTGGCTTATGAGGTGAAGCAGCTACGGAACAAGCAGATACCATTGGTAAAAGTGATGTGGAACCATCATTCGGGCCAGGAGGCTACTTGGGAACGAGAGGAGGACATGAGGAGACAACACCCACAGCTGTTCAGAGATTAATACCAGGTAAAATTTCGAGACGAAATTTATTTTAAGGGGGGGAGAATTGTAACACCCCTATTTGTATAGCCTGGTATATTTCACTGTTCCGGTGACCGGTGTCGGTCCGGACAATTAAGGGGATTAGAACCACACTTAAGACAACCAGAGAAACCATAAACACAAATAATTAGTAATGTCCAATTAGTTAAGTATAAATAAGAAAAACAGAACATAAGAGGTTAAACGAGCCAAGAGTCACAGCGATGAGTAACCTCCTCGGGAATGACTGCGAAGTCGTTTTAAACTCAAATTTCGAACCGTAAAAAGTGACGCTGCGGTCCTTCGGACCCTTATGAACATAGTGGAAAAGAGAAAATCACGAAAAAGAACTATTAAGTCAGTAAAATAATTAGGTCAGGGAGCCGGAAGAAATATTGAATTATTTGCAAACCGGGATGAATCGGCGAGGGGCGATTTGGTCAATTGACCCCGAGAGCTGACTCCTAACCTAACTGTCCAATAAAATCGGAGAAAAGAAAATTTCAGAATCGAGAATTAAATTAAAGAACTAATAGAAAAAAATAAATAGAAAAAAAAAAAAGAAAAAGATGGAAAAGTCAAAGTTGATGACATCATGAATGATGTCATAAACAAATTAATTAAGTGAATTATTAAATTGAAATTTTTGGTCTTCTAAAAGGGATAAAGATGAAAGAAAATAAAGAAAAAAAAAATCCTTTCATCTTCTTCTCTCTTTGCCGCCCCATTTCTCCCTCTCATCTCCATGAAAGCTTCTTCCATTTAAGCTTACTTTTAAGCTTGAATTTCTTCACCCAATCCACATAACTCCCCTAAAAACTTCATTAGACCTTGCAATCTCAACCTAGGAACAAGAAAGAAGGAGGAAAGAAAGAGAACAATTGAAGGCTTGGCATTTAAATTGAGGTTAGTATGCTAAACTCTTTATTTACCCATTCAAATGCATATGTGATGGTTGAAAGTGAGCTTAGAACTTGATTAAATGAAACAAACATGGGAGAAGGACTAAACTGAAATTTTGACCTAGTTGAAGGGAGTATGAATTGCATGAATTAAATGAGATAGAATGAGTTTAAAAGTCTTAATTAGTTGATTGATTATAGTTTAAAGTTTTGAATTTAGTTAATTGCACAATTTAAGTGAATTAAGGTTTGGAGGCTAGGGTTTATGAACCAAAATTTGGAGAAATGCATAAATGGCATGTTTGACCTATTGTGAAATGAAATAATGGTCAATTATGACCAAATAAGTTGTGTGGGAATTGTTGGAATGAAAACCAAATTCGTAGGTCCAATGGTCATGCTGCTGGCAGCATGACCAAACCCACTTTGAAGGACCAAAACTCAAATTTTACAAGTCTATTTGATATGCCACCAATTGGGAATGAAAATAGACATAAAATAGCACAATTTTCATTAAGGAACCATGGCCAAAAACTGACCAAAACTTGGTGAAACAATTGACCAAAGTGAAATGAGAGCAGGCTGCCACTGCACCAAACTGACCAAATGAACAGTAACTGTTCATTTAGTCATAATTCGAGCTAGACAGGTCAAATTGACCTGAAATTTTACCAGCAATTAGATGAGACATAGATCTAAAACTTTCATGAAGAACACCACCCCAAATTATGCCATTAACCCATTCAAATTACTGAGCAAATTTAAGCTACCAAACCTGCAACTCTGCAGAAATTTCATTGAGCAGCAATGTTTGGATGGCTATAACTCTCTCTAGGAAACTCGGATTTAGGCAATTCTTGAACCGATGGAAACCTAAGACATAGTAGAACATTTCATATGAAGAAAGTTAGACCAAATTATGAACTTAGCTTGATCAAATTACTGACCAAATTTGGATCAAAATCTGCCAGAACCCAAGATACCAGTATGAACAGTGCACATGAACAGTAAACTTATTTTGACCATAACTTGAGCTACAAAACTCCGATTGAGATGATCCAAAAATGAGAATACACTTAAGACAATAAGGAACATTTTCTATGAAGGAAGTTTTGTCAAATTCCAACAGTAGATCGACCAATGGAACAGTGCAACTTCGGAGCACCAAAACCGAAAATTGGCAATTTTGCCAAAATGACCTAAGCTTTGAGAAAATGACCAAAACCAACAAGTTTGGTGACCAAAATGTGGTATGTGGGTGAAGTTGGAGTTCCCATACCTATTAATTCTTAAAAAGTCAATAATTTGACTTGAATAGTGTAGTGAATAGTAACCCGAAATACAAAAACTTTGAAAACGTTGAATTTAATGCAATAGAGCTAGTTAAAGTGAAGTTAATTTTATTTTTGGACTTATGTTAAGTTATGGTACTGAAACACTATGAAATTGTGTGTTTCAGCTGAAAAAGACTTGGAAGCTCGGAGAGACTGAGTCAAGGCCTAGAGGCGACTCCAGTCAGGTTTGTGCACAATAAACCCTATTTAAGCATTTTATCTTTGAAAAATTCATTTAATACGTATTATGAATTTATGAACTTTTGTGCTGCCACCTTGTGATCAAATTGTAACTTTGAAAATTGATTTGATTTTTGTATGCAATATTTGAATGAAATGTTTGAAATGGATTTTTGATTCACACTTAGCATGACAGTTACTTATTATTCCTCCTCCATTTATGGGGTTGAGATCGTTTATTTTCCTCCCTCTCTGGCTTGCCAGTTGAGGTTGTAGATCGGATGAGTACTCATTAGCTAGCTAGCCACCTCCCTCATTGATTTCGATTAATGGGGTTGTAAATTGCTTTGTCGTGGTGTACAACACGGCATTGATCGGAAATTTTGTGTCATGGCTTAAGCTGTGTATGATTTTGGCAACACTGTGTTTATGAAATTGTTTGACTAAACTGTGTTTAATATATTATTTGACAAAATGAGTTGTTATGAGCTTTGATATTTGTGAAATGTGATTGTGAAGTATTCAAATTATGTTTCATCAATAAATGATTTATGTATCGCATTTTAAATTTTTATTGTGCACCACTGAGTATGTTTATACTCGTGATAGTTTAATTTCTTGTGCAGATAAGAGCAAGGAGAAAGCAGCAGAGTGAGCTGCGGGATTGACAAGAACTTCTTGATCCCTTTTGTACGGGTATTGTTTTATACCCTTATGGTTATTTTGATGTAAATACTGTAATGTTATAAGTATCAATGTAAATTGAGCAGTTGTAAATAAATTGTAATAATATTATTTTGGGTTGCTTCTGTAAAATTTAATATTTGTAAATATGAATTTTCTGCTTTATGCCTTGTTAATGAAGTATTAAAAATTTTGTGATGGCCAAATTTGATTAAATTGTGGAAATTGCTTTGAAGTGATTTGAATTGGGTTGATTTGAGTTTTATTGGAGATTGAGAGTTGTGGAAAACTTTTGGAAGTGCTTTTTACAGGTATTTGAAGAACTGGTTTCTCAAAATACAGAGGGAACTCTGTCAAAATTTTTATAAAATTTGCGGCAAAATTTAAATGGACAAAAATTTTTACTAGTCGTTAAGCTTTGAATAAATTGTTTTTAATTCTCACTGAAATGCTCACCACTTCCAAAATGTAAGAAAATTGTTTTAAAATCCCTTGTAGGGTACTTAATGAGTTATCGGTAGGTGAAGTTCGGTAGTTCATTAAGTATTCTACGGGATCATATTATGCCTTACGGAGGGGTAAGGTGTGACATCTTTTTTCTCTTGAAAATAAATAAAAAAAATTATCATTATCTTTATCTCTCTCTGCCTCACTCTCCCTCTTCGATACAACCTGTCCGTTCCTCATTCTCCCTCTCCCATACAAACTCTCTCTCCTTATCTCTATCTCTTGGTCGTCCCTCTCTGTGCCTCTCTCCCACCAATCGGCTCTCTCTCCCTCTCTCTCTCATTCCGTAGGTGGCGTCCCCCACTCTCTTTTTTTTTATTAATTTTTTTTTTTTATCTTTTGCTTTATCTTTTCCTAAACTCTATCAATAAGTCTTTCAATTGTATCACAATTCTATACCCAAACCCTATAAATACCCTACTAGGGATAAGGAAAAAATGACTCAAAGATCAGTTCCTATAGCTCTCTTTAAATTTCCCTCTTTCTTCTTTTTGTTTTCTTTTCTTTCTTTAGTTCAAGAAATATTTTTTAAGATTTAATTGAGGCGAAGGTTCTTGATACTTTTTATTCAAGATCCATACCATATATAGTTATTTCATATTTATATGCCTTAAATTAGCATTATATGTTCATAATTTGCATATATTTGTGATAAATTTGATGGTGATAACAACTCTGTAAATGTTCTTATTTTTATCGCTTCATTTTTTATTAATTTTCATGTATTTCTATTTTTATAAAAATTATATAAAAATTATATTTAAATTCTTCATAAAATTATGATAATTTTAGCTTCAAGAATCGTGAAAAAAATTATTAAATTGAATAAGTTATGATTGTCTAAATTTTAAATATAATTATCATAATTATCACTCTAAATTTTTAAATGCCCTAAATTTAAATATAATCAACAATCAACGTAAATATTTAAATTTATTTAGCTAATAAACCTTAATTTTATAAGTAAAACTCATCTAGATGCAGTTCATTTTCACTAATTTAATTATTTATCGGTCAAAAGGGGGCAATTATTAAATCACCAATTTAATGATCTTTTTCATTTTATTTTTTTTTTTTAATTTGATTATGGGTAGGACAGGACGGCTGAGTGGCACTTTGAACATTTATTGTGTCTCTTTTTTTTTAATTTTAATATTTAAAAGTGTTGCTTGTCAAAATTATTTTGTATGCATTCCATGTGTAATTTTCATAAAATAATAGTGAATTAACGTGGCCATGTCTCATTGTCGGAGAATATGCCAAACCGCCCTCTTGATTTTTATATATATGCTTTTTCTAAAGAATCTCTATGTGACGGAGACAGAAGCAAGGATGGCACATTATCGTAAATTTCACCCTGAATTTAATTCAATGGATTAAATATTTTAATTAATAAAAATAATAAAATTATTTTAATAAACTTTTCATAAATATATTTATGTAATATTAAATTATGTATTGAAAGTTAACTATAAATATTGAATAAAATTTAATTGATATATTAAATAATATTATAAAAATTAAAGTCAAAGAAAATTTGGAATTGCCACTTGTAATGATCACAAACATGTGAAAATGAAAATAAATAAAATGTTTATTTGCGTTTGTAGATTTCTTTAACAGGACTAAGACTACAAATACAATCTAGTGCTTTTACATGGTCCATCTTTTCTTTGTAATCCTGTTCAACAAGCGCTTCTTGTATTAACCTCTTCTTATGCAATTCTACGGATTGAATTTCAATGACTATCCTTGAAATCATTATATGGTTGTAATATCATAATTTGTCAACTTAAAATTATAATATAAAATCATTCTAATTTTTTATTATCGATTTTTTAATTAAATATTGATGTGAACAGTTTCAGTGTATCATTTAATTAATATTTCTTTCTCTTCTCATGTTAAGTATAAAATTATTCTCTTCGTAGAGGAGAGATTCAATAATTTACATGTAGCATAAGAGAGGGAGTAAAAATATTGATTAAGCGCTATGCTGAAACTGTCCAGGATAACATCTAATAAGAAAATCAATTATTAGAGGTTAGAAGAATTTTACTATGTAAAATTTGAAAATTAAAGAGAGCTTTATGCTAACCTTTTTCAAGTTAAGAAATTATGGTGTTATAACTATATAAATTTAGAAATAATTGTTAAAATTTATCTAAAATTTCACCTTTGGAATATATATATATATTCCACTTAGTAATACAATGATCATTAATTTTTTTTATATAATTTCAAATTATAAATATTCAAATACAATATAAAATTACAAAAATAGAGAGCATCAATCATTAATCAGTAATATTGAATTCATTCTTAAAATCGTTATGTTTTGAATTTTAATTTTAATTAAAATTAAATAAAAAAATTATAAATTATGACACTTTTAAATCTTTTTATATTGAATTTTAATAATTTATTTATTGTTTAAAAATTATAAAAATACAATTAAACATATTATTCAGAAATCATGTGGTTGCATGTAGGGTTGTGTGGTTTCGATTTTAGTTCGGTTCTTTGTCAGAAACTAGAACCAAAATCAAACTTTGGTTCTTTATTTTTTAGAATCAAATTTCGGTTCCAATTTTGATTTCGTTCTAAATGCTTTAGGTTTCGGTTTGGTTCTATTTTCGATTCCATATTTGGTTTTAATTCGATTTAGTTATAGGTTCCTATACTTAAAATTATAGTAATTATTATATTTCTTTTAAAAAAGTAAAAATAATTATATATTTCTAACATTAAAGTATTAATAAAAATAATAATAATATTAAAATAAAAATACTAATATCAAAATAAAATATCAAAAAAGCAACATAAACATAACAACTTACTTAAGAAAAATACTAAAATTAAACTTACAATTCTCACATAAAAATGCAAGATAACACCAAATATCCATAATGTTGACAGTGAGGGGAATAGCTCAGTGGACCAACATCCTACCCAAATCTCTTCAATCTATAGCGCTTAGGTTGTTACACTATAAGAGATTAAAGTTGTACCTCTAGTAAAAGTTTAAGCTTTTTGTATGGTGGTAAGCGCCTGATCCTACAATTGATATCATAGCCAAATAATGGATTTGAATCTCTGGCAGAGCTGAGGGTGTATTTTTGGCATTAAGTGGAGATAGCTCAGTGGGTTAGCTTCCTGCCCAAATCTTTTCAACCCTTGGCGCTTAGACTGCTACACTATAAGATGTTAGAGTTGTGTCTCCGCTAAAAATTTTTCCATCAAAATTATAAAATAATAGTAAATCAATATGTATAATATGAGTTAAGATTAATATAATATAAACTAAGAGCACATAACAACATAATTTTTTTACTTTAGATAAATTTTTTATTACATTTTCATTCAACTATTTAAAGTTAAAATTTTGTTGGACAATATACAACTTTTACTAATTTAAATTTTAATTCAGAATAATAAGTATTAAAAATAAATTTAATTTTAATATAGTAAAATGTTGTTTATAAAAATTTTGTAAATTATAATTAAAACCTTTTCAAATTAAAAATAAAATAACTAATATAATCTTAAATTTAGTAAATTCAATATTAACATTGACTCTCAAATATTATTTTGGCTCATACTCTCCACTATGACTACATACCTCACAAAATATTTTACTTAGATCGCACCATTGATAGTTTGAGTGGTTTATAATTCAATTTAATTAAACAACACATACATAAATTAAATAACTTCATAACATATATCTCAATAAATATATTTTACTAATTTATATATGTTTTTAAATTATATAATTTTTAATAAGAAAGTGTACTAAATGATGAAAAGGTGATTTAATAAAATAATTAATAATTATAAAGTGATTTATAAACAGTAAAATAATAAAACGCCGTCTGTGGGAATCGAACCCACGACCACATGGTTAAAAGCCATGCGCTCTACCAGCTGAGCTAAGACGGCACTTTATAGCTGATCAGATAATTATTTATAAATCTTAGTCAAATCTAAATTGAAATTCAGAGTTTACACCAAAAAATCTTATTTAAGAGGGATAGCCTGTTAATATGAGACCTTCCCTCTTGGTTGGCAAGATACGAAAGGCCAAAGGATCTATCTATAACAGAAGATAGTGGCTTCAATTTTTATCTAACTAAGTAGCTCCAATATCTTCTTCCAGATCCTACCTCTCTAAGTTTTCAAAATTGAATTAATAAAAGATGGGACCCCTTACTCCCAAATCGCATAGGATCAGAGTCGAAGTAGAAATTTCCTTGCTAGGAAGCGAGCTGGGCATATTTCCCGCAAGAATTTTCTTTTATTTATTTATTTTATCACTATATAATATATATTTATTTATTAAAAATAAAATATAATTTTGATAATATATATTTTTAAAATTACAATAATTAAACATTTGAATATATAAATAAATTATTTTTAAAAAAATAATATACCATTATCGAAACGAGTTCCGAGAAAACCTCCTACTCAGCCCGCAATATCAAAAGTGGAATATGATTGGAAAAAATTAATCAAGTGCTCAAATATTTAACATCCTAAAATTAAAGGCATCAAACTGCCTCGAGAAATATAAATAACTAGCAGATTGTTTAGATGGGGTTTTAGGGTAAAATAAAATAAGATTTTAAGAGATTTTTAAATTATTTAGAATGAGAATATATATTATTTAAATGATCTTTCCATTTTTCAATCCACTGATTTAGTGAATTGAAAGGGTTAAAATTTTTATTTTCACATATTATTTTTCTTTAATTTTTAAAAACTCAAAATTACATATTTTTTATTTTTATGTTTAATTATTTTATAAAAAAAATTACATCATTAATATTTATATTAATCTTCCTTTCTAATAAATTCCCTCTAAATAAAGCAATTATTAAACTTTTATTTACCTTATTTTGCTTCACCTTCCTTCCAAACATAAAATAAACTATTACCTTATCATACTTTACCTTAATTTACTAAACCTCCTATCACCCCATCCAAACAAATTATAAAGCTCTTTGTAAATTAGTTTAAGTCTCACTCAAAACTTCGAAATCTCAACTAGCACATTTGGATGGAACATAGATAAAGAAAGCTCGTTATTTGAACAAAATATCAAGTCCAAGAATTTGATTGAACCATTTAAAATGATGGGAACAAAACTCATTCAATACCAGAAGGACATCTGACAAGAAGAAAGGATGGCCGTACAATTCATAACCATCAAAATCTATCAAAGATCTAATTTAGACTGCATGACACTTTCTCCATCTTAGAATCAGAAGCTCTCAAGAGTGGAGACTCTTCCAGCCACAACCGCTCTATTGCTGCGACCAGAAAACTTGCTGACATAAATCCGAGACAAATGGCTAATTTCAAGTGTCAATCACACAAACATCTGCCTATTGCCCTAGTAATATCAACGAAAACTAAAACATAGCATGCTGAATTAAGGACAACAATTTTTTATTTTTTACAAATGACGTAAAGTCTGCTTAATTAACCATGCACTCGCCATTATAAAACAGGTACTGCCTGATCCATGCTCGGACGAGCTCTGCTCAAGAGCACCAGGGTCCAAAATGTCAAGGAAAAATAACGGCACGCGCATGGCTCCACAAGAAAGTACTGTTTTGAGACCTTAATTGTGCATTTAAAAAAAGAACAAAAAAAAGGGCAAAGAAACCAATATATACAGACCCATGAACCTTCAGTTTTTCGACACAAACAAATCAGATGACTAATTTGTGGACTAACTCACCATCCCCCTTTGCTACTTCCACCGTCTCCCTTGTTTCCCCAAGAGCTTCCTGGTGCCTTACCCCCTGAGTCACTGGGTTCCCCACCTGCATTAGTGTCCTTGCCCCAACCACCAGCTTGATTACCATTTCCCTCATCAGCACCTCTTTGGCTCCAACTGCCTCCACTAGTTTTCCATCCTAAATCATTACCATCTCCCTTGTTTCCCCAGGAGCTTGCTGACGATTTACCCCATGAATCATTGGATTCCCCACCTGCATTAGTACCCTTGCCCCAACCACCAGCTTGATTGCTGCTTTCATCATTCTTGGAATCCAATCGCCGCGGTTGACTATTATCAGCACCTCCTTGGTTCCAACTGCCTCCACTAGTTTTCCATCCCTTGCCATCATTGTTTGTCCCATTCTTCCAGTCAAAGGCCTTGTCAGCACCTCTTTGGTTCCAGCTGTCTCCACTAGTTTTCCATCCTCCATCATTACCATCTCCATCTCCCTTGTTTCCCCAAGAGCTTGCTGATGATTTACCCCGTGAATCATTAGATTCCCCAACTGCACTAGTGCCCTTGCCCCAACCACCACTTTGATTGCTACTTCCATCATTTTGGGAATTCCAACTCTGCAATTGGCTCTTATCAGCACCTCCTTGGTTCCAGCTGCTTCCACCACTAGTTTTCCATCCTCCGCCAGCATTGTTTGTCCTATTCTTCCAGTCGAAGGCCTTGTCATCACCAGAATCATTATTTTCATTCCAACTACTATGATCCCTCCTTCCACCACCTCTGCCACCATATCCTCTGTCAAATCTATCTCTACCACCAAAACCTCCTCTATCTGAACCACCTCTACATCCAAATCCTCCTCCGTTAGATCTACCTCTGCCTCCAAAGCCTCTGTCTGAACCATTTCTACCCCCAAAACCTCCTCTCTCCCCTCTACCTCTAAGGCCTCCTCTGTCAAAAGAACCACCTCTGCCTTTGAAACCACCCCTCGAATTCCCACCACCTGAGCCATAACTAGAATTCTCAGTTTGGTCTTCACCACTGGCTACAAAAGAATCCCGGTTGACATCACTATCTCCAGGGTTCCAACTACTTTTCTTGCCCCATCCAGAAGAATTCCAGCTTGCATCACCAGATCCAGAGTTCCAGCTACTTTTCTTGCCACAACCAGAAATTTGGTTAGCATCACTGGATTCAGCTTTAAAATTGTTTTTCTTGCCCCAACTAGAATCCTGATTCCCATCTGCATCATTGGATCCACAGTTCCAGCTGCTTTTCTTGCCATAACCAGAACTTTGGTTAACATCACTGGATTCAGAGTTGAAATTGTTTTTCTTGCCCCAACCAGAATCCTGATTTCCATCTGCATCATTGGATCCAGAGTTCCAATTTCTCTTGCCCCAGGAAGAATCTTTTCCACAGGAATCACCCGTTCCAGAGCTAGTGCCACCATTTTTAGCCCAATCAGAATCATGGTTTTTACCTGCATCAACAAAGCCATGGATATCTTTTAGGACCTTTATCTAAATGTCCAAATGAAATCAGAAGACTGATGAAAAATTTACATAATTATTTTGTAGTTGAATTATATGGTAACTTGTGTACAAATTTTATCATACACTAATGTAAATATGTATGTTATAAAATACATTATATAATTTCTGGCAGTAACTAGAATCACATTCCCAATTTGCATCAGTAGGTTCACCTGCATCATTTGATCCACTTCTCAAGCTAGCACTTTGACCCCATCCCTTTGCCAACCCTCCACTCAAAGCCCTTCCACCATTCCAACCATCTTGATCTTTATTCTCACTCGCCTTTCCGATTTCATCAGACTTCTGTCCAGAGAATTTAGAACCACACCAACTGCTTTTGCTGCCCCAACCAGAAGGCTGGCTATTGTCCACATCACCAGCTTTATTATCCCATGATGACTTGGAGCATTTAGGAGCACCCCAATCTGTCTGCTTTGTACCTACCCCACATGTTCCACTTATCCAACCAGTAGCATCTCCTGTAGAAGCTTTCTCCGTGTTGCTTTTGCTGCCTCCACCCCAACTTTGACTTGGCCCTTCATTTGCAGCAGGCCCTTTGTTCCAATCAGTTGTCCAGTTCCCACCAACTGAATTTGATGCATTCCATTTTGGAGCTTCAGTTTGCCCTCCTAATGATTGATTATGATCTAAACTTTTGTCATCACCCTGACATTCACCTTTCTCATCACCCCAACTAGATTTCTTCTCAAAAGAGGGCTTTGCACAATTCCATTTGTCCCAATTTTCACCAATCTCTTTACCTGCTCCCTTGCTTTTGTTCCATCCTGCTCCATTATCCCCCCAAGAAGAATTTGGTTTCTTCTGATCACCTTCTCTACCTTCCTCAGAGACATCGGATGTAACCCAACCACCAACTTGATCATTACCCCAACCAGATGGATTCCTTGAAGGTGTTCCATCACCTGTCCAATTGCTTCCTTCACCTCCTTTCTTCCAACCTGAAGACTGATCTTCTCCAAATGGTCTTCTTCCTCTGCCAAATTGACCTCTACCTCCCCTACCACCTCCTCTTCTTCCACCTGATCCACGACCTCCATCAAATGTCTTGTTCCAACCGCCAAATTCTTGAAATCTATCCTGGTTTCCGGAAGAACCTCCATCTTGCTTACTCCAAGAAGACACTCCCTCTGATTTGCCCCAAGAGGATCCATCTTGCTTATTCCAAGATGGCCCTCCATCTGGTTTACCCCAAGCAGATTCTCCCTCTTGCTTATTACAAGATCCTCCATCAGTACCAAAGGTCTTTGATTTATTCCAATTGTCACTCTGCGTCTGGCCACAAGATCCGCCTCTAGTCCAACCAGTTGCATCTTCACTCTGATTTTTTTGGTTTCCCCAATTTGCAGTTTGACCTGCACCATCAACTTTGGCTTTCATCCAGCCACTCGCTTCATCAGCATTTCCCAAATCTGGTTGGGCCCAGCTACCACATGCAGTACCTCCCCAAGTGTCCACTTTGTTCTGAGCTTTCTCATCCTTATTCCAGGGGTCCGTACCTGTCCTGGATCTTTTACCCCAAGAATCATGAACAGTATCTTTATTTAGGGCTTCTGCAGTACTTCCCCAGTTGTCCTTGTTCTGAGATTTTTGTTGATTCCACCCAGTAGCATTGTTACAGTGGTCGTCACCTGCACTGGAGCTTTTACTGTTCCATGATCCTGATTGTACTACATCCTTACTGCTGCCCAAAGAGTCCAGCTGATTCTTCTTAGTGGCAATGTCTCCCCAGCTGGTGGTTGGATTTCCAATAACAGTCTTTCCCTTGTCCCAAGCTGTTGCAGCATCAGTTGTAGAATTTCCATCATAAAGTTTTGATTGACCCCAGCCATCTCCAGAATCTCTTGAAGCACCTGCAGGATTTTCACTGGGTAAAGTTGCTTTACCCCAGCCAACAGATGCACCACTGCTAGAACCTACATTAGTAGAAGCTTTGTTCCAACTATCCTCATTTCCCCAACCATGCACTTGACCATTATTAGCAACAGCCTTGTCATCAGCTGCAGCTGCCCCCCAAAAGGAATTCTGATTTGAAGCTTTCCTTTCCCAAGAAGCATCTACTGCATCCACATATCACAATAGATGAATATGCATACATCTTTGCCAAAAAGCACACTTACTCATCAACAGAAGAATTCGACTATATACCTTCCTTAGTATTGTTATCTGCAGAACCTGATGAATTGGCAAAGTTGGATTCAGACTGAAGCTGCAATAATCACAAGACAGGAATTACTCTTATGGGTAAAGTTGGTGATGGGAAGGGGTGTATGTGTGTGTGTGTCTAAATATCCTGAGAGAAAATTCAGGGGAAACCTTCAAGCCTGAGGAAGAGAAGCTGGGCCATGAACTGCTTACAAATATCAGATAAGAGAGAAAATTGAATGTTAAGAACAAGAGAGTAATGAACAAACAAAGCTACACTAATAGCATATACATAAAGCTAGTATCATTATAGAGCTACAAGTCACATGATAACATGACAAAAGGAATCCAGAAGGAACTGGTGAGTGAAAACCTGTTTCATCTAATAGATTCATTTCCAGTCCAATTTTCAGAACTCCAGCTGAATACAGCCATATAAAACTAGTTGCACAGGCTTTAACTAATAATACCATTGGCAACAGAACAGCCACAACAAAAATGCAGATTCATCCTTGTACAGCCAATTAGTTTACCACCAACCAATTCCAAAACACAAAACAAAATATTCATAAGATAATTTCAACACAATTAGATTTCATTGTTTTTATACTACAATAAACTAGATGTGTTATTGACGTCAGAAGCCTTCACAAGCTTCCATCACCATGTTCAATGGCCCTCGGCTCAGAACTTTATGTTGCTGACACTTTCTATGGAAGCTGGGAAATTACTAACTGAACTGTATTTCTTAAACAAAACAACTGCTGCTCAACATTAACTCACTGAATGCCATATGAAGATGCATCCAGAACCATACATAACAAAGACACAAACTCAAGCCCCCCATTCATCAAGCAACACACAGATAACAAAAGCCAACCAATAGCTTTTGATAATTACACATTCAATTTTCCCTCATTCACACCTTTAGTAAGCCATGATTCAATAATGAAAAGCCAACAACTAAGTTAAAGCAAAATCACAAGAAAATGCATGGAAAATTTGTTAACAAAGATTTTACCTTTCAGTAGTGGCTCCTCCAGTATTCCACCTATCACCATCAGCTGATGTTCCTGCTCCATCTGTCCAACCTTCCAAATGATACAGGTTTGGGGAAAACAAGCAAAACATAGAATAATCATCTCAGACTTTCATAAGCCGAAAACAAATATAGAAAAATGAAAATAATAAGAATAGCATGCCCATTAGAAAAGAAATCCCAGTTCATATAGAAATTCTGCAACATATGCAAGTAAGCTTTACTTCCTCAAAACTTTGTTTCTCAAGTATTTCATATTCTGAGAGTAATAGGACTCCAACCTGTAGAACCCCCTTCAGTTCCAAGTAGATCAAATGGTTTTAAAGAACTGGACCCCAGATCGTCGCTTTTGGGGAAATAGAAGAAACATAGTCAGAAGGTTACAAAAGCTAGGCAAATTACTTGAAAATAAATTGATTGCAGTAATAAAGAAAGTACCTCACAGGCATGGCAGAACTCTTCCCACGAACCTCAGAGAGATGCTCACATTTTACTTTAAGAATATCAACAAACCCAAAAATGTTACAGACTTGATACATCCATAATGAAAAGAACCAAGAGTAAATATTGATAAACAAACCTGTAAGAACTTTCTGCTGAGAATCAAGCTTCACAGTAACATCAGAATAACGTATAGCCAAAACACGGCAAAGGTAACCCTTCAAAGGTCCTACACGGATTCTCAAGGTCTGACCAATGGAGAACATTCCATCCTTATCCCCTCTGTTGACTGCAATTGAAAAAAAAGTTCAGTTGGAACGAGTTGACACTAATCCAAGCAGAAAGCATTTGTACAAAATTGAATACATACACTCCCGACTATTTTCCTTTGTTTGCCATGGTTTTTTAGGTGATAGAGGAGGAGATTTGGGGGATGATGGGAAATCTTCAAAGCCTACTGGGCCCGATTCACCACCCTGAAATATGGAGAAAATGATCATTCAGCACATTAAATTTAAAAGTCAATATCAAAAAAGGGTAAGAGCAAAAGGACACAATGGATCATTTCAAACTTCATGACCTTTTCACTGGAAGCATCAAAAGAAAGCTTGATTTTCTCGCACATTTGAGCTTTAGAACAGAAATAACCACCATTTTCTGTCTCATTCTCATCATACATAAAAATAATTCCTCTGTAGATTTGCTTAGCGATTCCTTGCCTATCCTGCAAAGAGTAAAACGTTGTTAAGCGGACTGGTGCATTGCACAGCATATTCACTACAATAAACCATTTATGATAGAATAGATGCACAACCAGTGCCATACCTTTAATGGACCTTCCAACACCCTGACAGTATCATTAATTGAAACAGTTTTCATGCGGTGATCTAACGCAATAAATTTCATATCTGAGGGTCCATTTTTTAACTCATGCCGTACAACAGTCACCACTACTGGTGCTTCCGGTCCATCTTTTAGAATCTAAAGCATTGGAAAAGAAGAAGACAATCAACAGCAAGTTTAGCGAGTACCAATTCCTAATAACAAGGAAGTAGCCAACGGCGTCGCTATAATCAGGTAAAATACGCTTCATACCTTGTAATAATCATCTTTTTCCATGCCTACAATAAGACCAAAATCTTTCCGGCTGCAATGGCACATAACATCATTCTAAGGGAAACTATTGCCCAAATTACAAAATCAGGTCACACAGGATTGACAACTTGTGCACCACTTACCCAAAACACACAAGATCATACAGTTCAAAACTACTATCGGCACCAGAACCTGATGAACTCTCTCCTTTCTCACTGCCTTTGCCATTTCCAATTACACGTTTTTTCTTTGGTGTACCATAAATCTGTTTAAGCCATTCTGAATTATCAGACTCATTATTCTCAGAAGGCTGGAACTTGAGCAGCTCCTCCTCGGATGGCATAACACCCCAACAGCTTAATGAATCTACAGAAACCCTTTTATACAAATACCCATCCTTGAGCATCAGACCATCAAGAACCTCAAACATCCTGCCAGTATCACGGTCACGTCTATATTGAACAAGAGGCCGGAACTCCCTTCAAAGGTGAATGTACAGGGTATATTAGAAGACGTGATATCCAAAAGACACTACAATAAAATTTGAAAACGTGCATATTACTCTAGTTCACTTGAGCTGAGCAATCTAGGCGCAGGTGTTGCAGCATTCTTCATGGAAACTCCCCCACCCTATAAAAATTAAATAGATGATACCAAGTGATGTAGGAAATCTTAGAGAAAAAAACACCAGATTCAACAACCCAAAATCAATCAACAATCTCAGCAAATTTGAATTTCAAAAAATTTAAATTCCTAACAATCAAATTTTTGTTCAGTGGCAGAGCCAATCAGTTGATGATGCTACTTGGATTGGTGAGGCTGATTTTATAGGGCAATTTCTTCACTTCAGCCTTGAGGGCTGGTTCTCATGGGGGTGGCAATGATGGGCAACAGGTGGATCCAAATGGGCCAAGGCCTAAGGTACATTCTAGAAGAGCTAAAAAGGGTATGACAGTTGCCTCATGAGCTGGTTGTTATGTAAAAGGACCCAGCTTGGAAAGGAGCAAAAGAAAAGTATAAATGAAGGGTTGAAAATGCAGAAGGCATGCATTTTGGGGGAAATTAGTCTCTCTTGGAGAAAAGGGCAGAGTATCTGCACAGGAATATTTTCCTGGGGCTTCGGCCATCTTGTTTGGGTTGATTGTTTCTTGTTTGGTTACTTTCCTTTCATCTTTGAGCTGTGTAACTTGTATTGCAATTCCAGAAAACTCTCCTGGAATATTTTACCCGTTTTAATACAATTTCATACTTCATGCATTTGAACTGTTTATTTTTCATCGTTGGTTGTTGAGATTACATTTCCTTTCTATCACACCTGCATTTTTTTCAACATATAAAACTGACATACAGGTAATGGAGCCCTTCAAAACCTGTAAATAACATCAGTTACATTACATAACGGCCATTATTTAAAACCATAATCCAAAGGCCCTAGCGTCAGCTCCATCCAAATTGGGTTTTACCCAAATCATCTTCCATCATCCCAATGTCTGAACCACACTAGAGCTTCCTACCACTACCAAAGTCTTTTCCAAAGTCTACAATCCCATCTGATGCCCCAAAGGTCAAAACCTAATGGGTCGGGTTTGGACCTGAAATAGTTTTGAGAGTTTGTTTCTCTTCCTTTTGTTTCTCTTTCTTCTTGTTCTACAATAGTTTGATATTAGAGGTTGTCAATATCACCAAGGAGCGCAATTTTTGTGAAATTGAATGATATATTTGTCATTTAGAATTAGACCACAGTTACCAGATTCGTTCACGTCCTATGGGTACTGCGATTTGGGTCGCGCGTTCCAATTCGCTGAACGTTTGTGTTCCAAATCGCTAAGGGACACAATTTGAGACGTTCAAATTGGGGTTCCGGTAAGAAAGTAAAGGAAGAAAGAAAAAAGGAGAAGAAGAAAAAGAAAGATAGAAGAAAGAGAAAGGTAGACATAGATGAATAAATCAGCAGCCTGTGTAGGAAAAGAGAAAGCAGCAGCAGAAGTAGTGAAGCAACGAGAAGAAAAAAAAATCACAGCCTGATGCAAGAGGAAGAAGAAAGGGCGCTAGAGACAAAATGCAGCTCTTTTGACTTTTTCCTTTTTGGGTTTTGAGAAAGTTTTAATATATGATAAATATTTTTGACTAATTTATTATTGGAAAGGAAAGAATGTTTTGAAAATATAAATATTAGAAATTACTAATTAAATTTTTAAATATTTAAAATTATATTATTTTAATAATTAATCATAATAATAAAATGATTTTTAAATTTTGAATGGATATCTGGATTATATTAAAAATATTATATTAATTACTTATTTTTATTAAATTAATATTTTAATTTTTTATAACATATTATGCTTAGTAAAATTTAAAAGAAAAAAAAGTTGTCATATAAATATATTTTACATATTAAATAATATAATGTGTGTACTACGAACCGAATTAGCATACTATGAACTCAATTAGCGTACTAACTAAGCCTACCCCCTACGTATTCTATATTTCACAAAGTAGTGTATCGTTTATCCTGTACCCGTACCACAACTCGAGAGTACCGCAATCCAGGTAACTATGAATTAGGCCATAAAGAAAGTGTGAACTTGCCTACACAACTTTCCAAATAAACTAGAGATGTCAACTCTTATTATGCCCAATTGGTAACTTAAGATGCTTATAACTAAAAGCTAGGTATAGCTTCAAAAGCTAGAAATCCTAGCTTTTCCATCCAACTTAGCTTTTATAAATGATAACCATTGAATTTCAAGACATTTACGAAATTACTTGCTAATAACTACCAAAAAAGAAAGTCTTTTGTGCATTTTAAGCTTTTAAATACACATATTACCTCATAAAAACTATGAGAATAATAATTAAAAATATTAAATCAATTATTTTCTATACATTAACAAATCTATATGCATACATTTGAGTTATTTATAATTATGTATGTATCAATATAATAAAAAAATTACAAATAAAAAACGGTATGTTACTTTATTATAATGTAATCTGTGTAATATTAAAATTTAAAAATGTCAATTATATATAAGAGAAAAATTCAACTGTTTAGCACAATTTTGTACATATACTCAACTCAACTCAACTAAGCCTTTATTCCAAAAATTTGAAGTCGGCTATATGAATTCGCTTTCTCCACTCTAAACGATTTTGGGTTAAATCCTCAGAAATGTGAATGCTTCTAGATTATATTGTACTACTCTCCTCCAAGTCAATTTAGGTCTACCCATTTTTTTCCTTCTATCCTCTAACCTAATGTGCTCTACTTGTCTAACTGAAGCATCCATATGTTTACGCTTCATATGACCAAACCACCTCAATCTCCCTTCTCTCAACTTATCCTCAATTGGCACCACTCTTACCTTTTCTCAAATACTTTCATTACGGACTTTATCTAGCCTAGTATGGCCACTCATCCACCATAACATTCTCATCTTTGCAACTCTTATCTTAGACGCATACGACTCCTTCAGTACCCAACACTCACTACCATATAACATAGCAGATCGTATGGCTATACGGTAAAATTTTTCTTTCAACTTATTGGGAATCTTGCGATCACATAAAACGCCAGTGGCATGTCTCCACTTTAACCATCCGGCTTTAATCCTATGACTAACATCCTCCTCACATCCCCCATCTACTTGAAGAACTGAGCCGAGATATTTAAAGTGATTACTTTGGGACAGTACCACTCTATCCAAACTAACTCCTTCCCTATCACCAGTTTGGCCTTCACTAAACTTGCAATGCATGTATTCTGTCTTCATTCTACTTAACTTAAAGCCCTTTGACTCTAGAGTACTTCTCCAAAGCTCTAGCTTTCTATTGACTCATTCTCGCGTCTCATCTATCAGAACAATATCATCCGCAAACATCATGCACCAAGGAATACTCTCTTGTATATGTTTCGTCAATTCATCTAAAACTAATGTAAAAAGGTAAGGGCTTATAGCTGATCCTTGGTGTAATCCAATTGAAATCGGAAAATCTCTTGTGTCCCCTCCCACTGTGCGCACAATAGTACTTGCTCCTTCATACATATCTTTCAACACTTGTATGTGCCTAATAAATACCCTCTTTTGTTCTAACACACTCCATAAGACATATCTTGAAACACTATCATAAACCTTCTCCAAATCAATAAAAAACATGTGCAGAACTTTCTTCACATCTCTATATTATATAATAAAATACATATTATGTAATAAAATAAAAATGTCCTTATTGCTTATTTTATAATCTGACCACAACTTGAGTGGTTGAATTACCAAACAGTTCACTATTAATTGTAACCACCAACCAGTGTTGTTAAAGGTGCTCCAAGGAGGCGAGGCGAGGCGAGGCGAGGCGAGACGACCCTCTAGCGCCTTGCTTGGCTGCACCTCGCCTAGATTGCAAGAGGCAAGCACTCCAGAGAAAAAGGCGCCAGGCTAGAGGCAATAGAAGCAACACCTTTTTCATATAATGTTAATTTTTTTTTTTAATTTGTTTTTTACCCAGCAAAAGACTGAACGGTAGTTTCTTCATGTAACACTTTTCATCATAAGGGATTACAACAAATTCGGAACTAAATCTGCACTGAGACCTTAATGCTCTCCTAAAACTTAGGCAATCACACTAAATTAGGCTACCTGTACATAACAAAACTATATTGTTTTCTTTTCTTTTCTGTTTTTTTTTAAGTTACACTAGGAAGACCTTAATAGGGGGAAAAAAAACCTAATAAGGGATTACAACAAATTAGGAACTTCATCTAGTTTTAAATCGCGGTCGTGGCCACATTCGCCGCCATGGTCGCGAGTAACAGAAGCAAGCCTGTAATGGCCGTAACATAACGGTTACAGCCTGTCGTTACGCAAATTTTTTTAAAAAATTTGCAAATTTCATGAAATGAATAAATATTTCAAAAACATAATTAAAACTAAAATATATAACTAAATAATAAATACAAATATATTAAATAAAGACATTAAATCCACTATTCTTATAAAAAATTTGCAAATTTCATGAAATGAATAAATATTTCAAAAACATAATTAAAACTAAAATATATAACTAAATAATAAATACAAATATATTAAATAAAGACATTAAATCCACTATTCTTATACATTAGCATTCAACTCAATAGATTATACATTAGTATTAATCAATTTAAAACCAAAATAACTAAGAAGATAGTAAATAACTAATCTTATTACCACCAAAATGAGTGTCTAGGATATTCTTGTTTATCTTGATTTTGATCCTAGGACTGGGATTGGGAGCTTTGATCATTAGTTTATATTGTTAACTTACTAACCATGTAATTAGGTTATTAACTTAATATGTGATTAGGCTGTAAACTTACTATTTAATTTAAAAAATCAATTTCAAGAGTTAATTTCATGATTATTAATTTTTCTTAAATTTTATCTTGCCAAAACGTAAATTTATACTTAGCAAATATTATCAAAACCTAAATTTTCTTTGATATTATTTTCTAATTATTTATGTATTTACCTAAAAATATTCAAAAATAGCTAAAAATTAGAAAAAAGAAAAATTTATGCTTCAATCTCCTTTACTTCAAAATTACCTTGTCTGTTTGATAATCCATACTCTTGAACTCAAAAATTTGTAGAGAAATGAATGATTTCACTTTAGTTAGTTGTGGAAAAAATTGAGAGAAAGTTGAGGAAAAATGGCTTAGTTGCCTAGAGAGAAAATGAAAAGGTGAAAAAATGAATGAGCTAAGATAGTTTTTTGTCCCAAAAAAGTTTCCTCTACTGCATTTCAAATGAAAGAGATAAAAAAAGAAAAAAGCTAAGAACTCTTAGTTGGAAAAATAATGGCCGTCACAACCGTTACTTAACTATGGGTAACGGCAGTTACCTTTAAATTTCAACCTTAACGACCTTTACAGCTACAAATTTAAAAATCCATTAAATAATGCTGGTTACGGTACCATTATGTAACGTAACGGCCGCTATTTAAAACCATGGGGATTATACAGCTAATAAGGGATTACAACAAATAAGGATCTAAATCAAGGATTGTACAGCCAAGTGATTATATAGCTAGTGAATTCTAAGTCAACTCTTCCTCAAATAAGGACTAAAATTTGATAGGAAACATTTTAGAAATTCTAATAGTACATATTTGACATTCTCCATTTTTGGCTATAATATAGGATCTGATTAAGCTAGAATATTATTTTTCAAATATGTAATTCTCGTCCTATATAAATCTTTATTAATAAAGAGTTCTTACTACCTTTTTCGTCAAATAATTGCTCTAAATCCTAATAAAATGGAGTTAATTAATCTTTCTTTGAGTTAATTAATATGATATTTTAATGTTAGCATATATATATATATAGAGAGAGAGAGAGAGGCTAAGGCGCCTCATTTCAAAAAGACTCTCGCCTCGCCTCGCGCCATAGGGTACCCTATCACCTTAATCTTTCGCCTCAATAACATTGCTACCAACTACAAATAGCTCACCGTTGAACACTACCTAATCCTAAATCTTCTTACCAATCAAGTCTTACCAAGATCAAGCCACAAACATGCCTTGTTTTATAAAACTGATTTTCCTTTTCTCTTTAGTTGTATTCATGGATTAACTTACCATGATACAACCCACATATCCTTTTTCACAAAACAATAGCTTATTCAAGCAAATAAACTGAAATCTAACTCCAATACAGCAAACGTAAAGCAGCAATCAAATGAAAAACCCATATACACTCAATGATGAACCGAGGTATAGAAGATTTCAATTTCCATGTCAACTTTTCTGCTAAATATTCCAGACTTAGCATTACATATGAGAGAAACCGCAAGAACCGAACAGCTTTTTATAGGCTTGTAGAGAATTTTTCATTCAATCTTTAGATGGCAGGTCATCCATATTGCTTCGTGAAACTTCCACGGTCAAAGAGTAACATTCACAACAAACTTTAATGCATCATTAATGAGAAAAGCATGTTGTACACCAAAATAATAGATTCCCACACCCAAATCAATTATTGATCAGGACAAACAATAGAAAAGAATTATATACCCATATACTATAAAAATCTACTAATTCTCACAAACAATTGAATATTTGCAACTTTTTTATGCAGTTAAAAAAAAAATCTTACAAATTTTTGGGCCAATGCTTGTAGATCAATTCTTGGAATAAGCTTCACTGTTGCTCTTTTCCGTGCATCATTTACAGCAACAACCTACAGAAACAAAATTAATTTTTCATATAGAAATATTAAGAATCCACTACCACTATTCAGCAACTCAGCCAACCAGCGAGCACACATACCTGTGCAAGGTCCCCCTTGTATTTCCCATTCTTGATACGGGCCCACATACCCTCACTAACTACATTAGATTTACTTCGAACAGAAAGTATATGAGAAACTTCATTTTTTGGAACTGAAGCCACTCTAGTAGAATATATGCTACAAAGCCCTTTACACGCCTGAATTTATAAATGTTCAAAAGAAAGGAAACATATTCAATTACTCATATTCATATAGACATCACCACTAGGGATACCCTAAGAACAGTATGAATATAGGACCAAATGTCCTATTACAGTTGATAAAAGAATATCAACTTTCTCCAACATTAAGCACCGCAAGTTACCTCGGTAATATCACATTGCTTATCAGCTTCAATGTAAACAAAGCCCTTTACATGGTCAACAGCAAATGCAGAAATTATCTGCAGTTTAGTGCCTAGAGATTTCAAGTCAGCAAACTTCTGCATGAGGCAGAAAGCTGAGTGCCTCTCACGTCCAACCTATAACCAAGAAATTTAAACATGGCGCAAGAATAGGCAATGAAAGAGAAAGGTTAACAAATGTGATGCAAAATCTTAGAGAAGGAATTATTGAGTATCCATCATATCTATTTTAAATATCATACCATGCATTTGACCTTCCAGATAGTTGGATCCCTAGAAGATGGAAAATGAATATTTCTTTCCATGGATTTAGTTTCAAAATCATCTTCAGCATATGTAACAAAACTAGAACCTTCTTTGTAACGTTCCTCCATCATCTTATCAAATTCTTCCTCATCCATAGCCTCCTCTTTGGGAATAAATGAGATATTCTGCATTTTCACTGGTTCTTTCTTGACTTTCAGCTCAATGTCAAATTCTTTACGTGATTGGAAAGTCATTGTTAGCAAAAGGAAGTTTCATTAAATAAACATGCTAATGCAACATGAAACTAAGATTGTCTTCTTATATCATGGCAAGGATAAGAGAAGACCACCATAAGCAAGGATCATGAATAATTTTAACAACCATCTTGGCAAGATATCAGCAACTCCAAATATCACAAAAATTGTAACAAGAAACAATCAAAACAAAAGCTTAAGCCTGAAATATGTTTGCCAAATAAAAGGCTGATTTAACTCAAATACGAACAACCTTCCAAGCAGTGCTTAAAATCAGCAGAAAAATCTTTAAATACCAACAAACCACCCTGAAATTTGACACAGAAAACCACATGAACCACCAACAACCATCCAATTCAAACCTCTCTTATTGCCCTCAAAGACCCCAAAACAACACTATAAGTCTATTGAAGCTCTCGATGATCAGCATTTCCTACGAATGGGAAGAAAAGACATCAAAATTCTTACAAAAACTAAAGATGAGAAAAACCTAATCATTACCAGTTCAACAAAAAGAAAGACCCAAAAACAGACCTTACAATCCAGGAACATTTACGAAAAACTAAAATAAAGAAGCAAAATAGCAAAAGAATTAATAATAATAATTAATAAGGCAAAACAACACCCCTTCCCAAGCATGCAATGACGAATCGTCACTAGTATTTCCCTCAAAACCCTAATATATAAATCGAAAATAAAAACCTCTTAAGGCACCCAAACACCTCCAATTTTCACCCACCTCAAAGCCCTAGAATCCGAAACATAAATCACAATGCACAACCAAAACAGAATTTTATTATACCATCGTCATCAAAATCACTCTGGTCGCTCTCGTCGTCGTCGACCTCAGCTGTATCCTCGAAGAACTGAAGAACCTCGCGGTTTCTCCTCTTCCGACCACTTCCGGGATTGTCTTCATCAGCACCCCCACCCCGCTTCCGCTTGTCGCCGGAGGAGGATGTTCCGGTGGCGACCTCCTTGCCTTTGGATGCCATTTCGAAGCCACAACGTGAGGGTTGTACCGTACGATTCACATACAAGTATAAAAAGAGAGAGAGTAGTAGAGCTGCCCTTGGAGCTGGACCGACTAAATTTCTCCTCAGGCTGAACAGTTTCTAGTGACTGGTGACATGGCGTGACGAGCTTCTGAATCATCAGAATTTACAATAGTGATACTTGTGACGAAATCAGATGGCCTTTTGTCTGTCTTCTCTTTTAATCCCTCAAATTTTAGCTAATTTACAACTTTCCCCAATACTGTTCGATCTAAAAAACAAATAAATAAATAAATAGAAATTGGCAGTGTGTTGTATTGAATTAGGAAGAAAATCAAATTGAATAAAATTAGTTTGATTCAATTTATTGGTTTAGGCTTCATATTAAATTTTTTTATGAATTATTTTTATATTTAATTTTAGTTATATTTTTTTAATTTTACTTTTAATTATAAATAATAATTAATTAAAAATAAATTATTTAATTTGATTTTATTAATTTTTTCACATAAAATAAATTAAATCGAATAAATTAAATTTATTTGTCACGACCCAACCTATGGGGCGAATCGGCACTAGGACCTGGACTGGCATAAAGCTCCCAAAGCTCGTGGTAAGCCTTACTATTCCCAAACCCATGACTAGGCCCATAATTTAAGCTCAACATGCGTATAAAAATAATTTAAATTAAAATATTATAATTTTATTTCGAGTCAACTTAACCCAATAATTATCAGAAACTCAATTAGAGGAGCCCAGCTCAACCCGATTACATCATTTACAAATTGTTTAAGTATCATATAAATATTTATTTATTAATCTCAAGAATTTAAATTAACACAATTTCTAACAGGGTCTATACTACTGCTAACACATGCGGAGTTCTAAATTACAAATTTAGAGAATAATAATACAATTAAGTAATTATTGATAACTGCGAGAAAAGAAGCAGGTTATTCTGAAAAATGTCTCCTCCTGTAGCCTGGAAAAATAAGGTGAACAGGAGTGAGCGTTCGACTCAGAAAGTAAAATACCAATTTTAATCACAGTTTCTATAGCTATCTAAAGCTAATGCATCCTAAGAAATGGAATGCAATATTATCAAAATTTTCATACAAAATCACATCATAACAGTAAAAAGGCAATTTAGAGTACTCACACACCCAACACAGTTCAAACAGTACATATATGGGAGCTAATCCCCTATACAGCTCTCTTAATCCAACCTCTGCCAACGAGTGTCTCTCATTCCGGACTTTCGCTTAATAAATCAAATGCGGGGTCCCAGTGATTATCTCTCAAGCCGTGTCTACCCCAACTTATCCATAAAGGACCGAGTCCCAGTGAGTGTCTCTCAAGCCATGTCTACCTGTCTTGTCCATATCCAATACCATAACACACGCACGCCAACGCATGCACACGGCTCCAAATTACCATAAACAACATCTATGGCGATTCATCAATTAATAATGCAATATAAAACGTACCTAGTGTTTAACTACATAGATACATATTTATAAGTGATGCATGGGCATGCTTGAACATATAATAATATCGAAATTGTAATTAAAATTAATATTGTACTCACAATACACCAAAGACGACTATAGAGGTTGGGTGAAGGAAAATAGTTGACCTTGATTACCTATATAATTTTATTGTGAATTTATTAATGCTAATTCAAATAAAATAAATTTTAAAGAGGCAAACACATCTTAATTTGTGCCGAAAATTCGACAGAGTCTCTCCTATACTTAGAACATACCCAACTTACAAAAGGCTTCAAAATACACTTCTATATCCTCCAATCACACAATCACAACTCAATTACATCACAAGGCCCCTCCTGAGCCCACCCAAACAGTCAACAACCACAATTTAAAAAATTATAATTTAGCCCTTATAACTAGCCCTTTTGCAAAAACTACTCAAACGAATTCTAAAAATTCTAAAATTTTGCCCCGCGGTCCTTATTAATATTATAAGACTATTGCAAAAGAAATTATAATTTTCTGATTATCTACGAATATTTTATGAATTTTATTCTAAATTGGTATTAGCCGAAAATGAGCAACTTGGAGTTCGGGTTTACCTATGCCAATTCTGACATCTGGAATGAGTCCAGAACGTCTGAAAATGCTAGGATTGACTATAATATCGACCACGTTCTGAGAAGGGCTGCCAGGCAACCGGATCTAGCTGAAAATACGATCTCAACGTCGGTGAGCTATCCTCAATCCGATTACATCTAAATTAAGTCCAAATTATGTTAATAATTATCATAAAATTATTTTTAAATTTTGGGAATTGAAAAAGTGTGAAAATCTCACCAAGCGATCTAGACTGTCTGATTATCGCAATTTTCAAATGATGTCCGATTGGAGTGAGACTGGTCCTATCTCGAAGATTTCGCCGTCCTGAGTCCATCGGTGGTCTCGAATTTTTGGTCCGATGGTCGGATCGAGGGGAAAATGGCCGGAAAGCCACTAACCCATTTTTTTTCTCTCTCCTCTTTCTCTCTCTTCGAAACTCGCCGGAAACCTCCATGGAACAGAGCACCGCCGGTCGGGATGGGAAGCCCGTGGTCCAAGGAGTCGAACGCCACCCTCCACTGGCCAGAACGCCACCGGGAACCGCTGGAATCACGCCTGAAAAGACGCAGCTGCCGCGCCCTTTGGGGCCTCCTCTCGCCGCCGTTCGCTGTCTAGGGGGTTGCCGGTGCCGTTGGGGACCACTGGAAACTCACCGGACCTTTGCCGAACGTCGCCCGCCATTGGGTCAATCGGAGACGCAGTGAACGGAGAGAGAGAGGAAGAGAGACAGAAGGAAGAGAGAGAGAGAGACGGAAGGGAGGGGTTGTTGCTGCGTTTTAATTTTTTTTTTATCTTTTAATTACATAACTAGTCCATCAACTTCTTAGAGGTTTACAATTAGGTCCAAAATTATTTTATTATGTTAAAGTTTAATAAAACTCTAGTGATGATAAAAATAAATATAATCTAGGAAAATTTAATTATTTTATTCTCATTTAATAAATTAACTTTAATTAAATTATTTATTATTTATTTATTTGTTATTATTATCTTCCTTTATTTTAAAATCAATTCAAATAAATCCTATAATATTAATAACATAATATTTCTTTTTCATTTTATTTATAATTTAAAAATTTTGGGTTATTATATTATTTAAATAAAAAATGAACCAATTTATTAAAAATAGAATTTAATTTTAAAATCTGTTTGATTGTTTTTTTTATTTGAATTAAAATTTAATTACTCCTAACGCCTAATTCTTAAAAGCCTCAAATCGAGCTAATTCAAATCAAAATAGAAAAAAAATTTCTCGTTCTATAAATAAAAATAAACTTAGTTTACTTTTGATTCGGCCTATCTTTATTAAAAATTAAATTGAAATTATACTAAGTCAAAACCCAATGATTAATTTTATTAACTAATTTTATTCGCATGTTTATATATATATATATATATATATATATATATAAAAGTATGAACTATATATAATTTAATATTATTTTTTATTTCTCTAACATTTTTTAATAATTTAACTATAAATATATTAATTACCTTATTATTTTTTGTTATAAATATATTAATATATCATATAGTTCTTAACAAACTACAATGCCCATGCAATGCTACGAGTATAATTCTATTGTTATCAAAATTTTTACAATATTATTCATAAATGAATTTTTCTATATATGTATATTTTAAACAAAATTATTATTTATAATTTATTATAAATTTTGTTTAATTATTTTTATTTTCCATGTATGTAAAATAGATCCATATATAGTCTGGCATAAAAATTATAGTGCTATGATTTTGTAAATTAATAAACAAAAGTGAACAATTATAGATAATTTTTTAATAGAAATAAATTCGTCTTAATTCCCATATTCATTAAAATTGAAGTGTGATTGAATTTTTGGTATGTTTTTTTCCCTTTAAAGAAAATATATAATAATTGAAATAAATGTAATCACTTAATAGTTAAAATAATTAAAATGAAATAAAATTTTGAAATGAGTTTTGATATGTAGAAGTAAAATTGATTGCATAATGCCTTATATAAATTACTTTTAGTTTATTATCAATTAAGATATTATATTTCGTAAATTCATGTTGTTTAAGTATTTATTTATAAAAAGAAAAAAAATTGTATTCAATTTATAGTTTAGCTAGATTTTATTTGAACTACGTGAAAATATTTAAATAATAATATATTTATGCAAATATTTTATAAGTTTAATTATGTGAAAAATTAAAAAAGCAAAAGGAAAAAAAATAAAAAGAAAAAAAAAGCAACAAAGTTAATAGGTATGATAGCACTTTCACGTAGAAAAGTGAAAGTGTTTTTCCTTTTGGCATAGTACAAGAGATTAATGAATATATAGAATGAAATAAAATTAAACTCCTATCCTAATACACTTATAAATTTTCATACCAATATTGAATTTTTATTTATTATAAATTTTATGTGAAAATAAACATACTATAAAAAAAATTATTTACCGTACAGCCATTCGACCGGCTATGTTATATGGTATTGAGTGTTGGGCACTGAAAGAGTCGTATGCATCTAAGATAAGAGTTACAGAGATAAGAATGTTAAGGTGGATGAGTGGCCATACTAGACTAGATAAAGTCCATAATGAGAGTATTAGAGAAAAGGTAGGAGTGGTGCCAACTGAAGATAATTTGATAGAAGGGAGATTGAGGTGGTTTGGTCATTTGAAGCGTAGACATACGAAGGCTCCAGTTAGACAAGTAGAGCACATTAGGTTAGAGGATAGAAAGAAAAAAGGGGTAGACCTAAATTGACTTTGAGGAGAGTAGTACAACATGACCTAGAAGCATTACACATTTCTGAGGATTTAACCCAAAATCGTTCAGAGTGGAGAAAGTGAATTCATATAGCCGACCCCAAATTTTTGGGATAAAGGCTTAGTTGAGTTGAGTATATATATAATATATAAGTTTTGACTTTAAAGGAATAATAAAAATTTGACCCCTTGCCTTCTTTTCTATAGGTTAATACAACGATTTGTGAAATTTATATGGTATTTAATAATGTATGGATAAATATTTTTAAAATAAATTTGTGTTAAAATTTTAATTTATATTAATTATTGTTTTTATAAATAATAGTAATTTATAAAAAAATTATATAAAATCCGATTTATAATAATTGGATCCTACTTGAAATCTGTATTTATCATTCAATCAATATCAAATTACTTCTTGATATTCTCTTTTTTCCTATTTTTATATTTTTAAAATAGAACATAAATTTCTTGAATATAGTTCAAAGAATTCATTGTTTATAGCATTTCAATATGAAATCCAATTTATATAACTATATCAAGAAATGCTAGGATTTATAATTTTATATATTGCCTAGATCAGAGTGGAAAAACCATTGTCAGCCCAATGACTTTTAATAATTTTTTAAGAGCATAATTGTTGATGTAATTTTGTTCTTGATTTGATTACTTATTAATATTGAATGTAGTTATTTATTATAATTAAAAAAAATCTTTTATTCAAAATTAATTAATTATTAACTATTGATTCTTTATTGTTGGAGATGAAATTATATTTTTTTTTACATTATTGTTAATTTTAATTTAATATTTTTATCAAACCTATTTAAAATTTTTGCATATAAGTTCCAATTATGCAAGATTCATATTCAATCATTTGATATATAGACATTATATAAATAGCCATAGATGGATAACTATATTTTTATAACTTGGATTTTTTTATATTTTTATTTTATGACATTTCTAAAAATTAATATTTATTGAATAAGATAAAATTTACTTTCTTGTCATTTTTTTACATTAATTGCATTATCTTCATTTAATGTATATTAAAGTTTTAATTATTTAAAATGCAATATATATCAATTAATTGCGTTATCTTGATTTGATATATATTACAGCTTTTATTATTGAGAATAAAATATTTAAGTAATAATTTTATAATATTGAAATCGATTGTAATTATTTTTTTATATATTTATATTAAATTTTCATTATTTATATTTATTACAGAAGCTTAATTAGATATTAAAATATAATTTCTTCTATAATTATTGCTTTTTTTTGCAGCGATTGGAATAAATGCACTGCTATTTTTATTAAATTATAATTTATATTTATATTTATTGCAGAAGCTTTATTAGATATTAAAATATAATTTCTTCCATAATTATTGCTTTTTTTGTCAAGCATCAGAATAAATGCATTGCTATTTTTATTAAAGTATAATTTATAATTATAATTAATAGATTACATAGTTTGTTTTTTGCTTTTTAAAATGTGATATATATTTAGATTAATTTTTCATTATTGATATTTATTGCATTAGCTTAATTAGATATTAAAATATAACTTCTTCCATTATTATTGCTTTTTTGTTTAAAATTTGTTTTAGGTTCTGAACAAAATTAAATGTGAAAATAATATATATTTTCTAATTATCACTCATTCATTTTTTTTTAATTTATTTCAGGTTCCCGATCCTTAACGAGAGTATTAGAGAAAAGATAGGAGTGGTGCCAATTGAGGATAAGCTGAGAGAAGGGAGATTGAGGTGATTTGGACATGTGAAGGAAGACATACGGGAGCTCCACTTAGATAAGTAGAGCACGTTAGGTTAGAGGATAGAAAGAAAAGAAGGGGTAGACCTAAATTGACTTGGAAGAGAGTAGTACAACATGACCTATAAGCATTACACATTCCCGAGAATTTAATCCAAAATCGTTTAGAGTGGAG
This sequence comes from Hevea brasiliensis, assembly GCF_030052815.1. NCBI lineage: Eukaryota > Viridiplantae > Streptophyta > Magnoliopsida > Malpighiales > Euphorbiaceae > Hevea > Hevea brasiliensis. The sequence goes on from NC_079500.1 coordinate 88,802,127, forward strand.
AAAGAGGATCTATATAGCCGACTCCAAATTTTTGGAATAAAGACTGAGTTGAGTTAAGTTGAGTTGTTTCAGATTCCCAGCTGTATATTTCTTAAAGCTACAAAGTGCATGTGTTGTTTTACTTAAATATATAAATTATTTTTTTTTATTAATTATATTCACATGTTCTATAGACTAATAGTTTTGCTTTTGACATTAAATGATCTTTAATTTTATAATGCAGTTGAATGTCTACTCTTAAGTCTCTTAATGATTATTTTAATTGGTAGATATTGACATTGAACTTGATGATTTTAATAAGGGCATTGTCTTAAGTGACAAGTTTTTTCTTTTTATTATTAAATCGTAATATTAAGGCATGTGTAAAATTTTTTTTTACAACATTGGCTCAATCTGATGAAGTACATAAAATTGTTTTACCATATGATGTTATGCCAACAAGTAGCTTTGGTTGTAAATGCCAATCGTTTCCCTTGGAGCCATCAACATCGTTTCCTTCTCTTAAACAAGATCTATTTGAAGTTCCTATATATAAAGGATTTGAAATTGAAAATGCATTATCCAAGAAAAAACGATGTTCCGATGGGAATTCTATTCTAAGAAATGATAGTAATCTAAATGTGGGTAACAATTTGAATGTTCCTCTGGCTGCTTTGTGTTGTTGCTCAAATCCGTCTAGCAACAATGTGAGATCAAAAAGTACGTGACTTCATATATACATATGTGTGTGTGTGTGTGTGTGTGTGTGTGTGTGTGTGTGTGCGTATATGTGTATTCTATATTCTAAGTTTGATCTCATGTTTAATAGGTTATTTGCAGAAGTTAAATATAAGGCATCCACAATATGCATGCACCTATTACGGGCTTTTTTCTGGGAAGGGGAGTGTGTGAAAAAGTGATTCTAAAAGTGGAAAGTTGACCTATTCCTTTTGTTGTAAACAAAAAAAAAATGAAATTGCCTCTTCTGAAAGAGCCTCTTCCATTTTTAGCTTACCTTTTAAGTCATGATTCTAGATCAATTAGAGTTAAATTTAGAGAAAACATACGCCTTTACAATTCAATGTTTACCTTCACTTCTATGGGTGAGAAAATAGACCATGATATTATATATATATATGATTAACCGACAGTAAAGATCCTATTGCTATATATATATATATATATATATATATATATATATGACACGAACCATGCGATTCAAAACAAAATATCTATTTTAAGAGATTCATCAATTGATCAAACGATAGTTGAAAATTTATTAAATATGTTGAATTCAAACAACAAAATCGTGAAGTCCCTTAGGATGGTAAGAGATAGATTTTTAGAAAATAATCTTATGCCAATCAAGTTGAAATTAATAGGTAGAAGATTAAATGATAGTCCACAGTATGATATTCCAAATGCTATTGAAATTTCTGGACTTATAGTTGGTGATTTTGGTGTCTACGACAAAAATCGTGACATTATTGCGGAGCATAGAAGTAGGAAATTAAAAAGAATTAGTATATTACATCTAAGTCTTATGCCTGTGCAATATCCACTTTTGTTTCGTTATGGAGAAGATAGTTAAAGAATTGATATTAAATATGCAAATGTGGATGACACAAATTCTAAATCTCAAAAGTTTTAACTATGCACAAATATTATGCTTACATTTACATAAAAGATTGTTAGAAGCAACAACACTTTTAACAGGCAGCCAATTGTTTCAACAATTTATAATTGATGCCTATGCATGTGTTGATGAAGAATGGATTTTATACGATGGAATCAACAACAGCTTCACTCAGAAATCTACCTTGGGATCAAAGAAGCGTTTTTTAAAGGAGACACTAATGAAAATAATGCTGGAAAAGCTGTGATTTTGCCCTCGAGTTATACAGGAAGTGCTAGATACATACTTGAACATTATCATGATGCAATAGCTATCTGTAAATTTTATGGTAATTTTGACTTATTCATCACATTCACATGTAATCCAAAATGGATTGAAATAAAGAGAATGCCGAATAAAATCATTGGACAAAAGATAGAAGATAGACTTGCTATTATGGCCCGAGTTTTCAAAGTTAAGGTTAATCATTTAATAGATGATATAAAAAAACATAAACATTTTGGACCTACCACTGTTATACTATATGAAATTGAATTTCAAAAATTAGGTTTACCTTATTTTAATCTATGTTTGGTTTGGTTAGAAAAAGATAGGCAAACTTAGAATAACAGTTGATATTGATTCAGTAATATCTGTTGAGTTACCATGCAAGGAACATGATCTTGAAGGAAATGAAATTATCCCAAACTTTATGATTCATGGCCCATGTGGAGATATGAATCCTCACTCACCATGTATGCAGAAAAGGCATTGTTTAAAATGTTTTCCAAATAAATTTGTAGATGAGACAACTTTAGATAAAAATGGATATGCAATATACAAACGTAGGGACAATAGTTCATTTGTAGAAAAAAAAAGGCAACAAGATTGACAATAGGTTTGTTGTTCCACATGATAGAGATTTAGTTGTTAAATACGAGGCTTATATAAATGTTTAATTTTTGTTGTATTACAATGTTGATTAAGTACTTACTTAAGCACATTAATAAAGGACCAGATAGAATATGAGTTGTTATGCAAACAAACTTTGAAAAAACTATAACTGATAGTTCGTTGGAACAACCTCTTAATGAGATTAAAAATTATTTGGATTGTCCTTATATTTCACCATGTGAAGCAGCATGGAGATTGTTTGAATTTCCAATCCATCATAAAGAACTAGCTGCTAAACATCTTTTTGTTCATTTATCATTAAAAACATAGTCCTTTATCGACAAAACCAAAACTTAAGATCTATTATAGATAGACCAAATTTGAAGAAAACTATGTTGATTGAATGGATGCAAACAAATGCTTCATATGAAGATGCATGTCTCAATTTCCTATGCATTGGGCATGGAATAGAAAAATAAAATATGGACTAGACATAAACAAGGACATTGCATAGGAAGAATGTTATACATACATCCGAATGTAGACGAACTATATTATTTAAGAATGTTATTGAACATTATAAAAGATCCTAAGAGATTTGAAGAAATACGAATAATGAATAATATTGTTCATCTAACATATCAATCCGCATGTTTTGCTAATGGTTTGTTAGGCAATGATAAAGAATGGGTTGAAGCAATTAAAGAGGCAATATTTTGGGCTTCCTTATTTGAATTGCGTTATTTATTTACAACTTTAGTAATTTTTTGCTAGGTATCTAAGCCAAATTAATTATTAGAAAAATTTTGGCGATTCTTTTCGGATAATATTAAGCATCAATTGCGACACATGCTTAACATTCTGGATTATATAATTCATGAAGACCGTCTAAAAAACTACATTCTTTTAGAATTAGAAAAATGTTTTAATAAAATGTTTTAATAAGAATTCCATTTCATTGGTAGATTATAATTTGCCTCTTCCGAACAAGTCTCTTTTAGCAGATACTAACAACTGATTATTATTAGAAGAATTAAGTTATGATGCAACTCAATTAATAAGTTATGATGCAACTCAATTAAAAATGAACCATAATCATATGATTATTACATTAAACATAGAACAAAAAATAATATATGATAAAGTTATATCATCAATTGATAACAATAAAGGTCAACTTTTTTTTTTTGTTTATGGCCACAGACGTACTAGGAAAACATATTTATACAAAATAATAATTTTAAGGCTTAGATCAGAAGGAAAAATAGTTTTAGTAGTAGCTTTTTCTAAAATTTTAGCTTTACTTTTATCCGATAGACGAACAACACATTTAAGATTTAAAGTTCCTATAGAAATAGATGGAAATTCAACATGTGATATTAAGAAAGGAACTCAATTAGCTTTGCTTATTCCAATAATGTTGTTAAGAAATTTAAATACCAGCATAGGACTATGCAATGGAACTAGATTAATAGACACTAATTTAGGAAAACCAGTAATAGCTACTGAAATAATTACATGTTCTTTTGCAAGAAATAAAGTTTGCATTCCTAGGATAGTTTTGTCAATAACTGAAAAAAATGGCCATTCACATTGAAGAGAAGATAATTTCCAATTAAAATTTGCTATTGTATAACTATTAATAAAGTCAAGGTCAAACTTTAAAACAAATTGATATTTATGTAAGTGAACCTGTCTTTTGTCATGGTCAATTATATGTCGCATTGTCTAGAGTGAGTTCAAAAAAAGGAATAAAAATAGCAATAGTAAAAGGAAATAATAATGATGATATTGATCAAATATATTATATTAAAAATGTTGTGTATAATGAGATTTTTGAAGAATTAATTGAACCTATGAATTTTTAGATGTTTTTATTACTTATGAGTTTTTTCAATATCTTTTTTAACAAAGCAATGTCCTAAACAACATTATCTGATATAAATCATAATAGCAAAAATATTAGAATTAAAGTGAGGATTGTGCAAACTTGAGATTTTTATAACCCATACAATCCAAAAGAGATTTTTAGCTTTGATTTTTTTATGATTGATGAAAGGGTATGCAAATAATACGGAAACTGTTATATATTTAATTAATTTTTTAGTTATAAATATAAAATTTATATTTGTACAATTTTTATGCAGGGAGACATAATGTAAGGATTTGTTAGGAAATAAGATGTTGATATCTTTCGACCATTATTACTAGTAGAAGAAATTTATCATATGTCAGGTTTATCGTACCGCCAGCACAAAAAAATTACAAACTGAGTCAGAATTTATATCGAATCAAATTGCTTAGTAATGCTTTTGTTAAAAAAATGATTCGACTGTTGAAATTATACCATTTGATTGCTTCTCTTTTGTGGAATTCGATCAAATTAGCGTCATGTGTGACAATGATAAGTTTTTAATATATAAATAAAATTAAATATTATATAAGTAAATATATTATGTATTTGCCAATCAATGCTATTAAATATATAAAAGATATAACTTTTTTTTTTTCACATGCAGATGTTCTTGGCCAAGTTATCTCTATAGGACATCTTCAAATTGTTCAAATGGATACTAGGATTGGTAGAAAAAGAGACATTAAAATACAGAATAACAAGTAATTATAGCTATTGATGAAACATATATTTTTTTATTAAATAAATCTATTTTTATTGATATGCATAGTATAAATACAAGTTTGAAGAACTGAGCAACACATTATGGGAAAAAGTTGGAGTTGAATTCCCAGAAGTTGAGATCTTAAGCGAAGAAGAAAATGGACCAGTTGTTGTAGCATTTGTTGAAATGTCCGTTAAATTTTTTAGAGGTATTAATAATAATTTACAATTATTTTTTTACATTTTATTACATGTGAATATATATTTTTTCTTTGTTAACAGATGCTATAAGTGTCAATAGTACATTGGTAACAAAAATTCATGTGAACCCACAAATTCTTGAAGTTATTGATTTTATAAGAAGGTACTCATTAAAATACAATTATTTATTCAATCAAAACAATTAGTATAATTTTTTTATAGTCTCGCAAAAAAAAAAAAATTGAAATGACACAACTAAGTGGAGAGCCAATCAGAGATCCAAAAGTAGAAAAATGAAGCAAATAAAAAAACGATCAATAAGTGCTTTCATTGGACATCCACGTTGATAAGGCATGTATAATTTTTTTTAAATGATTTATGTACAACTTATGTATTTATGTAAAATAGGACACTAAGTTCACATGTAAGGCAATTATAAAGAACATTGATGCAACAAGAGGATGGTGGTATAAATATTGCCTGCATTGTAAAAGTACCACACAAAATTACAATGATACAATTCGGTGTAATAACAAATGTGGTATGCCACAAGAAGCTCCAGTGCCATAGTATTTTATTTTAATTTTCCCTATTAGTGGCTACTAATTTTGAAAATTTTATACTTATTTAGAAGCTAAGTTTGTTTCGCTTGATAAAAAATGATAGCTATAAACTCACTATGAATGTTGAATATGCTACTAGCATTGCTATTTTTGTTATTTTTGGGCGTATAGCGACACAGCTTATTGGTCTCCCTGTATCTACTTTGGTGTATAGTTCAAGAGACAAAATTATAATTCCTTCAGTCTTGGCAGGGATATACAATATAGGAAAGATTTTTCAAGTTGTTTTAAGCTCTCGAATTGAACATGCATATGAAATTTCTATTAGAGTAATTCATATTTATAAAGATAAAGACACACCAATGGAATCATAATTACTTATTACACCATCTCCATCCCAAAGTCTGATTTTTTTGCAAAGACCACTATCAAAGAAATTAAAGGTATATGTTTAAAAGAAACTTGATTTGGTGGATGATGCAATGATTAGAATGCTGAACACAAGTTCTTCTCAAACAACGTCATCATCAGATTAAGAATATGTTAAAACTTTAACTTTGAGTCAAATGGAATCAGTTATCAAGAAAGCATGGTTGGAGTACATATTAAAAAATTTCAAATTTACAATTTTTTAATTAATATACACTTATTTTATTTAATGTAAATCACATAGAAAGAAGCCAAAGAAAGAACAAAACTGATTTCAATCGCAAACTACTAAGCTAGATGATCGTTGATATTGTAAAACTATTTTAATTTATATCGCCTTTTTTTATTACTTTTGAAGATAATTATATGTGTTGCATGATGATCTCATTGTATCGCATGAGTAACATTCTAGTATAATTATATATATACCTTAAAGACTACTATATATGGATATATATGTAATAAGAAATTATAAAGTATGTCAAAAATTACCTGTCAATTCTCCTATTTGTAAACTAACAATTACAAATTAATAAATATTAATTAATTAAAATTGATTTTAGTAATAATTAATTTCTTATTCTAATAATAAAGGTGGTATTTTTTCAAAGAGATAATTGATGTAAAGTTATTTAAGAGTGAATGTTAATAGTTGAATTTTCCAAATAAAATAGGACAATTAGACATAAAACATCGAATTACATGATTTTGCAGTTTTATCTAAAATTTTCAATTTTAGATTAAGTATCTCAACCTTTTACATTGGGTGTAATTATAGCCAAAACCCAAATTTGATTTAGAGAAAATTAAATTTTATCTACTAAACTTACAATTATTGTAATAATGGCATAACCTTTAAATTTGATTACCTAAATCTATATAGATCTATCTATATATGTTTTAAATAAGTTAGATTTTATTCTTTTGATTGATGTGGTCATAATTTTTAAAATGATCAATTAGTGTAACTACAAATTATAAAACCTTTTTAAAATGTTGGGTTATCATAATTATAAGTTTAAGGCATTTAGTTATTATAATTATAAGTTTAGTAGACAAAATTTAAATTTCTCTAAATCAATTTTAAGTTTTGGCTATAATTACACTCAATATGAAAAGTTTGGATACTTAATCCCAAATTGAAACATTTGGCTAAAATTGCAAAATCACGCAAAAGTTTGGTATTTTATATCCAATTGGCCAATAAAGTATTATTGCTTAATTTAAGATTATAAGGTAATTTGTATCCATTGTCCCTTAAATTTGATGTTCATTTTATTCTCATCTATCAACTTTACTTTATTATATTAAAATCAATTAACTTTAATATGTGTTACAAAAATATCTTGAGACCTACTGTGAGGTGTCTCAATTGGCTATACCCCTTTTAGCTAGTTTAACATTATTTTCTCGTAACACTACCACAATACTTGAATATTAACGCCACAGAGATAGAGGAAAGGAGTCGCCACCAGAGTAATAACAAGGACAAATTAAAAAAGAATGTGAGTGACAACTTATCCTTTGCAGAGGTCCACTGTCCTTCTTTTATCATGAGTTCAATGACCTAGGTTTGGGATTGTGGATATGAGAGAGAAAAGGTATTAGGCACCTTTTCCGCCTAAACTTTCCTTAGAAAAAAGATCAACCTCTATTAATAATTCCTAAAATATATCTTATTGTTTCTTTTTATTAACTTTCCTATCACACATTATACAAGCTAAATTATTGCACATACATCTTGTTCACACAAGTAGGTAGGATCAGACACACATAATGTCTAATCATGCCAAGTTGCTAAATTTATGATACAAGCTCCCTTGTTAACTTTCAAAGGAACCGCTACTCTTGTTGTGGTAGCTATTGAACCGTCCCTCCAATCAAGCCTCAAGTGATCTTCCACTCTTTCCCAACCCTCAACATCTAATGTGAAGAGAACTAGAAAAACAAGATGGTGTTCAATCCAAGAACAATTCTTTTAAGAAGAAATACCCTTGAATTTCAATTAAAACTTATAAGAGAACAAACTTTATAAGAGTTCTAAATAAAGTTCAGCCAAGAACAAAGCTCCTTAGAGCATTTTAGCCATTGAAGGTTCTCTCTATCTCTCAATTACAATCTAAATTCTGAAGCAAAAAAATGAAATAAACACAACTATATCTGTTGGGGTGGGTATTTGGCCAAGCTTCTCTAATGGCCAAAGGACAATTGCAAGCTTGGTTAATACCTCACACTCTCCCTAAAATATGTATAAAATTCAAACATAAATAGAATGTTCTAATTTAGCAAGAGACAACTGAAAGATAAGCTAAAAAGAAGTGCTTTATCTTGAAATTAAAAGGAAAAACTTTGCTTTTCCTATAAATGGTTGAAGCATGGTTGGAACTCTTGGAGAAAGTTATTGATTCCAATCTTGCAAAATGGACAAAAGCATCTTCAAAAGGTTGGTGGAGTTAGGCTGCTAGTTGTGCCACCATCTAGGCACTCCACCTATACACCACATAGGATGCCAACTAGGATGGAATTATTGACGTGGCTGCCACATGTATGCCACTTTGGACGGATGTCATTTGCTCTCTTGGCTCTTCAAATACACTAAGAAATGTGCAGCAACGCTGGCTTTTCTCCTCCAAGTCCAGACTAAATGCTTGCAAGAGGTTGGACTTGGTGATATGCTCATGTACCAAGCCTTGAAGTTTCTTAGCCATTGCTCTAGTTATTGGACCTTGATGTGCCATGATGACCAGATCCTCATCATCCTCTCCCTCTTCGAAAGAATTCGACCTTGAATTTTCATCATTTGCACAATAGGGAGAAAGATCAGTGACATTAAATATAACACTTACATTGTACTCACCAGGTAGATCAATGTGGTATGCATTGTCATTTATCTTCTCAAGAACCTCAAATGGTCCCTCTCCTCTTGGTTAAAGCTTTGATTTCCACTAGGGAAACCGTTCATTCCTCAAGTGCACCCATACCAAATCACCCGATTGGAACTCAATATGTTTTTGGCCTTTGTAGATTTGGTTAGCTCTCCTTGCATTGATCCTCTCCATGTTTTGTTTGGCTATTTGATGCATGGATTTTACAAGTTCGACCTTCTTCTTTCCATCTACACTTGACAACTCATTAGTAGGCAATGGAAGTAAATCAAGTGGAATGAGAGGATTAAAACCATAAATCAACTCAAATGGAGAATAACTAGTAGAAGAATGCAATGGCCTATTATATGCAAATTCTACAAAAGATATGCAATCTTCCCAAGCCTTAAAACTTTGTTTGATCATGGCCCTCAACATAGTTCCTAAGGTCCTATTGACCACCTCAGTTTGGCCATCTGATTATGGATGGCAATTAGTGGAAAAACACAACTTGGTGCCCAACTTGGCCTAAAGTACCTTCCAAAAATGAATCAAAGTTTTAACATCCCTATCACTAACAATTGTCCTAAGAATGTCGTGTAATCTTACTACTTCTTTGAAAAATAAACTTGCAATGTAAGATGAATCATCAATTTTGTGATAAGGAATAAAATGAGCCATCTTGGAGAATCGATCAACCACCACAAAAATGCCATTATGCCCTATTTTGGTCCTAGGCAACCCCAACACAAAATCCATAGACAAATCTACCTAAGGCTCACTAGGCACACTCAAGGGCATGTATAACCCATGCGATTTCAATTTGGCTTTTGCTTGCATGCACACAACACATTTGGCACACACTTTTTCTACATCCTTCCTCATGTGTGGCCAATAAAAATACTCTTTCAAAATGTCTAATGTTTTTTTCACACCAAAATGCCACATTAAATCTCCCCCATGTGATTCTTTAACTAACAAGTCTCTAATGGAACACCTAGGCACAGACAACCTTTTATCCCTAAATAAAAATCCATCATGCCTATAGAATTTCTCATATGCAATATTCTCACATTTAGCATACAATTCGGCAAAATCAACATCATTTGCATATAGTTCTTTCACAAGCTCAAATCCTAAAATTTTGGTATCAAGCAGGGAAAGAAATGTGTCTTTCTAGATAAGGCATCTGCAACAACATTTTCTTTACCTTGTTTGCATTGAATCATATAAGGAAAACTTTCAATGAACTCACTACATCTAGCATGGCACTTGCTCAATTTGTTTTGGCCCTTCAAATACTTGAGTGACTCATGGTCACTATGGATCACAAACTCCATTGGCCATAAGTAGTATTGCCAAGTCTCCAATGCTCTCACCAATGCATACATTTCTTTATCATAGGTGGAGTAGTTCAAAGAGGCACCACTCAACTTCTCACTGAAGTAGGTAATAGGTCTTCGTTCCTGCATCAAAATAGCACCTATACCCACTTCAGAGGCATCACATTCAACTTTAAATATTTTAGAAAAATCAGGCAATGCAAAAAAAGGAGCAGAACATAACTTTTCCTTCAACAAATTAAATGCATGCTCTTGCTCTACCCCCACTTAAAACCCATATTTTTCTTCACTACTTCATTAAGGGGTACAGTTATGGTAATGAAGTCTCTCACAAACCTCCTACAGAAACTAGCCAAACCATGAAAGCTCCTAACCTCACTCACGATCCTAGGTGTAAGCGAATCTTTAATAGCTTTAATCTTTTCCTCATCTACTTCAATACCATGTCCACTCACAACATACCCCAAAAAGATAGCTCTATCCATGCAAAATGTACACTTCTTCAAGTTAGCATATAATTGCTCCTTTCTAAGCACATCAAATACCAATTTCAAATGGCGTAAATGATTTCCCATGTTCTTGCTATACACTAGAATATCATCAAAGTACACAATAATAAATTTTCTTAGCTATGCATGTAAGACATGATTCATCAACCTCATAAATATACTAGGTGTATTAGTCAAACCAAATGGCATAACCAACCATTCATACAATCCTTATTTGGTCTTAAAAGCAGTTTTCCATTCATCCCCTAATTTCATTCTAATTTGATGATAACCACTTTTTAGATCAATCTTAGAAAGTATACATGCACCATATAACTCATTAAGCATGTTATCAAGTCAAGGGATAGGATGTCTATACTTTATAGTGATTTTATTTATGGCACGACAATCCACACACATGCGCATTGAGCCATCCTTCTTTGGCACCAAAAGAACCATCATAGCACATGGACTCATACTCTCCCGAATATAGCCCTTTGCAAGCAACTCTTCTACTTGCTTTTGAAGTTCCTTAGCCTCCTCTGGGTTCATCCTATAGGCAGGCCAGTTTGGAATCACAGCTCCTGGAACAAAATCAATTTGGTACTCAATTCCTCTAATGGGTGGAAACGCACTAGGAATCTCTTCTGGGAAGACACCTTGGTACTCCTACAAAAGAGGCATAGCACAAGAAGGAGTAGAAGTGTCATGGTCAATCAAGGCCGAATAGGTTCCCTTGCCAACAAGGACAAGTATAGACCTATTGGCATAAAAAACACTCCTCACATCTCTTACTCTAGCTAGCAAGCTTACTAGTTTTTCACTCTTTTTTTTCTCACTTTCTTTTACACTTGAACTCCCCTCAATTGCTTGAAATCTTTTTGCTTTCTCTATCTTTTCCCTTTTTTTTTTTTTTTTTTTCTCTCTCTCACTTTTCTCTTTCTTCTCCTCTCTTTCTTTCTCCACTGCGGCTTCCTTTTCCAATATGTCGACCATAGCCTTTTTTATTCTAGTTTGATCTTCATAAGCCTCATGAGGTAGTAATGTCACCCTTTAGTCTTCAAACTCAAATGAGTACCTATTTTGCACCCATTATGAGTGACATTCCTATCCAATTGCCATGGTCTCCCCAAGATGATATGACCAGCATGCATTGGGACTACATCACATAAAACATCATTCTTGTATCTCCCAATTATGAAGGGAGCTAACACCTAAAATTGCACCTTCACTTCCCCATACTCATGCAACCATTGCAAATTGTATGGCCTATAGTGCCTAATTATAGGTAAGCCAAGTTTTTTAATCATCAAGATACTTGCAATATTACAACAACTTCCACTATCCATAATTAAGCTATAAATTTTGTCCTTCACCATGCATCTAGTGTGAAAGATGTTGTCTCTTTGTAATGCATCATCTCCATTCTCCTCCACAATTTGGGTACTCAAAGCACACCTAACCACTAAGACTTGTCCCCTCATGGCAAGTTCTATATCATTCGAATCCTCTAAGGGCAGTTCTCCCTCACTTTCATTTTCATCATCATCAACCGCATAGTCATCCTCACTCTCTATCTCACCATTCGGCCTCACCATCATCATCTTAGCATTGGGACATTGTGATGCATAATGCCCATGCCCTTGACACCTAAAGCATTTGATGTCCCTAGTCCTCCCACTTGAAGAAGCAATCATCTTGCCCTTGTCATACACATGCGATTTGCTAGATGTGTTTGGTTTTCCAAAGGGCTGAGTCTCCTCCTTATTGTCCTTTGACACAACCTTGTCATCTTTAGGACTTTTGGTCCAATTCAGTTTCTAAAGTGTAGAAGTGGTAGTTGGCCTCATTTGTCCTCCCTACTTGGCAAATTGTTTCTCTTTTAACTGCCTCTCAATTTTGATAGCCCTATTGAGCATGTCATCCATCTCAACATAATGCTGTAACTCCACTTGAAAGGCTATGTCCTTATTAAGTCCCATCAAGAACCTTGCCATAGTAGACTCCTTATCTTCTTCATTTCAGCCCATGTACCAATCTCTCTTAAGCCATCTCTCCTTTTTTTGGTCACCATTTGGTCCCACCAAACAATTGCATAGTCTGTGAAGTCCACCATGGTTAGTTTCACCTTCTTCTCCTTAGAGTAGTTATGGCAGTGAAATATGAGTTCCACCTTCCTTTTCCACTCCAAGTATAGATCAGGGTCAACTTTGCCTTGGAATGGTGGCATCTTAATTTTTATGCCATGAACATTTCCATCCATCTGGTTTATCCCATCTCTCCCTTTTGGACCTTCCATCATAGGTCTCCTAAACCATCTACCTCCTCTATGTCCTCTTCCTCCTCTTTCCCTAAGTCCTCTATAACCATAGTCATCTTTATGAGTATAGGAGTTTCAATCATCATCATAGCCATCATACTAATCATAGTCATCATCCCACTCACCACCAAAATTTGGCACATGTACCCTAGGTCTAACTCTACCTTCATTCGATCTAGGATTTGTATTTCTCCCATTACTTCCATTGTTCAGGTTTTGGTACTCCCATTGTTCAAGTTTTAGGTTCAATCTGAATGCCATTGCCACTTCCACTTTCATTTCTTCCATTGTGGTTGCCATTGCCTCTAACACTTCCATGATCATTTCCCCTAACACCATCATTTGGCCTATTGTTACTTAAGCTCCTCTCAACTCTTTCAAATCTATCTAAAATGGTATTCAATGTCATATTGATTCTTTCTATGGTTTACCCCATTTCTTATTTGTAAATAGCTTATGGTATCTCACTTCTTTCTTCACTAGTTTGTCTAACTTCTTTATTTGCTATGTTTTAAAACCTGTAAGAAAATTGGTTAGCTATAAAACCTCACCAATCCTTTGTGTGTTTCACTTTAAATTAATGTCACTCAATTGTTTCCCTCAAGTACTAGGCTTTTACCCTTTTCTAGATGCACACACTTACCTTTTTTCACTCAAGCTCTTGATCACTAAGTTCTTATATGAACTATAATGTCACTCTTTAGGCATCCTCTCAATTAAGTTTTAAGGGCTATTCAAGGTGACAACAAGCAAAACGTGGGAAAAAAAATTTTAGTTGGTGACTTTATAAGCCAAAAGTTGAAAGACTCCAAATAATGAAGCAAGCACATCCAAATAATATAATCTGGCTAAACTGATTTTAAGACAATCCAATGACACTAAAACAAAGTAGAAAACCATGGTTTGGGGTCCCAATTGTCCAGCTTTAGGAATGGACTCAAAAATGGCCTGAGTGCAATCCTTGAATTACCAAGCAAATGGTAGAATCTATGCACCAAATTTGATATGTAGGCCTACTATAATGTCAATAATAGCCCCAAAAAAGTTTGAATAAGTTCTAGGTTGGTTTGCTCAAGGATGCTTCAAACTGAGCCCAAAAAAATAACTAAATCAGAAAATTCACAACATTTGGCCAACTACACAAATTTTGCTCTTTTCTTTCTTCTTTTCTCTATCTTTTTTGTTTTTTTTTTTCTTTTTCATTTCTTTTCTTTTGTTCTTCCTAGCTGGCCGAAATCCCAACGTTTAAATAGGCAGCTTTTCGTTCAAGTCAATAACAACAAAACTCAAGCACTCCAACACACATACATTAACTTGTAAAGACTTCCAACACTTTGACCACTCTTCCAACAACACAAACACCTCAAATACACTTCAAATGTGGAAAAAGAAGTAAGAAAAATTTTTGATTTCACAAGGAAAAGGTCACGGCAAAAATGAAACCACAATGTAACAAAACTCAAACAAATACAAAGGGAAAAAGACACAAATACATATGAGGTTAGTAGCTCTAGGTGTTAACCTTACTACTAAACCTTATATGCAAGGAAAGTGTGAAGAAAATAAGAAAAACATTAGCTTAAGGTAGCTACACCACACAACATAAAGTAGAAGAAGAGAACTCAACTCAAACACAAAGATAATACAAAGAAAACACAAGAAGAAAAGGATAGTGACCTAATTTGGAGAGCCTAAGCTCTGATCCCAAATAATATAAGCTCCCTTGTTAACTTTTAAAGGAACTGCCACTTTTGTTGTGGCAGCTATTGGACCATCCCTCCAATCAAGTCTCAAGTGATCTTCCACTCTTTCCCAACCCTCAACATCTAATGTGAAGAGAACTAGAAAATAAATACAAGATGGTGTTTAATCCAAGAACAATTCTTTCCAGAAGAAATACCCTTGAATTTTAATTAAAACTTGCAAGAGAACAAACCTTGTAAGAGTTTTAAATAAAGTTCATACAAGAACAAAGCTCCTTAGAGCATTTCAACCATGGAATGCTCCCTCTATCTCTCAATTACAATTTGAATTCTAAAGTAAAAAAATGAAATAAACACAACAATATCTACAAGGGTGGGTATTTGGCAAAGCTTCTCTAATGGCCAAAGGACAATTGCAAGCTTGGTTAATACCCTACACTCTTCTTAAAATATGTATAAAATTCAAACATAAATAGAATGTTCTGATTTAGTAAGAGACAATTAAAAGATATACTGAGAAGAAGTGCTTTGTCTTAAAGCTGAAAGTAGAAACTTTACTTTTCCTATAAATGGTTGAAGCATGGTTGGAACTCTTAAAGAAAGTTATTACTTCCATTCTTTGCAAAATGGACAAAAGCATCTTCAAAAGGTTGGTGGAGTTGGGTTGCCAATTGTGCCACCATCTTGGCTCTCCATGTAGACGTCACATAGGATGCCAACTAGGATGTAATTGCTAACATGGCTGCCATATGCATGCCACTTTGGACGGATGCCACTTGGTCTCTTGGCTCCTCAAATATGCTAAGGAATGTGCAACAAGGTTGGCTTTCCTCCTCTAAGTCCACACCGAATACTTGTAAGAGGTTGGACTTGGTGATGTGCTCATGTACTAAGTCTTCAAGTTTCTTAGCCATTGCGTTATTGGACCTTGATGTGCCATGATGACTGGATCCTTATCAATTTAGTTAACTAATTTACCATCTTGCTCTACATGCATATTTAACTAAGTCAATTTGACACAAATTCTTTTTTGTACATATTACAAGTAAAGTCTAGCATGAAATCACCTTTTTATTAAGTCATGTTACTCTATATGTTTATTAACTAAGTTAATTATGCATTTTTCTTTGTAGGGGTCCTAAGCATGCAACATCTATAAGTTATATAAGCACCTAAGTTTCTAAAATGTATATCTAATTTTAATTTCGAAGTTTCCCTAAATGGATTCACTAGCTCAAATTTCATGCCATTGATCTATTTCAACATATTAAATAAAATAAAGTTCAAATAAAATCCTACGACTAAAGAAAGGGAAGGAGAAAAGATTATTAAAGTTACAATGGTCTTTACAAATCTAATAAAAATCCTACAAACTAATACAATGCTTTAAGGACTATTAACCTGGTGTAAGGGGCTTTGAAGTTTCATTTTGGATTTTGAATTGGACTTGATCTACCAATGGGTCCATTTTGCTTTTTCATGTGCTTAGGTAGGCTTTTAGGCTTCCTAATTGGGTTTGTACCTATTTAAATTTATTAATTATTAAAAAATAATTAAAATTATTTTAATAAAAATCCATAAGATTGAAATATATAGCTAATAAATTGAATAAAATACAATGAAATAAATAGAGATAATTATTGAAATAAATTAGAATTTAAATTTAAATAAAACTCTTAAAAGAATAGAATTGGCGCTCTCCACAATTTGAATTTAGCTTGGAAATTATTCCTTAGACAAACTCTTAGTTTTCTACCTCATCTCTAACTCTTTTAGGTCTTTCAACTCATACAAAATAACAAGTTAGAACACAATCAGGAAATTGAAGAAATCAAATTATACTAGGATACCAAATTTGCCAAAAATGGTAGACAACACTCTTAACATAATGATCTTTATTCATGCTCTAAATAAAATTTAAAATGGATGCCATAATTCATAGAGATACCTAAGATAAGGATCTAAAACATTAAAAAAATGCTAAAAAAAGTGCATTCATTAGACCTAAAAAATTGGCAAAACCAAACATAGTGCAGAAAGTTCATAGCTAGATAGCAAAATTGTTAAATTCACTAAAAATAGCAAAACATTCATGAAACACTACAAAATTTTATATTACAGAAGCTAAAACATGATATTATGGTAAAAATAATGCAATTAAACTCCAAATAAAATAACAAGTATTGAAAGAGAATTACACCAACTAGGATACTATGACACATCTTAGCATAAACTTTTTAAAAATTGTGTAAACCAAACCATTTAAATTTACTAAATCTAAAAAAGCCTCCTAAACCTAAACATATTAAAGTTTATTTGAAAATGAAAAATCAAAATTTTACACAAAAATAATGTCACGAAACATATTTTATTGAATTAAACATGCATACTCCTATATAAAATAAATGAAATTCATCAAAAGTGAAAAACTATCAAGTGCTAAAATAAATTTTTTAAAAAAATTATTAAATTTTGTATGATGAAGATTTAACTTTTATTTAGATTTTGAAATTTTTGTATTCTCCTTTCTAAAAATCTATATATATTATAAAAAAAATTTTCCGACTTAATAATTAAAGAAATATTTTTATAAATAACTAATGAAATTTTCACTTAAAATGCAATATTAATTTAAATAAATAAATTTAAATAATAACAATCAAATAAATTCATATAAGTATAGAGTGCAGTGGCTAAGGCTTCTATTTTTTTTTTAACGATTAAAAGCTTATCATTCCCGAGAAGACATTACCAATTGTCCTTAGCTAATAACAAAGCTAACTGTGGAGGTGGGGAAACAACCCATCCTGGTAAAAGTCTACCTAAACGAGCTTGATTAGCTACCCAATTGGCACATACATTAGCACTTCTACCAACATGAACCATAGATAAACCAGGAAAATTAAGTAACACAAGCTTGATATCATGAACAATAGCCTCGAGTTCCCATGGAACTTGAATACTCGAGGAAAGAATAAGCTACACTAATTGGAGAGAATCTAACTCTAATATTCCTATAGCAAAGCCTTTCCTTGAAGCAAACTAAAAAGCATCCCAAATAGCTATTCCTTCTATAATAGCTAAAGTTAAATAGGAAAAAATTGCAGCACATCCATCCAAAATAAAGCCCCTCTCATTTCTAACAATCACCCCATATCCTGTAACCCCATATTGCTATCAAAAGAGGCATCAACATTAATTTTGCACATACTAATCAGGGGAGGGCACCAATTAGAAATCCTAGAAACCATGGGTTGTTGATTCGACAAAGAATGAACTTATGGAAAAGCTAGGGATTGTCAATCTTTAATATCATTCTAAGCCTTTCAAAAAGTAGCAATAGGATCTAGCTCCTTGGACTGGAATATAGCAGCATTACGACCCTTCCAAATATACTAGCATAAAAAGGCAGTTAATTCAAACTCCTTGTCATCATTTTGACTATCAAAAGAGATAATATGATGCCACCAATCAACAAATGATTGGAAACCATCCTCCTGAGGATAAAACCCAAGATATGATCCAAACCATGCTGCTCTTACATGAGTACAGAAAAACAAAACATGCTCAAGAGATTCATTTTGGCAATTACATAAACGGCTTGAGGGATCTGAAACATAATTTATTTTGTACAAAATTTCTCTTATGGCCAGAGAATTCTCACAAGCCCTCCAAATAAAAGTTCTTATCTTTGGGGGATCTTTTAGCAACCATATGCTCTTCCACACCTTATTATACTCTTGGGAGGGAGATTGATTGCTTCGAACATTCATTGCCATATGATGTTTAAGATGGTGGTAGACTTTTTTCATAGTGGGAGTACCTTTCTTAGCAAAATGCCATACTCTAATTACTTTCCTAACCAAAAAACTAAGGCAGATCTTTAAGATTTCAACATATTCATTCAAAGAGAAATTAGCATAGAGAATTACTTTATCCCATTGGTGCACCCCAAGCTTCAATAAATTTGCTATATACAGAACAAAGGGAATTTGGGGGATGAGGGTTGCCAATCTTAATGTTAGGAAGAGATGGCACCCAAGGCTTACTCTAGATGTTCAAGGAAGATGACCTTATTATATTCCATCCAATACCAGGTTTTATGGCATCTCTCCCTTTTAACAAACTTCTCCATGCCCATAAAGCATTACCTCCCTTTCTTGCCTCCAAAACATACCAAAGGGAAAATAGATTCCTTTTAAAATTTTTACCTAAAGAGCTTATAGGGAGGAAATCAATTCCATGCCTATTTAGCCAATAATGCAGAATTAAATATGCTTAACTCCTTAAATCCCATACCTCTTGCTACCTCACCCCAAGAGAGCTTAGACCATTTTAACCATTAAATGCTAGATTTGTCAAAAGAATTCCTCCACCAAAACTTTATTGCTAATTGTTGAATCTCCAAGGTAATAGCCATAGGCAATTTGAACACTGACATAATAAAGGAAGGAATAGCTTAAATAATAGCGTTGATTAATATCTCCTTGCTAGCAAGAGATAAGAACTTTGTTATCCATCCTTGAAGTTAATTCATAACCTGCTCCTTCGGGAAATTAAGAGCCTGAGTTTTGGATTTCCCCAAGCAATTAGCAACCCTAAATACTTGGCCAAAGAACCTGACATAGGCATCTGTAGATAATCAACAACAGCAATTTTGATAGGTGGTGGAGTTTTGTTACTAAAACATAGATCAGACTTTTTTATATTTATAGACTACCCCAAAGCTTTGTTATACATCTTTAGAATTCTTTTGATTTATGAAATTTCATCAATAGAGGCACGTGCAAACAACACTGTGTCATTTTCAAAAAGCAGATGGGATAAAGGTGGGCAATATCTATTGATCCTGTATCCCAAAATTTGATTTCTATGTAAATATTGCTCAATCATTGGTGATAAAACATCCGAAATGAATAAAAAGAGTTAAGGAGAAATCGAGTAACCTTGACAAAACCCTCTTAATGGAGAGAAAGGATTGGATTTGATTCTATTAATCATCACTGCGTACTGAACTATTGAAATACACTGCCATATTTAATGAATCTGTTTCTTCGAGAATCCTAACTTTCTCATAGTCCGCACAAGAAAATACTAATTTACACTATCATAGGCTTTATGAATATCGACCTTGATAGCTACAGCTCTAATATTCCCTTTTACTCGATATCTTAAACCATGGAATGATTCGTGTGCTATTAAAACATTATCTTGAATGCATCTTGTTGGGACAAAGGCAGATTGAAACGGGAAGATAATCTTTTCCAACCAAAGCTTCAACCTATTAGCCAACATTTTGGATATAATTTTGTACACATAGTTACACATACTAATGGGCCTAAAATCACGAAGAGTTTAGGGAGCACTATTTTTTGGGATCAGCACAATGGTAGCATTATTGAGTTGAGCAAGAAAAATGCCTAAGAGATAAAAATCCTAAACTAACTTCACCACATCATTTTCCATTATCTCTTAATTGTTATGAAAGAATAATCCTTGAAAACCATCCAACCTTGGGTCTTAAAAGATCCCATACTAGAAGCTGCTTGAGTAATTTCCTCCTTCGAGAATTCCTTGCAAAGAGCATCATTCATATCCCATGTCATAATAGAAGGAAACATTTGCACCAGCTCTTATGGAATAATTGCTGAGTGACCTGAAAATAGCTTTTAAATGAACTAACTAGCCTCCTTTCTAATACTTTCATCATCATGTAACCAATCTCCCCTATCAGTTTTGTTCTTCACAATTTGATTCTTTTGTCTTCTAATAATGGTAGACATGTGAAAAAAAATGAGAATTTCTATCTCGAAACTTTAGCTAATCTACTCTTGACTTTTAAAACTAGTATATCTCCTCTTGTTGCCATAAAGATTTCAATTGTTCCTTTATATGAGCATAATCACCATTGTCATCCATCAACCCCTCTCAAGAATAAATCTCATCTAGTTGCCTTGAGAGCTTATCAATCTGCCTCTTAAAGTTGTTGAAACGTCGTTTACTCCAAGAAACTAATTGGTCCTTACAAACTCCCATTTTCATCATGAAATCTACTTGAGGAAGAGATTCCCAAGCCCTTTTCACTATATCCCTTACTTTAGCTAAATTTTCCCAACCCATATCATAAGAAAAATTTCTCCTCACTTTCTTCCTAATGGATGCAAAAATGAGGATTAAAGGCCTATGATCCAAAGCTACTAGACGACCATGGATAAGTTGGCAATGGGGAAAAAGATTTATCCACTCTGAATTAACAACCACTTTATCAATTCTTTCCATACTATAACAGTGGCCATATTGTTTATTTGACCAAGTATAGCGATTTCCTTTGAAAGGGATTTCCTCCATATTCTCCTTACTTGAAAAGGAATTATATGCAGCAACAATCTGGTAATTAATTTTCCATACACCCCATTTATCCATTAGTGATGAACAAATATTGAAATACCTAAGAATTATCCATGGTTCTCTTGAGGTCAATTTCAGCCTTTTCATTTCATTTAGAAAATTTAGTCTGCCATTTCTTTCAAGGTCCCCATACACAAAAGTTGTATGCCATTGACCATGTAGCCCAATACTAGTATCAATCCATCTTTTTGATAATTGCAGAATTTGAACAAATGCAGATTTTACCCATCGCAAAGCCAAGCCCCCAAAACCTTCCTTAAGGTTTTACATAAACCAAATTACCAAACCCAAACCTATATCTCCACTTTTCCAAAAAACTACTTTTTTCTTTACCCCAAGTTTATTCAAAGAGAGAAGCTCTCTCAAAGTCTTTATTATTAAGGGGGACCCAGACCCTTAGCAATTCCAACAGAGAAGGGTCAATTACCCTTAGTCATTTGATCCTCCTCCTCAATTTGAACCCTATCACCAGATTGCAAATCAATTAAAGTATAATTTTGAGCCTCCTGTCTGCATAAAGGTGTTTTTCTAGCCAATTTCTTGATTTTAGGTTTTGCCTAGGTCGATTGCTTACTTTGGGTAAGTTGCTAGAGTTTACAGCATTACTGTGAGTGTTAATTAGAGGATTATTTGGGTTAATGGATTGTGGATTGGAATGGCATGGGAATAATGTTTCCAAAGAGAGGACTGGGTTACTTGCCGGTATGTGAATTGGTTTTCCAATCAATTGAACCCATGAAAGGCCCGATAAGGTTGCTAAGTTGAACCAAGGAGCGGTTTCAAACCCTGACTCATTAACCAACACCCTTTCCCTCAACTGTTTAACAGCTGGAGCTTTATCTAAAATAAACTTCCTTTTATTGCTAGAAAGTGTCGTATATGACATGAGATAAGACTTTCCCTTTTCTTGAGAACTTAGATCAAGCACAAACATCGAAGTTGTCATTTGAGAAAGAGTTATTTTGTTTGAACCCTCCAAATCTTCAATAAAGACAGACTGAATCTACATCAAATTGGCGAATGGGATTATTGTGGTTGATATCTGAGTGGGTCTCGAATTTAACAGAGGGATGATTTGAGAGATGTATTTTGGAGGGGCTGCAATGGTTGGCTTGATGTTCTGAAAAGCATAAAGTAATGATGTATTGTCCCCAGTCTCGATTTGTGGAGAGGTTAGACATGCCTATGGTGCATTTGAAAATTCAAGCGCTCTTGCCATTGAGCCTTCTCCTTGCTCTGAGGAACGAGGCTAAATTTATCCCTCTCATGATTAAATTGAAACATAAAAGTATTTTTGTGTTCTAGAACATTTTTCACTTCAAACGCAAAAGCTAAATTCCACCCCTGATTAAGAACATTTTTGATATAGGAAACTGAAAAAGATTTTATGGATATCACCTTCCCCACTAAAATGATACTAAACAAAGCCCCTACTGCTCAAGTATTCAGTTGTAGTTCCAATGTTATATCCTCCCAGGAGAGATGAGAGGTTTGATCACATAACTCATTTAATGTGGATTCTAACAGCTCCATATAGATATGGAATAGTAGGTAAGAATATTAACAAAGATCCAGTAACAATAATTAGAACAAAAGAAGAGAGATGAGCTAGATAAACTATCATAAAAGAGTACCGAGGAAAGACTCAGAGAAGCTCAAACACCCTATTGGAGATCACTCGGCTAGATTCCAATTCCTTTTGCTAAGGCTTTTATTTAGACTTGCGAGAATATAAACTTAACATTATGAAGAATATGTATTGAATCTATTAAGACATAATTACTTTAATGGTATAAAATTATTATTATTATTATTATTATTATTATTAAAAGAGAACTAACTTTTACTGTTTCTAAGGAATAATAAAATGACCTCTTTATCCCTTTCTTGAATCTATATAACTTGGGTCTTTCAAATATATATATATATATATATATATATATATATATATATATATATATATATATTATTTCTCTCTAGATGCATTATATTATATTATATTATATTATATAAATATAATATTTTGCCTTCTCATCTTGCCCTCCATTTTTTTCTTTTCTTTTTAATTGCTATTTTAAATTATATAATTTACTTTCTATTTTAATTTTATTTATTTTTAAATTATCTAATAATTATTATTTTAAATAAAATAATTTTAAAATAATTTTATTTGTAATAAAGTTTAATTCATTGTTTTGACAACAGTTTTGTATTATTTTATTCTATTGCGGTTTCTTATTTGCAGTGTCTTTTTTTTTTAATTTTTTAATTTATTATTAAAAAAGACTTTTTAATTTTTATGTGGTATATTTTGAAATTTTTTGACATGTTACTCTATTTTTTTTCTTTTCAATTATTTGAATTTTTTGAACTATCAAAGAATCGGTCGAGGATCCCTTCAAAATTTTATTTAGAGGTTTTATTTTATTTATTAAATATTCAAATTTTTATTTATTTATTTTAATTATTAAATCACTTAATTGTTTATATATGAATTTAATTTTTTTTTATTTTTCTAATATTTTAATTGTTTTTAGCTAGATTATTTAACTTTTTAATGATAAATTCACGTTAATTATTATTACATTTATTAAACTAATTTTAACTTGACTTCGTCTTATCATAAAATGAATGTTACTTTATAAAACAACATTTTATTAATGAACTATCAGGTTTTATTCTTATTACAATAATAATAATAATAATAATAATAATAATAATAATAATAAAACTCAACTCAACTCAACTAAGCCTTTATCCCAAAAATTTGGGTCAGCTATATGGATTCGCTTTCTCCACTCTAAACGATTTTGGGTTAAATCCTCAGAAATGTGTAATGTTTCTAGGTCATATTGTACTACTCTCCTCCAAGTCAATTTAGGTCTACCCCTTTTTTTCTTTCTATCCTTTAACCTAATGTGCTCTACTTGTCTAACTGGAGCCTCCGTATGTCTACGCTTCACATGACCAAACCACCTCAATCTCCCTTCTCTCAACTTATCTTCAATTGGCACCACTCCTACCTTTTCTCTAATACTCTCATTACGGACTTTATCTAGTCTAGTATGGTCACTCATTCACCTTAACATTCTCATCTCTGCAACTCTTATCTTAGATGCATACGACTCTTTCAGTGCCCAACACTCACTACCATATAACATAGCCGGTCGTATGGCTGTACGGTAAAATTTTCCTTTCAATTTATTGGGAATCTTACGATCACATAAAACTCCCGTTGCACGTCAATAATAATAATAATAATAATAATAATAAAAATAATAATTTATTGATTTTTTTGTATAAATTTAATTTAACTTTTTTTTTCTATAGACACTACTTTAAAATAATAAGATTTTTATTAATATTATTATTATTTTATTATAATATTATAATTACTATCTCAAAATATTTTTTTAAAAAATACTTATAGATTTTTTTCATAATATATATTTAGAGTTAGTCTATTAGATATGTAAATTTAATTTATAAGTAATAAATAATTAAATTTCTTTTACTTTTAAATTATGATTAATTTATAATATAGTTAATTTATTTTTTATAATTAAAAAATATTTTAAACTAATTTGCACTAAAAAAAAATGTTAGCAACCTACTGAATCGGTTGCTAATCTATTAAAATCAGTTGCTAATTGATTTGGCAACCAATTCAGTCGATTACAATGTACCTGATTGCAAATAGCAATCGACAACCAAATCGGTTGCTAAATTAATTAAAATTAAAAAAAAAAACTTTTAGTAAAAAACTATCGATTGCTAATAGGAACCGTTTTTGCAACCAAAATCAGTTTCTAATAACAACCAAAATATTATTAGTTGTAAAAAATTTGATGTCTTTAATTTTGTAATTTTATAACCATTTTGTAAATCAGTTTCTATTTGCGATCAATTTAAAAACCGAAAAGTCGGTTGTTAATTTTTTTAAAAAAATTATAAAAAAATTAATTTCCAAATAAAAACAAAAAATTTAAATAAATAAAATTTTCAAAAATTACTAAAATAATAAATTATTAATGAAAATTAGTACTAAAAATTAATATATAAAATATTATAAAAAATTACTAATAATAACTATTATAAAAAATATTAATAAAAATTAAATATAAAAATATTTATAAGAAAAATTACTAAAAAAAATTACCATATATATATATATTGTAACAAAAAAATTACTACAAATTAATACTACAAATAATTTACTAACAAAAAATATATTTGTACAAAAATTTTTATTTTATGCCAAAGAAAAATAAATTAAATAAAAAAGATGAGAAAGAAAAAGATGATGAAGAAAATAGATGAGAAAGAAAAAGATGAAAAAGAAAATAGATGAGAAAGAAAAAATAATGAAGAAGAAAATATATGGGAAAGAAAAAGATAAAGAAGAAAATAAATGAGAAAAAAAATGATAAAAAAAATGATAAAAAAATAGATGAAAAAGAAAAAATGATAAAAAAATATGTTAGAAAAGAAAAGATGATGAATAAAATAGATGAGAATAAAAAAGATAATAAAGAAAATGAGAGAAAATGGAAGAAGTAGAGAAAAAATGAGTAGTGGAGAAAGAAAATAAGCAATAGCTATATAAATGAATTAGCAACCAATTTTAGTAACCGATTGTCGATTGCCAATTTCTTTTAAAAATAGGGCGATAATTTTTAAGGAAGAAAATTTTGTAACCGATTCATAATTGATTGCAAAATCGATTACTATAATTTTTAAGGGAGAAAATTTTGTAACTGATTCATAATTGGTTGCAAAATCGATTACTAATAGCAACAAATTTCAATCAGTTGCATAAATCTATTAATAACAGCAACCAATTTGCAAATCAGTTGCAAATTAAAATAAAAAAAAAGGGTAGATATTTTTAGGAGAAAAATTCAGTTGCAAAATCAGTTGACCGATTTTAATTAGTTTTAAAAATCGATTGCTAACATTGGCTGTAAATAAAAAAAAAAAGAAAACAAAAAATTGGGCATAAATTTTGAAGGAAAAAATTGGGTTGCAAAAATTGGTTGCTGTTAGCAACCAATTCATAAATCGTTTCCAAATCGAAAAAAGAAAATAAAAAATTAGGTGGTAATTTTTGGAGGGAAAATCAATTGCAAAATCGGTTGCAAAAATCGATTGCTATTAGCAACCAATTTGCAAATCAGTTATAAATTAAAAAAAGAAAAAAAAAGGGTAAAAATTTTTGGGAGAAAAATTTAGCAACTGATTTATAATTGGTTGCAAAAATCGATTGCTATTAGCAACCAATTTGCAAATCAGTTGTAAATTAAAAAAAGAAAAAAAAAGGTTAAAAATTTTTGAGGGAAAAATTTAGCAACTGATTTATAATTGATTGCAAAAATTGATTGCTATTAACAACTGATAAGGAAATCGGTTACAAATAAAATAGGTTACAAATAAGAATCGATTTTTGCTACTGATTGTAAATTGGTTGCTAATTTTTGCAATCGATTACAAATCGGTTGCTAACTCTGAAGTAAATTAAAATAATTCTCTAATTTAGTAATTGATTCTTTAAATAGATTGCAATTAGCAAGTAATTTTAAAATTGATTATTATTAACAATAAATTTTAGCAATCGATTTCTTAGTCGGTTACTAATAGTAATCGATTTTAAAATCGATTGTTAATCATATATTTAAGGTTTTTCTGATATTAATTAACAACCAATTATAAATCAGTTACTATTAATAATAAATTTTAGCAACCAATTATAAATTAGTTGCTAATAACAACAATTTAGCAACTAGTTGTTGATTTGGTTGCTAAATTTTTTTTTTTAAATTATTATTTTATTAAAAAAATCGAAATCATAAATCGATTATAAAATTAGTTGCTAATAGCAATCGATTTTAATCAATTGTAATAATCGATTATAAAACTAATTGTTTTTTCGCAGTGGTGCATATATGTTGTTTTTATATATCGAATCTAATATATAATAAGCATAACATGAGACTTTTTATTTTTAAATGAGTTAATTAATTTACTTTTTTTAAACAATATTACTATCATCTTCTATAACTAAACTATATAATTAAATATTTTTTATTATCAAATTATATTTTATTTGTAAATAATAAATATTATATTAATAATATTAGTTTATATTTAACTGCAATATATATACACATAATAATAAGCAATATAATAAATAAATAAAATTGTATTCTAATTAAATTAATTAAATTATTTTTATAATTATTAGTAGATAATAGTTTTCGTTTCTAATATATGTAACACCCCTAATTTTTTAAATTTATTATTTTATGGATAAATATTAATATTTTACTTTATTTAAATTTTAGGAAATTATTTAAAATTTTTCAGGTTTTAAAAATAGGGTTCGATTTTCTGAAAATATAAACTTTAATGATTTTTAAAAAATTAATTTAAAGACCACGTGGCAAAACTAAAAATATATTTAGAGTCTACGAATTTTTTTGAGTTTTTTAGAATTTTTTCAGAATTTTTTAGGCCTCGTTTTCGATCCCAAGGCAGAGTAAAAATTCAAAATTTTATATCTTGAATCGGACCGACCGAATCGAACTGGACCGGATCGGCCAGATCAAATCGGACCGGCTTCTTCTTCCTTTTTCTTTCTCCCCGCGCGCGTCCCGACCTCTCCTTCTCTCTCTCCCGTTTTCTCTTTCCTCCCACCTCCTCTCGCCGGCCAGCTGCCACCCAGCCCTCCCCACTGCGCCAGCGCGCCACCCCAGCCTCTCCCCATCGCCGCCAGCCGCCTGGAACGTTGAGAAACTGCGCGCGAAGCCACGAGCCACGCAGCGAGCCGCTTCGTCTTTCCGGCCGAAATCCGGCCGATCCGGCCACCGATTGGGTCGGGTCTTGTGTCAAACACCATTTATACCTCGAGAGCTTTCCATAGACACCAAGAACACTAAAATCCATCGAGCGGTTTGTCCAATTTTTGTCCAGGAAGTTTTAGCCCATTTTGACTTTTGGGCTAGATTTCTCGCAAACCGTGAACCCCACGAGAAAACCGAGAGTACCAGAGCGCTCTACTCATCGAGAACTTCGCGGCAATATAAATTTTAAAATTTTTCGACACCGTTTTTTGGTGGGTCCCACGAAACTTCGTAGTATTTTTCGAGTATTAAATGAGCTTAGAAAATTTCATAAAATTTATGTACTAACCCCCGTATTGTGAGCTTCGTGTAGGTATCTTCAATTCACGAAAATTCGACAGTTGTTCAGGTCTGTGAATTTCCGGCCAAACAGACCGGCTACCGAAAACGTCTTGGAATCATATTGAGATTTTGGCTACCCCACCATTGTCAAATATCCTGAGCGCGTCCCCAAATTCGGAATCAGCATAGGTAAACCTGAACCTTGCTTTTTAGTAATTTTATAGTGCTTAAATGGATTAAAAATCCATAAAATATTCGTGGTAGCTCAGAAAATTATGATTCTTTTTGCATTAGCCTAATAATATTGCTAAGGACCGCGGGGCAAAATTTTAGAATTTTTAGAGTTTATTTGGGTAGTTTTTGAGAAAAGAGTCAATTATAAGGACAAAACTGTAAATTTACATATTGTGATTGATGACTGTTTGGAGGGGCCCAGGAGGGCTGTGTAATATGATTGAGTTGTGAGTGTATGATTTGCAAATATAGAAGTGCGTTTTGAGCCCTTTTGCAGGTTGAGTAGGTCCTAGGTATAGGGGAGACTCTGCCGGATTTTCGGCACGACTTATGGCGTATTTGGTCTTTTCTTGGGTTGTATTGAGTCAATTGTATTAAACAATTGTAATAAAATTGTCAAGTGAGCTGGGACAGCCTTTTTCCTCCGCCCAGCCTCCACAGTGACTGTTGTCAAGTCTGTGAGTAAAATATTAATTTTAATTATAATTTCGATATTATTATATATTCAAGCATGCCCATAAAGGAACGGAAGCATGAAAAATACAAGTTTATACCATTGAATTCAAAAATTTTCACCTAGGGTCACATGCATCATGCAAGATTTATTTTTATCTATTTGATTTCAATGATAAACAACATATTAAAACTCTTTTAATATGTTTTTGGATCTGTATTTGCCATTTAAGATTTTAAAATTAATCAGATTAATTTTAGAACCCTAGATTAAATCAAGAACGATTACACTAACCTCTTGATACACTGCAGCGTGTCTGCGCCTTTGAGATTCGTCTTCAGGACATCAGATGTTGTCCCTCTAGCTTGTCCACACCAAGAACACCTATGACAGCCCTTGAACAGCTTCTAAAGCCTTTTCTATTAATTAGAAATTCAAACTCTGCCTTTTAAGAGATTAGAGATGTAAACAGGACACTAGAAACAATTTCTAGTATTCTTAATTCAAGAGATTGATGGCTAATCTCTTTGAATTGATGAGAGATGAAGAAGAATAGATAAAAAACCTCAAAGTGGCGTGACAAAGGAGAGGAGTGGCTGCTGGTTATTTTTCTTTTCATAACCACACTTAAATAGCTAAGTTAACACATTAAACCCTTGCCACATGTCACCCTTTGATTAGCTCTAGGTTTAAGTGACCCAATCACATTGTGCCAAGTGTCAAACCTATATTTAATCTTGATTTTAATCATCTTACATGATTAAAAAAATATTTGGCAAGCTTATGTATAATCCCATGTGTCACCATCTCATGGTGCCACGTGTCACACTGTGAAATGACCAAAATGCCCCTGTGTCTTAATTTTGAGTTCTTAACCCAAAATAATTATTTTTCTTCTTCTAATTAATTTATATCAAATATAATTAATTAATTAATCTCTATTAATTAATTTCTCATTAATTAAATTCATATTTAAACACTTTAAATATAAATTTAATTTATACTACACATCCAATAATCTAGATTTGGTTTCAAGTCATGCTAGGGACTTTGCAATTTAATTGCAAACCAAACCTATTTAATTAATCAATTAAACTCTTTAATTAATTAATTAAATCATATTTAAATAGGTGATGACTTGTGTATGTGTATGATTTACTAGGCTCATCACTAATTGGCAATGAGACATGATATCAATTCTTAATATCATCAGAACTCTTTCTTACCATAAATGATTTCTCTAAATCATTTTATGCACCTCATAGACCATGGTAAACACCTAGTATAGCATGCCATGGCCACCCAATTAGTAATAAGGTTTACCTTAAATGAACCTATAATCATATGTTACCATGCACTAGAATCTCTCTGTTACAAAATCCCAACTCAAGCTGGAGTCATGGTTTATGTCAAACTCTATTTGCTATGAATATTATGTTCCCTTTTAATTCCAGTTCTTGATTAAAAGATTTTCTCATCAAAAACTCTTTTCTGAATAAATCTATCTGTCCTGGCCAGGAACTTGAAACATCAAGAACAATTAAATGAACATAGGATTTTATCTCTATTTACTTAGAGGAACAGATTCCATCTTGATTAACACCTATCTCCATATATAACTAGTAGGAGCCAACACATGCCCATATACCCATACATAGTACAAGTATGAAAGCAGTATCAAACTCAAACTACCTATATACAAGATAACTGTGCTATCTCAGGTCTAAAGATTATATGCACTGATATGATTTATGACAAAACATTAACAAGAGTAAACTCCATGTGCTTGTCATAAGTGTCACTGGTTCGGCCTACTTATCATTTATAAGTGCCTATCATGTTTGTTATATGGCATGAGACTCACCATTCCATCTTATTTATATCTCATATAAATAACTTGGGAACAAACATGAATACAATCTTTCTGGATAAGTCATGTCCTTATTATGAAGTATCCTCGATTGTGAACCTATTTATGATACTTTGTGCTAGAAATATTGTCACTCATATTCTTAACAACTTAAGAATAATATTTCTAACAAAATATCAATGGACCTTTTCTATTACACATAAATATATTATGTAAATGGAAAAGTGAAAATGCCTTTTATTAAAAAAAAATATATACAAGATACATACTAAATGATATGCTCTAGGGCATGCTACTAACAGCCCATGTATCACTTATATGTAAATATCTATGTAGTTAAACTCTAGGCACGTTTTATGTTGCATTCACAATTGTTAAAGTGCCATGGATGTTGTTGTAGTAATTTGGAGCAGTGTGCGTGCGTTGGCGTGCCTGTGGTATAGTGTTGGCTATGGACAGGACGGGTAGACACGGCTTGAGATCTTCACTGGAACCCGGTCCTTCGGGGTAGACATGGCTTGAGTTCTTCGTTGGGACCCCGATTTGGTTTATTAAGCGAAAGTCCTGCTTGAGTTCTTCGCTGGCACAGGTTGGATTTAAGAGAGCTGTATAGGGGATCAACTCCCATATATTTATGATTTGACATTACTGGGTGTGTGAGTGCTCCAAATTACCTTTTTTGCTGTTATGATGTGAAAATATTGCTGATGTTGTATTTCACTCTACAGAGTGCATTAACTTTAGATAGTTATAGAGATTATGGTTAAAATTGATATTTTACTCTCTGAGTCGAACGCTCACTCCTGTTTAATATTTTTTCAGGCCACAGGAGGATATTTTTGAGGTTAACCTGCTTTTCTCCCTCGCAGGTCGTTTATTAATGTTTGTATAAACCTGTTAACTCTTAGAATTTCCGCATGTGTTAGAAATATTTATTTGAATTGGGTCTGTAATATAAATTATCATGTTGAACTTGTAAACGTATTATTATATGCATGTTTGATGGACTGGATGAGGGAGCTGAGCTCGCATTTATTTTTATGACATTGAGTATGTGGAGGGTGAGCTGAGCTCCCCAATTGATTATATATTGTGTTTACAGGTCGAGTGAGTCAAAAACTCCCCGTTGAAAGGTCCATTTTATGGTCGGACTCTGTCCGGTTGAATTCTTGAAATTGGGCCGAAATGGGCCTTAGAGTTGGGTTAAGGAATAATTAGGCTTATTATGGGCCTCGGGGGCTTTAGGCTGGCCCAGGTCCTAGTGCCAGCCCGGCCCATAGGTTGGGTCGTGACAATATATAAGTATAATATGTTTATTACTATAAATTAAATATAATTTTAATATAAATTCTTTTCCATGTATTAATCATATTACCATGATAAGTCAAACACCAAATCACTGTTCGCGGAATCAAACAGTGATTTGGGCTTTTTTTTTAAAGCTTTTTTTTTTTTTAACTTTGGAAGCTTTTTCTTTTTTTTTTTTTAAAAAAAAAATTATTTGCAAGTTTTTCTTTTAAAAAAATTATTTATTTTTTACCCGGAATCCCAGTTTTGAACCGTGATCTTAAGGCTTTTTTTTTTTAATTTTCTATATAATATATAAATTATATATGGGAAAGAAGAACATTGAGTTAGTACAAAATACCCATAGTAATTTAGTGTTACAATAATATAGAACTAAATTTAATTAGCTATATAATTTAGAATTAATTATACTAATAAAGAATTAAATTTAATTAAATATTAAAATTAAAAGTAATTTTAAAATAAGTAGGATTTTATTTATATTATTTATGATATTAAAAAATAAAAAATTAAGCTATAAAAATCCTTGAAAAAAGAAGATATTAAAAAATTAAAAAAAATAATCACGATAATGAAATAGTTAAAAAAAAGAATTCTTGCTTTTGTAAAATTTTATTTTAAGTTTATAAGCATAAATATGTTTTAAAAGAAAATTTATTTATTTATAATAATTAATAATTATTTTCTCTATAATTCCTTTAATGATTATAATATTACTACTATTTAATTAATTATTAAATTATTTATATTATAAAAATTTTAATTACAATTATTTATACTAAGCCTAATTATTTATAATCCTTATTTAGCTGAACTTCAACATCCCAATTCATACTTAAATTTGAGTTTTACTTACAATTATAAAATTAAAATTTTAATTATTAAATTTCTATAACAAAAAAAATTAACTAATGTATTTTAATTTACAAGTATTTTTACCCTATACAAATCTAGCCAATTACATTATTAGTATTTTTTTTTCTTCTTTGAGAAGCATATTAGTTGTACACTCTGTTTTATTAGCCAATTACATTAGATTTACTGGTTTTTTTTTTTTTTTGTAATGTGCAACACGTCTATACTCATTATAAATACTCGTGATTTAATTATTTTATATGCATTTTTTGTTATTATATATATATATATATATAATATTATTATAATATATTGATTATCAATAACAAAATTTTAATATGTTGCATTGCAATTTTTTTATTTAAGAATATAAATAACAAAAAAAATTGTAAAAAATACTCTTTTAATATAATAAAATTCATTTATATTATATTATAACGTTTGAAATTTTTTATTTAAATATTTAATACATTACTAACTCTAAATAAATATTATAAAAAGGTTCGTAGATATTATTTTATAATATTTTAAAATAATATTAATAATACATGTTTCATAGTTTTCAGCCATGCGTATTTTGACAATAATAATAGTAATATCTATAATGAAATAAAAATATGTCAATTAAAATCATTTATTGTTTAAAATAGTAGTGTTTATAATAAAATAAAATATGTATAGAAGATGCTTAAGATATATTACTAAAATAAATTAAGGTAATAAAATCCTTTACTATTTTTTAATTCATAGAAAAAGAAATTAATAAAGATGTAAAAAAATATTTATAATTAATTATCTTTATAATATGTGCATTTTAGTTCCGATTGAAATAATTCTTATATATTATCACCAATTATAATTATTATTAAAATAATATTAAAAATTTAACTTGTGTTAACTATTGTAGTATTAGAAACCAAAACGGTCAAAATGCATTGTTAAGTGAGTGTGTGTATATATGTAAGTTGGCTTTAAAGGTAGCTTGTGGTCCCATTTATGTTTATTGTGTGCACTTTAGGGATTTCACTAGTTTGTTTGATAGTGCATGTGCTAGATGTACACTAGAATGGAAATGCATGTGGGGTATTTTTTTAGTTGCAGTTGTCCCTATGGATGTCTTTGTCTATTAATACATGCATGTCTTCTTAAAGTGTTTCTTTATTGATTTTTTTAGCCACTGTTTATGTTAGTACATTTGAGAAAAACTTATGCTTTTTTTGTTTGTAACCTGTTTGCTCTTGCTTTGTTATTGCAGCTTGGGAATGGATGACATAGTTGCAATGGTTTTCCACCATCAAGGTAAATTTGTTAGTAAGAATAATGAGCTTGTGTGCGAGGGATGGAATGTCTATGTAGTAGAAAACTTTGATCTTGATTACTTGTCTTATTTGGACATTAGAGATGTATTTTGCGATATATTGAAATATAACAATATTATTAGGATTTGGATAATTGAGCCATTTAAGAAACTGGCAGAAGTGTTAATACTATTGGAAGATGACAAAGCACTAAGTAAGATCATAGTGTACTTAGGGAAGATTAAGAAAATTCATCTTTATTCTAAACATGGAGTTAATGTCCCTACATTGACTGATGATTTCCCTAATTTGACTAATATTGTGAGTAATTTGGATCTTGGACCAAGTTTAGAGAAAGCGAATGTTACTAATGAACAATTTAAGGGTGTTGGATGTGGGGCAGATAAGGTAGATGAAATATCTGAGTTTGATCATATTTTGGGTACATAAGGCAGTGTAAATGTTGATATTTTGAGGGATTTTGGGATAAATGATTTGCAATCTAAAGGAGTAAATGTAGGAAGGATTAATGTAAATGTTTATGATGGGAAGGACACTAGTAGAAGGGGTAAGTAGCCTTTGGGAGTTAATGGGGTAGAAATTGATGATGCTGACATTGCTAATGTTAAGGTAAGGGTTAAGGGTGAGTTTAGGCAGGACGTGAATGAGTCAAATGGTTCAAATAGTTCAGACTCTAAATCACATGGAGAGGAAATTATTGATAATGGGGAAGAGATTGAGAACATTGGCTTAGGTGATGAGAATGATGGCAGTGATGGTAATAAGAGTGAATATTTGTCCTCTAGTGATCCTGGATCTTATGAATTTAATGATGACAAGATTGATGAAAGTAAAGATGACTTTGTAATGAGGACAAGTAGGAGGGCAAGGTATGATAGGAATGCCGATACACCTATTTTCAATCTTGGAATAGAATTTATTGATGCAAAAGAGTTTAGGGGGCCAATTGCAAAATACTCAATATCTAGAGGGGTGAAAATTGTATTTGCAAAAAATGAGCCAGATAGGGTGAGGGCAAGGTGTCAAGAAAAGTGTCCATTTGTTATTTATGGTAGTAGAACTGAAAAAGAGCAACCACTTATTGTAAAGACATTTAAGGCTGCGAATAGGTGCTATAGGGTCTTTAAAAATCCAAGGGTGATTGCTGAATTTATTGCTAACTACTTCAAGAGGAGAATTTACAACAACTCTAAAACAAGAGTTAAAGACTTGAAATAATTTGCAAAGAAGACTTGAAAGTGCATGTTTCATATGCCAAATGTAAGAAAGCTAAAAGAATATTGTTGAACAATATGGATGGAAGCTACAAGGTAAAGTATTCCCAAATAGAAGAATATGTAGTTGAGATTGAGAGAAGCAATCCAAGCTTAATTTGTAAGGTAGAGCTAATTAAGGAAGGTCTCAAGCAAGGGACAAGGGTTTTTGATACGATGTTTGTGTGTTTTCATGCTTGCAAAAAGGGATGGTTAAGTAGGTGTAGACCTATAATAAGTATAGATGGGGCATTTCTAAAAGGTATTTTCAAAGAATGGGTTTTGTGTGTTGTTGGTAAAGATGGGAACAATCATATGTATCCCATAGCATGGACAGTTTGCTTACAGGAGAACAAGGAAAACTAGAAGTAGTTCTTGGAGTGGCTAGTTTTGGTGCTATGCTTGGGAGATGGAAATGGTTTGATAGTTTCCTCAGAAAATGTAAAATTACTTAATGTTTTTGTTTAATATAATGTTTAAGTTAACTTTTGCTCATTTTTCACAGGGATTAACACGTGCAATTAAAGAAGTACTTCTAATGGCTGAACATAGAATGTGTTATAGACATGTGTATGCTAATTGGAGCAAGAAGTGGAGGGCTCACTACACCAAAATTATTATATTGAGACTAAAAATTTTGACTCAAAAGTTATTTATATGTCTCTATATATTTTTAAAGATAAATAATTATTTGTCTCATTTACTGTTATCCCTAAATATAATTAGAGATAGACATAGAGGCAAATTTATATTTGATACTAATTTAACTTTCAAAGACAAATATATTTGTTTATATTTACTACTACACTAATTTATTTTGCTTGAAATGTCAAGGAAGGAGGATTGCCTTTTATAAGAAAATCATAATCTCTCAAGTCTTTAAAAAAAACAGTGTGGGGCATCGTTTTTTTTTACAAATTATTATTCTTAATTTATAATTCAGACTTTAAATTTTCAATTCATCATATAAGTACTTTACTATATTAGAGAATTAATAATTTATTATATTATATAATCAAATTTTATTATATTTATAATAGTACTTATACATTTTTAAGTACAAATTTAATTAAAAATAATAATTAAAAAATAAATATATTGATATATGTATAATTAATAAATTCAAATAATCAAAACATTTGCAGTTTAATGGTAAAAATGTTTTTATCAAAATTTTAAGTTTTTTTCTTAAAAAAATAATAACACTTGTTAGCTCAATGATTAATAGCAATATATTGATTAAAAGCTTTAATTATATAGATTAAAAGAAAAATATAATTTCTTTATTTTAATATATACAATATAATACAAGTATATATGTGTATGTATTTACATGTTTAATTTTTAAAATTACTTTTTTATTTAACTATATATAATCTATACATGTTTAACACACCTTATATATATATATATATATATATATATATATATATATATATATATATATATGTTTAATTAGTTATTAAATTTTTTTAATATGGAAAAAGGGAATTTTTT
This sequence comes from Hevea brasiliensis, assembly GCF_030052815.1. Classification (NCBI taxonomy): domain Eukaryota; kingdom Viridiplantae; phylum Streptophyta; class Magnoliopsida; order Malpighiales; family Euphorbiaceae; genus Hevea; species Hevea brasiliensis. The sequence goes on from NC_079500.1 coordinate 88,839,522, forward strand.
TTAGTGACAAATTAAAAAAAAACCTTAAAAATTCTTATATAAATAAAGTTAATCATAATGAATTAAAAACAAATAATATAACAGTTAGATACTAATAAGTTTTTGTCTAAAAAATGAGTGATTAGAAACGAATAATATAATATTTAGAGATTAATAAAATTTTGTCTCAAATAATAGTTATTAGTTACAAATATCTTATTTGTCTTAAGGTATGTATTTCTGAAAGATAATATTGTAGTAGTGGGTGGTGAGTTGAAGAGAAAATTTTTTGCATGTGCTTAGAGCACATATGAAGAAGAGTTTGAAGACAATTTAAAGAGGCTAGCTCAACATGGGAAGAAAGTTGTAGAAGAGCTACTGCATTACCTTCCACAGTCATCGGTGAGGGCACACTGCAGTAATAGGTGCAAATCTGACATGGTAGACAATAATGTTGCTAAAACTTTCAATTCATGGATTAAGGATGCAAGAGATAAGCCTATTATCTTAATAATAGAATAGTTGAGGCTGCAAGTGATGAACAAAATTGTTGACAATAAAAACAGTGTGAATAAGTAGATAAATGAATAGAATCCTGACAAAATGGAGAAATTCCAAGACCACTTGAAGATTTCAAGCAAGTGTAGAGTTGTGTTTAATGGAGATAATGGATGTAAAATTAGTCATGAGGAAGATACACACACTATTTTTTTTAGAGGAACAAGTATGTACATGTAGGATATGGGATCTAACTGGTATCCTTGCCCTAATGTTATTTATGCATTGTTCTATGACAAAAAAGATCCTCTTAACTTCATGTCTAGATGGTACCACAAGGACACCTACCTCATTAGCTACCAATATGCCATTCAACTGGTCAGAGGGAAGAAATTTTAAAGATGTGATGAATTTGCAGAGTTTGAAGCACCATAGTATAAAAGGCTACCAGGGAGGCCCAAGAAAAAGACAGTGAGAAGTAGAGACAAGCCAAAGAAACTTCCTAGAGCTTGGAAATTGTCAAAGAAGGAGTCAAAGGTGTCTTGCATAATCTATGAAAGAGTCAACCATAATAGGAAGACATGCCTAAATAAACAAACCAATGATATACCTACTGAAGCAAGTTCTAACTAAGCAGGAGATATGATGTAAGAGATTGTGTAGACTTCACAAAGGACATTTAGATCAAAGTTGCCAACTAGGAGGGCAGTGACACTAGGGGTGGCCACGGTCCGGTTTTGAACTGGAACCAAATTGGAACTGGTTCTGTCAAAATCAGACCAAAATCTATCAAAACCAGAACCGATTTCGAACCGGACCGAAACCGTCCTTTTGCGGTTTGATTCAGGTTCATATTTTTTAAGAACATTGAACTGGCGGTTCCGAACCGGATTGAATCGATGATTTCGAAACGAATTAAACCGGCGATTTAAATATAAAAAATTTCAATAAATATGTTAAGTCACTCCTAATTCATTTATATATATCATTAATTTTTTACACAATTATTCTCTGCATTTTCTTCAATTCTTAATATTTTTTCAATTTTTCTCAAATTCTCTAAATAATTATTTTCTAAACTCATTTTAATTTCCAATACCCTCTCAATTTTCTTACTTTATTTTATATACTTACTGAAATTTTTAATACTATCTCAATTACTTTGTTATTACTTTAAATCCTTAATAAAATTTTCAATACCCTCTATTTTAATTTTTTTTCTCTTTTATAATTTTTAATTATAAATTATTATATAATTTTTAAAAAAAAGCAAGTAATAGAACTAGAAATTTTTATTCCTCTAAATTCTAAAGGGATATATAGACAAAATTAAATTTATGCACTTTTTGCTAATTTCTTTAAAAAAAATTAATTTCATCTCTAGTTTTTAATCAGGGTCAAGTCTTTATTTATTAAATTTTTCTTAAAGATAAATTATTTTCTTTCTTTTTTTTTTCTTACTTTATTTTGATTGAAAGATTTCTAAGAAAAATTAAAATATTTTTACAAATATAACTTAAATTTTGAATCAATAAAATTTTTCTCTAATTTTTTTTGTCTAAGCTACTCTTAAACCATCCCTAAACTGTTTCCAAACCATCCTCCAAACAATTTTGAATTGTTATTTTTCGAACCGCCCTTTAAACCGTTTTAAACCGGGGCTCAAACCGAAACCGACTGTTCAGGAATCGTCTTCCAAACCGTTCCTTGGCGGTTTGGTTCAGGTTCATGATTTCATTGAACCTAAACCAGTGGTTTAGGAACCATAACCGGCGGTTCCTGAACCGTGGCCACCCCTAAGTGACACAACTAAAGGCATCAAGCAGCAATCTTTAACCATAAAATGAAACCCACCCACAGAGGTTTCATGTATCTCAACATGTTCCATATATTGGAAGTGTAAGTTTTACTTTTATTGCATTTGCTTAACATTTAGTTTTTTTTTTTTATATAGTTTAATAATGTGTTGTAAATGTTCAATATGTAGAGGGGACATGAAATATCAACAAGGAATTTAGGAGGGAAGTGTCACACACAAGCTAGAAATATAGGCATTATGGGAATGGGAGTTTTAGTTGATGAAAATACAAGGCAAATGACTCACAAGGTTATAACTATTTTCATAAATATTATTGTTCACATGTTACTAACTATTTATTTCTTTTATTAATTATTTTCTTCAATTGAATGCAGCCATCACTAACTAAAGAGAAGGTTATACATGACCTCTAGTTGTCATTCCCAAACAACTGCTCATCCACATAATAGAAACAAAGAAATTGGTGGTAAGAGAAAAATTAGTGTATTTTCAAAAGATCATGTCAGCATCCCACCATCTAACCTAGGATTTATGCTCCTGAATTACAATGGAAAGGCAAGCCATCAATTACAAGGAGGCAATTTGAGGAGCTGAGGGAGTTCAATGTTGGAAAACTCATGAAAAAGTTTAGGAGGCCTGAAGATTCTACAAAGTGAATTTATGATTTTGGATGTGGTTGCTATTTTGTTCTTTTTGGTTATAACTAAACTGTTAAGTACATTGGCTAAGCTCCTTTAACTTATAGCTCCTTATTTTGTATTTTGTTTTGTATGTTGAGCATTAAAGTTCCATGTGGAACATTAGGTAAATTGTGAATCAAGTTCCTTCAGGAACTACAATATGCTCAGAAGCTATTTCTTTTGTTGATATTGTATGTAAGATTGCCATTCATGGCAATGACAAAACAATATGAAAACTGTATCATTTATGTGATTGCATAATGAAGATGGTATTGTGTTTGATCAAAATCTAGTGTTTTTATTTACTGTGTCAATGTGAAAGTGAGTGAACATCCATTTCATACATATTGGATTATATTTTTACAGGGTATGCTTGTACTTTGTTGAGTTTATTTTGTTGGTTTATGCACATTCTGATTCCTTGGCTCAAGTTTTTTTACAGGAACGATTCATTGTGCTGTTTCTACTTTGGTCATCTATAACAATTAATGTTAACATAGTGCACATATTAATCACACAAACTTATCAAACCAGATTAACATAATAGCATTCCTTTTAAAATCCCAACTTTATTCATAAATGAGAATTGTTTTTACATATTACAAACATACAATAAACACCTAAAAGCATACTAATCTCTAATTTCTTAAGCTAATACACAACAACATCAACATCCTACTTAAATACCAACACAAATGCAAATAATATCCATGAACATATCAGAGCTAGCTTGTAGTAGCTCAGTTTCTTGGAACCGTCTTCACCAACTCCATGTGGCATCATATTTCCTCCTTTTAGCTTTTCCTTCTGACCCCTTAATGTCCTAAGCTCATCACAATACAAGCTAGCCCTGAAAATCTGGCTAAGACCAATTATCTCATCCTTCATTTTTTGCTTCTCAAGTAGAAGGTCATGAATCAAATTTAGCCCAAGTAGGTGCCTCCATGTCAATCCACTCAAAGTACCCACAAACCTTGCAGTTAAAATTCCGTAACAAATTCTAGATATTAAGAATTTAACACAGTGCAACCAAGTGTGATTCAAAGTTTCTTCAATCCAATAATTACATAGCCAAATTTTGAAAAGAAAAAAAAAATAAAGAACAAAAATGCTAAATTAAAACCCAATACTAGAAATTCAAAAATATCTTAAATTTTGGACACCCAAAGAACTTCTTCCTAGGTAGTTTCTTTCCATGTTGTCCAATTTTTTGCAGGCAACATGTAGTAGCATAACACTGGTGGTGCCACCATTTCTGCATTCACTCGGCTTCTTATGCTTCGTCTACTTTTCAATAATGATCATGAAGTGGTTGAGGATGACGAGGCCATGTCTTTCTTCCTCCCTTTCACGAGCTTCAAGCTGGTATGATGGCAAGAGCTTGGTTCTTTTTTGTTCTAACAATGGTATAACAACAATTTGACACCATTTTCATGGCCGTTTGGGTCACGTGCACACTAATCGAAAATTGGGCCTGATTGATTATTTTTTGAAGTATAAGGACTTAGACGTCCCATTTAAAAATGACGGAGTCCAATCACGCCCAAACTTTTTTGAGAGCTTAATTGTACTTTTTGATATATTTCAAGGGCTTATTTGCACCTTTAGCCTTAATTTTAAGATTGACACCTTTTTATTTTTATTTTTTTAAATTGTTTTTTTTCCTTGTAGATAAATTGTTTATCCTTTTGTACAATAATGGTCTGATTTAAGATATCAAGTAATGATCCAATTTATCAACTAATGAGTAGTATATTAGCTTTTTCTATATTCTTTAATGAGTAAAAAATACATAGACACTTTGTATGAAAATTCTGATTCTAAATACTTCAATTTTAGGGTTGGTACTATCCTATCAACAATTTTTTTTCTTTTTACTTTTTAAAATTATTTCTTAATTATATACTATTTTTGTATAATATATTAAAAAGACATTCGCATTCATCATTAAAAGAAACAATTTTTTTTTTGGGGAAATAATAATTTACCACCATGTGATTTGATTTGTCAGGTAGGATCCTAAGATTAAGTTTGTAAAAAAAAAAAAAAACAGTATCTTGAGTTTTAGCTCTGTTAGTAAAAAGAAGAAATTGCCTAAAGGCCATAAAAAAAGTTTGATAAATTATAATTTAGTTTTTAAGATTTATTGGTTTCTGTATTTTTAAAATTCATAACAGTCAAATAAAGAAACAGATTAGTCATTATCTAATTTATCATTAATTATATCAAAAATACTAAAATAATATTATAAATATATAATATAAATTTTATTATAAAATAATTCTCATATTTTATAATATTTATTATTTTAATTATAATATTATCATTTTATTTTATCAATATTCTAGGTATATTATATATTTGGACTAAAAGAATTTAATTGGAAAATTTATTATTTGTTATATTATTTTATAATTAACTAAAATTAAAATAATAATGTGGACACTTTTGTATCTATATACATTAAAGGAAGGATAAATATATAAGTTTATTAAAATATTAATAATTAAATGTGTGAATTTTAAAAATATAAAAATTAATATATATATTCTATTAAATTTTAGAAATTAAATTATAATTTATCATATACTCTCTTTAGTCACGTGCATGTGCTTGAAGTACTTTTTGGTCAGAAAGTTAACCTAAAAATGCACAAAATCACAAAACAACTTTTCACAATTTTTTTTTTACTTTTTTAAATTTTTTTTTGGTTTTTTACTTTTTTTTTTCAAAATAATATTGATATACTAAGTGCTCAATCGCTTGTAACTCCACTACACGCCCACTCTTTTCCTTTAAGTATTTTTTTTTATTTTAAATTCTTATTATTTCAATTCATTTTATTTTTCAATTATTTAAGTATAACTTATATAATTATTTTAATTTTTATATTTATTTAATTTATTTAACTATTTTTTAAACAAATTATTTACCTATTTAATTGTTAAATTTATACTAATTATAATTTTATTAAAATGACTATAAATGGCTTTATTTATACTGTAATAATATATATATAGTAAAATTATATTTAAAATGACTGTTCATAAAAAATAATATATATATATATATATATATATATATATATATATATATATATATATATATATATATATATATATATACCATTTGATTGTAGCTTAAAAAACAAAAAAAATTATAATAAATTTTTAATAAAATTTTGTTTTTATATTAAAAAAAATCACGGCAACGAGCGAAGAGGGGAATTACGGTTCAAAGAAAAATGAATATCCTCTTCGTTTTTTTTTCCACTTTTTTACATTTTTTTTCCAAAATATTTACTTAATCCTCTAGCTGTTCCTATAAACAATGCCAAGCACTTATTTTCCTTTTTTAATTTCTTAAAAATTATTTACTTTTTTTTAACAAAAGTGAGTTCAATCCTCAGAGTATGAAGTTTTTAAAGAGAGTGATATGAATAAGATAAAATAGAAGATGAATAGGGAGAATTCAACAAAAATGTCTTGCCAAACACTTATACCATCCTCAACCCTAATAACTGAATCTCCTTTATGTGGCCTACTTAATCTCACCTCTTCACTTTCCTTGTCTCCTTCTTATAGAAGAACTTTAGCAAATGAAATAAATAATTTAGTAGAAATTTTCCATATAATTGAAAATGCCCAAATTGAAGAATTTGTCCGTTCATCCTTAAACCCTTATAATATCTATAGGAGATTTGGCTCTCTCACTCAAAACATCAAATCTATAATCTCCTCAAGGAGATTTGACATAAAGGAATACATATAAACTTCTCATCTGGATTAGTGTGCTTTACTCTCAACTACAGTAGAATAATATGTCACATTTGAGATCCCAGCTCCTTTTATTCCTTAGTGGAAATGGCAAGGATATTCTCATTTACATTTTGGAGCTGTTTGAATAATCTCAATTCTTCATGGAAGAAGAGGCTTGCTAGTCACGGCCTGACTCTCTCTTTTGGATACTCAGTTCCTTCATTATGAGCATGTTGTTATTGGAACCTGCATCACTACTCTCCATGATTGAAGTGTAATACTCACATTTTTCCCAAATTATAATGTCCTTGTAGGATCTTAATCTCCCTACAGCCTTAAAAGTCCTAGTCCAACTTGTTGGAGCAGAATAGACTATGTTTTCTATGTTTGTAACTTTTCAACATCAAATCATTTATGGACTCCAAGATCAAGCTATTGATCTGTCACAACCTAGGGTCTCCTCTGATGCCTTATATATTGTGACTGAGATAGAAATCACGCCCACTATTGTCCAAATCCCATGATAACTATCTAGGGATGAATTGGTAAAGCTAATTTTAAAAGAATGGCTTACTAATCATGAAAAGCTCCATAACAATTCCCATTATATTCAAGCTTTTGAGCCTACTTTGTATAAATAAGAAGATGGAACTGTCAAAATATTATTCAAAACTTCAGATGATGCCTCCAGTTCTTTGGCAACACTAGCCATCTTTCATTCTCCCATGATTACTCCTGTTCGAGGAAAGTATAATAAGATCCCAATTATCTCATTTCATTTTGATAGACTTCTAGTCTATGCAAAAAAATAAATAAATAAATAAATGGACACTTCATATGGAATGTTCTTGGATCTAGCAGATGTGATGAAAGATATGGAAGTGAGTATGAATTTGATGATGATGATGATCTTCACACTCCAAGAAGAAGAAGATCTAGAAAAAAGCACTTCTCATCTTGCAAGAACTTTACTTCTAGAAGAGATTCCTCTCATAATTTTGGTCTATGGATAGGAATACACAAGGAAATCGTGTAGAGGAAGCTACTGCCAATCTATGAACTGGCTTTGGAGAAACTTAGGAAATAAGGAATAAAAAAGACACATCCAACCTCCGCCACTCCTCCACTGGCTCTTCCTCTTTTTTCACCTTGCATGATGTTTTCCCCTGGGAAATGTGAATAAAGTTTTCCCCCTTTGCAACCTAAGTAGGATCCTTTTCAAAAAATGGCTTATCGACCATTTATTACCAAAAGGACAAACTAAGCCTTTAAGTTAAGCAGAGGAAGTTTTAAATTGACAAACTCTCAATGCCAAAGCCTATAACCATTTCTTGTAAAAGATAGATTCAAAGATTGATTTGGTTGTTAGCCACACCCAGTTAACTGAAACAAAGGTCGATTCTCTCTTAGCTCAAGTAGCTAAGCTTTATGCAGATCTTTATTCCAGAATCAATTAGCTTAATACATATCTTAGAACTCTTTATCTAACAAAAAAGATTTCGTCAAGAATTTGATAAAAAAGAATCAAAGAACAAGCTATTGAAAACCCAAATTTCTCAGATTGAAGCAAACTTAGCATATTAAAAGCATAAACAAATAACTCTACCCTCAAATAATCCTTTTAGTCCTTCTTATCTATTTTCTTCCTACAAATTCTAACCTTTTTTACACACTCCCCACCTTTCTTTGGATCTTTTGGATCTGTTGAATATACCTATAACCTTTTTTAGACAAGGACATATCCAAGTCCTTTCCAAAGCCAACCTACCAAAAGTATTTCTTCCTCTGAATCAATGGAAGAAGAAAAACCTTTACCTCCAAGAAGAAAGGATAAACAACCAATGAATGAAACCCTCACCTCCTCCACAAATGGCCATTCAACCCCAAATTCAACAAGTTGAGTATGAAGATATATCATAAAGTTATCCATGCTTTTTCTAATATTAATTATGAGAAAGAACTGGTTGATATTACCAAACTACTCATGGCTACTTCTATAAGATCAAACAGAGTAGAAGATATGGAGCAAGAACAAAAATTTGATCCTTCTGAAACAATTCATGGTGGATTTTTCCTAGGAGAATCTTCCCAAAATAAAACATATGGTCATCCCAGTGGTGGACCTTGGTTTACATTTGATGATATCCCTCCTATACAATGGACAAATAGAATATTTGATTTTAGAGCATGGGTTGACCTATAAATGACTAAACCTGGAGCACAAAAGCAAGAAGTTCTTAGAGAATTTGCGACTAGATTAACAGGATTCCTTAAAGAATGGTTTCTACGTCTAGGAGAATACAGACAAGGTCATTTTTATCAGATTCTTGATACTAGAACTCTTCTCCATTGTCTCCACATAGAATTTCTTGCAGAAAATAATATAGTTGAAAGACAGATGAGAGAAGAATTTTTTTGATATGAAATGCTGCTCTTTGAAGGGACAAGATATTAAATTTCATTACAAGAGAATGACTTAGAGCTATTATTGGTTAGGAGGCGCTATTATTGGTTAGGAGGGCCATATGAGCCCAATTTAAAAAGCACTTACTTTGCTTCTCTTCTAGAACAGGTCCAACCAGAATTACATAGAGCCATTTAAGCAATACAGTGGGATATATACAATCTATCTCTTGGAGAAATTCATCGGCTCACTCTTGCAACCTTGGAGAAACTCTGTGATCAATGAGAGATTTCCAAAGAAATCATCAACAATACCAATTCCTCATCAAAGGTATGTAATATATCTCATCTTCATATCAAATGCAAGGACAAAGAATGTGTTTAAATAAGAAGAAATCTAATTATAAAAAGCTCAAATTCAGTAAACAAGGGAAAAAGAAAAACAAATCTTGCAGGTTCTTCAAGAAAAAAAATCTGTTTGAGAAAAAAAAATTAGATAGATACTTTATCTGTGGAAAAAAATAACATTTTTCAAAGGAATACCTTTAAAATCTCAAAAAGGCTACAAAGATGATCCAATAGATTATTAGTAGTATGCCATAGAGCATATCATTTAGTATCTTGTACATGTTTTATTAATAAAAAGGCAATTTCACTTTTCCGTTTACATAATATATTTATGTGTAATAGAAAATGTCCATTGATATTTTGTTAGAAATTCTATTCTTAAGTTGTTAAGAATATGAGTGATAGTATTTCTAGTACAAAGTATCATAAGTTGGTTCACAATAGATGATACTTCACACAGGACATGACTTATCTAGAAAGATTATATTCATGTTTGTTCCCAAGGTATTTGTATGAGATATAAATAAGATGTAATGGTGAGTCTCATGCCATATAACAAATATGATAGACACTTATACATGATAATTAGGCCGAGTGACACTTATGACAAGCACGTGGAGTTTACTCTTGTTAATGCATTGTCATAAATCATATCAATGCATATAATCTTTAGACCTGAGATAACAGAGTTATCTTATATATAGGTGGTTTGAGTTTGATACTGCTTTCATACTTGTATTGTGTATGGGTATATGGGCATTTGTTGGCTCCTACTAGTTATATATGGAGGTAGGTGTTAATCAAGATGGCTGTTACCCTAAGTAAATAGGGATAAAATCCTATATTCATTTAATTGTTCTTGATGTTTCAAGTTCCTGGCCAGGACAGACAGATTTAATCAGAAAAGAGTTTGTGATGAGAAAATCTTTTTAATCAAGAATTAGAATTAAAAGAGAACATAATATTCATAGCAAATGGGGTTTGACATAAACTATGACTCCAGCTCAAATTGGGATTTTGTAACAGAGAGATTCTAGTGCATGGTAACATATGATTATAGGTTCATTTAAGGTGTTTCTTATTACTGATTGGGTGACCATGGCATGCTATGCTAGGTGTTAACCTTGGTCTATGAGATGCCTAAAATGATTTAGAGAAATCATTTATAGTAAGAAAGAGTTCTAATAATATTAAGAGTTAATATCATATCTCATTGCCAATTAGTGATGAGCCTAGTGAGTCACACACATACACAAGATAATCACCAAGTTAAATGTGATTTAATTAATTAATTAAAGAGTTTAATTGATTAATTAAATAGGTTTGGTTTGCAATAAGACTGCAAAATCCCTAGCATGACTTGAAACCAAATCTAGGTTATTGGATGTATAGTATAAGTTAAATTTATATGTAAAGTGTTTAAATTTGAATTTAATTATGAGAAATTAATTAATAGAGATTAATTAATTAATTTATATTTGATGTAAATTTATTAGAATTGGAGAAATAATTATTGTCACACCCTATCTCTCAGTAAGGTGTAACATGATCCTGTAGTACATCTAACGAATTACCGTACTTCGCCCACTGGTAACACATTAAATGTACTACAAGGGATTTTAAAATAATTTTCTTACTTTTCGAAGGTGGTGAGCACTTTTGGTAGGAATTAAAAACTTTTACTTGAAGTTTAAAGACTAGTTCAAATTTTTGTACATTTTTATTTTTATGTAAATTTTGGGAAAATTTCAGCAGAGTGCCGTCTTTATTTGGGAAAAATAGTTCTTCAAAAACCTGTAAAAACACTTCCAAATAATTCATTTCAACCCAATTGCAACCACCAAAACTTTCAATCAATACAAATCAACCCAATCTCAACTCAAAATTTTTCAAAATAATCCAATAAACTCATAAATATTGCATTAAATTAACATTACATACACAAGTCTTAATTTACAAAAAGAAAAATGAAAATAATATTATTACAACTTTAATGTACAACTGCTCAATTTTACATTAACACATATGACACTAAACTATTTACATCAAAATAAACTATAAGGGTATAACTAAATATCCGTACAAAAGCCTCCATGTAGTTTCAACAATCAGTAGCTCACTCTACTACTTTTTCCTTGTCTCTATCTGTGACAGCAAATCTGCGATAGCAAAGAAAGCTATCACTGAGTATAAAAATACTCAGTGGTGCACAATAAAATATAAAATGCAAAATATAAAACATTTGTCATTAATTCACAGTTCAAATATTTCACAATCACATTTCATAATTTTTCAAATCACATTTATGACAAATCACAATTTAAATATTTCATATTTTTCAAAACTTAATATAACACAAATTTGATCAAACAATTTAATAATCACAGTGTTGCCAATCAATAACACAACTTAGGCCATGACACAAAATTTCGAAATATGCCGTGTTGTGCACCACGACAAGGCAAACTCACCCCACTAATCAAAATCAATGAGAGAAGTGGCTAGCTAGCTAATGAGTACTCATCCAAACTCACCTCAGACTGGCAAGCCAGAGAGGGAGGAAAGTGATAAAATATCAAACTTAACCCCATAAGTGGAGGAGGAACATAGTAAGGGACAGCCATGCCAAGAGAGAATAAAAAATAATTTAAAACTATGATGTTCAATTATAATTAATACAACAATTAAACAAACTTTATTTCAAATCTTCTTTTCTAAAGTAGGCAACCCACAAATTCTCAAATTAAATTTCTAATGCCATAACCAAATTCAAAACCATATTGTTCAAATATTTCATACAAATCAATAAATAATTTTCATTCCAAATTTCCATTGTAAAATAGGCAACACAATATTCTCGAAATTCATAATGAATTAAACACATTCACAATGTATAACAAATCAATTTTCATTGTGAAAACTATAATTTAAAAATTTTTGTGCACAAACCTGATGCGAGTCGCCTCTAGGCTTTGACTCAGTTTGCCCTATCCTTTTCCAAGTCTTTTTCATCTAAAACACGCAATTTATAATGTTTCACTATCTTATGTCACAATAAATCCAATAATTAATTCATATATACTTAATTCTAGCCCCAATATGCTTAAACTAACATTCTTGGAATTCATTTCAGAGTTACTATTCACAATACTATCAAGTCAATTTGTTGACTTTCTAATACTTAATAGGTATGGGAATTCTAATTTCACCCACATACCACATTTTGGTTACCTAACTAGTTGTTTTTAGTTGTTTTCCTCAAACTTTAAGTTTCTTAGGTGAAATTCCAAAATTTCAGGTTTGGTGTCCTGTTTTACACTGTTCCATTGGTCAAGTTGCTGTAATAATTTGGCTAAGTTTTCTTCATAGAAGTTGTTCTTTATTGTCTTAACTTTATTTTCCTTTTTGAATCACTTCATTTGGAGTTTTGTAGCCCTAGTTATAGCCATTTGAATATGGCTGGCTGGATTTGGTGTTACCCAGAATTCTGGGCAATTACTGGATAATGGCAGTTTTTGTACATTGACTGCAGGTGGTTTTTCAAATAGGTTATGGTCAAAATTTAGGTTTGTTTTCTTCATGAAAATTGTAGAGCTATGTTTCAGCTTTCTATTAGTATAAAATTCAGGTCATTTGGACCTTCCTAGACCAAGTTATGATCATTTACGTAATTACTGTTTATTTGATTATTTTGTACAGGTCAGTTTGCCCAATTCCGGATTTTGCCTAATTGTTCACTAGGTTATGTTCACTTTCTGGGCATGATTCCTAAATAAAAAATGTGCCATTTTGTGTTTAGTTTCATTCTCAATTCACACCAACTGGGTTGGTAAATTTTCAGTTTTGGTCTCTGAAAGGGACCTAGGTCAAGCTGCCTGCAGAATGACCCTAGCCAATCTGAATTGGAACTTATTTCCAATAATTCATACACACTACAAATGGTCACAATTGACCATTTCTCAACTCAAATAAGGTCAACTACATCATTTGGCCAATTCTCAAATTTTACTTCAATTTTTCACATGCTCCAAACCTCAAATAAGGTCAACTACATCATTTGGCCAATTCTCAAATTTTACTTCAATTTTTCACATGCTCCAAACCCTAGTTACATACATTTCAACTCTAATGCAAATTTAAAGTGTATATTCATGATCTGTACACCTAATTCACTTCAAATAACCATTCAAAACCATCAAACTCATTTATATCAAACCCTAACCCTATTTGGATGAAATTCATGTTTGGTCCCTTAACAATTGTTTTGTTATGATTTTAAGTTTATGATTTTAAGTTACTTTCTAAGTTAATTAAGATACAAACACAACAAATAAACTAAGATTTCCAAATTCAATTACTTACCTCAATTAGAGCTTTTCCCTCTTCCCAAATTCCACTTCTTTCCTCTTCTTTTTATTGTTAATAGATGGATCAAGGTTCAAGGACAAGATTTACCTAAGAAATCTATAATTTTTATGGCTGATTTTTGGGTTCACTAAAGCTTGAGTTTGGGTTTCAATGGAGTTTTTGAGAGAAAGCAAAAGGGAAGAGAGATGGGGATGTTTTTTTTTGAAGAAGAAATGATTTTCTTTTCTTTTTTTTTATGTCATTTATCTCTTTAAATTAACCATTTGACTTTGTCCAAATTTGTTGGAAAAAGTAAATTAATTTTGACATCATAATTGATGTCATCACATGATGTAATAAAACTTTTTCAATTTCTTCTCTTTTTTTTTCCCTTAGTTCTTTAATTTAATTCTTGATCTCGAAATTTTCTTTTCTCCAATTTTATTGGACAATTAGGTCAGGAGTAAGCTCTAGGGGTAAATTGACAAAATTGCTCATGGTGGCACATGGCACCATATAAGCTTTCCATTTGTCTTCCAATCATTCATGATGATCAAAGTCAATATTAAACCTAGCTTTGACAATTGGCTTAATGGGATTAGGTCAATTAAAATTAAGGTGCAATCAGGTGATGACATGTGGCAAGGGTTTTAAGTGATGACCTAATTATTAAAGGGAAAGAATGAAAGAACAAATTACACATTTTGATTTTCTCTCAAAGGTACTGCCACCCATAAAGCCTTCTTCCTCTCTTCTTCTTCTTCTGTCATCAATTTAAAGAGAATTGCCCATATTCTCTTGAATTAAAATTGCTAGAAATTGTTTCTAGTGTCCTATATGCATCTACAACCTCCCTAAAGGCAAATCCCTAATTTCTAATTGGTTAGTAAGGCTTGAGAAGCTATTCAAGGGGTTACCATTGGTGATCTTGGTGTGGACAAACTAGAGGGACAACATTTGGGGTTCTAGGTGCTTCCCAAAGGTACCAAACGCATCTACAGTGCATCAAAAGGTTAGTGCACATGTTCTTGTATCAATCTAGGGTTCTAATGAATTAATTTGTTAATTTTAAAATCTTAAATGGCAAATGTAGATCCTAATACATATTAAAAGGGTTTTAATATGCAATTGAATATTGAAATCAATTAGGTATATAATGAATCTTGCATGATGCATGAGACCTTAGAAGAAAAATTTTTTAATTCAATATTCTAATCTAATAATTTTCATGCTTCCGCTCCTTCAATTGGTATCAAAGCCATTATATTTGTCATTTAGATTGTTTAATATATGATTTAATTGTGTGATTTTATCATAAGATGATTGATTCATTGCTGGCTGCTTCAAAGAGTGTGGTGGCATGCTTGGTTGTGCACCTTGGTGCGCATGGTTTGAGCACCACCATGGTGCACATTATATTGGACTTCAATTGTGCAATTGTTGTATGCTTTGATGCCCATAATTATGCCTATGACTAATTAAATTTTTTAATTAGGAATTATAATCACACAATTAAATTTGTTTGAATGTGATTTGTTTCGCTGGTTTTACAACCCCGTAAGTGCACAGATCGCTAACAAGTAATAAAGTGATCAGTAGAGTAGAGTATCGTTCCCACGAGGACCGTGTTGAGTACCAAACTATAATGATTTTAATTATCTAGATGATCGAATTATAGAGAAATAATAATTATATCTAAATTGAAAGAAATAAAATCTAAATAATTAACTAAAATAAAATACTAATGGATAAAGGCATTCTAGAGCTAGGGGTTCACACTTCAATCAATTATAGAATCAATCTAATTCATTCAATAAATGAGAGATTATCACTTTGATGAAAATTAATCCTAAGTTATCTTAAGTCATCTCTCAAGGCACTCAAGGTGTATTTTAATTAACATAAACCCTACTTTTGTGGTGATTAAATTAATTAAAATCTTTTAAGATCTTTGATTAATTTTGGAACTCCACAAAGGTCATCAGCCTATCTCTAGGTCAGATTTTCTAGGTTCAAAATCATGGTTTTCTAATATTAATCTTCACCTTTTAGTCCTTCAATTAATATCTGTAATCAATACTAAGTGGGTACCAACACATAGCATGCATTCAGATCACAAGAGATTAAATCAAAGAATAAAATACCCAATGTATTAAATAAAATCAAACCAAATCCATAACAAAATTGAGAGTGCTACACCCTAACCTTAGAATAAAGAACCTGCTCACCCATGGTGAGTTTTACAATCAAGTTTATAAAAAGATAAAGAGAATACATAAGAAGATAATAGAGTGAAAGAACCTAGAAAGAGAGTTGCAGCCTTGGACTTTTGGAACTTCAGCTGAAAATTCCTTCTAGCAATCTTGCAGATCTTGTTTCTCCCTTGCCTCCCTTGAGGTTGATGTGCCTCCTTGAATGTAAATCGGCTCTTGAATGTTAATTCTCCTCCTTGGATGTAAATTCTCTCTTTTCCCCCAATTCTTGACTTGTTCTATTTATATCTAGTGTAAAAACCCTAATTTTAGAGTCCTAGAAATATTAGGAGTCCATCCGGGTCGAGTTGGAGCGAAAAAAAGTCGTATCAGAATTGCTGTCAGGGGACTTTACACTAGTCGTGTAGTGATACACACCCCGTGTAAATTTTTACCACTTCATTTTTCACGTTTTCTTTAGTCCAGAGAGTTACACGGGGTCCAGGAAGTTACACGGGGCAAGTTACATAGCCCGTGTAATGTTTTTGGCATTGTATTATTCACATTCCAAATCTCTTCCAAACTCATCTTTGATTCTAGAACAACATAAAAACACCTGATAAAATATAAAAATCAATGAATTGAGTTGGATTAATATGTTTTCTAAAATAATAATGAAGACACATAAAAATAAAAACAAAAGGATACTAAATGCTAATAAAATGCAATGCATGTTAACCTTAAATATCTATATAATTTGATGCAATCAAATACCCCCAAACTCAAACCTTTGCTTGTCCTTAAGCAAATTAAAACTTTATAAAAACTCATTGGGGTACTTAGAAATATAACAGAAAACTTAACTTGCACATAATTAGACACTCTTTAACCTTCATGCCAATTCCCACTTTCAAGGCATAGGGACCTCAATAGTTACCCGCTAGAACCTCGCCCCCTTTATGGTGCTTTAACTAATTACTCCTCTGTACAAGGCCATTAATAAGTCACAAATAACCTGTTTTATCAGGATAGACTTTAGAAACACTTACTCTCCCAAATTTGCCTCTATTGCGAATAATTGTGATGAAATGACTCAATTCCAACTCCATAGGCATATCTCAATTTTCTATCTCCATTAATGTAGCATACACTTTTCAAAAGATCAAAAGGTCTTTAAAAGGATTGTAATGGGGCTAAAGGGATAATGACTTGGTTGCCAATGAAAGGTTTTTAGGGAATGCAAATATGAGGATAGCATGTATGCATAAAATACCAAGTATACTAAGTTTATTCTATTGATTTTGTATGGAGAGGAGGGGCTTTTAGTTTTTTTATACTGCCAAGCATGCTTTCACAATACTTATCCTGGGACTTCTTTTTCTTCTTTTTTTATTTATTTATTTTTTTTTTATTTATGTCCCTTTTGTCCTCTCCCCAAAACTCATTACTTTTGCTGAGTTGGAAAGGCAAATTTTTCTTTGATTTCAATTGCACATTTGCACTCTTTCTTAAGTTCTACATCCTCTTTTCACATTTTTTTTTTGCACTTAATATACTTTTTACTTATGCATTTACCCTCCTCAAAAGGGTAGGATAGGTGGTTAGGCTAGGGGCTAGGTAAATAATATGGGTAAGTAATAAATTCTAAGGGATAGATATAGGCTTCAAATTGGCTACAAGGGATATATATTTTAATTAAGGGTGGCTAAGGCTTAATGAGGTTATATCAAAGAATGCCTTAATCATCTCTTCAT
This sequence comes from Hevea brasiliensis, assembly GCF_030052815.1. Taxonomy (NCBI): domain Eukaryota; kingdom Viridiplantae; phylum Streptophyta; class Magnoliopsida; order Malpighiales; family Euphorbiaceae; genus Hevea; species Hevea brasiliensis. The sequence continues at coordinate 88,857,300 of NC_079500.1, forward strand.
TAAGCATATACTAGGATTTCGCCTTAATAGATCAAAGAGACATGTTTTAGAGCTGGTGAGGCATTTTTAGGTTTGCTTGTATTTTAAAAATTTTCTCCTAATTTTACAAGTTCAACGTGATAGATTAATGGCTATGAAGGAGTTTAACTAGTTTAACTCCACTTAGGTGATTTAGCTTTTCACAAATAACATATTGAAGCCTTTTTACTCATCCAGTTACATTCATTCCTCTTTCCCAGAGAGTCCAATCATTAGCTCATCAAGGTTTTAGTTATAATTCTAAGTTAAAAGCCTTTTGAAAAAGTTCAAAATTTGCAAAAATTTTCTAGATTTTTGACATACAAATATAATATAGACATAATAAGGTGATGAAATGCAATGTATGGATGCAATGCATGAAATGCACCCCCAAATTCAAATTTGACATTGTCCTCAATGTCATCAAGATATCATAATCAAGTCAAGAGCAACATCATAATTATAATAACAAGGAAAAACTAATGAATATAGAATACTCCCCCTTGAAGCGTGCCTTCACTTGAAGATTTGTATGCTTAGTCTCCATTGCTCTTTCAAGTGTTTCTTGAACCTACAAAGTGAACAAATATCGAAATTAAGTTTGGGAGGATGATAAAAAAAAGAAATACATAAAAAAAATGCAAAGATTAAATTTAAAACTTGGGTTGCCTCCTATGAAGCATTAATTTAAGGTCATTAGCTTGACCCCTTTTAGAATACTGATCAAAAAGCGATTTTCGCCCATAGTAGTTGTCATGTAACACCACATATAGGTCTTGATTTGTGGTACCCTCAAGATTGGCAAGATTTGGAATGGGATTGCACATTGCATGAACAACACATGGTTTAGAGTGATATGCTTGGGATGAGGGATGCTTTAGCTCATAGAGGATATATGATGATGTAAGAGGTGTCCATGATAGAAAAGGGTCTTCTGGTGGTGTATGTGTAAACATTGTTAATGAACTTAAATTGATAGTCTCATCAATTTCTTCATCTACCACCTTCACCTCTGATCTATCTTCATGTAAGCACTCTTCTAATGCCTCTCCAACAATAAAGGAGTTATTTTTTTCAACTTCAGGTACAATTTCTTCTTCAAGTAACTCTTGCTCTTGTGGTAACTCTACTGGTAAGTCATCTTCATAAGAATTTTGTTCTTTAGGCTCAACTTCTTCTATAGGTTCAAATTCCCATGAAGCTTCTTCGTTCTCCCAACTTTGTTCATTTGTTTCCTCCTCATACAGTGATAGCTCATTGTTCATCATAAGGTTGTCAAAATTTTCTAATGGAGTTATTGCCTCTTCAAGTCCCACTCCCTTCTTTAATTGCAGCTCAAATGATTGGTGTGAAATATTATGTTGATAGATGTCTGGAGGGTATTGGTGACTCTAACCTTGCAGTGAAGGATCCCAATGCCAATGGTAATCAAAATCTACCATGTCATTCAATAAGTGAATGGCATCCTCATGGTTTCTTTGAAGAACATGATCACCGGTAGCCCAAGCTCCATAATCTACCCAATTCCTTGTCACTTCATTCAGATCATTGTAGAAATTGAGAGTGAGTTCATAATTTGAAAGGCTATGATTGGCAAATTGCTCTACCAATTCATTGAATCTTCTCCAAGCATTATAAAATGGTTCATTGTGTTGTTGAATAAAACTTGTGAAGACTTGTTGATGAAACATCCCAATGTACCTCACAAGAAAAATAAGCAAAAATAAAATTAGACAATAAATAAACTATATAAAAAAAATAAGAATGTCTAGAGTAACCAAATCACTAATCATTCAATATCAAGCACCGGTCCCCAGCAACAGCGCTAAAAACTTGTTTCGCTAGTTTTACAACCCCGCATGTGCACGGATCGCTAACAAGTAATAAAGTGATGAGTAGAGTATCATTCCCACAAGGACCGTGTTGAGTACCAAACTATAATGATTTTAATTATCTAGACGATCGATTTGTAGAGAAATAATAATTATATATAAATTAAAAGAAATAAAATCTAAATAATTAACTAAAATAAAATACTAATGGATAAAGGTATTCTAGAGCTAGGGGTTTACACTTCAATCAATTATAGAATCAATCTGATTCATTCAATAAATGGGAGATTATCACTTTGATGGAAATTAATCCTAAGTTATCTTAAGTCCTCTCTCAAGGCACTCAAGATGTATTTTAATTAACATAAACCCTACTTTCGTGATGATTAAATTAATTAAAACCCTTTAAGATCTTTGATTAATTTTGGAACTCCACAAAGGTCATCAGCCTATCTCTAGGTCAGATTTCCTAGGTTCAAAATCATGATTTTCTAATATTAATCTTCACCTTTCAGTCCTTCAATTAATATCTGTAATCAATACTAAGTGGGTACCAACACATAGCATGCATTCAGATCACAAGAGATTGAATCAAAGAATAAAATATCCAATGTATTAAATAAAATCAAAACAGATCCATAATAAAATTGAGAGTGCTACACCTTAACCCTAGAATAAAGAACCTACTCACCCATGGTGAGTTTTACAATCAAGTTTATAAAAAGATTAAGAGAAGATATGAGAAGAAAATAGAGTGAAAGAACCCAGAAAGAGAGTTGCAGCCTTGGACTTTTGGAACTTCAGCTGAAAATCCCTTCTAGCAATCTTGCAGATCTTGTTTCTCCCTTGCCTCCCTTGAGGTTGATGTGCCTCCTTGAATGTAAATCGGCTCTTGAATGTTAATTCTCCTCCTTGGATGTAAATTCTCTCTTTTTCCCTCAATTCCTGACTTGTTCTATTTATATCTAGTGTAAAAACCCTAATTTTAGAGTCCTAGAAGCATTAAGAGTCCATCCGGGTCGAGTTGGAGCGAAGAAAAGTCGCATCAGAATTACTGTTAGGGAACTCTATACGAGCCGTGTAGTGATACACGCCCCGTGTAAATTTCTGCCACTTCATTTTTCACGTTTTCTTTAGTCCAGAGAGTTACACGGGGTCTAGGAAGTTACACGGGGCAAGTTACATGGCCTGTGTAATGTTTTTGGCATTGTATTCTTCACATTTTGACCTCTAAATCTCTTCCAAACTCGTCTTTGATTCTAGAACCACATAAAAACACCTGATAAAATATAAAAATTAATGAATTGAGTTGGATTAATATATTTTCTAAAATAATAATAAAGACACATAAAAATAAACATAAAAGGATACTAAATGCTAACAAAATGCAATGTATGTTAACCTTAAATATCTATATAATTTGATGCAATCATGATTCAAATATGAATTTTTAAATTTGTTTGAATGTGATTCAAATCTGAATTTTTAAATTTGTTTGAATGTGATTCAAATCTGAATTTTTAAATTTGTTTGAATGATATTCAAATCTAGATTTTTTAGTTGAATATGAGATATTCAATTTAATCTTAGTATGTATATTTTATTTATTTGTTAAATGGTGATATGCATGATGGATGACCATAGACAATAAAAGACCAATGTGATTGGATTTATTTCTTTTATTTTTCTTTGCATTGTAAATTAATTAATTTAATTTTAGTGGCATGTATTATAAATGTTGTAATATTTTTGGATTGTAATTTCATTTATTTAAGGACTTTAAAGTCCATGTTCTTGTAAATTCGCCTTGTATGCCAAGGATTACAATGTAATGGATTGCAAGAAGATCAAGGAGGTCAAGAGCATTGGTGAGACCAGTAGTATAACACCCCTTACCTGACTACAGTGTAGCCGAACAAGATATGTCACACTCGGTGCCGGAGCACCCTATTTTATCTTACTTTATTCCTTTAAAAATTTTGTTCTCGTTATATTTTAATATCAATTATCTTTCTATGGAGAAACCAGTGGAGTTTCCCCTGTTTCTATTACCATTTGGCGTATTTCACTATTCACCTATTTGAAATTCAACAATATTTTCAAAATAAAATCTCATAATCATCTCATATTTCAATATCATCCATGCATTTCAATTCTCATATTCATTTCCATCTACTTTCCTTCATACTCCATTCACATATCAAAATTCTCATATTTCCATTAATTTACATAATTTGCAAACTAATTGAATAAATTTACAATTTACATGATATACAAATTAATTATATATGAACTAATCAATTTATTAATTTGCATCACATAAATATTACTTACAAATTCTTAGTTTACAATTCTTAGTTTACAAAATATTTATAATATACAAAATACATAAAATGACTTATATGGGCCTTATCTACATGCATTATTGAGGAGGTGACAACCTTGAACCCTTCTGACACTTCTGCAGATCTGGACTTCAAAATCCCAGTATAATATCCACTGGGTTTTGCCTTCAGTACCTGCGTGAAGGAAACAAATCCATCGCGCTAAGCATTTCTGCTTAGTGGTGCAATAATATAACAAGAAATAATGTATACAAATAAAGAAAGAATCAAACATTCTAAATATTCGAGTATCAATTTGATTTAAAATGACATTTCTAGTATTAACTAGCTTATATGCTAATTCGTTCCTTTTTAAAAGTACTGAGTTTATAGCCTTACAGTAATAATATTCAATATACATTTCATTCTAGGAGTATTGTATTTGAGATCTCTCTACGATTCTTCAAATTGTATTTTTGTTATGTTTATATTGCTGATCTCTTTTTCACATTTTATTTAATACTTTCTAATATTTTTAAGTGCTAATATGCTTAAATAATTTCAATAATTTACACTGCCCAGGTAACCTATGACAAGTTGACTAAACTGGATAACGGGTCATTGGCACTGGACATCGCGGTGCCTCGGGCCGTCATATCATGGGATGTAGAACGTCAACCACGTATGCAGTCAGTATGGCTAAAAAGCCATGATAACACATAATCGGGCATAAAACACGTGTGTCAGATTGGATAGATTGGCATGCCAATAGGGTATTATTTTCGCAGTACTGCTAAAATAATACCATATTGGCATGCCAATCTATCCAATCTGACACATGTGTCTAGGCAATACATGGGCACATAGTACCATTAAGAGGTCATAAGTATCATTATTTAATTATATGTTCCAGTTATAATTTATAACATTTTAATTTTTATTACTAGCAGAAGTATAAATTTCCTAAAATACAATTTTACATAAATTATGCATTCATCATAATTTATATATTCATTATATTATCCATATTAATCACAATTCAAAACAATTATTCTCATGTACAATTATACTCAAAGCATTTTCTCTTTTCCAATAATGAGAACTAATGTCTCATTCATACACTCATTTATTCATTATACTATTTATATAATTATCATTATCATTCATATTTCAAGTAATCCACGACCATTTCATGGATTTTAAATTTAGCTTAAATTTTCTTTATATCCTAGAGCCACTCAAATTCAAAAATTAAAATTCATTAATCACATTATATATTAATGATCATATTAGCTTCTCTAATTTATTTTACTATTTCCTAAATCAATGGGGTCATTATTCACATTATTATTTACTCAAAATGTTGACTTTTTTCTATATAATAGGTGTGTTAATTCCAATTCCACTAAGATCTCACATTTTGGGTTCTAAATTTGTTGGCATTGATTGCCAATTGCAATTCAAAGCCTCCTAAAAATATTTTCAAAAATTCAGTTTTTATGTCTTAGGTTTACTATTCAATTGGTCTATGCTAAAGTGAGAATTTGGCTAAACTTTCTTCATGAAAGTTGTTCCTTTATGTATCTAATTTAATTTCGTTTTTGAATCACTCCATTTAGAGTTTTGAAGCCCAAGTTATGATTAAATAACCATAACTGGTTCTTTTCCTAATTTTGTCTCTTTAATTAGGCAAATTTTGGCATTACCATTTACCAATTTAATTGGACATGTTATAGTTACTTTTAGGCTTAGCGTTCTTCATATAATTTTTTTCCCTATGTCTTATGGTCATTCAAAAATTTTAATTACAATTTTCCAAGTTTTATAGAATTAATTGTACCAATTTAATTAGCTTAGACTCCAGTACCCTGTGCCTTTAGGGTCCAAGTTCAGGTCAGTAGCATTGACCTCCATTTTAGGGTTCTTATGTTCATAATTTGAGAACAATGTCTAAAACAAAGTTGGAACCCTATTTCTTAGGGTTCCAGATCAGTATGGCTCAACCTAATTAGAGTTTCCTAATAGAATATATGCTATAAAAACTATTCTGGAGTCAATTGTGATTTGGTCAAACTCCAAGTTTTGATGTGTTAACTTCTTCTAACCATTTGACCTAGTTCCTTTGGGTTCTGAGTTTTGGTCGAAAGACCAATATTGTAGACTTAGGTCTTATAAACCAATATTGTAGACCTATGTCTTATAAAACTTTTTCCATTGGTTTCATTATATTTGAATTTTTATAGACCAAGTTATGGCCATTTTTCCAAAATTGATCGGGTAAGCTTATGTCTAGGAAATTTTGGGCAGAATTGATTCTAGTCAGTTTGGTGATCTAACTTGGGTCAGTAATTTCATTTGGTTAGAGGCATTTTTGGGCTTAGTATTCTTAATGAAAGTTGTAGTCCTATGTCTAAGTTTTCAAATGGTATAAAATTTAGGTCATTTGGACCTGTCTAGAGGGAGTTATGGCCAAATGAACATGTTCATTTGGCCATTTTCTGGGTTCAGTATTTGAATATTCGGATTGGACCAGCAAATTGGTCAACTTATGGACAGAATTTGAGTAGGGTTTCTTCATAAAAAATGGGGTATTTTGGGTTTAGTTTCACCTCCAATTGGCCTCATACCAATTGGAGTCACACAACTTCAATTATGACTCAAATAGTACATTGGACTCATAGGTTCGAATTTCCTACAAGAAGCATACACTCCCAATTTCAATTTCCTCCAACTCCCATACTTCACATGGCATTCAAGGCACTTCTAAATGGAAAAAATCATTCTCAATTTAGTCAATTTCAAGCAATCTCAACAAATCCCTAATTCATGATCACTAACCCTAATTTCAAATTTCCAAATTGGTGCAAACTCAATTCATTCTACTTCCTAAGCATATCAACTTAACAAGCATCATCATGGGACCAAGTATCATCAAATAAAAACATTAAACCCTAAAGGATTTCATGGATGCCAAATTTCATGGTATTTATACTTATGTGTTTTACTTCAATTTTATGCAATCCCTAACTCAATTTATGCTCTTAACAATAAATATAAAGAGAGAGAAAGGATAACTAGCACTAACCTCTTGTAGCTCAAATTTAAGCTAACCAAGACTTCAATTTTTCTTCACTTTCTTACTCTTTGTTGGCTGCCAAATACTTCTCCAAGGTGTGGGCTCAAGTTTTTGTGAAGATGACTAGGGCTTTTCGCGTGAGAGAATGGAGAATTTCAAGCTAGAAAGCTTGAAAATTTTATGGGAGGGCCATCCATGGAGTTTGGCTGATTTGGGGAAGAGATGAGCATATTTTGTTTTCAATTTTAACTCCTTTTACCTCTTTTTAATTGGGTTATAAAGTGTGTATTGCAACATGATTGGTGGAGGGCCTTTTATTGCATCACGGTGACTTAATTCTTATGTCATAATTCTAATTTTATTTCATTTTCTTTTCTTTTCTTTTCTTCTTATTTTTAATTTTATTTTTAGAAATATTTATGCATATTTTATACCATATAAATATTTATTTAACTGGACAAGTTGGCCAAAAATCATCTCTGAGGATGAAATGACCAAAATGCCCTCTATTTGGCTTATTGAGCCAAAATCGTCTGTACCGATCTAAAAATTTTTCTAAGCATTTTCATGGCATTCTAATGCCATCGAAACCTCAATGACTCTTCTCTGGAGTCCCAAAAATTATTTCATGAATTTTCCACTGGGTTTAGGGCTTCTAGCTGTGAAGATCGCAACTTCCCACTGGGTTACCCATCGCTAGGGCACCAGCTCATTTAACTTGTTTGTATTTTATTTCTAAAATTTTTTCTAAATTTTTCTTACCATTATTTGAGTTATTTATGACTCCTCACTCTAGTCTAAGTATTTTTCCAGATGTTCTAGCTGTCCAGACCTACATCGATTACCGGAACAGTAGAATGTACATAATTGCTACAGTGAGGGTGTTACAAGTATGAGAAATTTAAGATTAAGTGTTGATTATGTACTCCTTCAGCAACTCTTGTAATATGAATGAATGAAATACACCTAAGAATGCCCTGATTCAATTCTTGGTGGCTCAGAATTGAATCCCTTAGAAAGTCCATGATCATACTATATTTATATGTTTATCCATGAATGCATGAGATGTATGGAAATGTATGCAAATATATGATATATGCATGCTAATTGGATAATGTGCAAAGTGAGACCATAATAGTAATTAGGTCGACCACAAAATCTTCCAAACAAATGATTAAGTTGGAAATGATATAATTAAATTAATTATATCATGGGCCCTCCATTGAGGCAATTATTTTAAAAAATTTTAAATACTTGCATATGATGCAATCAATTTAAGAGATTTTCTTAAGAATAATTGTTAAGGTTGAGATGTTGTAAATATGTAAATGGTTTGGTGGCCAATAATGGATGTGCCTGAGGACATTAAAATTATTTGCATGTTTACTGGCTCAATGGGATCAACTTAACTAATGCAAGATAAGTCAATAATGGATGTGCCTGAGTTTTTGAGCATTAGAGGCTAGGTAAATGATTGAACCTCATATAAGATGTAATGGGCAAGGAGTTGCTCACTTACAGTTTATTATAATTCCAATAATGGATGTGCCTGAGGATGATCAATAAGACTATAAGAATTTAATCACCCACTAGAAATCCATCCAACTAGGATTTCCGTTTTCTACTTTGGAAGTGTAGGATCCGCTAAGTTAGTGGGAGGACCAATTTAATTAAAAGACCATAATCATTTTGGTTAAGTACATGATACATTTACTAAGTAATCTGGTTATTTTCTGTAGTTAATTTTCTGATAATAATGAGCACACCACAACCACCACCATCCAATATCCTTGCGAGCATACTTGATCACAATAGGTTGACAAGACCTAATCTTTCTGATTAGCTAAGAAATTTGAAACTTGTCCTGAACCTTGTACATATAGGATATGTTCTAGACTCACGGGTTCTTGGTCCCTTACCTCCAGAGGCCACTCAAGAGGAACATGAAACTTTGGACAAGTGAAAGGAGCATGATATGAGAGCCAAGCATTACATGCTTGCTTCTATGAGTAATGATTTACAGAAGCAACATGAGAACATGCAGAGTGCGAGTGAGATCCTCCTTCACCTACAAGAGTTTTATGGTGAACATAGCAGAAATGTCAGGTATGAGATATCTAGGCAGCTATTTCGCATGAGGATGTCTGAGGGACAAAATATTAGGGATCATGTCCATAAGATGATTCGGCTTATTGAGCAGCTGGAACATCTTGACTTTAACATGGATTTCCAACTGCAGACGGATTTGATCCTTTAGTCCCTTCCTGAGTCATTTGGGAATTTTGTGACAAATTTCCATATGACTAAGCAGGAATACACCTTGGCTGGCCTGCTTAACATGCTGGTTATCACCCAAAAGAATATGTCGGGCAATAAAGGAAAAGAGGTAGCTTTGATTGCATCTTCTTCTGCTGGAAAGTCCAATAAGAAGAAGAGCAATAAGAAAAAGAAACCTCAAATTCCTGGTCCTTCCAAGAAGATAGCTAAACAGAAAGGGAAGGCCAAAGCTGATGGAGGCAAAGGAAAGTATTTCCATTACCAAAAGGATGGGCACTAGAAAAGGAATTGTCCAGAGTATCTTGCTTCTTTGAAGGACAAGAAGGATACACTTTTAGAAGATATGTCTATATCTTGTTATTTAGATGTTAATGATGCTCATAGTTCATCTACAACTTATGTTTTAGATACTAGTGCCAGTTCTCACATTTCTTATGATATGCAGGAACTAGCAAACAGTAGCCGCTTGCGTTCTCGAGATGTTAGACTCCAGATTAGCGATGGCTCAACTGTTGAAGCTTTAGCCATAGGATCTAAATCTTTTTACATGTCTGGACATGTTTTGTGTTTGAATAATATTTTATATGTACCTGATGCTTTAAGAACATCATTTCTATATCTAGTTTGACTAGAAACGACTATGAATTTCAGTTCACAAATGATGTTTGCAATATTTATTTTGAAAATAAATATGTTGGCTCAGGTTATATGCATGATGGTCTTCATTATTTGGATAATAATGACAGACACAAATTGAATGCAAGTGATCTAAAAGAATGCAATGCCATGATGAAAATCAACTGAAGTTCAAAATATATTTGGCACTTAAGGTTAGATCATGTTGCAGAAGATAGGATTGCAAAGCTGGAGAAAATGGGGATTTTATCCTCATTGGGTTCTGAATCTACTCCAACTTGTGAATCCTACCTTCAACGCAAAATGACTAGATCAACCTTTGTAGGACAAGGACTAAGAGCTGAAAATATTTTGGAGATAATACATAGTGATGTATGTCGTCCATTTAAAGAAATGGCTAGAGGAGATTTTCATTACTTTATTACCTTTACTGATGATAAATCAAGGTTTGGGTATTTGTATATGATGAAATACAAACATGAATCCTTTGAAAAGTTCAAAGAATTTAAATCTGAAGTAGAAAATCAAACAGGAAAAAGTATTAAAACTCTTCGATCAGATCGTGGAGGTGAATACTTGAGTACTGAATTTGATGAATACTTAAAAGAGCATGGCATTGTTTCTCAACTGACTCCTCCAAGAACACCACAGCTGAATGGTGTATCTGAAAGGAGAAATCATACACTATTAGATATGGTACGCAGTATGATGAGCTATACTAATATGCCAATCTCCTTTTGGGGATTTGCATTAGAATCAGCTTTGCATATTCTGAATAAGATTCCATCAAAATCAGTATCCTCCACACCTTATGAGATATGGCATGGAAGAAAATCAAGTCTTAAGCATGTTAAGATTTGGGGTTGTCCAGCTTACATCAAAAGCTGAACACTGATAAATTGGAAACCAGATCAGAAAAAGGTTGATTTGTTGGATATCCAAAAGAGAGTTTTGGATATTATTTTTATTTACCTACATCTCAAAGGGTTGTGGTAAGTAGAGATGCCACATTTCTTGAACAATAATTTGTTCAAGAAGGAGGCAAATGAAGGCAAATAGAGTTAGAATTGGAGAATTCTGACCAACCAATAGATCAGATGGATATAGATCCATCTAGTCAACCTACACCTATTGATGAAACATCTACAGCTGTTCCTCGCAGATCAACTAGGATATTTCACCCACCAGTGAGATATGATTTTCTTCATGAACAAGAATAAGAGTTGTTTACTCATGAAGAAGTAGATCATGGAGATGATCCACTTACCTGTAAATAAGCTATATCAGATATAGACTCTTCAAAATGGATTGATGCTATGAAATCCGAGATTGATTCCATGTATAAGAATCAAGTTTGAGATCTTGTTGACCCACCTGAAGGTATTGTACCTATAGGGAATAAATGGGTTTTCAAGAAGAAAATCGGTTCTGATAGAAAGATAGAGACCTATAAAGCAAGGCTAGTAACGAAAGGGTTTCCCCAAAGGCAAGGAATCGACTATGAAGAGACTTTCTTGCCTGTTGCCATGCTTAAATCAATTAGGATTCTATTGGCAATAGCTGCATACTATAATTATGAGATTTGGCAGATGGATGTCAAAACAGCTTTTCTCAATGGACACATTGAAGAAAATATTTTCATGGAACAATCTAGAGGTTTTGAATCCCAAGATGGTTCCAAGGTATGCAAGCTAAAGCGATCCATTTATGGGTTAAAACAAGCTTCGAGGAGTTGGAACATCCATTTTGATGAAGCCATTAAGTCATTTGGTTTTATCAAAAGTGAGGATGAACCATGTGTATATAAGAAGGTTAGTGATAGTGCTGTCACTTTCCTTATCTTATATGTGGATGACATTTTGTTGATGGGTAATAACACAGGTATGTTGACAGCTGTAAAGGTATGGTTGTCAAATACATTCTCCATGAAAGACTTAGGGGAGGCAACTTATATTCTTGGAATTCGCATCTAAAGAGATAGAGTGAAAAGAATAATTAGTTTATCCCAAAGTCTATACTTGGAAAATGTGTTAAAGAGGTTTAACATGCTTGATTCCAAGAGAAGATTGTTACTAGTGAGACATGGTATCCACTTTTCTAAAGATATGTCTCCAAAGACACCTGAAGAAAGAGATAAAATGGCCAGGATTTCATATGCTTCGGCTATTGGAAGTTTGATGTATGCAATGTTTTATACTAGGCTGGATATCGCATATGCTATCAGTTTGACTAGCAATTCTCAATCCAATCCAAATTTGGAATACTGGATAGCTGTCAAGAATTTCCTTAAGGACTTGAGAAGAACTAATGATTTATTCTTGATATATAGAGGTAGTGACTTGCAATTGGATGGTTATATTGATTTTGATTTCCAATCAGATATCGAAGATAGAAAGTCTACCTCTGGGTATGTGTTTATTTGTAATGGAGGTGCAGTCAGTTGGAAGAGTTCCAAACAGAGTACGACTGCAGATTCCACTACAGAGGCTGAATATATTGTTGCATCAGATGCTGCAAAGGAAGCTATTTGGATAAAGAAGTTCGTGATAGAACTTTTAGTAGTTCCTTCCATTGAGTCAGCAGTTCCACTCTACTGTGACAACAATGGAGTAGTCATATAGGCTAAGGAACCCTGGTCTCACCAGAAATCCAAACACATAGAAAGGCGTTACCACATTATCAGAGAGATAGTTGGGCGAGACGATGTAGCCATGTAGAAAATAGCATCAGCTGAAAATCCATCTAATCCATTCACTAAGCCTATGTTACAAGCTCAGTTAAACCGAAATCTTGAGAAGATGTGTCTAAGGTATTGTAATGAATGACTCTAGTGCTAGTGGGAGATTGTTAGTAGTATGCCATAGAGCATATCATTTAGTATATATCTTGTACATGTTTTATTAATAAAAAGACAATTTCACTTTTCGGTTTACATAATATATTTATGTGTAATAGAAAAGGTCCATTGATATTTTGTTAGAAATTCTATTCTTAAGTTGTTAAGAATATGAGTGACAGTATTTCTAGCAAAAAGTATCATAAATTGGTTCACAATCGAGGATACTTCACACAGGACATGACTTATCCAGAAAGATTGTATTCATATTTGTTCTCAATGTATTTATATGAGATATAAATAAGATGGAATGGTGAGTCTCATGCCATATAACAAACATGATAGGCATTATACATGATAAGTAGGCCGAACCAATGACACTTATGACAAGCACGTGGAGTTTACTCTTGTCAATGCATTGTCATAAATCATATCAGTGCATATAATCTTTAGACCTGAGATAACACAGTTATCTTGTATATAAGTAGTTTGAGTTTGATACTGCTTTCATACTTGTACTGTGTATGGGTATATGGGCATGTATTGGCTCCTACTAGTTATATATGGTGGTAGGTGTTAATCAAGATGGAATCTGTTACCCTAAGTAAATAGGGATAAAATCCTATGTTCATTTAATTATTCTTGATGTTTCAAGTTCCTGGCTAGGACAGATAGATTTAATCAGAAAAGAGTTTCTGATGAGAAAATCTTTTTAATCAAGAATTAGAATTAAAAGAGAACATAATATTCATAGCAAATGGGATTTGACATAAACCATGACTCCAGCTCGAATTGGGATTTTGTAACAGAGAGATTCTAGTGCATGGTAACATATGATTATAGGTTCATTTAAGGTATTCCTTATTACTGATTGGGTGGCCATGGCATGCTATGCTAGGTGTTAATCTTGGTCTATGAGATGCCTAAAATGATTTAAAGAAATCATTTATGGTAAGAAAGAGTTCTGATGATATTAAGAGTTAATATCATATCTCATTGCCAATTAGTGATGAGCCTAGTGAGTCACACACATACACAAGATAATCACCATGTTAAATGTAATTTAATTAATTAATTAATTAAAAAGTTTAATTGATTAATTAAATAGGTTTGGTTTGCAATAAGACTACAAAGTCCCTAGCATGACTTGAAACCAAATCTAGGTTATTAGATGTATAGTATAAGTTAAATTTATATTTAAAGTGTTTAAATATGAATTTAATTATGAAAAATTAATTAATAGAGATTAATTAATTAATTTATATTTGATATAAATTGATTATAAGAGAAGAAATAATTATTTTGGGTTGAGAACTCAAAATTACAACACAAGGGTAATTTGGTTATTTCACAGGGTGACATGTGGCACCATGAGATGGTGGCACATGGCACCATATAAGCTTGCCATTTGTCTTCTAATCATGCATGATGATCAAAGTCAAGATTAAACCTAGCTTTGACACTTGGCTTAATGTGATTAAGTCAATTAAAATTAAGGTGCAATCAAGTGATGACTTGTGGCAAAGGTTTTAAGTGATGACCTAATTATAAAAGGGAAAGAATGAAAGAACAAATTACACATTTTGATTTTCTCTCAAAGGTACCGCCACCTATAGAGCCTTCTTCCTCTCTTCTTCTTCTTCTCTCATCAATTCAAAGAGAATTGCCCATATTCTCTTGAATTAAAATTTCTAGAAATTATTTCTAGTGTCCTATATACATCTACAACCTTCCTAAAGACAAATCCCTAATTTCTAATTAGTTGGCAAGGCTTAAGAAGCTGTTCAAGGGGCTTCCATTGGTGAACTTGGTGTGGAAAATCAAGAGGGACAACATTTGGGGTCCTAGGTGCTTCCCAAAGGTACCAAATGCATCTACAGTACATCAAAAGGTTAGTGCACATGTTCTTGTATCAATCTAAGGTTCTAATGAATTAATTTGTTAATTCTAAAATATTAAATGGCAAATGTAGATCCTAATACATATTAAAAGGGTTTTAATATGTAATTGAATATTGAAATCAATTAGGTATATAATGAATCTTGCATGATGCATGAGACCCTAGAAGAAAAATTTTTGAATTTAATGTTCTAATCTAATAATTTTCATGCTTCCTCTCCTTCACAGATTCATTAGAGTACTCATCTTAATTTTGAAGAAGGTGACATTGAATCTTTATTCTCTGAATAAGATGAAGAAAATAAAAAAAAAAAAACTATTTTCACTCTTGAAGGCATTTCAATAGATAACACATCTCCTCAGAGAGTGAATCTAATGCTGAAAATTTTGAGTTTTCTTATATCAACACTATCCAATCATGCTCATTAGCATAACCTGCAATACCAATCCCATTGGTTCAATTGCAGATCTTACCTTCCAAGTATGACAGACCAATTTCTGTGATTGGATTCATTGATACAAGTGCTCTCAAAAGTATGATAAATCCGGCCATACTTCTTGAAGAAGATTGGGTTCCCCATTTAGAATATTTCAAGGCAACAGATGGAAAAAATTTTAAAACTAATCTTATCACTAAGAAAGAAATGGGGATATAGTTCTTCCCTGACTGCATCATATGGACAAAAATCACCGGCACAGATCTTCTTAATAAAGATTCGTTAGTAAGATTTGATGTTTACCAATAAGCTCAAAAACTTCAGATCCTTCCTACTAGATTAAAATTCAAAAGGTTCTTCAGGCCTATACTACAATCCAGAAGCTCTTCTGTTTAGTAGAAGCTCCTTCAGAATTTCATGAATATAGGAATCTGCTCTTACCTTCATGTGCTGCCTCTCATGCAGATTTTGTTCATTCAAATCCATTGTGGAAAAATCAGCACTTCTTTATTAAGCTCCCTTTCAAGCTTAATAAAAATGTTAATCTGACAAAGCTACACATCCGGGAAAGACTCCTTTAGATCTTTTTCTTGTTCAAAAAGAATATCAGTAGTTGCTAGAACAAAGTCTTATAGAGCCAACTAATTTTAAATAGGCATGTCAAGCATTTTATGTGGAAAAAAGATTAGAAAAACTTCGGGGAAGGAAAAGGCTTCTCATTTACTGTAAGCCTTTAAACCATTTCTTAAGGGATAACAAATTTCCTTTGCCAACGATCAATTCTCTATTTACGCATCTGCAAAAAGCCCACATTTTCTCAAAGTTTGATTTAAAAGCAGAGTTCTATCAACTAGGGATTAATCCAACTGACAAATATAAGACTGGGTTTTGCATCCCTAATACTTAATATTAGTGGACTATCATGCTATTTGGGTTAAAAGTGGCTTCATCCCTTTTCCAAAAGGCCATTGTAAAAAAATTTTGAGCTCATTCTTCATAGTGTTCTTATCTACATTGATGATATCTTGCTTTTCTCAAAAGATGCTTTAGCCCATAAGAAATTATTGGCCCAATTCCATAACTTGGTCCAAAAATATGGGATAATGCTGTCTTAAAAGAAAAGCCACTAGGGAAAAACAACCATTGATTTCCTAGGGATGAATTTTCAAAATGAAAAATATCAACATGGTCTCACATTTCCTAAGAAATTCCCAAGTTTCTAGACCAAGACTTGTCCATAAAACAAATTTATCAATTTCTTGGTATTGTCAATGACCTTAGGGATTTTATTAGGGATTTTATCCCTAATGTGTCCTAAATAAATGACAGTTGTAAAGAAACTAAAAGAAGTGGCACAAAAACCTTCTCCTTTAAAGATTCCAAGTACAGGAAAAAGAATCCTTCAGACTGATGCTAGTGAGGAATACTGGGGAGCTGTCCTCTTAGAAGAGCTTGCAGAAAAGTGATAAATTTGTGGTCATACTAGTAGACAATTCAAAGAACCCAAAAAACAATATCATATAGCCTACAAAGAAATTCTGGCCATCAAGAATGGTATGAAAAATTTGAGTTCGATCTCATAGGACACTGCTTTTTTATCATAATGGACAACTCATCTTTCCCTTGGATTTTTTACTTCAAAAATAAAAGTCTCCTAGAACCATAACTCTTAAGTTTAAAAAATTGGTTCTCAGAATATGAGTATACTGTCCAACATATAAAAGGAGACTTCAATCTCATTCCTAACTTCCTCACCAGACCACAAAAAATCTAACTAATCACCTCTGTCCAAACTTTTCCTCTGATTTTCATGGGTAGCTCTTCTGGGCCATTTGGTTCTCACCACCCCCCCCCCCCCCCCCTTAAGACTAATACCCACTGCAAAAAGTTTTCCACCTAGCTGCAATGCCTCCATGACCCTATCCCAAATCGCAGATTTTAGAAAGAATAATCTGTTTCACTTT
Organism: Hevea brasiliensis; assembly: GCF_030052815.1. NCBI lineage: Eukaryota > Viridiplantae > Streptophyta > Magnoliopsida > Malpighiales > Euphorbiaceae > Hevea > Hevea brasiliensis. The sequence goes on from NC_079500.1 coordinate 88,874,599, forward strand.
CAAAACCTCTCTAATGTTCTTAGGAATATCAGAGAAACAGAAGCAAGTTTCGTCCAAAAACTTTATTTTCTATAATCTTTTGGATCAGTGTTTATGAAAACTTACTTTATGAAGAACAATGGTTCCTCTGGTGCATGGTTACCTTGTATGACATTGCCATTGAAAGTCTTGCTCTAGCTCTCTATGATTTTCTCAATGATGGAAGGAATAAAAAATTTCTTTTATGGCATTTTCTGGAATGGTTCTCTCCATTGATATGGTGGAGGTCTGAACTCAGAAAAATTATAGAAAATCACGATATTTGGAAAAAGTCTGCCCCAAAAGCTCAAGATACATGCTCATTGTTAATTCTTCAAAATACTTGAAGGCCTATTATGGATTATGAATACAACATATGAACGGAAAACTTACTTTAAATCCGTCAAGCATAAGAAAAGCAATCAAGGCTTAAGGATGGAACTAAATGCCTTTCTATTTGAGCTTAACAACTATCAACCCAAAGGCCAGATATTGAGTTCCACTTCTATCGGCCCAAGAACTAAGCTTGAGGAAATTCCTGATTATACTCACCCCATTTGGCAAGACTCATAAGACCCTACTAAAATAGAAACCACAACAACTGAAGGATACAAAATAGTCACTTCTAATGTTGACAGTGGGCCATGGTACAAAAGTTTTTATAGAGATATTAGATTAGAAGACTTAGACTACGATAACTTTAATCTTAGTCCTTGTCAAAACTCACTTTGACTTTCAGTACCCTACTATGAGCTGGTTCATGAAATTCTAAGTAAGTGTATGCACTCTATTATCCTCTTTTTCTTTTTATAAAGATGTATGTACTAAAAGTTAGTTGTGCATGTACTTAAAGCAAAAGTGATGGTAGTGCTTGTACCACATCATGTGAAAATATTTTGCGTTAAGATTTATCGATTTGCTTTCCTTCCCTCGATATAAGAGGAAGTTTGTATCAGTTTGAGGCAAAATGAAAATAACACAAGCTCTTTTATCTACTTTTATGGCTTGCTAAATTTTCATACTCTCCTAAAAGTTTGATATGATATCTTATTCATCCATCCCTCACTTAAGCATGAGTATGCTCTACACTTGCCTTTCTTAATGATCCTGTGTAGCAAAAAATGCTCAAATATTGATCCTTTACTATGGTTTTCTTAATATGGTTTTATATAACAATACAAAAGAGCATTGCCTTGAGATTTTATGCCATCAAAGGGCGTTGGTATCTCGGCACTGTATGAGTCCTAAATACTTTTTTCTTTTAGGTGTTTTTCTTTATTTTTTAATAAATTTTTAATTTAATAATAATTACGACATTATCTTTATAATTTTCTTTTCATTCTTTTGGCATAATGCCAAACAATTTCTTCTAACTATTTTTTAACAAAATTTCAATTGTATTTTAAATATTTTTTTAAAAATAATTTTTTAGCCTCCCAACCTTAACGATAAATGAGATTTTAATATATAAAAGTAATAAATTTTCTTTGTTCTTTTTCTAATATAAATCCCTCTAATACTAGATGAGTCTTACTTATTATTCTAACCACATTTGATTAATGGTATATTTGTTAATAATATTTAAAAATTAATAAAATAACTACTTTTCAAAAAAAAATTATAATATGAGACGAATTTAAAAAAAAAAAAAAGCTTATCTATATTATGTATAAATACATGAAGGGAGGGGAAACATTTGCTTTAGCTAAATTGCCCTTCATTATTTATAGTATTTATAATTATATTTTTTATTATTTAATTTAATTTTAGAGTTTACATAAATCTAAAATTTTTAATCCTACTTGTATCTAAATTCTACTTAATTAAGTTTTTATTATAATATAATTTAAAATAAAATTTTATAAAAATACTTTGATAATTTATATTATTTAAAAAAATAAAAAGTATTTTTTTTCTATGAATAATTTTTTAATGAATCTTAATGGATTTTTATCTCTATTTTAATTATAATTATTTATGAAAAAATATTTTAATACAATAATATTTAAATTTACATAAAAGAATAAGAAAAAAAATTTTCTATCAACAAAATATATGAATATTTTTATTAATTTTTTGAAGTTTTCTTTTAACTTAATTTCTTATAAGTTCATTAAAAAAATATATTTCATATAAAACAAATTTATATTTTTAATTATTGATATATTTCTCAAATTCGTAATTATTGATTAATATATAAGTTAATACATTTATTGATAAGATATATATATATATATATATATATTTTAAAGTTTTTCTTCATATTATAAGAAAATGTGAAATTATTTAAAATATTATATATCAAATAAAAATTAATAATATTGATATTTATTGATACGAGTGTTCACAATTAATTTTAATAAATAAAATTAAAAATTAAATAGAAAATAACTAAAATTAAAAAAATCAATACTATATAAAATTATACCAATTTTAATTTATTTATCTGTTATATATATAAACTCTTAAATAGTGTTAAAAATTTTAAATTTTTCATGCTAATTATATATGTTTTATAAAATTATAAAATATTAAAAATTAATTGGTCTTAATAAACTCAATAATTTATTATTAAAAAATTTAACATAAAAATATATAAACTAACAAAATAATAAATAGTTAAATTTATATATTTATAAAACTTTACTTATAAAATTATATTATAATAATAAATTTTCATAATAAAATTTACTTCTATAATTTTATATTTTTATTAATATACTTTCGTTTTTACTAATTTAATTTAAAAATTTTGGGTGCATACATATCATAAAAAATGAAAATTTATTATATTATTATAATAATAATTAATATATTATAATAATATTATATTATATAAAAATTAATAAAAAAATTTTATATAAAAATATTAAATTACAAACACATATAATTAATGTAAAAAACGTGCAATGCACATTTTGAAAAAAGAAAACACTAGTCTTTATAAAATGAGAGAAGTTAAAGTTTTTATTTATTAGTTATTTTATTTTATTATTAATTAATTAAATTTTATAAAATAAAATAATAATAATCCGCTCCGGCGGTAATTTGCTTGTTATAATCTATACCAGCATATAAAAGAGAAACTGTATACTCAGCTCTTTAATTTTTTTTTTATATTCACAAATTTATATTTTTAGCATTATAATTTTGCCATTCATCTTTTTTACCATTTTCTTTTTAATTTTAAGCACGTAAATTTCTACGCTTAAACCGAAAGTGATATTCAAATAAAATTCTCTCAATAATAATGACTTTAAAATTAAAACTCTCTTACCTTACAGGTAAAGCTCACTTGAAATCAATTTTACGTACTAATTTAACTACTTGTTGATTACTTTTTAATTTTTATAGCACTATTAATTTGCATTTTTTAAAATTTTTAATTTGTTTAATATTATAAAATCATTACTAAATTTGCAAAAAATAGACTATTGCATTATTTAAAATTTTGCTTAAAATAATATAATATAATTACAATTTTATTATTTGAATTGTATTAAAAAAAGTATTTTTATTATTAATAATACAATATTATAAGGTTATTGAATCTTCATTGTTTTTTATATAAATTCTCGATTAAACTTAAATAATAGAAACTTGGCTCTTTTGCCTTTTTATTACACTAATTTTTTTGTAAAATTTGTGTTGCACATTATTATATTTGTTAAAAAAATTTATAATTTAATTTTTATATAATTTTTTATTAATTTTTTATATATTATTATAGTATTATAAATATTATATTTAGTTATTTAAATTAAAATATTAATTTTAATATCATTTTAATTAATTATGTAAATAAATATATTTATTAATTTAACAATTATTTTTTATTCGATCATATTTTTTTATGAAAGTTATGTTTACACCATTAACATATAATATTAACTTAATTATAAACTTAAATGTAATATAATAAAAATATAATAATAAGTTTTAAAAATATAAATAGGTAAAAATGTTTAAAAATTAAAATAAATTAATAATAAATATAAATTAACTTATTAAATTTAATTTATTTAACTCTATTACTTTATTTTTTAAAAAAAAAATTGATATGCATATATTTTATTTTAATTTTTCATAATATAAAATAATATTAACTTGCAGAATAAATAAAATTGCTTATCTAAATAAATGTAAAAAAAAATTATTTATAAAATTAAAAAATAAAATAATTTTTAAAATAAATTTTTGTTATTTTAATACATTATCATTATAAAATTTTTATTTTTATTATATTGATATCTTGAAATTTTATAATGTCATATTGTTAATATAAAATATTTTAAAACCTATTTAATATATTAATTATTTTTTATTTTTTAAATGATAGATTATGTTATATATATTATAAATATATTATTGATTATAATATAAATAAAAATTAATCATGTTCTAATTAAAATTGAATATATATATATATATATATATATATATATATATATATATATATTAATTATAAATTAAAAATTATAAAAAATTTCGGTAAAACATTTTTAAAAAATAAAATTGATATTATTAATATTTATAGAATATTTTATTAGATCAAAAAGTAGGCTCTCATTTGTACTTTTTTATATATTATAACGCATATGGTTTATTATTATAAATACATCATATTTATTGTGTGTTTAAATTTTAATTATATTAAAATTATATTATGTTTTTAAAAAAATCATAAAAAATATTTTTATAAAATTAATTTCAGTTTTAATTATTTCTTTATTGGGTATTCAGTATTATTGGATATAATCTAATTCTTGATTCAGTTACTAATAGAAAATTAGAACTACGTCAGTACAATAAAATAAATTTAGTCCACTACAATTTGATTTTTAAAGTATCTTTTTTATTTTGATTCTTATTAATTTTTTTTTCATTCAAAAGAATAAAAACCATGAACATTAATATTATCAATGCTAAAAAAAATAAAAATAGAAAAATATTAATAATGTAACAATATAAATATAAAAGTAATTAATTAATATATTATTAATATTACTCTTTTATTTATTATTAATGCAACAATAATATTTTATAAGTAGTACAATGTTAGCTCTATAATAATAATTTTTTAAAAAATCATACTTATAATAATATAAATATACATAGAAATAAATGAATTAAGTAAAAATTTAATTGTCTTCAATAATTTTTTATTAGTATTATTTTTAATTAAAATTAAATAAAATTCCTTCAAAATTGTTCATTTACAAATTTTAAAATCAATAATAATCTTTAGGTGATTTATGTGTTTTATTTTTATTTTTATAAATTATAGTCATTAAAATATTTAATTTTTATTAATATTCATAATTTTTTAAATATTAATAAATTATTTCATTAAAAAAACCATATATGAAAATTAACTTAAAAATAATATGCAACTAATAAAATATTTTTAAATATATATAAAAATAACTAATTGTAAATATTTATAGTAATAAACTATTTTACTTATCAAATTACATTTTTTATTTTTTAGTAATTAATTTTTTATTTTAATTAATTATTTTTTAAAAAAATTATATTTAATTGAAATTAAGTATAAATAGCATTAATAATTTAAAATTTATATTAGTTCTAAAATTAAAAATTTTAAATTTATATAAATTTTAAAATTAGTTTAAATAGTAAAAATATAATTATAATAAATTTTAAAAATAAAGGACAATTTGGATAAAAATAATAGTCCCCTCCTCCCTCTATCATTCATATATATATATATATATATATATATATATATATATATATATATATATATATATTAACACTAAATTATATAAATAAACTCACAAAATAATGCCATAACAAAATAATTTAAAAATTGTCATTTGTCTTTTTTTAGTACATTTATAAATAATATCTACGGACGTATGTGCCACTTGACATAAATTGATTTTATTTTAAAATATAGAATATTTAGAATTTAAATAATATAAAATAATTAAATTTTCTTTTTAATTAACTTTTTATCTTATTTTAATTATTAATTATAAAGAATATTTAAAATTTTAAAAATAAAAAATATTTATTGAATAAAAATGTTAGATGATTCGTTTATCTAAATACCCTTATTTAGAAACTATAATCTTGCAAAATTTTAATTTAATTAATTTTTTTAATTTATTTTTATATTTGAAATGAAAAAATTAAATTTTTTTAACTTAAAAAAATAGTTATTTTTTTCCTTTATTTTTTTTTATTTTCTCATTTTCCTCTCATAATTCCTTTTTTATGTATCATGCTAACGATACCACAAAGAGTCATAAACATCAATAATCCATAGACAAATAATGTAAAATAAATATATGCATCCTCATCCATTTAATTGAATGTATAATTAAGTCATATGATGTATGTATCAAGCATCAAGACATTATGTATCCGCATAGCCAACTCTACTACAAGCACGATAGATACATGCCTCTAGTATAACTAGCGATAAATCAAACACTTGGCATATTTGTTTTTTTTTTTCCTTGAAACTTGATAATGATACAACAACCATATATCATTAACTACTTAAAATTGTTAAATATATGGGCATATATACTTAAATTTAATATTTTTTAAATAAAGCATTTATTTTATTAAATTGTTCATTGATATAAAAAATATAAAAATATATATTTTAATTTATTTTTAAATTTATAATTTATTTCATGACAAATATATAATATGCATTTTACTTCACATATATATATATGAGATGGACAAAATTATTTATGGTTGAATTTATAACAAATTGCTCTATTTTAATTGGCCAACAAATATTTTATTTCTTTTAGGTACCTATTTAATTAAAATTCAAGTATTTAATTTTATCATATACCCTTCTATGTATTCAATACTTTATCATTATATAAGTAAATTATCATTGTTTTTATTTATCTATTTGTGATTAATTGTGTTTTTTTCATTCAAGGTAAAGATAGGTTCAGATTTATTTTGCCAATTGTACCCCTAAAAATTATCAATACGGATGATAATTCTCCATCTTATAATCAGAAACTCTTCAAGAGTGGAGACTGTTTAAGCCACAATTGCTCTATTGCTATTGACCGAAAACTGTGGCACAAACGGCTAATTTCAAATGTCATGCACAAACATCTACAGGGAACCATAATAGTATCAACGATAAACCAAAACATAATATGCTGAATTATCTAAGGACAAACATTTTTTTTTTTTACAAATGACTTGCAAGTAAGCTTAATTAACCATGCACTGGCCATTATAAAACAGGTGTTCCCTTATCCATGCTCAGTCGAGCTCTGCTCATTAGTACCAGTGTCCAAAAAGTGAAGGAAGATTAAGGACTTGTGCATGGTTCCACAAGAAACTACTGTTTTCACACCTTAATAGTGCATTTAAAAAAGAACAAAAAAAGGGCAAAGAAACCAATATATACAGATCCCTGAACTTTCAGTCCTTCCAAGTAACACAAATCAGATGACAAATTTGTGGATCAACTTACCATCCTCCTTTGCTACTTCCACCGTCTCCCTTGTTTTCCCAAGAGCTTCCGGATGCTTTGCCCCATGAATCACCGCGTTCCCCATCTGCATTAGCATCCTTACCCCAACCGCCAGCTTGGCTTCTAGTTCCCTCGGAAGTACAACTCTGCAATAGGCTCCTATCAGCACCACTTTGGCTCCAACTGCCTCCTCTGCCATCATTATTGTCATCTCCCTTGTTTTCCCAAGAGCTTCCAGACAGTTTGCCCCATGAATCATTGGATTCCCCAGCTGCATTAGTGCCCTTGCCCCAACCACCAGCTTCATTACTACTTTCATCATTTCTGGAATCCCATCTCTGCGGTTGGCTCTTATCAGCACCTCCTTGGTTCCAACTGCCTCCACCACTAGTTTTCCATCCTTCGCCAACATTGTTTGTCCCATTCTTCCAGTCGGCCTTGTCATCACCTCTTAGCTTCCAGCTGCCTCCACTAGTATTCCATCCTCCTCCATCATTACCATCTCCCTTGTTTCCCCAAGAGCTTGCTGATGATTTACCCCATGAATCATTGGATTCCCCAACTGCATTAATGCCCTTGCCCCAACCACCAGTTTGGCTCTTATTAGCACCCCCTTGGTTCCAACTGCCTCCGCCACTAGTTTTCCATCCTTCGCCATCATTGTTGATCCCATTCTTCCAGTCAAAGGCCTTGTCTTTGCCAGAATCATTGTTTTCATTCCAACTACCACTATGATCCCTCCTTCCACCGCCTCTGCCACCATATCCTCTATCAAATCTACCTCTACCACCAAAACCTCCCCTATCTAAACCACCTCTACCTCCAAATCCTCCTCTGTCGGATCTGTCTCTACCCCCATAGCCTCCCCTGTCTGAACCATTTCTACCCCAAAAACCTCCTCTCTCCCCCCTACCTCTAAAGCCCCCTCTGTCAAAAGAACCACCTCTTCCTCTGAAACCACCCCTCCAACTCCCACCACCTTCTCGATAGCCAGAATTATCAGTTTGGTCTTCACCACTGGCTACAAAAGAACCCCGGTTGACATTACTATCTCCAGTTTTCCAACTACTTTTCTCGCCCCAACCACAAGAATCCCGGCTTGCATCACCAGATCCAGAATTCCAGCTACTTTTCTTGCCATAACCAGAACTTTGGTTAGTATCACCAGATTCAGAGTTGAAATTTTTCTTGCCCCAACCAGAACCCTGATTCCCATCTGCATCATTGGATCCAGAGTTCCAATTACATCTCTTGCCCCAGGTTGAGCCCGCTCTGCCAGAATCACCGGATCCAGAGCTACTGCCACCCTTGTTACCCCAATCAGAATCATGGTTTTTACCTGCATCAATAAAGTGACAGATATCTTTTAGGACCTTTATCTAATTATCCAAATGAAATTAGAAGAATCGCTCATGAAAGTTTTACATGATTATTTGATAGTTGAGTTATATGGCAACCTATCTACAAAATATTATTATACACTAATATAAATAGATATGTTATAAAATACAACATTATATAATTTCTGGCACCAACTAGAATCACATTTCCTATTTGCATCGGTAGGTCCACCTGTATCAGTTGATCCCCTTCCCCAGCTAGCACTTTGACCCCATCCCTTTGCCAACTCTCCATCCAAAGCTTGTCCACCATTCCAACCATCTTGATCTTTATGCTCACTCTCCTTTTCGATTTCATCAGATTTCTGATCGCAACTGGACTTCTGTCCAGAAGATTTAGAACCACACCAACTGCTTTTGCTGCCCCAAACAGAGGGCTGGCTATTGTCCACAGCACCAGCTTTATTAGCCAATGATGACTTGGAACATTTAGGAGCACCCCAGTCTGTCTGCTTTGTACCTACCCCACATGTTCCACTTATCCAACCAGTAGCATTTTCACCAATAGAAGCTTTCACCATGTTGCTTTTGCTGCCTCCACCCCAACTTTGACTTGACCCTTCATTTGCAGCAGATCCTTTGTTCCAATCAGTAGTCCAGTTCCCATCAACTGATTTTGATGCATTCCATTTTGGAGCTTCTGTTTGCCCTCCTAATGATTGATTATCTAAATTGTAGTCATCACCCTGACATTCACCTTTATCATCACCCCAACTAGATTTCTTCTCAAAAGAGGACTTTGCACAATTCCATTTGTCCCAATTTTCACCGATCTCTTTACCTGCTCCCTTGCTTTTGTTCCATCCTGCTTCATTATCCCCCCAAGAAGAATTTGGTTTCTTCTGATCACCTTCTCTACCTTCCTCAGGGGCATTGGAGGTAACCCAATCACCAACTTGATCATTGCCCCAACCAGATGGATTCCTTGAAGGTGCTCCATCACCTGTCCAATTGCTTCCTTCACCTCCTTTATTCCAACCTAAAGATTGATCTTCTCCAAATGGTCTTTTTCCTCTGCCAAATTGATCTCTGCCTCCCCTACCACCTCCTCTTTCCCTTCTCCCACCTGATCCACGACCTCCATCAAATGTCTTGTTCCAACCGCCAAATTCTTGAAGTCTATCCTGGTTTCCGGAAGAACCTCCATCTTGCTTACTCCAAGAAGACACTCCCTCTGATTTGCCCCAAGAGGATCCATCCTGCTTATTCCAAGATGGCCCTCCATCTGATTTACCCCAAGCAGATTCTCCCTCTTGCTTATTACAAGATCCCCCATCAGCACCAAAGGTCTGTGATTTATTCCAATTATCACTCTGGGTCTGGCCACTAGATCCATCTCTAGTCCAACCAGTTGCATCTTCACTGTGATTTTTTTGGTTTCCCCAATTTGCAATTTGACTTGCACCATCAACTTTGGCTTTCATCCAGCCATTCACTTCATCAGCATCTCCCGAATCTGGTTGGGCACAGCTACCAACTGCAGTACCTCCCCAAGTGTCCCCTTTGTTCTGAGATTTCTGCTGATTCCACCCAGCACCCTTATTCCAATGGTCCTCGCCTGCACTAGATCTTTTACCCCATGACTCTTCATGAACAGTATCTTTATTTTGGGCTTCTGCAGTACTTCCCCAGGTGTCTTTGTTCTGAGATTTCTGTTGATTCCACCCAGTAGCATTGTTCCAGTGGTCCTCACCTGCACTGGAGCTTTTCCTGTTCCAGGATCCTGATTCTGCTACATCCTTACGACTGCCCCAAGAGTCCAGCTGATTCTTCTTTGTGGCTATGTCTCCCCAACTGGTCGTTGGATTTCCAATGACAGTCTTTCCCTTCTCCCAACCTGCTGCAGAATCAGTTGTAGAATTTCCAACATTAAGTTTAGACTGACCCCAGCCATCTCCAGAATCTCTTGAAGCACCTGCTGGATTTTCACTGGGCAAAGTTGCTTTACCCCAGCCAACAGTTGCACCACTGCTAGACCCTATATTGGTAGCAGCTTTGTTCCAACAATCCTCATTCCCCCAACCATGCACTTGATCATTATTAGCAACAGCTTTGTCATCAGCTGCAGCTGCACCCCAAGAGGAATTCTGATTTGAAGAGATCTTCCTTTCCCAAGAAGCACCTCCTGCATCCACACATTACAATAGATGAATAAGCATAGATCTTTGCCAAAAAGCATGCTTGCTCGTCAACAAAAGAATTTGACTATATACCTTCCTTAGTATTGTTATCTGCAGAACCTGATGAATTGGCAAAATTGGATTCAGATTGAAGCTGCAATAATCACAGGACAGGAATTACTATGATGGCAGTTGTGTTGGTGATGGCAAGGGATGCATGTGTGTGTCTAAAAATGTTGAGAAAATTCAGGGGCTACCTTCAAGCCTGAGGAAGAGAAGCTGGGCCATGAACTGCTTACAAATATCAGACGAGAGAAAATTGCGTGTTAAAAATAAGAGAGTAATGAACAAACACAGCTATAGTAGCAGTATATACAAAAAGCTAGTAATGTTATAGAGCTATAAGTCGGATGATAACAAATGCCATATGAAGATGCATCCAGAACCATACATAAGCAGGCAAACTTAAGCCCCCCATACATCAAGCAACACAGAAAACAAAGCCAACCTATAGCTTTTGATAATTACACATTCAGTCTTCCTTCATTCACACCTTTAGTGAGACATGATTCAATAATGACAAGCCAACAACTAAGTTAAAGCAAAATCACAAGAAAATGCAGGAAAAATGTGTTAACAAAGATTTTACCTTTCAGTGGCGGCTCCTCCAGTATTCCACTTATCACCATCAGCTGATGTTCCTGCTCCATCTGTCCAACCTTCCAAATGCCACAGGTTTGGGGAAAACAAGCAAAACATAGAAAAAATAATAATCTCAGACTTTCATAAACCAAAAACAAATTTAGAAATATGAAAATATTAAGAATGGTACGCCCATTAGAAAATAAATTCCAGTTCATATAGAAGTTTTGTATCATGTAAGTAGCTTTACTTCCCTAATACTTTGCTTTCAAGTATTTCATATTCTGAGAGTAACAGGATTCCCACCTGTAGAACCCCCTTCAGTTCCAAGTAGATCAAATGGTTTGAAAGAACTGGACCCCAAATCATCGCTTTTAGAGAAAGAGAAGAAACATAGTCAGAAAGTTACAAAAGCTAGGCCAATCACACAAGCAAAGCATGCTGAAAATAAATTGATTGCAGTAATAAAGATAAGTACCTTGCAGGCATAGCAGAACTCTTCCCACGAACCTCAGAGAGATGCTCACATTTTACTTTAAGAATATCAACAAAAAATCCCAAAAATGTTACAAGACTCGATACATCCATGATCAAAAGAACCAAGAGTAAATATTGATAAACAAACCTGTAAGAACTTTCTGCTGAGAATCAAGCTTCACAGTAACATCAGAATAACGTATAGCCAAAACACGGCAAAGGTAACCCTTCAAAGGTCCTATACGGATTCTCAAGGTCTGACCAATGGAGAACATTCCATCCTTATCCCCTCGGTTGACTGCAATTGAAAAAAAAAAAAATCAGTTGGAACAAGTAGTTGACATTAATCCAAGCAGAAACCATTTTTACAAAATTGAATACATACACTCTCTACTATTTTCCTTCGTTTGCCATGGTTTTTTAGGAGACAGAGGAGATTTAGGAGATGATGGGAAATCTTCAAAGCCTACTGGGCCTGATTCAACACCCTGAAATAAGGAGAAAATGATCATCATTCAGCACATTAAATTTAAAAGTCAATGTCGAAAAAGTGTACAGGCAAAAGGCACAGTGGATCATTTCAAACTGTATGACCTTTTCACCGGAAGCATCAAAAGAAAGCTTGATTTTCTCACACATTTGAGCTTTAGAACAGAAATAACCACCATTTTCTGTCTCATTCTCATCATACATAAAAATGATTCCCCTATAGATTTGCTTAGCGATTCCTTGCCTATCCTGCAAAGAGTAAAACGTTGTTAAACGGACTTGTGCATTGCACAGCATATTCATTACAATAAACCATTTAAAACAAAATAGATGCACAACCAGCACCAAACCTTTAATGGACCTTCCAACACCCTGACAGTATCATTAATTGATACAGTTTTCGTGCGGTGATCTAACGCAATAAATTTCATATCTGAGGGTCCATTTTTTAACTCATGCCGTCCAACAGTCACCACTACTGGTGCTTCCGGTCCATCTTTCAGAATCTAATGCATTGAAAATGAAGAAGACAGAAGTAGTCAACAGCAAGTTTAGAAAGTACCAATTCCTAGTCTAAAACAATAAATAACAAGAAAGCAGCCAACAGTGTAGCTACGATCAGGTAAAATAAGCTTCATACCTTGTAATAATCGTCTTTTTCCATGCCTACAATAAGACCAAAATCTTTACGGCTGCAATGGCACATAACATCAATCTAAGGGAGACTATAATACAAATTACAAAATCAGATCATAAAGGATTGACAACTTGTGCAGCACTTACCCAAAACACACAAGATCATACAGTTCAAAACTATTATGGGCACCAGAACCTGATGAACTCTCTCCTTTATCAGCGCCTTTGCCATTTCCGATTATACGTTTTTTCTTTGGTGAACCATAAATCTGTTTAAGCCATTCTGAATTATCAGACTCATTGTTCTCAGAAGGTTGGAACTTGACCAGCTCCTCTTCTGGTGGCGTGACACCCCAGCAGCTTAATGAATCTACAGAAACCCTTTTATACAAATACCCATCCTTGAGCATCAGACCATCAAGAACCTCAAACATCTTGCCAGTATCACGGTCACGTCTATATTGAACAAGGGGCCGGAACTCCCTACAAAGATGAATGTACAGGGTATATTAGAAGACGTGGTATCCAAAAGACACAGCACTAAAATTTGAAAATGTGCATATTACTCTAGTTCACTTGAGCTGAGCAATCTAGGAGCAGGTGTTGCAGCATTCTTCATGGAAACTCCCCCACCCTGTAAAAATGAAATAGATGATACCAAGTGATGTAAGAAATCTTAGAGACTTTAGAACTACTTATTTTAGGAAAAAAATATAGGAAATAGCAGTTTATTTTATTTAGAAGTTAGTAGTCTTACTTGATTTGTGATTTCTAATTAGAATTGGAATTGGGGTTCTTAATCCTATTCCAATTAGCATGATTATTAAAGGCTCAAGGTGCATCAAGGCGCCCAGAGCCGTGGAGGAGCCTAGGCGAAAAGGCATGCGCCTAAGCAAGGCGAGGCACAAAAATAAAGCATTTATAAAAAAAAAAATTATATAAGTACCATAAGTTTAATTAATATAATATTAATTACATATAAAAATAAACGTAATATATTATTTATTACATTAGTTTTTTTTTTTTATTGCACAATCACCATTGTCAATCAAATTGCATATGAGTGAAAATTATCATTAAAATGCATTATATTAATTTTATTTTTAATCAAATATAGTATTGAAATGATAATTTTAATTTTCTAGTGCATTATAATTTTAATTTTACTATATATTTAATTTAAATAATAATATCTTAATAACTTTAAAATTATTTAAATTAAATCTTATAAACATATTTTCTTCCTTTTGTTTCTCTTCCTTGTTTTACATCAACTAGGCATCAGAACTTAAAACACCCAACCCGTGTTTTGTTCTTCGAAAATTCCTACCTTAGTTGCTGTTCCTCTTCAAAAAAAACCCATTGAAACCCAAAAACCAACACCACCCACCCTTTTCACCAAGTCACCACTGAATGGCCATCAGAAGACCTCAATGTAGCTGCTTGAGGACTCGCTGGCCTGAGGCAACCTCAAGGACACCATTTCGGCTGCCTGGAAGTGGCCGAAGGCCAAGATCCAAAGGGTCAGGAAGCAACCCAACTCTTGACCTCCTAGAAACTTGATAATTTCCAAAGTTTGTTGCTTTCAGAGTCTCACCAAATGACGGAGACGCTGTTTTTAAGGTCAAAACTCACCTGTAAGTAACAGCAATTACGTTACAAAACAACCATTATTTAAAACCATAATCCAAAGGCCCTAGCGTCCGCTCCATCCAAATCAGGTTTGACCCGAATCATATTCCGATCGTCATCCCAATGTCTGAACCACACTGAAGCTTCTCCTACCATGAGTACGTTCATTTCCAAAGTTGAAAATCCCATCCAATGCCCCAAAAGTCAAAACCTAATGGGTCAGGTTTTGCCCCGAAATAGTTTGAGAATTAGTTTCTCTTCAATTTGAGAATTTGTTTCCCTTCCCTTTGTTTCTCATTCTTCTTGTTCTACATTAGTTTGATATCAGAGCTTGTTCTACATCACAAAGGAGCATAATTTTTGTGAAATTGAATCAATGTTATTAAGGCGAAAGACGACACCCTATCGCCCTAAGGTAAGAGGCAAGGCGAGAGCCTTTTTGAAGTTCACCATATGTAATAGAAGAGAAATAGAAATCAAAAAATAATAAGGTTATAGAAAGAAAATGAAATTCAAAGAAAGATTAATTAACTCCACTTTATTAGGGTTTAGAACAAGTGTTTGACGAAAAAAGCACTGAGAACTCTTTAATTAAGAAGATTTATATAGGACAAGAAAATTTACATATGTGAAAAGTAATATTCTAGCTTAATTAGATCATGTATTATAGCCAAAAATCAAGAATGTCAAATATATAATTTTAGAATCTCTAAAATCTTTCCTATCTATTTTTATTCCTTACCTGTGTAAGAATTGACTTAGAATTCACTAGCTATATAATCTCTTGGCTATACAATCTTTGATTTAGATCCTAATTTGTTGTAATCCCTTATTAGCAATATAATCCCTTATTTAGATTTTTCCCCCTTATTTAGTTAGGTCTTCTTGGTGTAACTTAAAAAAATATATATATATATATATATATATATATATATATATATATATATATATATATATATATAGTTTTTTATGTACAGCTGGCCTAAATTATTGTGATTGCCTAAGTCTTAAGAGAACAATAAGCTATCAGTAAAAATTTAGTTCCTAATTTGTTGTAATCCCTTACGATGAATTGTTACATGAAGAAATTACCTTTTAATCTTTTGCTATGTTAAAAACAAATTAAAAATAAAAAAGTAAACGTTATATGAAAAAGGCATACTCTCTATTGCCTCTCGCCTAGCGCCTTTTTCTCTGGGGCGCACACCTCTTGCAATCCACGTGAGGCATAGCTAGGCAAGGCGCTAGAGGGTTGCCTCACCTCGCCTAGCGCCTCACCCAGCGCCTTTTAACAACACTGAATTGAATGCTACGTTTCTCATTTAGAATTAGACCATAAACAACTTTCCAAATAAACTATAGATGTCAACTGTTATTATGCCCAATTGCCAACTTAAGATGTTTAGCAAGATCAAGCCACGTGCATGCCTTCTTGAACAAAACTGATCTTCCTTTTATCTTTAGGTGTATTCATGGATTTACTTACCATGATTCTTTTTTCACAAAACAACAGTTTATTCAAGCAATTAAACTGAAATCTAACTCCAGTACAGAAAACGTAAAACAGGAATCAAATGAAAAACCCATATACACTCAATGATGAACTGAGGTACAGAAGATCTCAATTTCCAAGTCAACTTTTTTGCTAAGTATTCCAAACTCAGCATTACTCGTAAGAGAAACTGCAAGAAGTCAAAAGCTTTTTTTTAGCCTTTTAGTGAACTTCTCATTCAATATTTAGATGGCAGGTCATCCATATTGCTTCGTGAAACTTCCACAGTCAAATAGTAACATCAATGACAAGCTTTAATGCACTATAAAATGAGAAAAGCATGCAACAAAAATTACTAGATTCCCGGACACAAATCAATTATTCCATATGACAAACAATGGAAAAGAATTATACACCCGTATACTATGAAAATCTATTAATTCTCACAAACAATTGCATATTAACAACTTTTATCATGCAGTTAAAAAAAAAATCTTACAAATTTTTGGGCCAGTGCTTGTAGATCAATTCTTGGAATAAGCTTCACTGTCGCTCTTTTCCGTGCATCATTTACAGCAACAACCTACAGAAAAAAAAATAATAATAATAATTTTGCATATAGAAATAGTAAGAATCCACTACCACTATACAGCAACTCAGCAAAGCAGGGAGCACACGTACCTGTGCGAGGTCCCCCTTGTATTTCCCATTCTTGATACGGGCCCACATTCCCTCACTAACTACATTAGATTTACTTCGAACAAAAAGTATATGAGAAACTTCATTTTTTGGAACTGGTGCCACTCTAGTAGAGTAAATGCTACAAAGCCCTTTACAAGCCTGAAGTTATAAATGTTCAAAAGAAAGCAAACATATTCATTTACTGATAATCACCAATAAAGATACCCTAAGAACATTATCAATATTACCTCGTTAATATCACATTGCTTATCAGCTTCAATGTAAACAAAGCCCTTTACATGGTCAACAGCAAATGCAGAAATTATCTGCAGTTTAGTGCCTAGAGATTTCAAGTCAGCAAACTTCTGCATAAGGCAGAAAGCTGAATGCCTCTCACGTCCAACCTACAATCAAGAAATTTAAACACAGCGCAATAATAAACAATGAAAGAGAAAGGTTAACAAATGTGATGCAAAATCTTATAGCAGGAATCATTGAGCATCTATCACGTCTATTTTAAATATCATACCATGCATTTGACCTTCCAGATTGTTGGATCCCTAGCAGATGGAAAATGAGTATTTCTTTCCATTGATTTGGTTTCAAAAGCATCTTCAGCATATGTAACAAAACTAGAACCTTCTTTGTAACGTTCCTCCATCATCTTATCAAATTCTTCCTCATCCATCGCCTCCTCTTTGGGAATGAATGGAATATTCTGCATTTTCACTGGTTCTTTCTTGACTTTCAGCTCAATGTCAAATTCTTTACATGATTGGAAGGTCATTGTTAGCAAAAGGATGTTTCATTGAATAGACACATTAATGCAACATGAAACTGAGATTGTCTTCTTATATCATAGCAAGCATAAGAGACGACCACCATAAGCAAGGATCATGAATAATTTTAACAACCATCTTGGCAAGATATCAGCAACTTCAAATATCATAAAAATGTTAACTAGAAATAATACAAAATAAAAGCTTAAGCCCGAAACATGTTTGCCAAAAGAAAAGGCTGATTTAACTCAAATACTAAAAACCTTCCAAGCAGGGCCTAAAATCCGCAGAAAAATTTTTAAATACCACCAAACCATCCTGAAATTTGACATAGAAAACCACAAGAACCACTAACTACCATCAAAACTCTCTTATTGCCCTCAAAGACCCTAAAATAAGCATTTCCTATAAAAGGGAAGAAAAGAAATCAAAATTCTTATAAAAACTAAAAACAAGAAAAACCTAATCATTACTAGTTCAACCAAAAAAAGCCCCAAAAACAGACCTTACAACCCAGGAACACTTACTGAAAACCAAAATGCAGAAGCAAAATAGCAAAGTATAAATAATAATAATAATAATAATAATAAGGCAAAACAACACCCCTTCCCAAGCATCCAACGACGAATCGTCACTCGCATTTCACCCAAAACCCAAACATGCAAATCGAAAATAAAAACCTCTCAAGACACCCAAACAGCTCCAGTTTTCACCAACCTCAAAACACTAGAATCCGTAAAAAAAATCAAAATGCACAACCAAAACAGATTTTTATTGTACCATCGTCATCAAAATCACTCTGATCGCTCTCGTCGTCGTCTACCTCAGCTGTATCCTCGAAGAACTGAAGAACCTCGCGGTTTCTCCTCTTCCTGCCACTGCCGGGAATGTCTTCATCAGCACCACCGCCACGCTCCCGCTTACTGCCGGAGGAGGATTTTCCGGTAACAACCTCCTTGCCCTTGGATGCCATTTCGAAGCGACAATGTGAGGTTTACTGTGTGATTCACATACAGGTACAGAAAGACTAGTAGAGTGGCCCTTGGACTGCAGAAATTTCTGCTTACACTGGGCTGTTCCTCCCGACTGATGACCTGGCTGGCACAGCCGCAGTGGATTTTAAACAGGTGGAGTTATGAATTATGAGAATTAACAACAATGACACCTCTCGCGAAATCAGGCTAATTGCAGTGATGGTCCCTCAATTTTAAACGATTGAAAATAAAATTCCTCAAATTTCCTTTTACGTGATTTTTTTTTTTATTTTAGTTTTACCCAATTATAATAAGAAAAAATTAGTATTTATTTTTTATATTTTAAAAAAATTAATTATTTAATTTTTATATTTTAAAAAATATATTAATTAGTTTTTATATTTATTTTTATTAAAATATTTAATCCCTTTATTAAATTTTTTATTAATTAGTCCTTTTTAAATAATTATTTAATCTTTCTATTTTAGAAAAATAATTAATTGATTATTGTATTTTATAATATATTATTATTTAGTCTCTTTATTTTTATAAACTAATTAGTTAATTTTTATATTTTGAAAGCATAACATTTTAAAAAACACATTTCTAAATTTGCATTTACGTTCTTTTTAAAATTATTCAAGTATTTTATTCAATTCCTTAGGTATTATTTTTCTATTTTCTCCACTAGAAAAATTTTTTTTCTAGATTATTGCTTTAATTACTTGGAGATTTAGAAGATTTGATTAACTTTTTCACGCAATAACTTATACCAATTTCTATCAAAAGATTTAAAAAAAAATAAATAAAAAAAAGAGGAGAAGAGGGAGAATGGTGTGGTGTATAGCGAAAGAAATATGAGGAAAGATATAAGAGAGATGGTCAAGGCAGTTTGGGTATAAAAAAATAATAAGATGGACTAAATAGTTAACAGAATCAAATTACAAGGATTTATTAAAGTATTTTTTTAAAATATAGAGACTAATAAATTAATTTTACTAAAATAAAATGACTAAATAATAATTTGACTGACATTAAAATTCTTTAACTAAATTAAAATTTGATGAAATTGCTAAATAATTTAACGAAAACAAAATACAATGAATTAAATAGTATATTTTTTAAAATAAAGGACTAATAGTTGGTTTTGTTAAAATCTAGAGACTAAATAGTAATTTTATCTTAAAATAAAAAACTAGTGACTTGTATTTTTATAAATTTCCTTTGAAATAATAAAAAAATAAATTTTAAAAGGACTCAAAGGATGAGTGAAATACAATAAAATCCTCACTTACAGGAAAGAAAACTGATGAAAGAAAAGTGGATGAAATCGTGAAGGAAATAAAATCTATATGAAAAGGAAAAAAATATTTTACATAAGGAAAGAAAGGAAATAAAAGGAAATGTTTTGCATATTTTCCTTATTTGGATAAAAAAAAATAATGAAATTTATTACATTTTTATTACTATGTTCATATTAGATAAATAAAATTTTATTTAAAAATGACTATGTTGGACAATATGATATAATTTTATAGTTGAATAATATCATAGATTATTTATAATATAATTTTATTTATAATTTAAATAATAATTTATTCTCACATCAAGTCTATGTTTTGCTATATATATTTGAATAAATATTTTTTTATGAAAACAGAGTGGATAAACACAAAGAACTACCGACGATAGCTCACCCAAACCTATAATGATACAACTATGACAAAATACATCAAGAGGATCTTCAAGAACATGAGAACCCAAAGAGAATGATCTGGCAAAAGACATAAGCCAATCAATTGAAAAGTTTGGCTCCCTAAAGACATGGACTACATAAACTTGAGAAAAATCATGTGAAAACTTCTTGATTTGATTAACCGGCGACATATAGCTAGTAATAAGCCTTGATGAGCTTGTGAGACCATGGCCACAACGCCCATATTATCACATTCAGCAATAACACAAGAAACATTGCCTAGAGCTTAGGAGATGTTTGGAACAAGACTAATAAGGGATAATTATTATCCTTATAATTTTTAATTCCCCATTAATGTTGCTTGGATATTTAAAAAATCTATATTAACTTTTTACCTCATTAATATTTATACCTTATTGAGAAGTTCAATGTTAATCTTGCAGGGACTAAATTAATAATTATCCTTTTTAAATGTTAAAACTTATAAGAATAACATTTAACCCTTGATTTTTTTTAACTTTTTACTAAACAAATCCTTAGCTTTAACAATAGATCTTTTCTCCAAATTTGAAACAAAGCCATTAATCCATTTTTTGGAACAATCATGGATTGAATTGCCCCCAAAAGCATGCCCCGAAAACATTATAATAAGAGCCATCAATATAAATTTTAAAATGATGGACAGAATGGAGCTTCCAACTTACTACATAAGCTTTTCTATGATAATCAAGGACATTCACAAAACTAGCTTACTATGGGCTTCCTAGAAAGATGGATAGTATAAATGACCATTGAAGGAGGCAATCGACCCCAATAAACTTGTTAGAGAAGATTGCCTCATTGTGACATTTCCACAGCAACCAACAACCCACTTTGAAAAGTAAATCCCAATTTAGGCCATGAATCCACAAGAAAACATTACCCAAATTGAGCATGAACCAATCTTCTATACTGAGATTATCATCACAGAAAATATCCTAATTCATAGGCAGCTTAAGCAATTTCTAAAAATTTAGAGCAATTGGACAAGCCTGTAAGACATGTAAATAAGACTCCACATTAGTCAAACAAATTGAGAAAAGAGGGGAGGAACCAAAATGCCGCTTGCATTTCTCATAATTGGTCAATAATCCATTATTTAAAACCAACCAGATGAACATTTTGACTCACTAAAGGCTAGTCCTACGCCAAATCTTGACCAAGAGTAGAGAAGGTTCATTCCATCCTTCTTGAGACAAGAGCGAGTAAGCAAAATTTAGAGAAAAATGCCCCAATTTAGAGGAAGCTTAGAAAATAAAGTTATTTTCCTGGTCATCAAATGGGGGTAAAACAGCCACAAAATGAAAAATGACGTCTTGCAAAAGCTAGTGAGTAAATATGTCCCATGCCTAAATCACCAGCTTGATTAACATAATTAGAGACCTCCAACTCCTTCTTAGAAGCTGGGAAATCATCACATACAAGCTCTTCAAGCCTAGGCAGCTGTGGAATCTAGAGGTCCATCCAAAAATTGGTTGAATTACCATTAAACCAATGCCTAGAAGATGTTGCCTCTTACTTCTTCCGAGTTAACACAGACACTACCCTCTAAAGGAGAACATACTAAGAAAACAAATAACACTGGCAACCTTTCATCTAACACTTTACGTTTGGACTTAACAACATTGACTTATAAAGCCAAGGGATCTTCAATCATCCTCCAACCCAAATTGATAAAATAAGCTCTGTTAAGGTTCGAAAGAACTAGAGACCCAAACCTCCATTTACTTTCAACTTTTGGACCTTAGCCCAAAAAATAAAAGAAGTTCTCCTTTTTTTTCTTTGTGGAACCCCACATGAACTGCCGAATTGATTTTTCAAGCTCATTACAAATTGAAGAAGGCATTTTTGCTATCTGCATAGCAAAACTCAGCGTAGAAGCAAGGACAGATTAAGTAAGAGTGGCTCTTCCAATTGGGAAAATATGGGTGGCATTCTACTTAATTAACTTCAACTTAACCTTGTCTACAATATAATGATGTCTTTTTAGAAATCTGAGAATGAAGGAGGGGCACTCCCAACTATTTACCCAATTTGGAAGTCTATTTATACCCCAAATTTTACAAAGAATAATTCTAGAATAGATGATGACATTCTTATAAAAGAAAACTTGAGTCTTTGCAACATTAACCTTTTAACCTAAACAACAATAAAATAGCCTCTAAAGCATCTTTCACGACTAAAATCTGATCCTCAATAGCTCTAGCAAATAGGATGGGATCATCTACAAAAAATAATAATAAGTGGGTGAGTTTTGAGACCCTCTTTATAAAGTTAATGG
Source organism: Hevea brasiliensis (assembly GCF_030052815.1). NCBI lineage: Eukaryota > Viridiplantae > Streptophyta > Magnoliopsida > Malpighiales > Euphorbiaceae > Hevea > Hevea brasiliensis. The sequence goes on from NC_079500.1 coordinate 88,897,441, forward strand.
TTCCATCTCCCTTACTAGACAACTAACTAAATGCCATGGGCTAAGCGTTCCATACATAAAATAAATAAATATGGAGACAAAGGGTCTCGTTGCTTCAAACTACAAGAGTGCAAAAAAAAGCTCCATAACATCTCCATTCCATGATTAGCTCCGTAACCTGAGGACGCCTTGTGAAGACTTCTAGCAGCTGTAGAGATAAGATTAAAATTAATTAGAATGTTTCTTACTCTATTTAGGACTTATTAATGTTTTTCTATCTTATCTAAGTTTTAGATTTCTTCCAATTTTATTTAGTATTTCTTATTATATTTTAGTTAATCTAAAGTTCTTTATTAGTAGTTTCATATTCCTATTAGGTTTAGGAAATTAGTATCTATAAGTATCTCATATTTCACTCCTGTCGACCTAATTCCAGTTTATTTTAGTTCCTAACGTATCAAGATGATGTACAGTTTCTTTGAGGCGTCTCTTAATATGCTCAAATCTGAGACCTATCCATTGCTCCGAACGTCGCTCCCATCGTTGCAACATTTTGTCCCTATGGTAAAGGGCTCTAGTTCCTCGATCACCATTGTAAGAACCACTATAATTGCCAACTCGATCAAGGTAAGCCATCTTGATTGGGGTAATACTCCCTCTTTGTTACCACCTGATGCAGCATGAAACTCAAATAGAATCACACTCTATACAAAAGAGTGAAAATAAGGAGAAAAACCTCTATTGGATTTTTATTGATAACCTTGCTAGATTTTTATTGATCACAATCTATTCTTTAAATACATAAAATATGAGGTATTTATAGATATTAATCTCCTAAAACTAATACGAATATGAAACCACTAAGTATGAACTTTAGATAAACTAAAATATAATAGGAAATCCTAAATAAAATTGGAAGAAATTAATCTAAATCCTAGATAAGGTAGGAAAAATTAATAAGTCCTAAATAGAGTAGGAGATTTCCTAATTAATTTTAATATAATCTCTACAGCTATTGGAAGTATTCACAAGATGTCCTAGGTGAATTAGGACCATTGGAGATGAAAATTAATTAAAAAAACTTTGCTATTGTCCAAAGAATCTTATGGCTGGATGTAGAATATCTCACACCTAGGCATGGGATTTGCTGTCCCAAAAAATTTACCCAAACTTGGTAAAAATTGTTAGTTTTCACCATTTTCACTCCAGTGTGCTTCCATTATTGCTTGACTTACTTCTTTACTAAAAAACGTCTCGCATCAATTATAAATTAGAAAATTGTCTGTGCTATTGCACGTGCTTATTAATAATTTTAATTAATATATTTTTTTTTAATTTTAGTATACAAAAATAATGTAATATTTTAAATTTTTTATTAATTATTTTAAATTTTATTTTATTACTTTTATTACTCAAACTCTTTAATAAAGATTTCATAATAGAAATAATTAAAATCTCTAATAGAAATAACTAAAACCTATCTATATATAATATAGATATAAATATATGTAATTAATATATGTTAATATTTTGTAAGTTATTTTATAATAACGGCTACTTATTATAATATTAATAACGTAACTATTCAATAATTTATAAATTATATAAAATAGAGAATATTACGTGATAATACTATATAAAAGAGTATGACACCTGTCATTCTCTTAAGAATATATATTTTAGTTTGCACTTTGCACAAATTGCACTGAATTAATGTTCTTGTGCGCATGCTTGACTATAATGATATGTGGTCAAGTTACTATAATGCTTCCGGAATAATGAAAGATCTGCTGGATGATCATCAAAACAGTGCATTCAAGTAAATTATTCAAGGTATGGCAGGTTCTTTGCTGCATTGCTTTTGCCTACACACAAATATTTGAAGAACGGTATATGTGAAGAAGGGATAGAAGAGAATGAGCTCAAAGAAAACAGCTTAACCCAGCAAGGACTTGTGGGCATCAAGGACCCATGCCGGTGAAGAAAGCTGTGGAAGATTGCCAACATGCTGGAGTGAACATCAAAATGATCACAGGAGACGATGTCTTCATTACAAGAGCTATAGCCATCGAGTGTGGAATACTCAAGCCTGGCCAGGATATATTCAGTGGAGCTGTAGTAAAAGGAGAAGAATTTCGCAACTACATCCCTGAGGAAAGAATGGAGAAAGCAGATAAAATATTCATCATGGCAAGATCTTCCCCTTTTGATAAACTTCTCATGGTGCAGTGCCTGAAAAAAGTGACATGTGGTGGCTGTCATTGGTGATGGAACTAATGATGCACCAGCATTGAATGACGCAGATATCGGGCTGTCTATGGGGATCCAAGATACGCCGAAGTTGCCAAGGAAAGCTCAGATATAGTCATTTTGTATGATAATTTTGCTTTTGTGCAACAGTTTTGAGGTGGGAAGGCGTGTCCACAACAATATACTCAAATTTATTCAGTTCCAACTCACAGTCAATGTTGCTGCTCTTGTAATCAATTTCGTGGCTGCAGTTTCAGCTGGTGAAGTCCCATTGACTGAAATGCAGTAACTGTGGTGAATTTGATCATGGACACAGTTGGTACTCTGGCTTTCGCTACAGAACAACCAACTGAAGAGCTTATGGATAAACCATCCGTGGGCAGAACCGAGCCTCTTATAACCAACGTTATGTGGAGGAACCTATTAGCTTAACATTTGTATCAAATAGCTATTCTCTTAACGGTTCAATTTAAAGGCTAATCCATCTTTGGTGTCACAAAGAAGGTAATTGACACATTGATTTTCAATACTTTTGTTCTCTGCCAAGTGTTTAATGAATTCAATGCAAGGAAGCTGGAGAAGAAGAATGAGTTCAAGCGGACACATAAGAACAAATTGTTCTCAGGAATCAATGGGATAAACATAGTCATTCAGGTGATAATGGTAGAGTTTCTGAAGAAGTTTGCAGATATAGAGAGGTTGAATTGGGCTCAATGGGTTCTATGCATTGGAGTGGCAGCTATCACATGGCCAGTTGGTTGGGTGGTCAAGTTGACACCAATTCCAGAGAAATCAATTTTCAGCTATCTAAATTGGAGGAAGTAAAATTCAGAAAATTAATTATTTTCCTTTTATTAAGGTAAATAAAATTATAGATGCCTATTTATACCCAAAAAAAAAATACACATGAGAAAACAACAATAAATTTCATAAAATTAATAAATAATCTTAAATTTTATAAAATTTTAAAATAAAAAAAAATAATTTTTAGCTTAAAATTTTAAAGTTATCTCATAATAATTACATGAATAATTATTATCTTTGCAAGTTTTTTGTTCTTTGAAAAAAGTACCAACGATGATCATAATTTTTATATATAATACATTAATTATAATAAAACTCCAACCATTTTATCTAAAAATATCCTTGATTCTTTATATTATTTATAATTATATTTTTTTATATTATTTATAATTCTACAAATTCTAATTCTACTAAAATTTTAGGTACCCTATTATTACTTAAATTCTAAATCTTAGTTAATGTTTATAATAATTTAGATATGAAAATAAAAAATTAACTGAATCAAAGAAACTAAACTAAAATTTATCTTGAATTTAGGTTACGTTTAGTGGAGTATAATGTAATGTAATATAATTAATTATATAAGACAATCAAAGTTATAATGTAATCAAAGTTGTAATGGAATGTAATATATTTGTCATTACATTCCTATTTTTAGTTACAAATTAAAAATATAAATAGTGTAATGTAATGATAATTTTGATTTTAATATTTAATTTATTAATAATATTGATAATAAGTGATAGTGATGGTAGTAATTAGTAGTCGAGTAGTAGTGGTAGCTAAATGGTAGCAGTGACAAGGTGAGTTAGTAGTGGTGGCAGTGGCTAGGTGGTGGTGGAGGAGGCAATGACTATGTGATGACAACAGTAATTAAGTGATGATGGTAATGATGATGACGATGATAACAGGATAGTGGTGATGATCGTAGTAGTGGTGGTCAAATAATGACAATGGTATTATTGACTATAAATAAAAAAAAAATCAAAATAAGTAATTATAACTATATTCATTTTTGTATGTAACGATTATTAAGTTATTTTAAGTATAAATAATTACAAGATGTAATTATCATTTAATTATATCAAATTTTTTTATATTATCAAATAACGTAATTAAATATATAATGTAATTTCAATTATATTACAATGTTTGATTGTCATACCAAATATGTACTTATAGTCTTAGATTGTTTTTCACTTTCAGGAGAATGGCTTCAAAGTGCTAATATATGCACAACACGAATTGTAAAATAAAAACGTGAGAACACTAATTGTAAAATAAGAATGTCAGATTTTTTATAGACTGTGATTTTATTAATTTCTAGGTTTGTACTATCTTGTCATTAATCATTTTGTTTTTAAATTTATTTACCAGTGATAATCATAAACAATTTATGGAGAAATTTTGTTTGCTTTTACCCTTCTTAATTTTTTGCAATTTAGTTCTGCAATTTTTATAAAATCCTTGCTCTTCCCTTTTCTTTGAGAATTAATTAAAGGTGGATGGAGGAAGCATGATTAGACTCTACAATGTTCTATGATTTCCAATGCTTTCATCAATTAAAGGCTGTCATATTCTTTATATGCAGAACATAATATATAGCCTTGAATATTTATTTGATTTCATATATTTATATATATATATTTTTTTAGATTTCTTTTTGAGATTTTGCGGCACAGCCTTTTATTAAATTTGAAGCAAAAATAAAAAAGAAAAATAGATTTGAACAGATTCTGATAGTATGGCAAGTAGTGGCAATCAGATTTGAGATGGCTGGGATGGGCACGCATAGCAGTGAATGACAAGAAAACATGACTACTTAGCATTTACTAATTAAAAATTTGTCCTTCAAAATGTGCAAGTATTAATATTTCATTCGATTTTACGGCTTCGAAAAAAGGATGGTTTAATGTATATTTTGATTTGCAAATCACGTATAAAATATATTTATTTAATAATATTTAGTGTAATAAATATTAATATTTTACAAATTAAATCTTTGTTTACAACATTAAATATTATTATAAAAATCACAAGCATTAAATTAACCGAGTTAAATAAATCATTTGATAAGTTATTATATAACAAGCAAAGAACATTAAGAAATTCAATTCATTCACAACATATAAAGAATTAATATTATTATATGTAATAATACAGAGAAAAAAGAATAGGACAATTCCAATGTCATTAGACTAAAATATGTAAATAGTAGGATTAGAAATACAGAAAATATGTAAATAATGAAATTGAAAAAAATAGTTTAAAAAAATATAGTTCATTTTTGTTTAGGATTAACAAACTAATCATATAACAAAATTTTAAAAAATACAAATAAACTTTAATTAGGAATAAAATATAATTAAATATTGAATTTAATTAGTTAGTAAAAATTAATATATTATGGCAATATTATATCATGTATGAAAAATCAATAAAAAATATATATTAAAAAATCATGAGCAACACACATATAAAAATGGGAAGAGGGGAACAATAAGATTGCAAAAAATACCATTTATTTTTTATATTACTTTTAAATTTTAAATTTAATAATGTTAATAATTTTAAATTTTAAATACATTATAAAAATGTTAATAATTTTAAATTTTTGGTGAGGGATAAATGAATTTGTCACTAATAAAATAATCCATACAAATTCATCTCTAACACTTTCTACAAAGATGAATCCATCGCTAATAACTTTTAATAACGAAGTTTATGCATTATTATCGTAACAAATATAAATTAAAATTATAAATTTATTTGAATAGTAATTCTACTTATAAAAAAAAATTCTATTATATAATTTCTAATTTTAAATTTTGATAATTTTATAATCATAATCATATAATCTTACTAATTTACCAAAAATTATTTAATTTATTATAATAAAATTATGAGCATTAAGCACTGAATCTCACTACCATTAATTTATTTTTTAATTATTCTAAATATTTACAAACTTATAATATTAAACTTTAATAAATAAAAAATTAATTATGTGTGCTTTACATATTAATGAATTAAAATTAATTATTTGACAGTATATGAATCTTAACCATTATAAAAAAAATTTTTTATCGTAATGATAGATTTTATATAAAACATTAATTCTAATTAATGGCTATAATAACATATAAAGGGAAAAAAATTTAAGTTTTGTAATTTTAAAATAATACTTTTTAAATTTTTCTAAAATTGTATGTTAAAAAAAATTAATTTCCTTAACTATATGGTGTAAGTTTTCTCTCTCAAAAGAATCTTTAAAAATATTAACTGCATTATTAAATATAATAATTTCAATTTTAAATCTTTTAAAAAATAATTAGTTATATAGATTGTAATTGAAAATTAAATATAAAATATAAAAAATAAAGTTTATAATAAATGATAATATTTACCTTAAAATAATCTATGTTAACATAAAATTTAACTATAGAATTAGAAATTAGAGATAACTATTGAAATATATCCAATTATTTAAAATTTTTATTCTTATAATTTCTTATTTGATTGATACACTCATGCCTTAGTTAGTTTACATTTATAATATATTTTAATACTCTCTCTATATAATAGTTTTTAGAGATAATTTCAAAAGTTATAGTATGTGATTTAGTATATTCTTATAATAAAAGGATAAAATTTTTAGTTTTTATTAAATTAATATTATGAGATTTTATGATGTTATATTATATCTGTATCTGACATGGTATTTTTTTTTTCAATTAGTGTTAATGTCAAGATAATATTTTGTTAAAAGTTATTATAAGAATATATTTTTAAATTTTTTTTATAAATTAATATATATATATATATATATAAACAAAAGTGGATATATATCAATCAATTATTTAACTATTTTTCAGAGTTCATATATTTTCTTTTCTATTTATATTATTTTAACAATTCATTTTACTCATCTTATTTATAATTCATTTTTTTCTAATTTTTTTTTAAGTATGTTTGTTTAATTATTTTTTGTAACATTAAAGATTTCAATATTATAAATAATATAAAAATTAAAATTATTTCTATATTTTTACAATTTCACTTATTTATTTACTAATTAATTAATTATATTTATGGCTTTTTTTAAAACAACTCATTCGGTAATAACCTTTAAATTTTTTCATCTTATTAAAATCTTAGTTTAGTTGTATTAAAAATCTTAGCTTTATGATATTTATTGCATTGTAATTTATAATATTTTAGGACTATAATTATATATTTTTGTTTATTTAAATTTAAATGATTAAGATTTTATAAATAGGAACTTTATAATTATACTAAAATTATATAGATAGATAGATTATAAATTAATTGTATTTTTTATTTTTCACTTATTAATTTTTTATTTCAGTTAATTACTTTTTATTAAATTTTATATTTATTTGAAATTAAATATAAGTAAGAATAATAATTTTAAATTCATATAGACTCTAAAATTATGAATTTTAAATTTATATAAATATTAAAATTAATTTAAATAATAAAATATAATTATAATTAATTTGAAGAATGAATGGTATCGTTGGCAAAGTCAATGCTCCCCTCTCTTCCCACATTTATATATAATGTAGATTATAGATAGATAGATTATAGATTATAAATTAATTGTATTTTTTATTTTTCACTTATTAATTTCTCATTTTAGTTAATTATTTCTCATAAAAATTTATATTTAATTGAAGTTAAATATAAGTAGACTAAGAACTTTAAATTTATATAAATTCTAAAATTAAAAATTTTTAATTTACATAAATATTAAAATTAATTTAAATAATAAAAATATAATTATAATTAATTTAAAAAATGAAGGATATTTTTAGCAAAACTAATGTTTCCCTTCCCACATTTATACATATAGTATAGATAAATTGACAATTTATTTGATAAATATTATTTTGATAAATAGTTTTAAATTCACATTGTAAATTATATTTTTTCCTTAACATTATTTAATAATAAATCCTCTTATTTTGATGCGCTGGTTTTGAGCATAAAATTTTGAGGCTTCTGAAATCAACAGTAAAAAAGAAAAAGAAAAGAAATTATATGGAGAAATTGGTTATTTTTCGTGAATCCAGATGATTGTTCTCCTTAAATCTTTCCTTCGAAGCCCCTTTAATCACAAAGTTGCAGGGTTCATACATTTTCCAATTTGAGTTGATTTGTAGATCAATTATCTACACCAATCTAGATTCTTATACATCCCTGGAAGCATGGCTTTTCAAGAAGCTTGCAGATGCTTTACTTTTTTGGTTCACCACTGCATCCAGTTCAAATTTGACACAGCAAATATTAAGCAATTAACATGGATACACAAGTTAAACATATTGTATCAACTAGGCATAATCTTACTGGTTTTTGCTTCAGCTTTAGATCAAAAGGAAAATCTTCCTTGCCTGTGGTGTTTGTAAGATTTCAATTTACATGATGAGGCTCCTTTGCAGAGAGGCTGAAGGACTTGCAATAAGCTTGTTGCAGAGGAAGAACCTTTTTAATGATGATGGAGAAGATTTAACTATAGTTATTAAGCCAGATTGAACTGGCTGGTTGAACTAGTTAACTGGTGAACTAGTCAACCTTTAAATCGGTCCAAATTTGTAATTAAATCAAATAAGGAAGCGATCCGGCTTGACCTGGTTAGCTCGGTGGTTGAATCTGTGTGACCCAATTGACCTGGCTAGTTCAATTATTTAATAAAATTTCTCTTTTTTTTATTTTTTTAAGTATAGAGAATTGAACTCATAATATCATAAAAAAATATTTAAAATCAAAATTAAGTGAGTTAATTTGATAGCTATGTGTTTTTATTTCAATATATTTATTTTTTAATATATACTTAATATTTCATAAATATTAAAAAGAGAATTATACATTTATAAAAAATTTTATGTATTATATTACTTAAATACTTTTATATAAAATTTAAAAACACTATTAAATTTTATTAAATATAATTTAATAAATGTTAAAATTTTATTTTAAATAATTAAAATTTAATTAATTATATTTATTTATATTAATAATTTTAATTAATTTATATATTTAATTAATTTTTAATGACTCACTAGTTGAACTATTAACTCACTGATTGAACCATTGACGCATTCATCAGGTCCCTTTACTGGGTCAACCTCCAGGCCGAATTTAATAACATTGGATTTAACAGTGATAAATGCATGTATATGACCCAAATTTGATTCAATTTGCTTCAATTTTAATAATTTGGGTTTTATATCTTAATTTTAAAAAATTATAAGGCCTAATTAACTGCAATTTTTTTTCAAGGGCGATGGAAAATGGAAATCACACCATCACCGTTAGAACTAAAACTAATTCCTACTTCAAAAAAAATCCTAAGCTCAAGATAAACCAAGGATTGGTAGGAAAATACTTCTGATCGAACACCAGCACTAACATATAATGGATCTGAGGTAATGGTCCAAAACTGCTGCCTTATATGCTTAAACCATTGTCATAAGTCAACGGTAACGATTTAAGAACCGCTACATTTGCTTCTGTTACCATAACATAAAGCTACAGTTTAATTATTTTTTGCAATGAATAAAAATCGATATCTTGAATAAGTGTAAACAATTACTATTTTAACAATTTTAGTAATAATTTTGTTAAAATTTTGACATAATTTATCAATTAGTTTGCAACAAATTTAAATCATTGCAAAACTGTTGTCTTATATATATAAAAGACAATAATTATAAATTATTACAAAGCAATCATTCCTTAAATTTAAAATGTAGTAGTGTAACGTCTTCTAATACTATTATTCTTGCTACAATAACAAAAATGACTAAACCTTAATCTCAAATTAGTTGAGATTGGTTATATAAATTATTTTTTGCTATTCAGCTCTGTTAGACACCAAGTCTGCATAAAAAAGACTGATTAACGACTACTTCAAGTAAATTCCTAAGCTTAAGATCAACGGAGAAACCCTCGTTGTTGATAGCTAATGAGAGGTAAGTTTGCAATTGAAGCATGATAAAAACTAAAAAGCAATCAAGAAGAGAAGCTAAAACTAAATAAATAAACGTAGCACATGTGCTTCTCAATAAATTGTCTCGGCTGCTCTTCTTCAGCTTCAGCAAAGAACCCTGAACATATAACACAAACCACAGGGTAACAGAAACTAATAATCACAGACATATATATATATAACAGCCACATGAAATTAAAAGCTTAAAGCAAAGGACATGCTTCGACCTTTTTTCACTTCAGCCACCTTGATTATCAGTATCAAACAGAGACCTTTCATCTTGACATGCTTCGACCAACAATGTTTCTTTCTACTAAAACAATAATAATAATAATAAAAAAAAAGCCACAGGGAAAATGTTACAGAAGCAAATATTAAAATAAATAATAAAAACACTAGAGATGAAAGTTAAACCTTGCATCCAAACAAAGAAACCAACAGAAGACCTTCATATCTTGTAATTAAATAATATAATACTGTGGGGATCTCGAACGACCAGTCCCCACGCATCAGGACATCTCGTAGGATAGCATTGCACTACACCACAAACAAGTCTTACATTGCTTTGTGGAGAGTGTATATCTAATATATAGCTTAGCATGTCTTAATAAAATTATTTTATTGAGGGCTATGTGCTGTTCCTATCTTGTATGTGTTCTCTAAAAAAAAAAAAATTAATGTAATGTTATCATGACTAGGCACCTAAAGTCTAAAGAGCAGCCATATTTCAAGGAACGTAGTATAATGAGATTTAAAAACTTCCCAAATAGAAAAATCCAGCAGCAATCATGTCAAAATAATCCTTTTTCTCTGCAGATAAGAGTTCCAGAAGCAAATTCGAAACATTTTCAAACTCAACACCGCTACAGAAGCAAACAAGACTACAATTCACTTAGCTTGCAATAAATTCTAGTAGATCAAAACTTGGAAACAAACAACAGCTCAAGTAAGGTGGAAAGGGCAAACAAAGAGAAAACAGGAATTTCAAAAATTATACAAATCAAGGAACCAATTTTTATTGGTCTGAGTGTAAATACATCCGGGCGCATGCAAGACTTTTCCGGGAAAGTGTTGCCAAAACATTGACAAAAGAAACTTGTTTCAAACTAAAATTCCAAGCCTAACATCACCATGACCATGCCCACTCTATGATCTTCAAAGCAAGAAGTCAATAATGAATATCCAGAGGATCTTCATTGCACATTGCGGTCGCAATTGGAAACAATGAAATGGACAAAAAAACAAATAAAGAAAACATAAATAAACAAATGGATAAACACTTCCTTGTAATAAGAAACAAATTAAGTAATCAAGTGGCCAACCTTTTTCAATATTATTCCAATTTTACAAGAACCTTCCATGGTTAAAAAGTAAGCAATTTGGTTTCTTGCTATTCTTCCATTGACAGTGAAAGAAAAGAAAAATTAAACCATAAAAAAATAGAAAGATAATCCCAAAGTCATCAATTGCGCATCAGAATTCTAAATGAAATTACTCTTTTTTTTTCTGTGTATTGAAATATTAATTAAGCTACACAATACTCCATTTAATGAGATTTCAACATTAGATTTTTCAATAAAAAAATCTAAAATTTTCTCTTTTACCAACACCTACTATTCCTTGTGTTGAAGCCAGAAATCTAGTTAGCTGCCTTCACTTCTGTCTTTCCAACGCCATTTCCGGCTAGAGCCATTTCGGTCTCGGCCGCCTGAGCTGCCTCTCGGAACTTCTTATAGATGTCACTCTTGTAAAATTTTCTTGTCCTAAGCACCAAAATAAGTGACACAAATGTACCAAATACTGTTGCAGCGGTAATTATAATGAAGGATAGCCTGAAGCACTCAGTCCCAATACAATTCAGGTCCTGACCAGGCTGCCTTACAAGTCCCTGAGCCGCCAATTGCTTCTTTGCCTCTCTATCGTACAAGTGCCCAGTAACTCTCACATTGAGCAAATATGACCCAATAGGACTAGCCACAGACCCAAAATTGTACAAAGTAGAGTAGTATTTAAGACCAAAAATTTCTGAGATTATAGCGAAAAGCAATGGCCATTGAGCACCAAAACAGAATCCAATAATGATGGATGCTACATAAAGGCCACTTGGGACATTGAGGGCAATTAGAATGTGACCCACACATGAAAAGAGAAGGATTAAAGTGAGCACTAATGGGCGAGGAAATTTATACTTGGTTAAGAAATGTTCAGAGACGAAACCTGCTGCAACTCTACCAAGATAATTCCATATGCTAACTAGTGACACAAAAGTGCTTATACTTCTTTTAGGGTACCCTAAAGAAGCCCCTATCTGACCCAAGTTGTCAATAGCGGTCAGAGTGCCTCCAATACCACAAGTTGTAGCTATGAAGAGGATCAACATATCAATGCTAAAAAGAGCTTGTAATATGGTATAGTCCTCACCTCTATCTGGCGGCCTAAAAGCAGTTTTCCAGCAAGAAACATCGCTTTTATCATCAGAACTTGTGACTGTGACTAAAAATTTGTCACTACTTGGCGGATCAGATGCTGCTGTTAAGGTGGTGTCTTGCCTTGGCTTCTCTGCGATAATATCTTTCAAAGGTGGAGGATTATCCAAGGCTTGTTTCTTGCTCTTCCAGATCTTGTATTCTTCTATAGCAACAATAGCTAGAGGCAAAAAGAGCAAGAACATAACCATGGCTGCACTACCACCATACTCACTGTGAGTAAAATTAAACCTTTTCTCTACTATGATTATTATCATCAGAAACCCAGCAAGCCCAAGAGAAATGTAGAGAAAATTGTAAAAGACTTTGAGCTCATTAGGTTGGCGAATTACCTTCATGATTCGAATAGTTCTCAAGAAGGCAACAGAGATGGCAGCAGGAAGCCAACCTATGAACAAAATCAAAGCCTTAGAATCATCACCATAAAAGGCATGGTATAATTGGGTGATAATTGCACCGCTAAGGCCAACATAGCCCTTCAAGATCCCAAGAACAACACCTCGGCTTTCTGGGAAGTTCTTGACGCAGGTAACAAGAGAACCAGTATTGGCAAATGCCTGAGAATTGGCACCTATACATATGTACAAGCACATATGCCAGACATGGACACCGTTGATTTTTCTGGTCACGGCTAGCCATATCATGAAGTACCCAAAAAAGTTCAAGACTGCTCCCATTGAGAGAACCACCCATGGAGGCGTGACCTCGTTGATCAGGCCAGAAAGGACACCGACGTTTGCGCCGAGGTCCTTGAAGAAACTAAGTAGATTGAGGGTGCTTTGATCATATCCTAGAGCAGTTTTAATATCACCAGAGTAAAGACCGAACATATAGGTTGCACCAGCCGCAGCCATGATCAGTAATGAAGCGAAGACCATGAACCACCGGCCGGTGATGACTTGAACCGTGAAACTCTTCACGTCAGCGAAACCTGCCATAACAGGAGTAGCAGCAGAGGCAGCAACCAACATTTTGGCTTATGGTTTCGAGAGCAGTTTGTTAAAGGGAAATACTGGCCTGAGGACTCTACTTATCAAGAATCTATATATAAACAAGTAGTTTCAAAACTTCACACATAACGTTGACTTGGAGTAACCATGAGTATTTATTTTTTTAATTATTATATTATTATGTTTGTTTATTTATAATTTCTCATTATCTTATCCATAAGAAAATTGAGAATTCTACTAATCCATGATAATTTATGCGTGGCATATGAGATTGACAGACACTATTAGTGAAGATTTGCCATTTTTGCCAGCAATAAATATTGTTGCTTTTTATTGACCATTTGCTATTATATAGAATAAAATTCTATTTGGCATATAAAGATCTGTTTGCCTGTTGAAAAAAATATTTTTGTAAAATATATTAATTAAAAGCATTAAAAAATATTTAAAATTATGTTTACTAAATTTTAATTATTAGAATATTAAAATAGTAAAATAACTTTTTAATTAATTTTTTAATAACATTTAAAATGAATTTATTTAATAATTTTTGAATTTAAAGAATAAAAATGATTGCCTTCTAGATGGCGCAAGGACAGTTGGCCTTATTGCAGTGGCAAGTCAATTTCATACACCTTTATTATATAAAGCTCTGACTCTTAAGTTGTACATACTTTGTATGCCTGAATTATTGACTCTTATATCAGCATAAGAGTTCAATAGGGAGGCACCTCCTCCATATAACCTCATGTTCCTTTTTAGAAACTCACTATTAAGGGAAAATTGATAATTTAGTCCAACTTAAATAAAAATTAATTGGAAGCAACTCCTCTGTTTTCTTTTTAATAATTTTTTATTAAATTTTTTAAGTAATGAATTAGAAGAGTGAGAACTCAAATTTAAGTTTGTCATGTAAGTGATATGTTTTCAGCCATTAAATTGAAGTAGATTAAGCTAATTTTTTATGACGTTGCTAATTGCTATGTAGTTCATAAAATGAAATGGATCAAATAATTAAATATTAGGTTTGAAAGATTTATATATATGGCAAATTTGCACCTAACAATTAAAATAGACAATATAATATAGTTATTTTCAAATTAAACACCATATTATAATTTATGTATAAGAATAAATATTTTATTTTTTAGAAATTTTGTGAACCAAATATGGTAACATTTTAACATTCTTATATTATGAGTAATCAAATTTAATTTGATTTATCTTCTCATACCTTAAAGAGGGTGAGAAGAGGCCATCTCAAATTTAAGTATATTTATTTATTAACATATATGATAAGAATTTTCATATTTATGGTGAGAGTTATAGACGGAATATATATATATAAAGTTAAATCTCAGAAATGGTTTTACAAAATAATATATTAATCAACTTATTTCAAAATTTAAAATTAAATAATATATTATTAAATACAAAATTATATCAATTATTATTAAAAAAAATTATATATTAACATTAGAGAAATTATATTAAATCATATTATTAAAAAAAAAAACAGATAATTCGCATAATGTGCTGGCCAAACGACTAGTTGTGTTATTGAATCTCAATTTAAAGAACCAATAATACATATTCTATTATTTTTATTATATTAGCCATCCAAAAACTTCCCAAGGGAAAGTTCAAATTTAAAATAATTCAAAGTTGAGACTATCATTTGAATGAAATTATAAAAGTATTTTGCTTATGAATTATATAAGCAACGTGAAAATTTTGTAGTTTGAAAGCTTCAAACCTGAGCTTCCCCACACGTATGCTTCTTCTTTTTTAATTATTTTATAAGCTTTTCTTACAATAATTGATTTTCTGTATCATAAAATTGGCGACTGGCCCTTCGATCATTGTATTTTTACTTCGAATTTCAAATTCAAAATAATAAATATAGATTTTATTAAGTTGACAAAGCAGAAGTAGAAGATTAATAAAATAAAGGATAATATTATATTCTTAGCTTACATGGAATCCACCTTGTAGTAATTTCAATCGTAAATTAAAAAAAAAAAAAAAATCTATCATAGTAATAAGTTTTCAATGCATTTACTAGGGATGGCATTAGATAAATTATTTGCAAAAGTCTGTAAAAATCAATCTATCTAAATTTAAATTTAATTAATATTTTTAATATTTAGATTTAGCTTAAACCTGATTAAAATTTATTCTAACTATCCAAATTTAATTGTTATTACTTGAAATCGTTTAATTTATATATTTTAAATAATAATATTAATAAAAAATATTTTTTATAAATTATATTTTAAAATTTTAATAATTTCATAGAATATTAAAATTCTATTTATTTAAAATATAATATATAAAAATTTATAAGTATTATTAAAAAAATACATTTTATATCTAATTAATTATTTATATAAATAAATTCAGGTAACGGATATTCAAAATTTAAAATCCAAACCCGACTCGAATCCATCACAGATATTATTTTTCATATCCGAATCCATTCAAAATCAGATTATATATTACCCAAATCTATTCTATTAGGGTTTGGTCAGATTGAATACCCACAAATATGACCTGTTGTCATTCATAGACTTTTTACTTTAGTTTTCATTTTTGTCATATATATATATATATATATATATATATATATATATATATATATTTGGGAAATTTTTCTGATATAAAATTAATGTTTTTAAAGTGGAATTATAGTCCTCGATTGCTTTATCAATATGGTATTAAAATTGATTCTAATATCAATGTTAAACTATCAGATATCCAATTCTATAAATTTCACTTTTAAAATTTTCAATTTTAAATGCAAGGAGATACATTAAGATTCTACATCGGTTGAATAAGTGGACAAATTACTTCTTATATAATTTGAACAATTCTACCATCTAAAATAACGTTAGCCCAGTCTATTTTATCAACTATCTACCTTAAATTAGTCAGTGGATATGGTCATCTACACCGTTGCAATGGGGAGTGCTAATTTTGTACTCTATAAGAAATTCAAGTTCTTTTTCCTCTTTTTATAACATTTCTTAAACGTGTCTTTTAGCTTTGATTAGTAAACTAAGTCATAAAAAAGGAGTAATTTAAAAGAATAATAATGTTTGAATGTTATTTTTTTAACTATGAAATAAATAATATTTAATTATTGAATTACTAGATTAATAATTTATTTATTTTATTTATTAATCAATACTTTAATCTTGATATTATGCCACAATTGATACATTTTTCTTTTTTATAAATTTATTAGTCAAGCATCTATATATAGAAAATTTGTTTTTGTTCCAAACAAAAATATGAATTTAACATAATATATAAAAGTTTATCCATAATATTATTTCATAATAATTTTTTCTTTTTAAAAAAAGAAAAAAAAAGTTTTTTCTTTTGTGTGAACAACATATTGGTATAATTGAGAAGGCAAGTTAGAGCAAGTATCAAACAGATCATTACCAATTAGCATTTCCCCTTTCATCATAAACATCACCATCACCTAATAACATAGGTAATTGCTAAAGATTATTGTTGATTGAACTTATATTTGATTGCCCATCTGACTAATAAAATCCCTTAAATTATAATTAAATTCTTGAAATATAGCAAAATTTATAATTCAGTCTCTGATTTATGTTTTAATAATAGTTTAATTTTTAAATTTAAATTTTATTAATAAATTAAATTAATCTTTATTTTCTAAATCAATGGTTAATTGTTTTAGTCCTTAATATTTTATTAATATAACAAATGCCTTTATATTCATATGATAATTAATGATATAATCCAAGTCAATAATCAAAGTATCTCAAATTGGTCAATTGATATGTCAAAGTGAATGATGCATGGTATGTGTTAATAGTCATTTAAATGGACTTATTGCCTTGGAGATTGTTCCATTCCAAATTGTTGGGTTGATTTGTCGTCATCGTCGTCATCATCATCAAATCATTAACTTTATATATGAAAATTAAATAAAAAGGTATGTAATTAATTAAAAAAAGTGTTGTTGATTAGAATTTTCTAAAATTTTTTATTAATTTAGTTATTATTTTATTATTAATTTAAATTTTATTTTATTAAATTAATTAGTTATTTTATTATTTATTAGTTTTTAACGAGAAATTCTTACATAGATCTAGTCTAGTAAAAATTCAATACATAATAAATATGATAAGACTCGCATATAAATTAAATGAGACATATATATTTATGCTTCAAATTCATAATTTATCTTAGATAAATTTTTCTTGTTACAAAATTCTTAATGAATGTATAACAGATAAGGCATTATAGAGGAGATTAAGAAAAAAAAAATTGCATCATTTTAGCATCACTTGATAGATGTGATATGTAGCATTAGGAGTTTGTTTGGGTTAGTTAATAGATGTGATATACATGTACTGAATTAATTGATACTTAATTAGTTGTTCTCAACAGCCTTCCTTCAAGGAGTTCAAGCAACAAGGAGGAGTTCAAGTTTCAATTATTAGACATATAATAATAGTTAAGCAAACCATTCATTGAGATTGTTAATCAATTAAGCTAATCACCATGACGTTTACAACATTGAAGATGTCCATTTGACAATTGATAATTAATTTGAAATTTTCTCACATTGTATCATCAGGCTATCAAATTCCTATAAGACAAACTATGAATAAATTCTTGGAATACAAAGAAAAATGAAAAATAGATTTCTAAATCAAATGCATATATATATATAATTAAGGACATTTATGAATTATGTTTATACTTCATTATAAGAAAATACATGTATTGGAAACGGATTTACCGATGAATTAAAACTTTGTCGCAAATAGTATTGATTAACAATGGATTTATCACTAATCTGTCATTGATACTTTATTAATCAGTCGTTGATACTTTAGCGACAAGGGTATCACCGATGGACTAAAATCGATCATTGAAAGTTATTTTTTAAACTAGCGATGGATTATGATCATCGCTAATAGGCGTTAGTGACAGATTAGAGATGTATCCATCGCTAATCTATATCATCAATGATGGATTAGTGATGGATCTGTCAATTCGTTACTGATGTCCTATTTTTAGTGCTTTTAAAAAATTTAAAAATAAAAAATTAATGGGAAAAAATTATATAATTAAATAAAAAAATTAAACAAACAATTGTGAGAATAAAATTTAGAACTTTCTTGATTCTCACTGCTTTAATTTTGAGTTTAATCACCGGTTAAACTAATTTTTCATCAACATATAAATAATTATGCGTATAATAAATAATTTATACTTAATTAGTAGACATTAATGATACATTATGTAATTGTAATTACTTCAATTAAATATTAATTTATGTGAATGAATTGTTTTTTATGAAAATTGGAGAAAACAATTTAATATGATGTATATGAAAATTATAATATATAATGTTATTTGATCATGTGGTAAAATAAAAAATAAACAGTAGATAGAAGAGTTCATTTTCTTTCCTAGGCTTGTGGTTATATATATATAATAAATGTGAAGTATAATGAAATTAGTTTAGAATTTACCTTTCTTTATTTTTTAACTTCAATTTAAAAAAAAAAAAAAAATTCTTAAAATTTAAATTTCTAATCTCTTGCATCATATCATTATGTCATTAACCCAATCACATTGTTAATTAAGTCAATCACCCATGATAGATATATATACCATCATGTTTTTGTCCTTATATAACTTTAAAAATTTTAGGAATATCAAAAATATAAAAATTTATGTTTTACCCTTCATTGTTATCATTGTATCTTAATAATTTTACCCTTCATTGTTATCATTGTATCTTAATAATTGCATCAAATATTTAATTTTATTACTTTTTATTTAAAAATATTTAAAATAAAAATACTAATATTTGAATTTTTAATTTTATTATTAACAAAAATAAAAGTTAGTGTTTTCATTTTCTTTAAAAGTGAACTACTTAAAAATGTCTATTTCATGGCCACATTGCCAATATTTATATTTGATTTGTTTTTTCAAATTTAATTTATCATAGAATCAAGACATAACAAACATGATAAAATTTAAATATTTAT
Source organism: Hevea brasiliensis (assembly GCF_030052815.1). Lineage (NCBI taxonomy): Eukaryota > Viridiplantae > Streptophyta > Magnoliopsida > Malpighiales > Euphorbiaceae > Hevea > Hevea brasiliensis. The sequence continues at coordinate 88,916,972 of NC_079500.1, forward strand.
GTATTAAATTTATAAATAAATTTTTTTCTTATGCACATTATAAATCATCTTAAAAAATATGATAGTAATTTTTATTACAAATTCTATTGTAATTATAATTATGAGGATAAATTAAATTTCTTATAGTTAATTAGATATTTTTCTTTTTTATTTTAATTATAATAATAAAAAACTATAAAATTTGAATACTAAACTTTCAACTCCATGTGCAAGATTTTAAAAGTGTACAAAACACTTACGAAAATAAGAGTGATTAATATGACTAAATGATTGGAAAAAAATTTAATACCATGAATAGAAAACGATATTTAATGGGATATTAACCATTGTTATATCATTAAGAAGAAAAATTATACCACAAAATTGATGTATGTATAATAGTTTTATTATAATTATTGATTGTGATGGATTTTATTGTGATCAACATGTTATAATAAAACCTTTGTATAAACATTGATTTCATAAAATGAAATTATATATGCAATGATTTTATTATAAATATTAATTGTGGTAGAATTTCACGTAATTTTATTATAACCGTTATATTATAACTATTTTATGTATAATAATTTTATTATAACCATTTATTATGGTGAGATTCTACATGAATCCCATTATGATTTATGTGTTATAATAATAAAACCGTTATATGTATACCAATTTCACAACATAAGATTATATATATAATGATTTTATTATGAATGTTAATTGTTGTAAAGTCCCGTATAGATCCCATCATATTCAACGATAACAGCAAAATTATTGTATGGACATCAATTTCACTAAACTAAATTTCCATTAAAAGACCAGTAAGCCTTGGAATTTATTGCCCACTTGAATACATAAATTGAAAAGTCCTTTCTCTCTCTCTCTCTCTCTCTCTCTCTCTCTCTCTCTCATGGGTAGGTGCAAACAAGAAGCTGTGTTATAGTGCTGAAGCAACTGTTGAATAGTCTGTGAAGAATGGTGTGGCCAAAGAGTAGAAAGCTTTGGTTACATTGTACCAATTTTGCATCATTGTAGAAAAAGAAGCTAAATAAGCTTATGTTTCACTTATTTTTCTTTATTAGCTTTTTGCCCTACTTTAGTCAACAACTGGAATTCTCAAGCGTGCAGCAATTACTTTCCAAAGTTTGCTTTTGATAATGGAAATGTCACGAAAATGAAAAGGACAAGCAATCTTTCACAGGGAACGATTACAGTGACACAACAAATTAATTCAACGATGATGAGGGAATTGACTCTTAGAATAAAGAAAACGATTATCATACCATTATAGTCAACGATCAGTTCATTAAAAAAAAATCTGGTAAGGATTTTTTTAAAAATTATGTTCGTTACAGTGTGATGTAATGCAATTAAATTTTTTAATAAAAAATTTGATTGCTTTAACGAGAGTTGATTTAGTTTGTAAGATTCAATCAGTGTTCTTATTAGATAAAAAAATTTGATTCTACCAACCATCTTTCCTGAAAAATAATTTGTAAACTTTATTTTAATCTCTCAATGGCTTCCCTTAGAATAAATTATTTGTGAGAAAAAATTTAATTAAATTTTTACACAATTATATTTGATTTTCATTTCTTTGAAAATGAAAATATTTTTAAATTAAAAAGAATTAAATTGTTTTATTTTAAATATGAGAATGGATAAAAAATAAATCAACTGAATACTTAATTTTTTTTATCTTTTATCTTTTTATTTTTACTCTTATTTTTATTTTAATATATACATGAGCAACGTGACAGCTGCACTTGCTAAAATGCAAAGCGGTGAGTTTTGTATTTTTTTTTTTGCTTTATTTTATTTTAAAATTTTGCAGCTCGTCTTCAGGGAAAAACCGGTAAGGGCGAGCTACTGTAATGTTTCTCGAATTTATATTTTTGTATGGATAATAATGGAGAAAAGGAGATTCATCTTTGCAACGCAAGCATAAAAAAAAATTCTTAGTCAACATGTTTACACGCATTTACAGCCATCTTCTAGATAGGATATTATATTTTAGGGATAAGTATACCTTAATATCTTATGATTTGTGTATTAAATAACATCGATATATGCTGACGTGATAAGTCTTCTTGTACTCTTAAGTTAGCATGACAAGTGATGCACACTTATTTTACTGTATAATCATGTTATTCATCCAATATTAAGTCAGAAAAAATGAAAAAAAAAAAAGAATATGTTGATATTTATTCTCCTATTGTGAGGAAATCAATTAGCAAACTGGTAAATACAGCCAAATAGGCGAGATCCACTAGTCACCCTAGTTTAAGAGCATAGGGAGACTTATCATGTCATATTGATGCCGTTTAATAATTTTATCTTTAAGTGTTAACAATATAATAATACAGGCTATTAAATGTATTAAAAAAAAATCTCATGTCCTTATTAATAAAACGTGCAAATCATATGGTATTAAAGTGTATTTATTCTTATATTTTATTATTACAAAATTATTTACAATTAATATGCTTAAATTTTATCCATATTTTTTTAAAAGGGATAAGAGAATGAAGATTCAAATCTAACATTTATCAAATGAGTAACATGCTTTTAATCACTAAATTAAATCAAACTAAATAATTTTATCCATATTGTTCTATAATCAATATATATATATATATATATATATATATATATATGAACCACTGTATGATGGGGAGATTTCGTGTGTGACTAGATGGAGTATCATGTGCAAGTGCTTGCCTGTTATTGTATATTAAAATAATTAAGTCAATTATATTACAAGCAGGAAAGAGCATTCAGTCGGTACGGTTTCAAATATAATTGAAATTAAAAAATTAATTTTATTAAAAATCTCAATCAAAACTGAACTGAATTTAGAAAAAATAGAATTGAATTAAAGTTAATTGGTTTGATTCAGTTTGAAACAATCAGTTTTGAGATAGAGGCTAGATGACGAGCATCTCCAGAAAACATTCGTCATATAACTCAAAAAACCATGAACAACTCAACAATCAATACAAACAAACTCATATATTTTAAACAAATCACAATATCACATGAACAATTTCTCAAAATTGTAATTTTAAGACATATCAACAAAAATTATTCATATCTTTCATAATTAAAAATAAATCATCATAAAATAAATTTAAAATTTTATTTTATTATAAAAATTTTTAATATATATTATTTATTTATTTATTTTTAAATGTGAGTGAGTTTTAAGTATCTAAGAAGCAATATACCCATAAGATAGACGTGGCAAAAATAAAAATATAAAAATGAGTGGTAAGTTAACAGGAGAAAGAGTAAGGAAAGGGAAAGATAAACCCATGATAGTGTGAATGGAAGAGGTTTTAAAGGACTTATAAGTTTTTGATATTGATAGAGACTTAGCGTCGGAATAGTCCAAAAAAAAAAATCCATATAATCTATTCCAACCGGTTAGATTAAGTTTTGTAGTCATATTGGTGTGTTATTTATTTATAATAATATAATTAATTTTTTTTTATCCATGAAAATAAATATTTTTTAAATAATTATTTAATTTAATTATAAAAAATTATAATATAATTTTGATGATAAAAAAATTCATTATTTTTTATTTAAAAAATAATTAAAAAAACTTTTATTATAAAGAAAAACTGTGAAAAACAATTTATAAAAATATTTTTAAATCTTAATTAAATTTTAAAAAATTGAAAAATTAATTTTCTCAAGTTTTCAAATGAAAAACTAGTATATATGAATATACAATTTTGTTTTCAATGTTTTTAGAAAATTTTCTCAAAAATCGACTCCAATTTTTCACAGCAAAGATTATGTTATTTGCATGCAGTGCAGCGTGCAAGATTATGAATTTGATCTCAACAACATAATTCAATTTAAAATTTATAAATTTATACATGTAATAATTTGAAAAAAAAGTTTAAATATGCCTGCGTTTTTTTTTCATGATGTCTAAATAAGTCAATTTTTATTTTCTAACTTTGTAGTCAAATTAACTCATAATTTTTAATTTAAGGTCAAATAAACAGCAAAAAATATAATAATAATTTTCTAATTTTTAATAATTAAATATTAATTTTATGATTTTAAATATTAAAGTTATTTATTTATTATTTTAAAAAAAACCCTAAAACTAATAACTCATTTTCCATATTCAAAACCAACCCAATATTCAACCCATATTCTCTTCTCTGAACGGTCTTGCAGAGAGGTTCAACATTAATGGCGTTCAAACCAAAAAAAAAAAAAAAAAAAAGGCAATTTTAATAGTATTTAAATTAAAAATAAAAAATTAAATTATAAAATTATATATGTTCAATTTTTATAATAAAAGAGTTAGATTCGATTTGAATTATTTTTATTTATTTTAATATTTATTTTAACTTTTATAATTTAATTCTTACTAAGTTTTTTATATACATATTATCAAATATTAATTAAAAAATAAAATATTAATTTAAAATATATTATTCAATAAAATAAATAAAAATAAAAAATAAAATAAAATTATTTATATATTTCTCTTTTATATATATATATATATATATATATATATATATATATATATATATATATATATATATATATATATTTGGTTTGAATTTAATTTGAATTCGATTTTTATTACGTGAACTCAAAATCTAAATAAAAATTTTGATTTATAATTATTTTTAAATTATAATTAATATTTAAATACATAAAATCATTAATTTCAATTTAAATTTATTTAAATTAATATTTAAAAAAATAATAATTTAATTAAAATAATACAATTCAACTCAACTCAACTAAGTCTTTATCCCAAAAATTTGGAGTCGACTATATAGATTCGTTTTCTCCACTCTAAACGATTTTGTGTTAAATCCTCAGAAATGTGTAATACTTCTAAGTCATGTTGTACTATTCTCTTCCAAGTCAATTTAGATCTACTCATTTTTTTCTTTCTATCCTCTAACCTAATGTGCTCTACTTGTCTAACTGGAGCCTCCGTATGTTTACGCTTCACATGACCAAACCAACTCAATCTCCCTTCTCTCAACTTATCTTCAATTGGCACCACTCCTACCTTTTTTCTAATACTCTCATTACGGACTTTATCTAATCTAGTATGGCCACTCATCCAATTTAACATTCTCATCTTTGCAACTCTTATCTTAGACGCATAAGTATGTTTACGCTTCACATGACCAAACCAACTCAATCTCCCTTCTCTCAACTTATCTTCAATTGGCACCACTCCTACCTTTTTTCTAATACTCTCATTACGGACTTTATCTAATCTAGTATGGCCACTCATCCAATTTAACATTCTCATCTTTGCAACTCTTATCTTAGACGCATAAGACTCTTTCAATGCCCAACACTCACTACCATATAGCCGATCGTATAGCTGTACGGTAAAATTTTCCTTTCAACTTATTGGGAATCTTATGATCACATAAACCTCTCGCAGCACTTCTCCACTTCAACCATCCGACTTTAATCCTATGACTAACATCCTCCTCATAGATATTTAAAATGATTACTTTGAGACAGTACCACTCCATTCAAACTAACTCTTTCCTTATCACTAGTTTAGCTTTCACTGAACTTGCAATGCATGTATTCTGTTTTCGTTCTACTTAATTATTATTCAAATTATAATATTTTATTAAAAGAGAATTAATTTAAATTTGATTGAAAATTTGCAAATTAATTTCAATAAAAAATTCAAAAATAGCTTATTTAAACTTCCCAAAATAAAAATTTTCTTATCATTCAACATAAAGTAAGAAACACAACAAAACTAAATTAATAAGGAAACAAACTCAAATAAAGTATAAAAAATTTCAATTTCTGCTCTGAAACAGTCGTTTGCAGCCTGATTTCACCTGCGCTACAATCAATATAACTAAAATCTAAACAGCTCTGGACAAATTGTTGGAATGAAACTTAAACTTGAGACATTTGATTACTTGAAAATTTTCCAGTTCTGGTTCATTAACTTAAAACTAAACAGAAAAGAATCATGCATTAATGGGCTATCCGATAAATACAAAAGGAAACCAAGCAAAATCAAAATTGAAACCGTCAAGACTTGCCTTTCATAGCATCTAGTAACATCCTACAGAAGAAATTTCAAACTGGACATTGTCACAAAACCGAGTAACAGGCCTATGAGCATAGGAAAAACTTAAATATTCTCCGTCTATTATAAACCCAAAATATATATATGAGTCTCACCTATTTTATATATAAATTTCACCATATATAGTGTCTTGAGTTCATAATAGACTAAGTCTAACAAAGAATTTCTCAAGTGCATAAACCTACAGGCTACAGGTTTCATTGTGCCAATCAACATTAAACAAACATTTAATAGCGCTCAAAGTGCCCTCCCCTGCCAGGCCTGTCATATGGACCTGGCCTATTCCTATAGCTCCTATCATTTCGTGCAGGCCCTCCTCCACTTCCATACCTATCACTGCCTCCTCTTCCAACACCATCCCTATCGTAGGCTCTGTCTTTGCCATAACCACTGTATGCATATCGATCTGAACCACCATATCTATCGCTTGCAATGCGATCCCCACTTGGAACGTACCTGCAATGTTTACAAATTAAGCACCAAAGCACTGATGAATAGTGAAACACAATTCAATTGTCATTCAATGACTTAACAATAACAACTGCTCAATATTTAGCTAACTGTTACTACTGAAAGGGGCAAAGCTTGAAAACATAAAAACAGAATACTACTACTGTGATTAAAATTAAAATAAAATTCTCAACATGAATAAAATAAAGAGAAAACTATAAAAAGAAGTACATTGAGCTTTTGTGCTTTGACAATTTAGGGGCACATGGTTCAAATTTTTGACAAAATGATATCTAAAACTTTACTTTGATAGCGCTTTAAGGGCTCTACAACCGTTAGTTATGCTGACATAACAGTGTGATTCAAATAAAATAATATTTTTATAAAAATATCTCGGATCCCAAAAATAATTGAAAATTAAAAAAAAAAATTGAATTAACAATCTTCAATGAAAATAAAAAAGTAGATTTATTTTATTGATTGCACATTGCCACATCAACATGACTAATAGTGTTAAAACATTAGTGCTAACAGAGTGAAACTCAGGATATCATTTCGTCAAAAATTGAAACACAAGCCCCCTACAAGTCAAAGTACAAAACCTCAAGATACTTTTTTGCATTTTCCCCCAAATTAAAATATGATTCACACAATAACATAAACATCTTAACAAAACTTCAAGTACCTGTCACCAGCATAGCGATCGCGGCTCCCATATTTGTCTCTGCCATCAAAACGGTCCCCATGACCATATCGTCCTCCATCATAGCGGTCATCCATGAATCGATCGCGATCACCTCCAAAGCGGTCACCACGGTCACCAGCTCCTGCAAACCTAGAACGTGAAGGGAATGAACCTCCACCTCCACCTCGGCCACCAACTGAAGGGCAGTCTCGAGCCCAATGTCCTGGGCGTCCACACTTGAAGCAATCATCTTGCCCATGAGGTCTGTCTCCCCCATAGCCTCCTCTGCCACCCTTGTAGCCATGATCTAAATCATCTCCTCCCATTTTAGGTTGAGCCTTGTTCACTGAGATGACACGATCACCAAGCTCCCGCCCATGCATCTCCCTAATAGCATCATCCATGGCCCGACGATCTGAGAATGTGATAAAACCAAACCCACGTGGACGACCTGTATCTCTTTCCAGCATGACCTGCATAAACACCGGGACAGCAAAGCCTGATGAGAAGCAAATGCATGTACGTAATAAAACTAGGGAAAGCTAATATGCAATAATCAATGCCATACTATGGATGAGACATCAAGACATATTTGCCCAGTAAATAAAAAACATTAAAGGCAAATACTCATCATCTATGGGCCATATTGAATACTTACCATTTAATCAAAATTATCTGAGGAAAACATGTATTTGTGGATGCCTGAAACTATAGCTAATAATCATGATGATGAAGGATTAATCACTTGAAAGGAAACAGAGTAAAGAAAATCACACATACTGAGGCAAATGGCAATTGGGGGAAAGGGGGAGAGAGAGAGAGAGAGAGAGAGAGAGAGAAAGAGAGAGTCCTTACAATAATGATACACTATTACCGCTAAGAAATATCTAGAACAAAAACACTATTACTCCTAAGAAATATCTAGAACAAAAAAAGAAAAACCCAAGTATATTTCCAACCATAATGGCTCTTCCTGTGCTGAGAAGCTTTTGATTTTGACTGTCATTCATTACCCAACAAAATATGGTTACAATGAATCTTAAGAATTATCATTCTCAGAACTCAGAATAAAAGCCTGAAACAAAAATATAAGTTAAGAAGAGGGAATTGAGAATACATATAGTACACTATTTTTTTTCCTTTTTTTTTTTGGAAAAGAAATTATCAGTTATCACCTAATATCATATACAAGGAGATCATGCAAATCGACTGCCATCAGATCACAGCTGTCAGCCATTTGCAAATCTATCATTTCATCAGATTCAAGTGCATTTTAGTTGGCCATTACATGAGATTTGTTTAATCAGCAGGAGTGCTGGACTTTATAACCAAACAAGAAGCATAAAAAAACAATCGAAGGATGGTAAGGCATAGACACCTACCTGACCTAGTGCACCATTATCATTTGTTCATTTATAGCCGTAGTAGATGCACATTTGCAAAACAAGAAGCTATGAAATGCAGAATGTATTTTAGGAGATATATCAAGCAAATGGGAACAATAAGTTTCAGATTTTATTTGAAGATGATTTTTTATCTAAGTTTCAGATTTTATTTGCAGATGAATTTTATCAACTTCCCACAAAAAGGTGGGAGAGGGAGGGCAAAGGGTAAAATCACCAGATTTGATCCGCCCTAGAAAATTTAATATTGAAGATCTGCACTCAAAAAATTGAATCAAGAAAAGATTATCAAAGGTACCAAGTAGATAACTTACTTTCACATGTTATTATGGAATGACTAAGGCATCTCAACCTGTTTGACATTGCAAAGAGTTCTTAAAGAAAACCAAAGAATCTGCAAATCATATATGAAATCTAACAAAGTAGATCAACTTTTGATCTCAGTTTCCCACAGAATCTGAAATAACAGTCTCACAATTAACTGCTACATAGCAGCCTTAAAGCTTGATCGCATCAATTTATCCCTGATACAATAACAATTTCACACTCAAACTGGTCATCACAGCTAGTCCTACTGAATATGACTATTTTGCCACTTAGGTTATCAAATATCACACAACCTCCCGCAAAGGATATTTTAAATATCGGATCACTACACCTGGCAGCCACAAAATTAAACCATCCACAATCCAAACATATCAACATTGTCAATCCTTTGGTAGCGCAGAAGAAATACCATAACCAGGCATATGCTTCCTTCACCGTGGAGATAACAAAGAAAATAATGAATTCTCTGGTTCCTTCACTTTAGAGAAAACAATCTATATTTCCATCTTTCTGCTTCCTTCTTCAGCAGCCCATCATTCAATTGGCAGGCAGCAAAAAGGATCAGTCAGACAAGCAGTTGAAAAAGAAAACTCCTCTGTGCATCCTCCCACAGATGCAGAACAAACAAGAAGCAGAGAACCTCTTCCAACCAACAAACTTGACACAGACACAGACAGTCATGAATGCTCAAATGAACTCAGTTCACGTCTTTTTATCCTCAAACTATGTTATTATCATAAGCATAAAGTTCCCAATAATGTTGAAAACTTCGAATCGCCACATTACCAGGTATGTAATAGTTTCCTTTCATTGGAAAGTTACAAGCGGAAGAAGGATTTACAACATGAAGAGAGAAGAAAGTGTTACCAGCTAACAACTACAAAAATCCAGACTGCAGGCTAAAAAAGAATGAGCATTTCTGGTAACCAGAAACAATTACACTCATTCTAATTCTCAATGTCAATTTTTAACTAATAATAGAACCACTGATAAGCTATGAGCCACCCAAATCTGTGTTGCTGAGACTGCCCTGAATCTGTCCTCTGCCATGCAGAATGCAGTTCTGGAACATCAAAGCAATAAGGCACAGTTTATGGCTCCTGAGGTTCCAACAGATATGTGAAAACGAAGAAGTAATTAAACAAATTAAGGTCCGTCATCTGGGTTGCCCAAATATGCAAAATCAGAAATGAGTTGAAGGAATAAGAAATGTGAGTGACCACATCTGTAATCTGAAAAGAACAGTCAAAATTTATCCTGACCGCTGAACTGATAAATCCAGCAATGCAATGAATCTTGTTATAATAAAATAAAAAGCATGAAGCCCAAAGCAGTCCAAAATTAACTATGTACAGGGATGAAAAGTAGGAAACTTGGATATCATGAGTCCACTGCATTAGCATGGCATGTCGATCAACCTCCATGCAGAAGCAGACAACAATGTTATGATTTGTAATATCAAGAATGATGAACTTTCCTCATAGCTTTTTGACAGTAATGAACATAATCTCACCCAAACTTGTATTAAAATCAATGCTCGTGCATACACTTGCATCCTACTAAATATGTCAAGCATCAGGTATGAAGAATTTCTGACTATCAGGGATGTGAAAGACGAGTAAAACAACGAAACAACACAATTTACAAAGAAAAATCCACATACTATCGGATTGAACAATGGTTGCAGTGATAGAAAACCATCACAATTCTCAGTGAAGGAAAGCATATCAACACAAATCCCTATTGACAGGCATCCAAGGAAGAAACAATATCTGTCCTGATTTTCTCACACATCCAAGCAACACCTTCCATTATGTTTTTGTCCAACTAGCAATAAAGCTGGAAAAAGCCAGTTCAAAACCAAGCAAGTGCTCTCACACAAGGACTCGAATAATATTCCTCTTTAAACTGAAATACGAGTTGCCAAAGAGCAATAAACTCAAACTTGTCAATACCTTATTCTTGAATCCAGATAAAGACCAGCTGCGTAAACAGATAACCTCTCAACCAAAAAATAATTCAAAAGTATTGCTGCATGGTACATCCTAATTCCAAACTTATGAAACAGAACTCTTCTGTATCCATCAGAAGTGATATTTCTCAAATTATAACACTCATTTTTCCATGGACAAAGCCAGGTACCTCTGTAAACCATATATTCCAAATATCCAGAGAACACCATTATACCCATACTTGGAAAATTAAAAACTATGTATTCACTTCAATCTAATCAATGAAATGTGACTGATCTTCAGCAGCCTGATTCAACCACTCTGAACAAAAACATCTCTAAACGCACAGCATCTTTAAACGCACAGCATCACAAAAGATCATACCAGCAAGCCATAAAACAACAGAAAGAACAAGGCAAATTAATAATAATAGAAATATTTAAAATTCAAAAAAAGGGGAACAGAGACCACCAAAACCCATATACCAATGCATATTGCCAGTCCAAATTATCATATTTCGAGCAGAGAAATAATAGAAACAATTAAGAAGTAACAAATTACGTGAATTTATATCTTTTTGATTTAGCATGAAAAAGTAGCTAAGGTTGAAAAATATTCAAAGGATTTCAGAAAAGAACAATTAAGCAAAAAAACTTAAATTAAAAAAAAAAAAGTAGCAACACGTTTTGAAAATAAAAAATATAATAATTACAGGAGAATGTAGCTTTTTTCCTTTTTTTTTTATTAACTTTTAGAAAAATCAAAAGTTCTACAATTTACAAAACCTCTCCTTATAACTTCCCTCATTTTCATAGCAACCAAACAGAGAGTTTAAGAAAAAAAAAATCAATAAATCAAAAAGAGTACCTGACACTCGATGATTTTTCCGTAACGACTAAACGCATTTTCGAGCTGTCGTTCTGTGACGTCCCAAGACAGGCCTCCAACGAAAATTCGGTTATCTTCCTTTCCAGCCATATCTCTCTCGCACAAACGCACAAGATTGGCTTCGCTGCAGGGAAAAGAAGCCGTTTTACCTCAAAGAAATACAGAATCGAAACTGCGTGATACAAGGCAAAGGAAGGAGAAGAATTGATTACCTATTTGCCTCTGTAAATAGAGCAGAATAATTTGGGAATTGCCAGAGAAACCCTAGAAACAAACCCGAACGGAGTAAATTTATAAGTGAATTTAAAGATTAATAATAATTGTTTAGTAGAATTATTTAAAATTATCTTTTAAATAGTTTTGTTTTTAATATATATAATATAATATTTGTTATATAAGAATAGTAATTACTGATTAAATGATGCACTTGCTTACTTTTATACACACACCTTAAGTAATTTAATTATTTGGTTTAATATTAAGCATTGTGATTATTAAATTAACTATAATATTGATATTTTTATAAATTATTAAGATAATATAATATTTTTATTTGATCAAATATTACTTTTTAAAATAAGTTGATAATTTATAAATAGTAAGTATGTGGCTTATTACTTATTTTAAGTTTTTTTTTTTAATTTATAAGTTAAAATAACACTAATTTATTTTTATTTTGTATTTATAAATAAATTTAATTGGTTTATAAATCAAATTAAATATTTTAATATGTGGGTATTTATTTAAGTATTTATTTTAAATTTTTTGAGTTAAAATATATTTTTTTAATTTATAAGTTAATTTAAAAATAAGTAATAATTGTTTGATAAAACTACTTAAAATTAATTTTTAAATATCTTAAATATTTGATTAAAAGTGATTAAAAGGAATTTAATTTATCAAAATAACAGAAATACATCATTGAGTATTATGATTATTAAGATAAGAATAATGTTGATATTTTTAAAAATTATTAGGATAATATAATTTTTTACTTGATCAAAATATAAATTTAAAATAATTAAATAAATTACAAATAAATTTATCTTACTTATAACTTTTGACTTATTTTAAATAGTTTTAATTAAATATTAATTCACTTATTACTTTTTATTTGTGAATAAATTTAACATACTTATAAGTTAAACCAAACATCCTTTAATACCACAAATAATTAATAAAATATATTAACTATACATAAATAATCTTTGATAATAGCAATATAAATTTTTATAATTTGATTTTATGTCCTACAAAAATTATTTTAAAAAAATTATATTTAAAACTTTTAAAAATGGCAATTGTATTTCATTAGTTAAAAATTATTTTAAAGCAAGTGCATTATATGTGTATCAAATAATTTATAAAACATAATTATTTTTCATAAAAATCAATAAAATGTGATTATATTAAAAATTCATAACTTATTATACTTATTTGCATGTCAATTCAAATATTTTAATTTTGATAATTTAGGTGAAAATTTTTAAATTGGGTGCAATATTATCAAGTTGATCAAATTGATTAAGAAAATAATAGTTTATTCATTAAAATTATAATTCTGTGTCTCTTCTGTAATATTTTCCTCTTTTTATTCATCATTTATCATATGAAAATATTTCCTTTAAAAGCGATGTTGAAGTTAGATTTTTTCACCAATTATCATAAATTAAGGAGTGAGTTGTGACCATAGCCAGAGACGGCAATTATATCTATAGCAAAAGGGTTGCCACGGATTGCAAGAACATAGGTGAAAAGAGAAAATTAAAATTAATTTTTTAAACTCCTCTAATAAAAAAAATTATATGAATAAAAAAAAAAGTTTTCTATTTGAATATATTTAAAATTTAACGATAATATTAATTATTTTTTATACATAAATTCAACTACATAATGGTAAGTCAAATAGTATTAACTAGTGAAAATTTTATATATAAAAATATAAGTTCATAATTATAGATATTTTATAAATATATAAATTTAATTACATGTTTTTTTAATCAATTTATAAATTTTTCATTATTCATGTTTTGATTTTATCTTTTAAATAATAATAATATTTATGATATGTAAAATAATATTTATATTTTAAATATTTATTATAATATTAATATTTTTTTCATAATTAATAAAAATATTTATAATTTTATGTAGATTAAATTTGGTGAAATATTGTCTTTCTTATTATTCTCAAAATAATTTTTATTAATAATTAAATGTTTTCCTATTTAAATTGAAAACTACTACTAATATATCTATCAAATAAATTCTCAAAAATCATAAAAGTATTTTTGTTAAAGTTTTTTCTGGTAGCAATCTATATATAATTTTAAATACCATATCATATTCTATAACTATGATCTTTCTTTTTCCCTTTATATTGGATAAATTTTAATTTTTCTTTATATACTATTCAATTTTTTTCCAATTAATAGTCATGGTGTAGGATTAAATTAAGAATTTTATTAGAATTTAGAATTATATAATGTTTATTACTTATGGTTATGTGTTTCTCAATAAATTTTGATTTAAATCATATAGTTGGTTGAATCATTTAGAATTTATTAGTTTTTAATCTTAACATGCATTGCACGTTAATTTACTCGTTATATAAACTCGTGATTTAAAATTTTGATATAATTTTATTTAAATTTTAATAGGTTAACTAAGACTCTATGTAACACCCCTAAATTTTTTTTAATTTTATTATTTTTGGGTAAATATTGATATTTTTTTTTATTTGAATCTTAGGAAATTATTTGAAATTTTTCGGACTTTAGAAATCGGATTCTATTTTTTGAAAATATAAACTTTGATGATTTTTAAAAAATTAATTTAAAGACAACGTGGCAAAACTAAAAATATATTTGGAGTCTACGAATTTTTCTGAGTTTTCTGAAATTTTTTTGAAATTTTTGGACCTCGTTTTTGGTCTCAAGGCAGAGTAAAAATCCAAAATTTTTATATACCGAATCGAACCGGCCGAATCGAACCGGACAGGATCGGACCGGTCGAATCGGACCGGCCCCTTCTTCTTCTTCTCTTTTTCTCCCGCGCGCGTCCTGACCTCTCTCTCCTTCTCTCTCGTTTTCTCTCTCCTCCCTCCTCCCCTTGCCGCGCCGCCGCCTTCCTGCCACGGCCGCGGCGCTCGTCCCAGCCTTGACTCACCGCGCCGAACGCAGAAAAAGGCGCTGAAGCGGCGGCAGCGCCGCCGCGCCGCTTTGTCTTCCCAGCCGATCCGGCTACCAATCGAATCGGGTCTTATGTTTAAATCCATTTACTCGTCGAGAGCTTTCCATAGACACCAAGAACACCGAAATCCATCGAGCGGTTTGTCCAATTTTTGTCCGGGAAGTTTTAGCCCATTTTGATTTTTGGGCTAGATTTCTCGCAAACCGTGAACCCCACGAGAAAACCGAGAGTACCAGAGCGCTCCACTCGTCGAGAGCTTCGCGGCGATATAAATTTCAAATTTTTTCGACACCGTTTTTCGGTGGGTCCCACGGAACTTCGCAGTGTTTTTCAGAGCATTTAATGAGCTTAAAAAATTCCGTAAAATTTATGTGCTAACCCCCGTGTTGTGGGTTTCATATAGGTATCTTCAATTCGCAGAAATTCGACAGTTATTCAAGTTTGTAAATTTTCGGCTAGACAGACCGATTACCGGAAAAGTCTCCGAATTGGATCGAGGTTTTGGCTACCCCACCATTGTCAGACATCCCGACCGCATCCCCAAAGTCGGAATCGGCATAGGTAAACCCGAACCTTACTTTTTCATAATTTTCTAGTGCTTAAATAAGATTAAAAATCCATAAAATATTCGTGGTAGCTCAGAAAATTATTATTCTTTTTGCATTAGCTAAGAAATATTGCTAAAGACCGCGGGGCAAAGTCTTAGAATTTTTAGAGCTTATTTGGGCAAATTTTGCAAAAATGATCAATTATAAGGACTAAATTGAAATTTTACATATTGTGATGGATGACTGATTTGATGGGCCCAGGAGGCGCTGTGTGATGTGATTGAATTGTGGATATATGGGTTGTTAATATAGAAGTGTGTTTTGAGCCCTTTTGCAGGTTGGGTAGGTCTTAGGTATAGGGAGACTCTACCGGATTTTCAGCACGACTTAGGACTTATTTGGTATTTTCTTAAGTTTGTATTGAGTCAATTTATTAAATAATTGTAATAAAATTGTCAGGTGAGCCGGGACAGTCTTCTTCCCCCGCCCAGTCGCCACAGTGATCGCTGTCAAGTCTATGAGTAAAATATTAATTTTAATTGTAATTTCACTATTATTATATGTTCAAGCATGCCCATGCATCACTTATATGTATGTATCTATGTAGTTAAACTCTAGGCACGTTTTATGTTGCATTCACAACTGTTAAAGTGCCATGGATGTTGTTGTGGTAATTTGGAGCAGTGTGCGTGCGTTGGCGTGCGTGTGATGTGGTGTGGACTATGGATAGGATGGGTAGACACGGCTTGAGATCTTCGCTGGGACCCGGTCCTTCGGGGTAGACACGGCTTGAGTTCTTCACTGGGACCCCGATTTAGTTTATTAAGCGAAAGTCCGGCTTGAGTTCTTCGCTGGCACAGGTTGGATTTAAGAGAGCTGTATAGGGGATCAGCTCCCATATATTATGATTGATATTACTGGGTGCGTGAGTGCTCCAAATTACCTTTTTGCTGTTATGATGTGAAAATATTGTTGATGTTGCATTTCACTCCACAGGTTGCATTAGTTTTAGATAGTTATAGAGATTATGGTTAAAATTGATATTTTACTCTTTGAGTCGAACGCTCACTCCTATTCATTATTTTTCAGGCTACAGGAGGATTTTATTGTGGTTAACCTGCTTTTCTCTTTCGCAGGTTGTCTATTAATATTTGTGTAATTTTATTAACTCTTAGAATTTTCGCATGTGTTAGAAGTATTTATTTGATTGGGTCTGTAATATTATTATCATGTTGGACCTGTAGACGCATAATTTTATGCATGTTTGATGGGTTGGATGAGGGAGCTGAGCTCCCATTTATTTTATGATGATATGAGTATGTGGAGGGTAAGCTGAGCTCTCCAATTGATTATTTATTATGTTTACAGGTCGGGTGAGTCAAAAACTCCTCGTTGAAAGGTCCATTTTATGGCCGGACTCTGTCCGGTTGTTTTCTTGAAATTGGGCCCAAATGGGCCTTAGAGTTGGATTAATGAATAATTAGGCTTACTACGGGCCTCGGGGGCTTTAGGCTGGCCCAGGTCCTAGTGCCGGTTCGGCCCATGGGTTGGGTCGTGACACTCTAGATCTGATTTTAAAGTCCTGGTTGCATTCTAACTTAATTATCTCTCAAGAATCCTAGTTAAAGTAGGAAATCAATTTAAAAACAACTATCTTTATATAGATATGCCACTTGCATGACCTAAGGGACCCACAGACCTCTATTTTATTTATTTTACTTAAATAAAATAATTAAACCCAAATTAAGGCTCTAACTCTTAGTCCCACATAAATCAACATAAAAAGTACAAACACACTCAATGTGCGATCCTTAATATAATTTGGCTCAATTACACTAATTTTTCACATATCATCTCAAAATATATCAAATAATTTTCCTCTAAGCTCATAAAGTTATATTTACGCTCTAAATAATAGGTTACATATAAGCTCCACTAAGGCTATCCAAAGAAGTTTAACATTGGTTGATGTCATTTATTCATTTTTCACCATTAGCTTCCAAACACCATAAATAAGACACCTCTAAGTCTGTTTTATTATTAGCTAAGTCCTCATCAAAATTGCACATTTATATGCCTTAAAATGTTTGATGTGTGCTTTATTTATTTATTTTTTTTTGTGCTCAATTCACCTCTTTATGCTTTATATGCTCTTTCATGCTCTTGTAAACAACTAATAACATAAAAATAAGTATTAACAAGTTAATTAAATAAGAAACAAACTCAAAACACTAAGTATGAGATGATAAAAAATGACATTTTAAGCAAATATCATAATTTTTTTTTTAGCCCCTTATTCAATTTTAGATGATTCATATTTAAATAGCTATTTTAAATTTGCCAATTTAAAATTCTAGACCTATTGTTCAATGTTTATTTTAATCTAGGTATTTCATGTATTTAACTCACAATTTAAACATTTTAAAATTTTTTTATTAATTAAAAATTTTTTTAAAAATATGGACCACTAATTTTTTAATTTTGTTAGGTACATAAAACACTGTTTAACTTATTAAATCCATATAATATTTTGCTTTTATAAAAGTAATAAAACAAAATATTAATATCACATTGTGTTTAAATGTGGGGCCAATAATTTATACAAACACTTATTTTGGCCTCAATAGAGCCCTCTGTGGTTAATTTAATAAAAATATGTTTCAAAATTATTATAAATTTAACTAAAATTTTTTATTTGCCGTAGTTTAATTAAACAAAAACTTTATAATTCTAAAACTTAGTAAATTAAATATGGTGGTCATATTTAAATTAGGCCCAATATTTAATTGGGCAAATAAAAATATAAACATACCCAATTTAAATATTATAATCTTTTAAGTTACGACATAATTAATGAATATTGGGGTTATTATTTTCCATAAACACATTTATTAATTGTGGACTTCAAATACTAAAATTTAAGTTAAAATATGGACTGTGTAATTATAATATTCAAATAAAAGTTATCACAGGTATAAAATATGGGCTCATAAATTTTTTATTTAATTTGATCAATAAAAATAGGATAAATTATTATTTAGTCTCAATATGTTAATAAAATTAATTATTTAGTTTCTGTATTTTGAAAATATAGTCCCTGTGTTTTACTTTGGTTAAATTATTTAGTTCCTCTGTCAATTTTTGTTAGTCAATAGTGGCCAAACTATTATTTAGTTTTTTTATTTTAATGAAACTAATTAGTTAGTCCCTATACTTTAAAAAAATATATTAGTTAGTCTCCATTATTAACTAAATAGTTAGTCCCTATTTAGTCCCTGTCATTGGCTAAAAACATAGGATAAATTATTATTTAATCTCTATATTTTAATATAATTAATTATTTAGTTCATGTATTTTAAAAAATACACTATTTAATCTTCATATTTTACTTTCGTTAAATTATTTAATCCTTCTATCAATTTTTCTGTTAATTAATAGTGGACAAACTATTATTTAATCGTTCTATTTTAATGAAATTAATTAGTTAATCCTTATTTTGAAAAAACACGTTAGTTAGTCTCTATTATTGACTTTGTTAACTATTTAGTCTTATAATTATTTTTTTTTATACCTAAACTACCCTAATTTTCTCCCCTTATTTCTCTCTTATCCTCCATTATTTTTCTCTATTATTGGTTCTTCTCCTCTACATTCATAGGCTTCTCCCTCTCATTCTCTTTTTGTTTTCATATATTGATAAAACTAGTATATCCACACAAAAAAGCTAATTAGTTTCCTTAAAACTTCTAAGTAATTAAGGAAAATTATTTCTCAGTAGAGAAAGCAAAAAAATGATGTCCAAGAAATTGAAAATTAAAAAAAAATATAAATTCAGATTTAGTCTCACATGGTAAAATTTCTAATTTTACTGAAGATTATATTTTTCAAAATACATGAACCAACTGATTAGTTTCACTAAAATAGAGGAACTAAATAGTAGAGTTTTTCAAAATTTAAGAATTAACTAATTAGTTTCCTTAAAATAGAGAGATCAAATAGTAGTTTGAACAGCTTGAATAGCATGAATAACAAAAAATTTAACGAATGGACTAAATAGTTTAATGGAAATAAAATAAAGAGACTAAATAGTATATTCTTCAAAATATAGGAACCAATTAATTAATTTCGTTAAAATATAGGGACTAAATAGTAATTTTTTCAAAAAAAAGTTAATGACAGATATAACAACACTTAAAGTAAAAAATTTAAATGAAATTACTATATTAAAATTAATACTCTATTATGACATTAAAAAAATTATTGGGCTGATATTTTTTAATATTTGGGCACAATTTTAAGTTTGGCAGAAAATTTTTGGCCAATACAATTTTTATCGACATAATTAAATTAAAAAAGTAGTAGCTCACATTTAGACAGTTAAGAACACATAAAAAAATATTAAATAAGCTAAATGGTTATTTTTAATAATGCATAATGATTTTAATTATTTACCATATTGTAATAACTTATAAAAAATAATTTAATGAGTCCAATAAATATTTTTAAAAATGAATATAATTATATAATTTAATTAATTTTGCCCCAATAATATAGTGGCCAATTTAAAAAGAATTAATAATGTGTACTCAATTTTTAAATTAAACATTAATTTATTAAAATAACAGTGCCCATTGGTGTGACATTTTAAAAAATATTAATTAATGACGATTATAACATGTAGATACATGAGCCAATATTCATATTTAAAATACGGGCAATAGATATTATTAATATAAATTTTAATAAATATTTGGTCCCCATTTTTTATGTGTCACATAGTGACATGACATACGAGAGCCCATTGACCAGAGCAAGCTTATCACTTTGCGTGCTTGTATTCAGAATTAAACAAATTAGGTGACTTGGTAAGTCCATGGGAAATGTGTGTTGAGGCATGTTAAAATGTTTAGGCTTAGGTTAAAATAAATATAATAGGCTGAGTATGAAGAAAACAAGCTCATATGTGTGTAAAAGGCCCCCATTTGTTATTTGGAAATAACCAAGTCAAAGAAATAAGAAGAAAATTGTAATATTTTGCAAATAAGGAAGGAAATAAGGCTGAAAAGTCATAAAATCTCCTCAAACTCATGCATCACCAGATGGACAAACTTCTAAAGTGTTTTTTTTTTTCAAAGATTCAACATTATTTCTTGTTTAGAAGACTATTCAAACTTCCTATTTAGTAACTTTGCTATCTTTCCTTTATAGTAGTGCTTGTAATCAGCCTATATAAAGGCCAACTTCTGTAAGCTTAAAGCATCCTAAGTTTTAATCACAATAGCAAATGCTGCTTCTTTTTTCTTATCAAACATTATTTGTTTGACGTGAAGTTCTGATTTATCATAAGAGTTCCTTATGTGGCGTCTTCATTGGGATTGTTATAACAGGTATGAATCTAACACACACACATACACATAAAATGTACAATCACACAGTATAGAAAAGAAAAAAAGAATAACATAGAATTTAATATATTTCAACCGTAAGGTCTATGTTCACGGGCAAGACAAGAAAAAAAAGTTTCATTATGATAAAAAGAGCAAGATACAATCACTTAGAACTATTAAACCTAACCTCAGTGTATTTTTCGAATATCTCACAACTCTGCTCAAAGGGCAGAGTATATTGTAATAGCCAATTAAATTTAGTTATTCATAAGTATGATCTTATTTTACTTCTAATTAAAGTTGATTAAAAAATTATAAGAAAGTAAAATTAATAAGTTATATTAGTTTAGTCAATTAAAATATTATAAATAAAACACATAAAATAAATTTTAGAATATATATTCATTTAGTTATTAATATAACACCCTTGTACTCGATTTACAGTGTAGCCGAGCAAAGGAATGTCACATTCTGTGTCAAAACACCTAATCTTATCTTATTCAAATGATGATCAATTTAATTCCATCATAATTTAATCAAGGAAATTTTAAATGGAAACTGCAAGAGTTTCCCCATATTTTAATATTTTACCTATTAAAGAATTTTCATGTTTCAAAATTATCCATATTGGAAAATCTCAAATATATAACAATTCTAAAATCACAACTCATATTTCCTTATCTATTCACATCTTCTATATATAAATTTTCCTTCATTACATTCATTTACAAAATGTGCACATTTATCATACATTTCAAAATTTAATTACAAACTTTGTGTTTAATTACAATACACATGATCATGATCATGATCTGTCCAAAATCCCTGTCCAAAGTCTACTGGGTCTTATCGCCTGGACCTGCCCAAGGAGAAACCATTACGCTAAGCATTTCTGCTTAGTGATGCACTAACATAATAAAAGTCCAATATGCAAACAAAAATAAATTTTCATGCTTGTATGAAATAAGGAAAAATGTATATTTAAATATTCATAAATCATTTAAAAAGAATATAGAATTTATAACATCAAAATTTTGTAGTCATTTCATTTGTTTAACTACGTAACCATTTTAGATACCTTTCACAATATTTTTCTATCTTTTTCTCATATTTTCATATTTTCACGATCTTTGGAATTATTTATTTTTATATGATCTTTTCTTTTCTTTATTTCGATATTCAAATTTCTTTAATTTATTTCGGTGCCTAAAATAATATTTAACAGAACTGTTTGGACTGGATATGCGGGTTTTACTGGCACTGGACACTTGTATCAAGCCTAAAACACATAAATTCCTCTATAATTTTTATAAGAAATTAAGAGAAAACCTTGTATCAAGCCTTGATTTAAAGAAAGCAAGCAAGGATTCTAAGGAATTTGGAAGATTAGTGAAGAAGAATTGTTGACCAATTGGGGTAAGTTATGATTTAAGCTTAGTTAGTTATGAATTAATGGAATTCAAGTTTGATTGTGGAGATTTCTGTTAGTAGTATGCCCTAGAGCATATCATTTAGTATGTATCTTGTACATATTTTATTAATAAAAGGCATTTTTACTTTTCCATTTACATAATATATTTATGTGTAATAGAAAAGGTCCATTGATATTTTGTTAGAAATTCTACTCTTAAGTTGTTAAGAATATGAGTGACAGTATTTCTAGCACAAAGTATCATAAATTAGTTCACAATTGAGAATACTTCACAATAAGGACACAACTTATCCAGAAATATTATAATCATGTTTATTCCCAAGTTATATATATGAGATGTAAATAAGATGAAATGGTGAGTCTCATGCCATATAACAAACATGATAGGCACTTATACATGATAAGTAGGTTGAACCAGTGACATTTATGATAAGCACATGGAGTTTACTCTTGTCAATGCATTGTCATAAATCATATCAGTGCATATAATCTTTAGACCTGAGATAGCACAGTCATATTGTATATAGGTAGTTTGAGTTTGATACTACTTTCATACTTGTACTGTGTATGGGTATATGGGCATGTGTTGGCTCCTACTAGTTATATATGGAGGTAAGTATTGATCAAGATGGAATATGTTCCTCTAAGTAAATAATGATAAAATCCTATGTTCATTTAATTGTTCTTAATGTTTCAAGTTCCTGGCCAGGACAGATAGATTTAATCAGAAAAGAGTTTCTGATGAGAAAATCTTTTTAATCAAGAACTGGAATTAAAAGAGAATATAATATTCATAGCAAATGGGGTTTGACATAAACCATGACTCCAGCTTGAATTGAGATTTTGTAACAGAGAGATTCTAGTGCATGACAACATATGATTATAGGTTCATTTAAGGTAAACCTTATTACTGATTGGGTGGCTATGGCATGCTATGCTAAGTGTTAACCATAGTCTATGAGCTGCATAAAATGATTTAGAGAAATCATTTATGGTAAGAAAGAGTTCTGATGATATTAAGAGTTGATATCATGTCTCATTGCCAATTAGTGATGAGCTTAGTAAGTCACACACGTACACAAGTAATCACCAAATTAAATATGATTTAATTAATCAATTAAAGAGTTTAATTAATTAATTAAATAGGTTTGGTTTGCAATTAGATTGCAAAGTCCCTAGCATGACTTGAAACCAAATCTAGGTTATTGGATGTGTAGTATAAGTTAAATTTATATTTAAAGTGTTTAAATATGAATTTAATTAAGACACAGGGGTATTTTGGTCATTTCACAGGATTACATGTGGCACCATGAGATGGTGACACATGACATTACACATAAGCTTACCATATGTCTTTTAATCATATAAGATTATCAAAGTCAAGATTAAATATAGGTTTGACACTTGGCACAATGTGATTGGGTCAATTAAATCTAGAGCTAATCAAAAGGTGACATGTGGCAAGAGTTTTAAGTGGTGACTTAGCTATATAAGTATAAGGATGAAAGAACAAAAACAAAAGCTACTGTTCTCTCTTTGGTGCCACCACCCTTGACTGCCTCTCCTTCTCTTCTTCTTCATCTTTCATCAATTCAAAGAGATTAGACAACAATCTCTTGAATTAAAAATACTAGAAATCGTTTATAGTGTCCTATTTACATCTGTTATCTCTCAAAAGGCAAAACTTGATTTTCTAATTGATTAGGAAAGCTTTAAAAGCTGTTCAAGGGCTGCCATTGGTAATCTTAGTGTGGATAAGCTAGAGGGACAACACCTAGTGTCCTAAGGCGCATCCCAAAGGTACCAAAAACACTGCAGTGCATCAAAAGATTAGTGCACTTGTTCTTAATCTAATCTAGAGTTCTAATGAATTAATTTATTAATTCTAAAATCTTAAATGAAAAATGTAGATCCAAAAATATGTTAAAAGAGTTTTAATATACTGTTTATCATTGAAATCAAATAGATAAAAATGAATCTTGCATGATGCATGTGACCCTAGATGAAAATTTTTTGAATTCAATGATCTAAACTTGTGTTTTTCATGCTTCCGCTCCTTCTATTGGTATCAGAGCCACTATATTTTCCATTTAGATTGTTGTTTATACGATTTAATTGTATGGTTTGATCATGAGACGATAGATCCATTGCTGGTTGCAAAGGAAAAGTGGCGGCATGGTGATGAATACCAATGGTGCGCACACTTTGTGGTCTCCAATGGTGTGCGCAAGGTTTGGTTTTTCAATCTACAATTGTTGTATGATCTAGGGTTCATCCTATGACTAATTAAAATGTTTAATTAGATGTTTTAATCACACAATTAAATTTTAATTCAGATCTAAATTTTAAAAGTTGTTTGAATGTGATTCAAATCTGAATTTTAAAAGTTGTTTGAATGTGATTCAAATCTGAATTTTTAAAATTGTTTGAATGTGATTTAAATATGAATTTTTAAATTTATTTGAATGTGATTCAAATCTGAATTTTTAAATTTGTTTAAATCATATTCAAATCCGGATTTTTAAGTTGAACATGAGATATTCAATTTAATTTAAGAATGTATGTTTTATTTAATTGTTAAATAGTGATATGCATGATGGATGATCATGGATTATAAAAGACTAATGTGATTGGATTAATTTCTTTTATGTTTCTTTGGGTTGTAAATGAATTAATTTATTTTAGGCATATATTATAAAAGTTGTAATATTTTTGGGTTGTAATTTCATTTATTTATTTCTTGTAAATTCGCCTTTGTATGCCAAGGATTACTATGTAATTGAATTGCAAGAAGATCAAGTAGGTCAAGAGCATTGGTGGGATCAGTGAGAAGAATTCAAGATCAAGTGTTGATTATGTACTCCTTCAGCAACTTTTGTAATATGAATGAATGAAATACACCTAGGAATGCTCTGATTCAATTCTTGGTGGCTCAGAATTAAATCCTTTAGAAAAGTCCATGATCATACCATATTTATTTATTATCCATGAATGCATGAGATGTATGGGAATGTATGCAAGTATATGATATATGCATGCTAATTGGATAATGTGCAAAGTGAGACCTTAATAGTAATTAGGATGACCACAAAATCTTCCAAACAAATAATTAAGTTGGAAATTGTATAATTAAAGTAATTATAATATGTGCCCTCTATTGAGGCAATTATTTTAAAAAATTTTAAATACTTACATAAGATGCAATTAATTTAAGAGATTTTCTTAAGAATAATTGTTAAGCATGAGATGTTGTAAATATGTAAATAGTTTGGTGGCCAATATTTGATGTACCTGAGGATATTAAAATTATTTTCATAATTACTGGCTCAATGGGATCAACTTAACTAATGCAAGATAAGTCAATAATGGATATACCTGAGATTTTGAGCATTAGGGGCTAGGTAAAGGATTGAACCTCACATAAGATATGATGGATAAGGAGTTGCTCACTTATATTTTATTATAATTTCAATAATGGATGTACCTAAGGATGATTAATAGAATTATAAGAATTCAATCACCCACTAGAAATCCATCCAACTAGGATTTCCGATTTATACTTTGGAAGTGTAGGATTCGCTAAGTTAGTGGGAGGACCAATTTGATTAAAAGACCATAATCATTTTGGTTAAATGCATGATACATTTACTAATTAATCTGGTTATTTTCTGTAGTTAATTTTCTGATAATAATGAGCACAAAACAACCACCACTATCCAATATTCTTGCAAGCATATTTGATCGCAATAGGTTGACAGGACCTAATCTATCTGATTGGCTAAGAAATTTGAAACTTGTCCTGAACCTTGAACATATAGGATATGTTCTAGACTCAAATGTTCCTAGTCCCTTACCTCCAGAGGCTACTCAAGAGGAACGTGAAACTTTGGACAGGTGGAAGGAGCATGATATGAGAGCTAAGTGTTACATGCTTGCTTCCATGAGTAATGAGTTACAGAAGCAGCATGAGAACATGCAGAGTGCGAGTGAGATCCTCCTTCACCTACAAAAGTTGTATGGTGAGCACAGCAGGAATGATAGGTATGAGATATCTAGACAGCTATTCCATATAAGGATGTTTGAGGGACAGAATATTGGGGATCATGTCCACAAGATGATTCAGCTAATTGAGCAGCTAAAACATCTTGACTTTAACATGAATTTCCAACTGCAAATAGATTTTATCCTTCAATCCCTTCCTGAGCCATTTGGTAATTTTGTGACAAATTTTCATATGACTAAACAGGAATGCACCTTAGCTGGTTTACTCAACATGTTGGTTATTGTCCAAAAGAATATGCCGGGCAATAAAGGAAAAGATGTAGCTTTGATTGCATCTTCTTTTGCTGGAAAGTCCAACAAGAAGAAGGGCAATAAGAAAAAGAAATCTTAGATTCCTGGTCCTTCCAAGAAAATAGCTAAACAGAAAGGAAAGACTAAAGCTGATAGAGGCAAAAGAAAGTGTTTCCACTGCCAGAAGGATGGGTACTAAAAAAGGAACTGCCCAGAGTATCTTGCTTCTCTGAAGCACAAGAAGGATACACCTTCGGAAGGTATGTCCATATCTTGTTATTTAGATTCTGATGATACTCATAGTTCATCTACAGCGTGAGTTTTAGATACTGGTACCAGTTCTCACATTTCTTATGATATGCAGGAACTAGCAAATAGTAGCAGCTTGCGTTCTTAAGATGTTAGACTCCGGATTGGCGATGGTTCAATTGTTGAAGCTTTAGCCATAGGATCTAAATCTTTTTACATGTCTGGACATGTTTTTTGTTTGGATAATATTTTATATGTACTTGATGCTTTTAAGAACATCATTTCTATATCTAGTTTGACTAGAAATGGCTATGAATTTCAGTTCATAGATGATGTTTGCAATATTTATTTTGGAAATAAATATATTAGTTCGGGTTATATGAATGATGGTCTTTATTATTTGGATAATAATGACAAACGCAAAATGAATGCAATGCCATGGTGAAAATCAACTCAAGTTCAAAATATATTTTGCACTTAAGGTTAGGTCATGTTGTAAAAGATAGGATTTACAAAACTGGAGAAAATGGGGATTTTATCTTCATTTGGCTTTGAGCCTACTCCAACTTACGAATCTTGCCTTCAGGGCAAAATGACTAGATCACCCTTTGTGGGACAAGGGCTAAAAGCTAAAAATATTTTAGAGTTAATACATAGTGATGTATGTGGTCCTTTTAAAGAAATGGCTAAAGGCGGTTTTCATTATTTTATTACCTTTACTGATGATAAATCAAGGTTTGGGTATTTGTATTTGATGAAATACAAACATGAATCCTTTGAAAAGTTCAAAAAATTTAAATCTAAAGTAGAAAATCAAACAGGAAAGAGTATTAAAGCTTTTCGATCAGATCGTGGAGGTGAATACTTGAGTATTGAATTTGATGAATACTTGAGAGAGCATGGCATTGTTTCTCAGCTGACTCCTCCAGGAATACCACAGCTGAATGGTGTATCTGAAAGGAGAAATCGTACCCTATTGGATATGGTACGTAGTATGATGAGCTATACTAATATGCCAATCTATTTTTGGGGATTTGCATTAGAATCAGCTTTGTATATTCTAAATATGATTCCATCAAAATCAGTATCTTTCGCACCTTATGAGATATAGCATGGAAGAAAACTAAGTCTTAAGCATGTTAAGATTTGGGATTGTCCAGCTTATATCAAAAAGCTGAACATTGATAAATTGAAAACTAGATCAGAAAAGGGTCTATTTGTTGGATATCCAAAAGATAGTTTTGGATAATATTTTTATTTGCCTACATCACAAAAGGTTGTAATAAGTAGAGATGCCACATTTCTTGAACAACAGTTTATTCAAAAAGGAGGCAAAGGAAGGCAAATAGAGTTAGAATTAGAGAATTCTGACCAACCAACAGATGAGATGGATATAGATCCATCTAGTCAACCTACACCTATTGATGAAACATCTACAGCTGTTCCTTGTAGAACAACCAGGGTGTCTCACCCACCAGTGAGATATGGTTTCCTTCATGAAGAAGAACAAGAGTTGTCTGCTCATGAAGAAGTTGATCATGGAGTTGATCCACTTAACTATAAAGAAGCTATATCAGATATAGACTCTTCAAAATGGATTGATGATATGAAATCCGAGATTGATTCCATGTATAAGAATTAAGTTTGGGATCTTGTTGACCCATCTGAAGGTATTGTACCTATAGGGAACAAATGGGTTTTCAAAAAGAAAATTAGTTCTGATGGAAAGGTAGAGACCTATAAGGCAAGGCTAGTAGCGAAAGACTTTCTCGCCTGTTGCCATGCTTAAATCAATTAGGATTCTATTAGCAGTAGCTGCATACTATGATTATGAAATTTGGCAGATGGATGTCAAAACTGCTTTTCTCAATGGATACATTGAAGAAAATATTTTCATGGAACAACCTAGGGATTTTGAATCTCGAGATGGTTCCAAAATATGCAAGATAAAGCGATCTATTTATGGGTTGAAACAAGCTTTAAGGAGTTGGAACATCCGCTTTGATGAAGCCATTAAGTCATTTGGCTTTATCAAAAATGAGGATGAGCCATGTGTATATAAGAAGGTTAGTGACAGTGCTATCACTTTCCTTGTCTTATAAGTGGATGACATTCTGTTAATTGGTAATGACACAGGTATGTTGACAACTGTAAATGTATGGTTGTCAAATACATTCTCCATGAAAGACTTAGGGGAGGCAACCTATATTCTTGGGATTCGCATCTATAGAGATAGAGCGAAAAGAATAATTGGTTTATCCCAAAGTCTATACTTGGAAAAGGTGTTAAAGAGGTTTAACATGCTTGATTCCAAGAGAGGATTGTTACCAGTGAGACATGGTATCCACCTTTCTAAAGAGATGTCTTCAAAGACACCTGAAGAAAGAGATAAAATGGCTAGGATTCCATAGGCTTCGGCTATTGGAAGTTTGATGTATGCAATATTGTGTACTAGGCCGGATATCACATCTGTTGTTAGTTTGACTAGCAGGTATCAATCCAAT
Organism: Hevea brasiliensis; assembly: GCF_030052815.1. Taxonomy (NCBI): domain Eukaryota; kingdom Viridiplantae; phylum Streptophyta; class Magnoliopsida; order Malpighiales; family Euphorbiaceae; genus Hevea; species Hevea brasiliensis. The sequence goes on from NC_079500.1 coordinate 88,946,388, forward strand.
CCAGGTTTGGAATACTGGATAGCTGTCAAGAATATCCTTAAGTACTTGAGAAGAACTAAGGATTTATTCTTGATATATGGAGGTGGAGACTTGCAATTGATGGTTATACCGATTCTGATTTTCAATCAGATATCGATGATAGAAAGTCTACCTCTGGATATGTGTTCATTTGTAATGGAGGTGCAGTTAGTTGGAAGAGTTCCAAACAGAGTACGATTGCAGATTCCATTACCGAGGCTAAGTATATTGCTGCATCAGATGCTGTAAAGGAAGTTGTTTGGTTAAAGAAGTTTGTGACAGAACTTGCAGTAGTTTCTTCCATTGAGTTAGCAGTTCCACTTCACTGTGACTGCAATGGAGCAGTCATACAATCTAAGGAACCCCGGTCTCACCAGAAATCCAAACACATAGAAAGGCGCTACCACATTATCAGAGAAATAGTTGGGCGAGGAGATATAGCCATGCAGAAAATAGCATCAGCTGAAAATCCAACTGGTGTTAGGACAATTGGGAATGAAACTAGACACAAAATGACACATTTTTCATTTAGGAATCATGCCAAAAAAGTGACCATAGTATAGTGAACAAATTGGCCAAATCCGGGTATGAGTGTTCTGCCCTGTACAAAAATGACCAAATGAACAGGATTTGTTCATTTGGCCATAACTTGGGTTAGGCAGGTCTAAATGACCTGAAATTTTCCCAGTGGAAAGTTGAGATATAGACCTAAAACTTTCATGAAGAACACAAATCCAAATTATGCTCTTAACCAAGTCATTTAGCCACCCAAATTTGGTGACTTAAAACTGCTAGAACCAGTTTGGTGCCCAGAAATCTGGGTTAAGTCCAATCTGGCAGCTATGATTCAAATGGCTATAACTTGAGCTACAAAACTCCAATTGGAGTGATTCAAAAATGAGAATAAAGTTAAGATAATAAGAAACAATTTCTATAAAGAAAACTTAGCCAAATTCTAACAGCAACATGACCAATAGAACAGTGCAACATAGGACACTAAAACTGAAAATTTGCAATTTTGCCTAGAAGACTTAAAATTTGAGAAAACAATCAAAACTAACAAATTAGGTAACCAAAATATGGTATGTGAGTGAAATTAGAATTCCCATACCTATTAAGCATTAGCAAGTCAACAAATTGACTTGAATAGTATCATGAATAGTAACCCGAAATACAAATTTTAAAGAACATCAAGTTTAGCATATTAAAGCTATGTATAAGTAGATTTGAATTTATTTTTGGAGTTATGATAAATGGTGATACTGAAACATTGTAAAACTGTGTGTTTCAGTGGAAAAGAATACCGAGAAAGAACCCGAGACATCGAGTCAAGGCCAAGAGACGACTTATATAAGGTTTGTGCACAACTAACTATTTTGTTACTTTTCACTTCTAAATTGATTTGAACAAGTTTATTTTATGATTTATAATTTTGTTGTGTTGAGGATTTTAATTTGTTGAATGAAATTGTATAAATTAAATGTAAATTTTCTTATGTATTTAAGGATTTATTGCATGGTTTTGAAGATTGTAAATTTTAAGTTTGATGTGTTGCCAACCTTGAGCATGAATTTATGATGATTAAATATGGTGATGATTTATAAACACTTTGTAAATAGAAATTGTTTGAATATGATTTGAAACCACAGTTGACATGGCAAAATATGTTGTGAATTCTCATTAGCTTGTCTAGTGAGATATCTCCTGCACTAGATGGGGCGAGTTCCTTCCTCTCTGGCTTGCCAGTTGGGGAAGAATTTGAACGAGTACTCATATATACTAGCTAGTCTTTATTCCTCCCTTTTAGCCTCAGTTATTGGGAGAGTTTGAAATGTCGTGGTGTACAACACGGCATCTATTTGAATTTTGGGCCATGGGTTCAACTGTGTGAATTGTTGGCAACGCTCTTTAAATTATGCATAGTTTGATAAATTGTGATTGAAATAAATAATTTGTCAGTGATTTAAAAAATTTTTGTATTGTTTCGGGATTTAAAAGAAATGTAGATAAATAGTTACTATTTGATCAAAATGTTATTCAAATGAATAATTTGCATGAATGAAAATATTGATTTTTGAATGTTATAAGTTTTGAAGAATTTAGAAATTTTAAATTTTTATTTGTTATAAATTGTCAAGCATAACTTGTATTAAGTTTTAAATTATTAGTTTGTGCACCACTGAGTTCACCACTCAGCGATAGCTTTGTATGCTATCGCAGATGAAAGAAAATATAAAGCAGCTGAGCAAGATTACTAAAAGGCATAGTGAGACTATCTTCGGGTATATCATAGGTATACCCTTGTACTTTAGATTTTGATGTAATTCTGTAATTGTATGTATGAAATTTACTTTGAGCAGTTGTACCAACTCTTTTGTAATATATTTTTGGATTGTAATGAAATACAAATTATTATAAGGTTATCTTGAGATTTTATGTATTTATAAAGTTTTGCACTACTAAATTTTTTATGATCCCATGAATGTAAATATTAATTTTGTTACCTTGATGAGAGGTTTCAATGTTTGATTTAATTTAAACTGTGTATTGAGTTGCTTGTGCTGATTTGTGAAATGAGATTGAATAATGGAGTTGTGATTGAGAAAAATAATGGGAGTGTCTTTATTTTCAGGTTTTGAAGAACTGTTTTCTCAAAATACAGACGGCACTCTGCCGAAATTTTTGTAAAAATTATGGAGATTTTAAATATCTAAAAATTTAATTTATGTTTGGACTTTAAATAAAGGTTTTTAAAATTTGGAAAAAAAATTTTACCCACCAATTTAAAAATGAATGAAAATTATTTTAAAATCCCTTGTAGTATATTTAATGGGTTACCGGTAGGCGAAGTACGGTAATTCATTAGGTATACTACGGGAGCATGTTACATCTTACGAGGAGTAGGGTGTGACATGTTTTAGTGGTATCAGAGCTAGTTTTTAAAGTAAATTTTGAACTGTGAATTTGAAATATTTTTCGATAAGTACAACTGCTCGAATGTTTGATACATATAGTACATTTACATCATAAATATGAACTAACAGGGAGAAATCTCCTCGTGTTGGTTGTACAGGAAATAGAAAAAAAAATCCTGTGAATAGATATGGACAAGGGGGATAAAACGGTAGAGCAGTCTGATACAGCTAACGTACAAGAAGAGGCCCTAGTTTTGCAGAGCGTTGGACGTCCAACTGCACCAGTCCCTGCTATACAAATTACTGCACAAACGGCCCAGAAGATGGCCATGTTCTTTCAGCAAATGGCTGATAATCTGTCAACCCAGGCTCAAGTACAAACCCAACCCCCTCAAGAGCAGCATGAAAAAGAGAAAAGTGGGAAACCCATCGGTCAAAGTTCGAGTAGTAATTTGGGAAAGAGAAAAGATTTTGAGAGACCCCGAGCTCCTAAGTATGACAAAGGCGGATCTTCAGGGCGGAAGCAATCAAGAACCATTCGTCAAAGAACCAGAAGTTCCTACCCTATCCGTATCTGTGACATTTGTGGAAAATTTCATGGGCGTATTTGCCATAGGGTCACTGGAGCCTGCTTCAATTGTGGTGGAATTGGACATTTCACCCGAGATTGTATTAGCGCACGTCGATTTATGCCACATACTACACTAGAGGAATCAGTTCAAGATTTTGATTTTAGAGGCTCATTAATAGTTAGTAGGGGCAGAGGTAGAAGTAGAGACAACACTTCGGGTAATCCTTGCACAATGGACCAACCTGAGCAGAGGAATACATTAGAAAGAGGGAACGCCATGCATCGAGGGGAAGAAGCAGAGACTTCAAATATAGTTGCTGATATGTTCTTAACTTGTGAAAGGAATAATTATGTACTATTTGATTCCGGCTCTACTTGTTTATATGCTAATGCTAAAATTATATGTTCTACTGCTATTCCCTTGCATGGAAATAAATTTTGATGCGTTAGTGATTAGTCTTTTAGGATAAGAGTTGCGATAATAAGCGTGATTGGAATTAATTTTGGAAAAGTTTCTAGTGAGAGACATCTCCTAGACTATGATAAATTATAAAGTTAATTAGTAAGCTTAATTAGGTAAGCCAAGAGGACCTAAAAGTAAGTTATAGTAATATAACTACCTTAGATGCGGGTAAGGGTATTACTGCTGATAGATTTCAGTAGATATCATAATCAAAATAAGTTTAAGATGTTAGTGGATTTGAAAGAAATAAGACATAGGGAAGTTTGATCTATTGGGATGTATCATAGTAACTATGCAATATTCTTGATGTTTATGCTGTAAGTTACAGATTACAATACTGACTTGAGATTTATTGTGTAGAGCTACGTCTTACCCAATAGTACATAAGAATAAGAATAGTTATAAATGACTTTTGCTCTGGTACAAATATACCAGAATAGAGTTTTATTACTATAATTGAGTTTGAAAATCCTAATTCGGGCTTTAAAACTCTATAATGGTTGCAAGGTAGTGAGAGTTAAAGACTCCGTTACCCTAGCATGAATTACAGTACATCAAGAATTATTATGGGACAAGAGATTTTAGCATGGTAAAAATTTAAAAATAACACCTATAGGGCTAAGTCATCCAGTCTCTGATATGGGGTTTATAGTTGTTTTGGTATTGCAATGGATCTTTTGCTCAAAGTTTAGTAAGGAACAGTATTCTATTTGTGTAGTAGTAAGACACAAAATATAATTTTGTTCCCCTGGAAGAGACAGGATGCTATGGATGATAATTATAACTTATAAAATAGTTAAGAAATAATGTTCTACTAATAACAGTAATTCGATAGGAACTAGTTGCTCAGGTATTCTTTAGGAAAAGCACAATTTTATTGTACGGATCATAATGATTAGATTATGATTAGTGCGAAACTTTTGAAAAGCATGGAAAAAAGGAGAGTCCAGTAGACTCCCTTCTTAAGGTTAAAGAATTGTTTATGGTTGAAAAAAAAAAGGGGTAATGATAGCAAACCAGCGGAAAATAAGCTATAGAATATTGATAGATAAAAGAGTTATGGAAGTAAAAATTATAATAGTTTGTGCGAATGTAATAAAGAAACGTTATGAATATTAGTTAAAGTATTGACTAAAATGGTCAGAGGACCAAATCAAAGTAATATTGAAGTATAGTGGATTTATTAGGGACGATAAGAGGTGCTAAATTATGACTCGACAGTCAAGTTAAGGAAGAAGATTAGATTAAGAAATAAAATAATTAAAGTTAAGTTGTGGAATGAAAGAAGGAAACAAATAGAACATTAAGAAATGAGAAAAACACTAGATGAGAAATTGCCACAAAGGCAAACAACTTACTTAAGACGCGTAACGATATCCCGAACTATTTTATCAAGAAAGAAATAAGTTAAACAAAAGCAAACAAGATAGTGCAAAATGGCACATAGTCCTTGGTTATAAATGGAGATGGTAAGATAATGGTTATGGACCTATGGCTAATAAATAAATAAGCAATTCATATATGACCAACAAGGTCATTTAAAAAAAAAAGATTACAAAGGAAAATAATTACTAAAACAACAGCAAGAAAAGACTAAAATATTCTAAACTAAACTGAAGGTTGCATCAAATGATCAAGAGATTTGATGAGAAAAGAGTAAAATTAAGTTCTCACCCTTAGGATCATACGAGGTTCTAGAAAGAGTGGATCCATTAGCACACAGATTTGCTTACCTCTAAAATTGAAATGAATTTGAATCTAACTTATGACAGAAGCTCATAAGAAACTTGGCACACGAGGTGAGCAATCGATGAGTAAATAGTATTGGTTAAAGTGCTAAAGAACCATCATTCAGGCCAGGAAGCTACTTAGGAGCGTGAATAGGACATGAGGAGACAACACCCACAACTATTCAGAGACTGATACCAGGTAAAATTTCGAGGACGAAATTATTTTAAGGGGGGGAGAATTGTAACACCCCTATTTGCATAGCCTGGTATATGTTACTGTTCCGGTAACTAGTATCGGTCCGGACAATTAAGAGGATTAGAACTATGTTTAAGACACCTAGAAAAGCCCTGATTGAAAATAAATAGTGATTACCAGATAGAGAAGTAAAAATAAGAAAAATAGAACATAAAAGGTTAAATGAGCTGAGAGTCATAACGATGGATGACATTCTCGGGAAATAACTGCGAGGTCGATTTAAACTCAAATTTCGAACCGTAAAATTTAACGCTGCGGTCCTTAGGACCATTGCAAACATAGTGGAAAAGAGAAAATCACAGAAAAGAATTGTTAAGCAGGTCAAATAATTAGGTCAGGGATCCGGAAGAAATATTGAATTATTTGTAAACCGGATTGAACCGGCGAGCGGCAATTTGGTCAGTTCACCCCTAGACCTGACACTTGACCTAACTGTCCAATAAAATATGAGAAATGAAAATTTTGGAATATAGAATTAAATTAAAGAAGTGAGGAAAAAGAAAGGAAAAAGAAAAGAAAAGAAAATAAAGAATAATGACATCATCATAGATGACATCATGTATGATTCAATAAATAATTATCAATTATTTACTTAATTTGACTAAGTCAATTTGGGATAAATACACATAAAATAACAAAATAAAGAAATTTATTTTTTTGTCATCTTTCTCATAGATTTTTGCCACTCTTTCTTTCTCTCTAATTCTGTCACAATTCCACCCTTAAAAGCTTGATTTCTCCTCCCTTCCTCACCATAAAAACCCTAACCACCAATATTAAAGTTTGATTTTAGACCTTGGTGGAGTGATTAGTAACAAAAAGAAGAAGAAAATAAGGAGACTTGGAGAATTAGAGAATCCATAAATCAAGGTATGTATAAATTAGTTTTAAATATTTAAATACTACTTGAAATTTAGTTGAGATGCATAGAAATTGTAAAGAAAATGAAAATAATCTTGCATGCATGATGAGTAGAAATTCAGCAGCCATGATGTTAGGAGAGGTTGAAGTGTTTTAGTTCAATGAATTATGTATATAAGCCTAATTAAGTGTGTAGAGAATGTTTAGATACCTTATTTGCATAAATTGAAAAACTTGAAAAAGTTAGGGCTCTTGACCTTAGGGTTTTGGAAGATAAAAAGTGGAGAAGTGGTCAAATAGTGTGTTTGACCTTGTTTGTGGTGAGAAATAGTCATTTGTGACCAATTGGTGTATGTTGGAAGTGTTAGAACCAAATGGAAATTCGGATTGAATGGGGGCAGTATGCAGCAGCATGACCAAGGTCCCTTTCAGGGACCAAAACTGAAAATTTACAAGTCCAATTGGTGTTAGGAAAATTGGGAATGAAACTAGACACAAAATGACACATTTTTCATTTAGGAATCATGCCAAAAAAGTGACCATAGCATAGTGAACAAATTGGCCAAATCCGGGTGTGAGTGTTCTGCCCTGTACAAAAATGACCAAATGAACAGTATTTGTTTATTTGGCCATAACTTGGGCTAAGCAGGTCTAAATGACCTGAAATTTTCCCAGTGGAAGGTTGAGATATAGACCTAAAACTTTCATGAAGAACACAAACCCAAATTATACCCTTAACCAAGTCATTTAGCCACCTAAATTTGGTGACTTAAAACTGCCAAAACCAGTTTGGTGCCCAGAAATCTGAGTTAAGTCCAATCCGGCAGGCATGATTCAAATGGCTATAACTTGAGCTACAAAACTCCAATTGGAGTGATTCAAAAATGAGAATAAATTTAAGACAATAAGGAACAATTTCTATGGAGAAAACTTAGCCAAATTCTAACAGCAACATGATCAATGGAACAGTGCAACATAGGATACCAAAACTGAAAATTTACAATTTTGCCTAAAAGACTTAAAATTTGAGAAAATAACCAAAACCAACAAATTAGGTAACCAAAATGTGGTATGTGGGTGAAATTAGAATTCTCATACCTATTAAGTATTAGAAAGTTAACAAATTGACTTGAATAGTATCATAAATAGTAACCCGAAATATAAATTTTAAAGAAAGTCAAGTTTAGCATATTAAAGCTAGGTATAAGTAGATTTGAATTTATTTTTGGAGTTATGATAAATGGTGATACTGAAACACTGTGAAACTGTGTGTTTCAGTGGAAAAGAATACCGAGAAAGAACCCGAGATATTGAGTCAAGGCCAAGAGGCTACTCGTATAAGGTTTGTGCACAACTAACTATTTTGTTACTTTTCACTTCTAAATTGATTTGAACAAGTTTATTTTATGATTTATAATTTTTTTGTGTTGAGGATTTTAATTTGTTGAATGAAATTGTATAAATTAAATGTAAATTTTCTTATGCATTTAAAGATTTATTGCATAGTTTTGAGGATTGTAAATTTTAAGTTTGATGTGTTGCCAACCTTGAGCATGAATTTATGATGATTAAATATGGTGATGATTTGTAAACACTTTGTAAATAGAAATTGTTTGAATATGATTTGAAACTACAGTTGACATGGCAAAATATGTTATGCATTCTCATTAACTTGTCTAGTGAGATATCTCCTCCACTAGATGGGGCGAGTTCCTTTCTCTCTGGCTTACCAGTTGGGGAAGAGTTTGAATGAGTACTCATATATACTAGCTAGTCTTTGTTCCTCCCTTTTAGCCTCGGTTATTGGGAGAGTTTGAAATGTCGTGGTGTACAACACGGCATCTATTTGAATTTTGGGTCATGGGTTCAACTGTGTCAATTGTTAGCAACGCCCTTTAAATTATGCATAGTTTAATAAATTGTGATTGAAATAAATAATTTGTTAGTGATTCAAAATATTTTTGTATTTTTTCGGGATTTAAAAGAAATGTAGATAAATAGTTACTATTTGATCAAAATGTTATTCAAATGAATAATTTGCATGAATGAAAATATTGATTTTTGAATGTTATAAGTTTTGAAGAATTTAGAAATTTTAAATTTTTATTTATTATAAATTGTCAAGCATAACTTGTATTAAGTTTTAAATTATTAGTTTGTGCACCACTGAGTTCACCACTCAGCGATAGCTTTATATGCTATCGCAGATGAAAGAAAATATAAAGCAGCTGAGCAAGATTACTAAAAGGCATAGTGAGACTATCTTCGGGTATATCATAGGTATACCCTTGTACTTTAGATTTTGATGTAATTCTGTAATTGTATGTATAAAATTTACTTTGAGCAGTTGTACCAACTCTTTTGTAATATATTTTTGGATTGTAATGAAATACAAATTATTATAAGGTTATCTTGAGATTTTATGTATTTATAAAGTTTTGCACTACTAAATTTTTTATGATCCCATGAATGTAAATATTAATTTTATTACCTTGATGAGAGGTTCAATGTTTAATTTAATTTAAACTGTGTATTGAGTTGCTTATGTTGATTTGTGAAATGAGATTGAATAATGGAGTTGTGATTGAGAAAAAAATTAGGAGTGCCTTTATTTTCAGGTTTTGAAGAACTGTTTTCTCAAAATATAGGCGGCACTCTCTCGAAATTTTTATAAAAATTATAGAGATTTTAAATATCTAAAAATTTGATTTATGTTTGGACTTTAAATAAAGGTTTTTAAAATCTGGAAAAAAAAGTTTTACCTATCAATTTAAAAATGAACGAAAATTATTTTAAAATCCCTAGTAGTATATTTAATGGGTTACCGGTAGGCGAAATACGATAATTTATTAGGTATACTACGGGAGCATGTTACATCTTACGAGGAGTAAGGTGTGACAACCACCCATCTTCCTTTATCTCATACCCATTCTCCTTCCCCTCTTTGATTTGGCCCATAATGGTCATCAACTTCTCATCTAGCGTTTGGGCCTTTTGCACTTGCTGTAGCAAACTAGGCTTCACTTGCAACTTAGCTATAATAGCTCCATCTCGTGCTAATGTCAACCGAGTATTCAAAGCCCTTAATGCCACTAATGACTTTTTACTAAGTGCATCTACCACCACGTTCGCCTTCTCAGGGTGATAGTCAATAACACAATCGTAATCCTTTAAGAACACAATCGTAATCCTTTAAGAACTCAACCCATCTTCTCTGCCTTAGGTTTAGTTCCTTCTGGTTTGATAAATATTTAAGACTTTTATGATCCGTGTAAATATAATACTTTTCACCATATAAGTAATGCCTCCATATCTTCAATGCAAATACAATTGCTGCCAATTCAAGATCATGTGTAGGGTAATTCTTTTCATGTGCTTTTAGCTGCCTTATAGCATAAACAATCACTTTTCCTTCCTGCATAAGAACACACCCAAGCCCATTATGCAAAGCATCACTATAGACCATAAAGTCTCTCCCTGATACTGGTTGTGTCAACACTGGCACTTTAGTAAGCATAGCCTTCAATTTCTCAAAACTGGCTTGGCACTTATCATTCCAGTCAAACTTCACATTCTTATGCAGTAGCTTAGTCAATGGAGTTGATATAAGAGAAAATCCTTTCACAAATCTCCTATAATAGTCTACCAATCTTAAGAAACTTCTGACTTCCGTTGCATTCTTAGGTGGCTTCCATTCCACTATAGCTTCTATCTTCTTGAGATTCATTCTAATCCTATCAGCTGATACTACGTGTCCAAGGAAAAAAATCTCATTCAACTAGAATTCACACTTGGATAACTTAGCATATAGCTTCTTCTCCCTCATGGTCTGCAATACAATTCTCAACTGTTTATCATGCTCATCTCAGTCCTTGGAATACACTAGTACATCATTAATAAAGACTACTATAAACAGATCCAAATAAGGATGAAGATACGATTTATAAGGTCCATGAATGCCACTGATGCATTTGTCAACCTGAATGGCATCACCAAAAATTTATAATGCTCATACCAGGTCCTGAAAGTAGTCTTAGGTACATCCGCCTCCTTTACCCTTAATTGATGATACCTTGATCTGAGATTAATCTTGGAGAACACATGCTCCCTTCAATTGATCAAATAGATCGTCTATCCTGGGCAAAGGATACTTATTCTTTACCGTCACTTTATTCAATTGCCAGCAGTCTATACACAATCTCAATGTCCCATCCTTCTTCTTTATAAACAACACCAGTGCTCCCCATGGTGATATGCTGTATAAACCCCTTATCTAACAGTTCTTGCAACAACTCCTTTAACTTCGTCGGTGCTATCCTATAAGGAGCAATCGATATCAGTACTGTACCCGGCATCACTTCAATTGCAAACTTTACTTCTCTTTCCAGTGGTAAATCAGACAATTCCTCTAGGAACACATCTAGAAAGTCACATACAGTGGTTATATCTTGGAGACTAGACCTAGCCTTTTTGGTATCAACCACATGTGCTAGGTATATTTCACAGCCCTTTCTTATTAGTTTCTTAGCTACCGTGGCCGATATAACATTGGAAAAGTAGCCCGTTCTTTCACCCATAACTATCACTTCTTCATTATGAGCAGTTTTCAAGGTGATCTACTTTAACTCACAATTTACCATTACCTGATGACGCGATAACCAGTCCATTCCCAGTATCATATTAAATTCATGGAGTGGCAGCTCAATCAAGTCGGTCATGAACTCATGTCCCTGAATTCTTAAGGGAAAACCCTTATAGACCTTATTCACTACTACACTATGGCCTAAAGGGTTAGTGACCAGAATATCCTGCTCAGTCTCATCTATCTATACTCCTCTCTCTACAGGCAAAGCAATACAAATATATGAATGTGGGATCCTAGGTCTACCAATGCATGCACAAGCATATTATAGAGAAAGAAAGTACCCCAAATCACGTCAGGCCCATCCTACTCCTCCTAGGCTCTTATAGCATAAGCACGTGCTAGTGCCCTGGCCTCTGGTCTCTCCACTGTCTCGAAAGTAGCTTTCTGTGAACTACCTACTGCCTCTGCCCTACTGGGTCTCTTACCCCTCTAGGCTGCAGGGGTGGATCTCTCAGTCTATGCTAAAGCAGTAGGAGCACTCCCTCGGGGCAATCTCTTTGAAAATGGTCAGTGGCCCCACATCTGAAGCAACTCCCAATCAAACACTAGCACTCTCTTCTGTGTCTCTTATCGTAATGACTACATGCGGCTAGGGCTGCTCCCCTGGCTGCTGTCCCCAGAGAACTAGCCACTAATGCAATTGATCAGCCTCTCCTGGGTATAGTCTGTGATCTCAGCCTTTGTGACTAGCTCTGGCTTTGAGATCCCCTGGGCCTCTTACTAGCTGTGGCTGAGGAGCTAGATTACCCTGGGGCCTCTCTTATACTATCTATCTCTGTGGCTCTACTCACTATCTCTTACCCTATCCATATTCAGAGCCCAGAGCCACCTTTACCATCTGAGAAAAATCTGTAATCCAAAATGCTATAATATGGAGCTTCACACTATCATTCAGCCCCTCCTCAAACCTACGGCATTTGTCTGCCTCAATGGATATAACCTTGTGGGCATAACGGCTCAACTGCACAAACTTCCGCTCATACTCTGATATCGTCAGTTGTCTTTGCCTCAAAGCAATGAACTCCCTCCTCCTGGCCTCTAGATATATGTGGCTGATGTACTTTTTCCTAAACTCAGCAAAAAAGTACTCCCACGTCACCGCCGTAGGCTATACTACCCTGAACACTGTGTCCCACCACTGGTAGACATCCTCCTAAAGAAGGGAGACTAAACCCTCTAAACTTTGCTATGAAGTGCAGTGTAGCTACTGGAGAACCTGCTTTATCCTCTCCAGCCAATGCTCGGCGGCAGTCGGATCATCATCTGTCTTACCCTTAAAGTCAACAGCCCCATACTTCCTTAACTTCTCCAAGTGGGACCTCTATGGTGATCAAGCTCGTGGAATAGCTCTGGTGAATTAATGAAGCATCTCGATCATCTACTCAAGAAAGATTTGCTGAGCCCGGCCTACTGCTATTTGGGTTGTTGCCTCTCTCCAGCCTCCACTAGAACTGGCAAGAGTATGGCTCTCTACCTCCTCATCCACCAGCTAAGGGAATTCAGGCTTAATGGGGTCATACTCCATATTAACCTATAATAAACAGGAGAACAGATCTGTATTAGTGTCACCTCGACTCTTAATGAATTCAATGCATGACATGCACTCTATATCCTTCTACCGATCTAGGTCTAGGAACGCCTAAACCTTGCTCTGATACCACTAAAGGTAATACCTCCTTACCCGATTTACAGTGTAGCTGAGCAAAGGAATGTCACATTCTGTGCCAAAGTACCTAATATTATCTTATTCAAATGATGATTAATTTAATTCTATCATAATTTAATCAATGAAATTTTAAATGGAAACTGTAAGAGTTTCCCTGTATTTTAATATTTTACCTGTTAAAGAATTGTCTTGTTTCAAAATTATCCATATTGGTAAATCTCAAATATATAACAATTCCAAAATCATAACTCATATTTTCTTATCTATTCACATCCATTTCTATACATAAATTTTCCTTCATTACATTCATTTACAAATATGCACATTTATCATACATTTCAAAACTTAATTACAAACTTTGTGTTTAATTATAATGCACATGATCATGTACTATTGTAGGCCAATGATCTCTACCAGAAATATGCGGAGGTGACAATGACCACTACTGCAGATCAGTCCAAAATCCCTGGCCAAAGTCTACTGTGTCCTATCACCTGGACCTACACGAGGAGAAACCATCGCGCTAAGCATTTTTATTTAGTGGTGCACTAACATAATAAAAGTCCAATATACAAACAAAAATAAATTTTCATGCTTGTATGAAATAAGGAAAAATGTACATTTAAATATTCATAAATCATTTAAAAAGAATATAGAATTTATAACATCAAAATTTTGTAGTCATGTCATTTGTTTAACTATGTAACCATTTTGGATACCTTTCACAATATTTTTCTCTCGTCTTCTCATATTTTCATTTTTTTCATGATCTTTGAAATTATTTATTTTCATAGGATCTTTCATTTTCTTTACTTCGATATTGAAATTTCTTAATTTATTTCAGTGCCCAAAGTAACCTTTAATAAAATTGTTTAGACTAGATATGCGGGTTTTATTAGAGCTGGACATTCGGTGCCTCGGGCTGTTATACCGTCAGACACATCGGTGCCTGTCGGGTATGCAATATAATTGGACCTAAAAGCCATGGGAATAATCATATCAAACACTTGGTGCCTGCCAATGATTATTTAAAGAAATCATGAATAAGGGATAACCATATCGGATACTCGGTGCCTATCAATGGTATCCGGGCATAGAAGCCATGGGCAGTACTGCGAATCTCATCCCTTCTTGGCATGTCAATCTATCCAGCCCTTGCACTATTGTCTAGGCATACTTGGGCTAATTTATTATTATTAACAATTCAAGGTTCTTATTATTTCATCATTTTGTCATCACCTCATTCATCATGGGAACATAGGTCCCAAACATAATTTCACATGACATTCATGCTTAACATACCATTGGCATTAATCACAATTTACATTTTAAAAAATTATACTTATATTTCATAAATTTCAGATTTGGTACCTCAAATTCCTTAATAAATTTGGCTAAGCTATAGCAAGAATTAGGCCATATTTTCTTCATGAAAAATGTAGATCTATGTCTTATGTTTATTTTGGCTTTGGAATCATTTAATTTTTATTTGTATAGCTTGACTTATGGCCATTTTACCAAAACTGTTCCGGTGACCAAATCTCAATTTTCAAGTCACTTCCAGAATCCAAGCAGATTTCTGGACTCATTTTATCATGCAAACTTGGATAGGTTACAGTCATAATTTAGCATCTTGGTCTCCATATAAATTATTCCTCTATGTCTTAGCTTTCCAACAAGGTACAATTCACCTCATTTGAAATTATATACAATAAGTTATGGCCAAGTAAATAGGATAGGTTCAGGTGAACTACTTACTAATTACAGGACAGGTTCTAGGCAGTTTTTGGAGCCCAGATTTGAACAAGTTGCAATTAGAATTTATCATTTTGTTCTTCATGAAAGTTATTTCTTTATATCTTAGCTTTTTAAAAAATCAAGAATCACCTAATTTGGAGTTTCACAGAGTGTGTAATATTCATTTTAATCTAGACTATTCAAGGTGCCCTGCTCCTAGGTTTCGGGTTTTGTGACTCAATTTCTAGCAATTATTCAAAGTATCTACACATAGAATTAGAGCAACTTGTCTCCATAAAAATTTTAGTGTACTGTCTTATCTTTAATTTGCCATTGGTTTCACATCAATTGGAATTATGTAGTTCAAGTTATGAGCATTTAATCCCACTAAACTTAAGCTGTCCAGATTCACACTTAATGCACAATACACATTTCATTTAATTTCTTCACCATATCATTAATGTTTCTCAATAAATACACATCAAATAATCATAATATAAACATAATAGCATTAAATAGGCTTCATACAATGAAAACATTAATTGTATAAAAATCCTAACTTAATTAGTAATAACTTTAAAAATTCATGAAATTTCTTAGCACTAACCTTGATTACAAGTCCTAATCAACATCAATCAACCTTCAATTCAGTAAAACCTTGACTCTCCTTCTTGTTCTCCCCCAAACCAAAATCATTTCCTTCAATAACATCCATAATTTCAATCAATATTCATAGAAATCTCCACAATCAAACTTGAATTCTATTAAATCACAACTAACTAAGCATAAATCATAACTTACCTAAATTGGTCAACAATTCTTCTTCACTAATCCAAATTCCTTAGAATCCTTATTTGCTTTTTTCAAATCAAGTCTTGATACAATGTTTTCTCTTAATTTCCTATAAAATTTATGAAGGAATTTATGTGTTTTAGAGCTTGGAAGATGAAGCTCTAATGGAGGAATAGAGAGAGAGAGAGAGCGAGACGACAAAGGAAAGAAGAAGAAGAAGATGATGAAAATGAGGTTGTCACGACCCAACCTATGGGCCGGACCGGCACTAGGACCTGGGCCAGCTTAAAGCCCCCGAGGCCCGTAGTAAGCCTAACTGTTCATTAACCCAACTCTAAGGCCCATTGGGCCCAAATTCAAGAAAACAAACGGACAGAGTCCGGCCATAAAATGGACTTTCCAACGGGGAGTTTTCGACTCACCCGACCTGTAAACACAATAAACAATCCATTGGGGAGCTCAGCTCACCCTCCACATACTCATCAACATAATAATAACTGGGAGCTCAGCTCCCTCATCCAATCCATCAAAACAGACTTAAAATATTAAGTTTACAGGTCCAACATGATAATAATATTACAGACCAAATTCAAATAATTACTGCTAACACATGCGGAAATTCTAGGAGTAACTAAAATTACACAAATATTAATAAACAACCTGCGAAGTAGAAAAGCAGGTTAACCCTGAACAAAATATCCTCCTGTGGCCTGTAAAAATTTTTGAACAGGAGTGAGCGTTCGACTCAGAGAGTAAAATATCAATTTTAACCATAATCTCTATAACTAATCAGAACTAATGCACCTGTGGAGTGAAATGCAACATCAACATCATATTCACATCATAGCATCAAAAGGTAATTTGGAGCACTCACGCACTCGTAGCATCAATCATAATATATTGGGAGCCGATCCTATACACTCTCTTAAATCCAACTTTGGTGCGTGAAGAACTCAAGCGGACTTTCGCTTAATAAACCAAATCGAGGGTCCCGAAGAACTCAAGCCGTGACTACCCCTCGAAGGAACGGGTCCCCGAAGAACTCAAGCCGTGACTACCCGCCCTATCCATAGTCCACACCACATCACACGTACGCCAACGCACGCACACTTCTCCACATTACCACAGCAACACTCATGGCACATTAACAGTTATGAATGCAACATAAATCGTGCCTAGAGTTTAACTACATAAATATATGCATATAAGTGATGCATGGGCATCGAACATATAATAATATCGAAATTACAATTAAAATTAATATTTTACTCACAAACTTGACGACAAATTACTGTGGCGGCTGGGCGGAGGAAGAAGGCTGTCCCGGCTCACCTGACAATTACATTACATCTATTTAATAAATTTGACTCAATACAAACAAAGAAAAATATCAAGTACGTCCTAAGTCGTTAGAAAATCGTGAGTCTCTCCTATACCTAGGACCTACCCAACCCGCAAAGGGCTAAAAACGCACTTCTATACTCGCAATCCATACATCAGCTCAATCATATCACACAGCCCTCCCGGGCCCATCAAATCAATCATCCATCACAATACGAAAATTTCAATTTAGTCCTTATTATTGATCATTTTTGCAAAAGCGCCCAAATAAGCTCTAAAAATTATAAAACTTTGCCCATGGTCCTTAGCAATATTACTAAGCTATTGCAAAAAGAATCGTAATTTTCTAAGCTACCACGAATATTTTATGGATTTTTAATCCTATTTAAGCACTAGAAAATTACGTAAAAACAAGGTTCGGGTTTACCTTTGCCGATTCCGACTTCGGGAACGCGCTCGGGGCGTCTGACAATGGGGGGCTAGCCAAAACCTCGGCCCAATTCGGAGACTTTTACGTAACAGTGCATGCGGCGAAATTTGCGAACTTCGATCAATCGCCGAATTTCCGCGAATCGAGAATACCTACACGAAGCCCATAACACGGGGGTTAGTACGTAAATTTTTTCAGAATTTTCTAAGCTCATTTAATGCTCGAAAATACACTGCGAAGTTCCGTGGGACCCATCGAAAAACGGTGTCGGAAAAATTTGAAATTTATGTCGTTGCGAAGCTCTCGACGAATGGAGCGTGCTGGTGGCCTCGGTTTTCTCGTGGGATTCACGGTTTTCGAGAAATCTAGCCCGAAATTCGAAATGGGCTAAAATCTTTCCGAGCTAAAATCGGACAATCCGCTCGATGGATTTCGGCGTTCTTGGTGTCTATGGAAAGCTCTCGCCGAGTAGATGATTTTGGACACAAGACCCGGTCCAATTGGTGGCCGGATTTGGCCGGAAGTCGCAGGGGCGTTCAAGCGGGATTTTCGGCGGCCGGCTGGGCTAGGCGGAGAGGAGAGAGAAACGAGAGAGAAAAGAGAGAGGGACGGGAGAAGAAAAAGGAAGAAAAAGGTCGGTCCGATTAGACCGGTACGATTCGGTCCGGTCGATTCGTCGATTCAGATACAAATTTTTGAATTTTTACTCTGCCTCAGGACCGAAAACGAGGTCCAAAAATTCCGAAAAAATTTCATAAAACTCAGAAAAATACGTAGACTCCAAATATATTTTTAGTTTTGCCACGTGGTCTTTAAATTAATTTTTAAAAATCATCAAAGTTTATATTTTTCGAAAAATCGAACCCGATTTTTAAAATCCGAAAAATCTCAAAAAAATTCCTAAAATTTAAATAAAATTAAAATATCAAATTACTCATAATTAATAAAATTTTGGGGTGTTACATTCTTCCCCCCTTACAGAAAATTCGTCCTCGAATTTTACACAAGGCAGAATAAAGCACATGACTATACATTGAACAAATAGGGGTACTTGCTACGCATGTCCCGTTCTGACTCCCAGGTGCACTCTTCCACTGACTGACTCCTCCACAAAACCTTAACCATAGGGATCTGTTTGGATCTTAGCTGTCTCACTTGGTAGTCCACTATGGCTCTGTTTGCTCCTCAAATGTCAAATTTTCTTTTAGCTCTATCACATCCATGAGAAGTATCAGGAATGTATTTCCTGAGCATGGAGATGTGAAACACGGGGTGAACGTGAGAAAGGTTGGGTGGTAGCTCCAACCGGTAGGCAACTGCTCCAACTCTATCAGTAACCTCAAAAGGTCCGATATACCGAGGTGCCAACTTGCCCTTCTTTCCGAATCTCATGACTCCCTTCATTGGAGATACCTTCAGGAATACATAGTCGCCCACTGCAAACTCCACATCCCTCCGTCTGGGGTCTGCATAACTCTTGTCCTCGATCGTTCTCGATTAAAGGAACTACCTCAAGTGTCTTGCACTAGGTCTACATCATGCACCCTTGCTTCCCCATTTCTGTCCAACACGAGGAGACCTACACTTTCTTCCATATAGTGCCTCATAGGGTACCATCCTATCTGGAGTGATAATCGTTGTTGTAGGCAAACTCCACCAAAGCTAGCTCATCCCATTGACCTCCAAAATCCAAAACACTCATGCGAAGCATGTCTTCCGATGTTTGGATCGTCCTTCTTTCGAGGGTGGAAAGCCTTGAAGTTCAGCGTGTGCCAAGTGCCTCCTGCAACTTTCTCCAAGCGAGAAGTGAATCGGGGCCCTCTGCCGGATATTATGGAAGCCGGAACTCCATGCAATCGACTATTTCTCGAATGTAGAGCCGCATCTTGTGCCACAGAATATGTAGTCTTCACGGGTAAGAAGTGAGTGATTTGGTCAAGCGGTCTACAATTACCCATATCGAATCATATCCTCGCGTGGTACGAGGCAACCTACCACAAAATCCATAGTGATCATTTCCCACTTTCATTACGGGATAGGAGCTCTTGCGGCTTCCCGACGGTCTCGTGTTCAAACTTCACCTTCGACAAGTCAAGCACTTGGACACAAAGTCCGCAATGTCTCTCTTCATGCCATTCCACCAATAGCTATCTTTCACATCATGGTACATCTTGGTGGAACACGGTGGACTGTATAGTGTGCCTCTCGCATGATTTCATTCTGAGGTTGTCCACATCGGGCACACATATCCTAGAACCTTGCACTAGGGCGCCATCATTGGCAAACCCAAACTCACCACCTTCACCTTCTTTGTACTCTTTCTATGATCTTCATCAATTGTTGGTCTGGAAACTCTAACTCTGTCCCTCAAGTCCGGCCTCACCGAAAAGTGAGCCAACAATACCCCTCATCTGAAAGATCTAGGATTAAACCTTGATCCATCAACTCATGTACCTCTGAATCAATGGTCTCTTCTCTCGAAATGTGCGCCAAAAGATTTTCTCGCTCAAGGCATCTGCTACAACATTGGCCTTCCCGTGGTGGTACCGATGGTGCAATCATAGTCTTTGTAAGCTCCATCCATCTCCTCTGTCTCAAGTTTAAGTCCTCTGTTGGAAGATGTACTTTAAACTCTTGTGGTCGGTGTATATCTCGCACACTTCGCCATACAGTAGTGTCTCCAGATTTTCTGCAAAGATTACACGCCATTTCCAAATCATGGGTGGGGTAGTTACGCTCATGCCTCTTGTTTGCCTTGAAGCATAAGCCACTACCTTTCCATTACGCATCAAAACACACCCTAGGCCAACTCGAGGCGTCACAATACACGGTGTATCCTTCACCATTCACAGTAGTGTCAACACGGGGCGGTGGTTAGACACTCCTTAAGCTTCGAAACTCACCTCACGGTCATCTGTCCAAATGAATGGAACATTCTTCTGGTCAACTTAGTTAAGGGAGCCGCTATCACGAGAAATCTTGTACAAAACGCCTATAGTAGCGGCTAAACCAGAAAACTTCGCACCTCGGTGGTTGTAGGCCTAAGCCAATCGATTCTGACTTTAATTTTCTTGGGATCCACTTGAATACCGTCTCTAGAAACCACGTGTCCCAAGAATGAGATGCTTTCTAGCCAAAATTCACATTTCGAAAATTTGGCGTATAGCTGGTGCTCCCTCAAAGTCTGCAACACCATTCTCAAGTGCCACACGTGTTCTTCCTCGGTCCGAGAGTATACCAGAATGTCATCTATGAATACGATGACAAAACGGTCCAAAAATGGCTTGAACACCCTGTTCATCAAGTCCATGAAGGCTGCTGGTGCATTAGTGAGTCCAAAAGACATCACCAAGAACTCATAATGACCATATCTTGTCCTGAAAGCCGTTTTGGACATGTCCTCATTCCTGATTCTCAATTGATGGTAGCCTGACCGCAGGTCTATCTTGGAAAAGAATCTAGCTCCTTGGAGCTGATCAAACAAATCATCGATTCGAGGAAGTGGATACTTGTTCTTCACAGTGACCTTGTTCAGCTGTCTGTAGTCGATACACAACCTCAATGACCCATCCTTCTTTCTCACAAATAAAACAGGAGTGCCCCAAGGTGAATTGCTCGGACGTATAAAACCCTTGTCCAAAAGCTCATGTAGTTGCTCCTTCAGCTCTTTCAATTCTGCTGGTGCCATCCTGTAAGGTGGCATCGATATGGGGTTTGTACCCGGCACAACATCAATGCAAAACTCTATTTCCCTTCCTGGTGGCAACCCTGGAAGCTCCTCAGGAAAGACATCCATGAATTCTCTGACAACAGGAACATTTTCCATGCTGACATATTCTACAGATGTATCTCTCACCAATGCCAAATACCCTTGGCATCCACGCCTCAACATTTTTCTGGCACTAATCGCTGACACCAAATTATATGGAGCCACGCTCCTGTCACCATCAAAGCTAAACTCTTCCACACCAGGTATGTGGAAGTATACCTTTGTTCTGCAGTCTAAGGTGGCATAATGAGTTGCCAACCATCCATCCCGAGGATTACATCGAAATCCATTCGGTAGAGGAACCAAGTCTGTGGGAGGATCTTTCCATCCACTACCACCGGGCTACCGGAAATACCATGTCTACATCTATGTTGTCACTAAGTGGGGTAGCCGATAAAGGGCATTCTAAAGTTGTAGGGTTTCTACCCAACCTCATGGCAAACACAGGGAGACAAATGAGTGCGTAGCACCGGATCTATCAAAACACGAGCCTCATAAGAATGCAGAAGAATACGCCACAATCGCATTTGAAGCTTGAGCATCACGGAGGGTCGTGGTGAAAACCCGAGCTTGACCCCTACGAGTGGCGTAACCACGACATCGACTTCTACCTCTCGACCGCCTCCAAATCCACGCCCCTTGTCCTCGGCTGCCATGTTGGAAGCGCCGGATACAACGAGGAACATTCGCAATGAACCCTGTGACCCCATCCGTGGCTCGTGAACATGGGGCATTCTCTAGCAAAGTGACCGGTTGGCCACACAAGCATACTCGATCCCATCAAACAAGGTCTGAATGTCCTCTTCCACACTGTGCACAAGGTGCCAAGGAGGATCTGAGGTGACGGATCCGTACATCCTCGTGGTTTGTGTCTAAAACCACTTTTCTTGTTCCTACTCTTTCCTCTGTAATTACTCGCCACCACTATCCGGAGTACCCATGGAAGGGACACCTGAGGAACCCTCTGCTCTGTTTTTCTTTGCTCTTCCGCTGTCATCTACAGCATAACTGATCTCAATCTGTCTAGCTCGGTCAACCACCACATCAAAAGACTGATCAGACATCATGGCCAGGTTTGCATATCTCCTGTCAAGCCCCTTTAGGAATCTTTTCACCTTCATAGTCTCTGTAGATACTGCTGTAGGGGCATATCTGCTCAATTCAGCATATTCATCTCTGGACACTGCCATTCTGTCTTAAGGCCTCAAAGGCCCACCGCTTCGATCTCTAAAACTTTACGCACAAACCGGTTGATAAAAAGTTCCACAAACTGAGCCCATGTCAAACCCTCCATCCGGGGTAACACGTAGTCATTCATCCATTGCCTAGGCATGGGCCCCATGACGTGCTGCATACACTCTATCAATCTTCTATCAGTCAACTGTCATTATTTCTGCACATGCGAGAATCCAAAAACCGATATGCATCGTCGACACATCATAGGTACGTGCACCAACTTCTTGAAATTTATGATCTGTTTGTAAGATTCCTCTCTTGGTGCGGTGGGCTATGGAGGGTGGACCATATCTGCGCCATCATGTCGATGGTTCTCTTAGAGTAGCGCCATGGGGTCCATAGGACCTGTGCCATGAAAGACTGTTCTGAGCGTGGGTAGCTGCTCTTCTACTTGGCGGCTCTAGGCCTCTACCATGCCTCCTCGGGCGGCGCCTCATCTGTCGACACCTCGTCGGGCACATCCGCTCTGTGCGATGGCGGCTCTCCTGTTTCTCGCATTTTCTGAAATTCAGCATTAGCCTACAAAATTCAAAACTGCACATTACACAGCTCTATAGACTCATATTTATACATAACATATGGAGCAGAAACTAGAAGCAAAGATGACAATGCAAGACGAATGTTGACCCTATATTTCCACAGGTGACTCCTATTGGACTTTTCCCAACACTTTAGACAACATTCCCTAAGAATCTGGAGCCTAAGCTCTGATACCACATTTGTCACGACCCAACCTATGGGCCGGACCGGCACTAGGACACAGGCGACTTAAAGCCCCGAGGCCAGTAGTAAGCCTAACTGTTCATTAACCCAACTCTAAGGCCCATTGGGCCCAAATTCAAGAAAACAAACGGACAGAGTCCGGCCATAAAATGGACTTTCCAACGGGGAGTTTTCGACTCACCCGACCTGTAAACACAATAAACAATCCATTGGGGAGCTCAGCTCACCCTCCACATACTCATCAACATAATAATAAATGGGAGCTCAGCTCCCTCATCCAATCCATCAAAACAGACTTAAAATATTAAGTTTACAGGTCCAACATGATAATAATATTACAGACCAAATTCAAATAATTACTGCTAACACATGCGAAAATTCTAGGAGTAACTAAAATTACACAAATATTAATAAACAACCTGCGAAGTAGAAAAGCAGGTTAACCCTGAACAAAATATCCTCCTGTGGCCTGTAAAAATTTTTGAACAGGAGTGAGCGTTCGACTCAGAGAGTAAAATATCAATTTTAACCATAATCTCTATAACTAACTGTAACTAATGCACCCTGTGGAGTGAAATGCAACATCAACATCATATTCACATCATAGCATCAAAAAGGTAATTTGGAGCACTCACGCACCCTGTAGCATCAATCATAATATATTGGGAGCTGATCCCCTATACAGCTCTCTTAAATCCAACCTGGTGCCAGCGAAGAACTCAAGCCGGACTTTCGCTTAATAAACCAAATCGAGGGTCCCAGCGAAGAACTCAAGCCGTGACTACCCCTCGAAGGAACGGGTCCCAGCGAAGAACTCAAGCCGTGACTACCCCGTCCTATCCATAGTCCACACCACATCAAACGCACGCCAACGCACGCGCTGCTGCTTCAAATTACCAAACACTCATGGCACATTATGATTATGAATGCAACATAAATCGTGCCTAGAGTTTAACTACATAAATATATGCATATAAGTGATGCATGGGCATGCTGAACATATAATAATATCGAAATTACAATTAAAATTAATATTTTACTCACAAACTTGACGACAATTTACTGTGGCGGCTGGGCGGAGGAAGAAGGCTGTCCCGGCTCACCTAACAATTACATTACATCTATTTAATAAATTTGACTCAATACAAACAAAGAAAAATATCAAGTACGTCCTAAGTCGTGCGAAAATCGTGAGTCTCCCTATACCTAGGACCTACTCAACTGCAAAAGGGCTAAAAACGCACTTCTATACTGCAATCCATACATCAACAGTTCAATCATATCACACAGCCCCTGGGCCCATCAAATCAATCATCCATCACAATACGCAAAATTTCAATTTAGTCCTTATTATTGATCATTTTTGCAAAAGCGCCCAAACAAGCTCTAAAAATTATAAAACTTTGCCCATGGTCCTTAGCAATATTACTAAGCTATTGCAAAAAGAATCGTAATTTTCTAAGCTACCACGAATATTTTATAGATTTTTAATCCTATTTAAGCACTAGAAAATTACGTAAAAACAAGGTTCGGGTTTACCTTTGCCGATTCCGACTTCGGGAACGCGCTCGGGGCATCTGACAATGGGGGGCTAGCCAAAACCTCGGCCCAATTCGGAGACTTTTCCGAAATTTGCGAACTCGATCAATCGCCGAATTTCGCGAATCGAGAATACCTACACGAAGCCCATAACACGGGGGTTAGTACATAAATTTTTTCAGAATTTTCTAAGCTCATTTAATACTCGAAAATACACTGCGAAGTTCCGTGAGACCCACCGAAAAATGGTGTCGGAAAAATTCGAAATTTATGTCGTTGCGAAGCTCTCGACGAATGGAGCGTGCTGGTGGCCTCGGTTTTCTCGTGGGATTCACGGTTTTCGAGAAATTTAGCCCGAAAGTCGAAATGGGCTAAAATCTTCCCGAGCTAAAATCGGACAATCCGCTCGATGGATTTCGGCGTTCTTGGTGTCTATGGAAAGCTCTCGCCGAGTAGATGATTTTGGACATAAGACCCGGTCCAATTGGTGGCCGGATCGGCCGGTTGGCGGGAAGTCAGCGCGCGCAGGCGTTCAAGCGCTATTTTCCGGCCGTTTGGCCGGCTGGCTGGCCGGCGTAGCGAGAGAGAGAAACGAGAGAGAAAAGAGAGAGGGACGACGCGCGCGGGAGAAGAAAAAGGAAGAAGGAAAAGGGCCGGTCCGATTCGACCGGTCCGATCCGGTCCGTTTCGATTCGGCCGGTTTGATTCAGGATACAAAATTTTGAATTTTTACTCTGCCTCGGGACCGAAAACGAGGTCCAAAAATTCCGAAAAAATTTCATAAAACTCAGAAAAATACGTAGACTCCAAATATATTTTTAGTTTTGCCACGTGGTCTTTAAATTAATTTTTAAAAATCATCAAAGTTTATATTTTTCGGAAAATCGAACCCGATTTTTAAAATCCGAAAAATCTCAAAAAAATTCCTAAAATTTAAATAAAATTAAAATATCAAATTACTCATAATTAATAAAATTTTGGGGTGTTACAGAGGTGATGGTGATGATGAGGTGTTTAAAGGATGTGTCATTATAATTAATATTTTTGTCTTATTTGTTAGGTAAATATCTAAATAATATAATTTTAATTTTAATTTTAATTTTAATTTTAATTTTAATTATTAAAGTCTAATTCTAATTATAAATATTCTAATTATTTTATACTCCTTTTGGTTAATTAAGTTCCATTCCAATACATCAATCTCACTTACGTTAATTGACATTTCGGTCAAAAGTAAACTATTTAAGTGAATTGACCAAAATGCATTTCATCGAGTTATAGTCCATCTTTTTCAATAATACCGATTAAGTCCATAACCCGATGGTCACTTTGGTTTTTGTTCTGTTTATCTTAATTAATTTTCATCTTATTTTTAATTCTCGAGCTGACTTTAAATAATACTATTTATAGAATAAAAATAGTACTATTCAAAGCTTGGAATACTCGGGATGTTACAATTAAAATATTATATATAAAATACCATAAATATGGTATGGAAATATGAATATTTTGATTTTATAAATTAAAAGTTATTATTTAATAAAGTTATTTTCAAAATAGTTTTAATTTTTTTTGTATCTTTTTAATAAAATTATTATAGTTCATTTAAAATATAGATTGTAAGATAAAAAAGCATATGTTTTATTACTTTACTTTTATTTTAATGCAATAATAATTTTAGAACTAACAATTTTTTATAAATATGCTTTAATTTTAGTATTTTTGTAAATAATAAAAATAATGAAGGCCATTTTTTAAAATCATAATGTTCTCCTCTTCCCACTTTTTAATTATTTTTTTTAACTTTTTGCTATTATAGCCAATTCTTTAATTTTTGAAAATTTTAACTTAATTTTAAATATTTATTATTTTAATGAGTAATTAAAATTGAAATAAACCAAGAATAAAAATTATGATATGTCAATTGACTGAAAGAGAAATCAATAGCCAAAATTAAATGATGTTTTGGGATATATATATATATATATATATATATTGATAAACCAAGATTTTATTTGTTAATAATAACAAATCCATGAAAAATTTAACAAATCAAGTCATTTTAAAATTTGTATAAGATAACCCAAAAACCCAACCTAAACTTGAAATATTAATTGAAAAAGCCTAGAATACCTCATGAATACATTGCAAAAATATCTTTGTTAATCATGGCAGGGATTAGAGTACTACTTCCTTTGACCACTGATTTTGTGAATTCAAGGATCTTGTAAAATACCGAACTTCTCATCTAGCAAAGAAGAGGAAGAACCCTCTTTAGATGAAGAGCTCTGGTCTTCATAATAGCTCAAAGCATAAAATTCCTTATTAATATCAGAAAATGTGACAATAGAGTTCATGTGCCCCTCATCCAAAATCTCCCCAAATTCATTGCCTTTTGCGTTATCTAATCCTGACACAAAAGGATGATCCAATAACATCTCAGTGGTGAATCTAAAATTAAGATTCTTCACCAGACAAGCTTTCAAGAAATCCTTGCCATCCTTCGAAATCTTAGGGGGAATTTTAGGCAATTCATACCTATCACCAATCTTTTTCAGAAGTTGCTCAATGGTCATATTAGGTTTGATATCCCAAACTGACCTCCCAATGAACGTCTTGAAAACTATGCATCCAATAGCCCAAATATCTGAAGGAGGCTTCTGAATATGATCAACCACAATCTCTGGTGCCATATATGAAGTAGCCTCTCCCAAGTAAGAAAACAACTTCCTCTTTTTGCTCTTTTCAATTTTCTTGGCCAACATAAAATCCCCTATCTTAGACACAAATTTAGCACTCTCAGAGGACACAAGAAGCACATTCTCTAGCTTAAAATCGCAATGCACATAACCATGGCGATGAATATAAGCAATGCCTTGTAGAATAGACCTTGTGTATCCTGCGCATCCGACTTAAGCAACCCATGACCACCAGATTTCTTTATAAGACCAGCCAGGGTTCCTCCACAAGCATACTCCAACAAAAGGTTGGTTGTAAACAATCTCCCCATCCTTGTTGGTGGTAATTTCTTCACCATAACACTCTAGAATGAATTGACAGCCATAAAGATGATTGAAGACCTCTTTCTCCTCCTGAAGTGAACTTGATACAGAGATGTTCGCTAATTTCACTGCCATAATTGGGGGATAAATTCTATTTCTTGATTTAGGTTTCTTCATATTGGCCAAATAAACATACCCAAAAACTCCTTTGCCAATCAAATGCCCTCTCCACCAAGCCACTCCATGATTATACAAGCTCTCTTCTCCTCCTTGTACTTGCTCAGCCATAGCTTTCTTTTCATCGCTTCTACTTTGTAGGACTGATCATTATTTGATTTGAACAGAATAAACTGAACCGAATCACCTTAATTCGGTAATTCGATTCAGTTTTTAAGATAATTTGATTTAGATTGGTTCGGTTTTTTATTTTAAAATTTTCTATTGTTTCTGTTCAGTTCGATTTTGGAGAGAAAAAAATCGGTTGAACTGAACCGAACTGAATTACTTTATTGATTTTTAAATTGATTTATTTTTATAGGAAATTTATGAAATATATGTAATTATATATATATAAAATATTTAATTTCATTGATTAATGGTTATTAGGTTCAAACCAATGTCAAAATCAGACTAAATATCTTGAAAATCAAATCTAAATTAAAAAATCCATCCAAACTCAAAAACTGATCGGCTCAAACCTAACCGAACTGAATAGAGCGGTTAGGTTCAATTTGATTTTTTATTCATTTCGGTTCGATTCGATTTCTAAAATATAATAATTCAATTAATTCAGTTTTAATGATTCGGTTCTGTTCGGTTCGGTTCGATTCGATTCGGTTTAAACTAGATACTCAGCCTTACTACTTTGTTTTCTCGTTTTTTATCAAAGAAAATGAACTTGCAACGTTCAAGAATATGCATCCAAAAAGACGAGAGTTTTACTTGGCCTATATATATTGATATTACTTCAAGTGCAAATTTGTTTCTCTTAGTTGTACTTGGATTACCAGCTACTGTACTGGCCGTTGATTCAAGTCAGAGAACAAGAGATTTCCTAGTACAACCAGATGATGCGCGTGTGTGTGTGTTTTTTTTTAATATTTTTTTAATTATTTATAAATATCCTTAAACTAAAATTAAATATTAAATTAATTTTTATAGTTTTGAAAAAATTACTCATTACAAAAGCTCTTAGATTATTAAATTAAAAGACTTTAGTAAAAACAGTTTAGAAGAGACTGAGAAAAACAGTTTAATTAATATTTCTTGCAATTTTTATTTTTAAAAAACTTAAATATTAATCCTTCAACGTAATATTTCGAATGGGCTCAAATGAAATCTTATAACTTTTTAATTAAATTATATTTTCTTTGAAAAAATAAAAATTTATTTTAATATATAAATTTATCTATAAATTTTTCTTTACTTACAAATTACGGCAATGTTTTTCAAAAACTATAGTGCCATTCATTTTGAAAAGTCGTGGCATTTGTATAATGCGTTTTTTTAATCAAAATATTAAATCTATTAAAATTGGAATATATATATATATATATATATTAATTAATATGTTGGCAAATATTAATATTTTATTCTTGTGGTTTCATCATTGCATGAAATATATATGAACATAGATATACTTGCAGCTTGTCAACCATCAGCAACTATATTTTTGCCAACATAATATTTAAGTATAATTTTTTTCTCTCGTCTTATTGTTTTTATATATTAAAATAAAGTGATAAATTTTGATGATTAACTAAAATCATACATAAAAGAAAAAAGACAAAAAAACAAAAATAAAATTATTTTAAATTCCAATTTGATATTCATCAATCTTTTTGAAAACACATTTCTGATTTCTTTTCATTAATTTTTAATTGCCAATTACAATTTATCTTTTATTTTTGTATTAATAAATTATCATGAATATTTTTAGCAAAATCAATGTCCCCTCCCATATTTATATATATTATAGATATATTATCATAAATCAATTATACATCAATTTTATTTTTTTTTCACTTATTAATTTTTTATTTTAGTTAATTATTTCTTCTAAAATTTTATATTTAATTAAAGTTGTAATATAAATAGGACTTATAATTTTAAATTTATATGATCTCTAAAATTAAAAATTTTAAATTTATACAAATATTAAAATTAATTTAAATAATAAAATATAATTATAATTAATTTTGAAAATGGAGGGCATTTTTTGCAAAATTAATGTTTTTTCCCCTTTCCACATTTATATATAATATAGTATAAACATATTAACTATTATAATATTAAAAAATGAAATTATTAGGTATTTAATGATAAATATTTCATCACTAAAGATTATTTTGATAATATAATATATTGAATTGGTATCATAAATGACTTAGAGATTAATCTTCTGTTACTAAAAGTTTAGTGACGCTAATGTTTGAAGCCACTAATTATTAAAATTATTAGAGATTTTTTTTTTTGCTAAATAATATTATATGGATTAGTGATAAGTTATTTTTGGTAATAGTTAATATCTATTATTGGTGACAAATTATTTACCTATCGTTAAAAATAATTTTTTTTTACAAGTAATAAATAGATTAATAATATTTTTTATTTATTAATTTCTTATTTTAGCTAATTATTTCTTATAAAATTTTATATTTAGTTGAAGTTAAGTATAAGTAGGATTAAGAATTTTAAATTTATATGAACTTTAAAATTAAAAATTTTAAATTTATATAAATTTTAAAATTAATTTAAATAATAAAAAATAATTATAATTAATTTTAAGTATAAAAGGCAATTTGGACAACATCAATGTTCGTCTCCTTCATACATTAAGCCAATGTTTCCCTTTCATTCATTAATATATAATATAGATATAATATATGATTTACATTTTTAATATACAATATAAATTTAAATTTTGTAAAAATTAATAACTTATTTAGAAAAATAATTATTTTTGTCATATTACCAATAGAAATATTTTTTACAATAAAATTTCTAATAATTTGTTATAGTTCAAAATTTTAATTTATATTATTAATACTAATTAACATTTATAAAGATTGCCTCTTATATAAAATAGGATTAAATTAAAATAGTTTAATGAAATACTTAAATTAACTTAAGTTAATAATGTGTTAGACCATATATCAAAAATTGGCTTTTTTATTCAAACCAATTCAAATTGTATACATTCAATTCTTAAGTTACCCAGAAATAATTTATCTGAATTTATTTATCAATGAAGATATTATTTTTTTTAATTAATTTAAAAACTAATTACTGAAAATTACAAAGATTTTATGTTACTTCAATTAAAAATTAAAAATTTTATATTATAAATTAAAATTTAAATATCTTAATGGTATATACTCTAAGTTGAGTTGCCATCTATTTGATATACGCAATTACTTCTTATATAATGTTTCTCTTCTTGAAATCTCTATTTAAAATAGGTGAAACTGTAATGATCTCATGTCTCAGCTTCATGACTACACGTATTGGATAGAGAGATTATTCTCACAGCTTTAAAAGAATTCTATAAAAACGACATGGACTTCCTCCAAGAAATCATAGAGGGGAACCTCTATGACGCAAGTAAGACCACTCAACTAATAATTTTCTTTCCAAACAGAGTCTAGTAAAAAGGCTACACCGTGCGTCACTAGTGGTACACCCAAATTTTATCTATATTTGTAAATTATAATTTTAAATAAAATTCTTAAATTTAAAATCAATAAATATAAATCATTAAAAAAATTAAAAAAATAAAGTAACATACATACAATTGGCTTTTGTTGAGCTAAAATTTGAGACTTTATAACTTTAACAATGATTTCAATACTACTAAAATAAAGCATATCGGTGATTACTTTAGTCTTATTTGATATTAAGTTTCTAAGTCAAAAAACTGCTCTTTAGAAAAAATATCACTTTAAATACTGTTAAAAAAAGTTATTTTATTATTTTAAAATTCTTATGACTGATATATCAAATTTAATTTTAAATTAATTTAAAATATCATCTAATTAATATATTAAAAAAATATTTTTCTCAAATGCGATTGAAAAATAATGCCAAATAATTCTTAATTTTTTTTTGACAAATATATTGTAGGTTTCTAATTAGAGCCGAGATCATGGGTTCTTTCTTTCTTTGTTGTTAATGTGGTTCCTTTCCATTGCTTAGACCCAAGAAAATGACATATTTCATATCATACGATTCTAAAACACAGAAAATAGCATGGATAATGAAGTTCAATCGGTAGTCAATGATATATTACCAATAATTTCTTAGGGACAGAATAAAAGCCAAGTTATTACCTAAACAATCCACTGAAGAAAAAATGACAATAAATGGGATTTACATAATTGATAAGGTTAAATAATTACATTATATGGAATACTTACGTGATTTACAATCACTGTACATAAATTATATGGATCAAGCAAAGGTTAAAATCTTTGCCATTTTGATTATTGAGGCAGAAGAGGCAGCCTAGAAACACTAGTACCTCCACTGCTGCCAGTTAATGACTTAGAGCTTGTCTCCTTTTGTAAGGTTGAACAAGACTTGGGGGATTTAGAGGAAGTTTTCTTGTTTGTCTTCAGGGGAAGAATTTGCAACCTGGGGTTAAGCTCTGTACCTGAATTTTCTGCAGTCAATTGATAGCTTTCCACAAGTTCTAGTTGCCGAGCAATTATTTCAGAGCATCTGGGTAGAAGCTCCACTGGCTCTCCTCCAGGGATAACAATATACTCGATTGCAAGTCGAACCTCCTATCACAAGAATAGAGAGAAATAAATAAACAAGAATATTTGTGACAATTCACCTTCATTTTGGGGAGATCATGATAATTACAGGAAAATTCTCAAGCAACATAAGTGAGACGATAAATGCCTCAACATTTGGGACAAGTAACCTTCATTTGTTGACTTTTCACAAGATAATATTTCTCAACATTGATCTGCTATTCAATGTTCAAGATCAATGATGCATGTGCTTTTCTAAAAATGTGAAAGGTGACAGACCCGATTATGGATGGCTGGTTCCAATAGATTGCATATTTTGATGAAGAAAAACTTATGAATATTTATCAACAAATTGATAATAGAAGCCAAAATAAAAAAATAAATAAATAAATAAAAGGAAAGAGTTAAACCTCCAAAGCATCAATCTCTTCCAGGGTAGGCTTCCTTTTTGGTGCATCATCTTCAATTTCTATGTCCAATGAACCTTTGATCGGCCTTTTTGATGTGGGGCCAAATGATTCGAATCCAAGAATTGTACGAACTGCCTTGACCATTTGTGCCATGGTATTTGACTGCAAAACCAGAAAAAGATCATAACAATTATACATCATATATCTAATACTATCCTTTCTAACTTTCTCCACTGGCTTTTATCAACCTTGCATGAAAAACATAATGAAAAGTTGTCATGCAAGGGAATAGAGAGATTGGTGATGGTTTTTCCCAAGTAAATTATAAAAGTTGCTAAAACATCATCTTCTGGTAATACAAACATTCCAAAACAATATATGCAAACAGAAGAACAAAGGATAGAGGATACCTTGATAACAAATACAGGCAATTGGTGGAATTTAGCTACACCACGGATCCATGGGTTGTGCTTCATTTCTGAACTAGATGCTAGAATTGCATCTGCTGTTTCAATATCATCAGTCACATCTACGTTATCCTCTAGCCCCATCACCTTGGCCACTTGTAACAGATCAGATTCAAGGATCTAAAACAGAACAAATTCAACAGAAATAGTCAAACCACCATTCCAACTTAGAGATCAGAGGGGTAACTAGTCTACACATGGAAAGATTCTTCCAATTTCTCATGAAAGTAAAAGATCAATTTTCCTTCTTCCATATTACACATGAACTTAGATTACACATCTCTGTAAACAACCTTGAGTAAAGGTTTACAATGGATGAATGGTCCAGGACAAAAGCTTTAGCTGGTTTACCTTGTAAGTGTAAACGCACACGGGAGAACTCCTCCTCACATATCCACTTGTTTTCGGTTTTTTGAAATGGTTTACAGGATAGTATTCATTCTCTTCATCAGATTCTACTTCATCACCATTGTCTTTATTAATGGACCTTGCCTCAGATTCCTCTACAAGGTTATTTCCAAGCATTGGAGTGCACTTCAGAGAATCATCACATCCAGTATCCATGTGACGGATTTCAAACAAAGGAGTTTTTCCTGTAACCCAGAAAAGATTGTGATGAGATTTAATTTTGTAAAACTTAACATAAAGATAAGTGTATGAATGAAAGATCACACAAAATGAATATTTCCAAGATAAAGTGATAAACATTCAACATACCTGCCAGTATAGCATCTACCGTAGCATCTAATCTGTGATGAACACGACATTCTGTCCTAGTTATCATCTCAACTGCACATGTAAATGTTGGGGGCCCTTTCCTCTCAAGAATTGTCTTCTGCACTTTCCTTTTCCTTGCTTCCTCATCACCAAGTGTTACACTCTGTTTTCAGAAGAAGGAACTAGTTTGGATTAACAAAAAGTTCCTTAAACATAGAGGCTTAGGGTGAGATATTCACCCATACACATATATATATAACAATGGGAAGACTGCGTCATCCACAAATCCTGTCTTGGAACCGTGCATGACACGTATGGCAGAGTCAACAGATAACATAAACTTGATTGGAGTATATCCACATCAGCATGAGTTCAGATAAATGAAAAGGGAGTTACTTTGCACCTCTATGCCACCAACGAGAATCTGTAAAGAAGGATTTTTTATTATGTTGTCTATGGTCATTCCATGGGCTGTTCCAACTAGCTGAACTCCACGTTGAGCAATAGTGCTGGCAGCTAAGGCTTCAAGCTCTGTTCCAATCTCATCAATTATGATTGCCTGTGGCATATGATTTTCAACTGCTTCAATCATAACCTGCAAAGAAGCTCATCAAGAGAAATGTAAAACAAGTGAGTACCTAGTATTCATGCACAATGGCAACAATCAAACTACAGAATCAAACTCACATTATGTTGCATATGAACATTTGGAACTTGCATTCTTCTTGCACGACCTATGCCTGCATGGGGAACATCTCCATCGCCTCCTATCTCATTTGATGTATCTACAATGATGACACGTTTTCCCTGGTCATCTGCAAGCATTCTGGCTGTTTCTCTATACATGCACACACAAAAAAGAGAGACATCATATGCTAACATAGTGTACCATGAGAACATCTGAAATCTTCATGCTCCGTTGAAAGAAAAATAGCAAGATGATAACTAATTAAGTTACTGTATGAGGTCTGAATAAACTTGAATTACTAAACTCTCCCCATTCATTATTTGTTTTGCAGTTTTCTTCTCATTCCAAAACTTTATCAGACTACATAAGAATCCATCATCACAATAGTTCAAACATTTTCCAGGGAAGAACTAAATTGAAAAGTGGAACTGGACAACTTTTCTTAATAAAACTAAACCACACTCAATATTAATGCTCATAGTTCAAAAGGATAATGGGACTCTACAAATATCATGTGCAAAAACTTTAATCATAGAATGCATAGCACATAGATCTAAAGTGCACTCACATGCAAAACCACACACATTCATAGAAATATTTATACCCATAGGCATGTGTGTGCATGCAAAAAATCTGTGAAAGAAGTTGCCAAAATGAACTTTGACTCAGCTGCTTGATTTTACATAAAAAGAAATGTGAGTACCTGATTAAGGTTGTTTTACCAACTCCTGGAGGGCCTATAACCAAGATTGAACCTCCCCCCTCAACCAAGTCACGGATAAGTTCAGCACTTCCAGATACAGCTCGACCCACCCGACAAGTAAGGCCAATAATTTGCATTTTACGGTTTCGAATGGCACTTATACGATGCAAGGAACTATCAATACCCGATCGATTGTCATCAGAAAAATCACCAACCTAAGCATAAGCAGCAAGTACTTTCAGACAACAACAACTGAGCCTTAATCTTAAACTAGTTTTAGTTGGCTATATGAATCCTTTTTAGCCATTCATCTATATTTGAAATCAATTTCACATCAATATCAAAAAATTATAAATCATTTGATACTATTTTCCTCCACGTACTTTCATCAAGTACTTTCAGACAAGATACTCATTAAACATCCTCTCCACCATCACACTTACTGCAGAAAATTATTGGATCACTTTCATTCTACAGAAGTTGATTTAATTTCAGATGTGCTACAATACAAGATATCTATATCAATTCTAGCACATACCACTTAGTGACTTAGATAGAGTCTAAAAAAAACCAGTTGCATATATTAACACAAATGAAATAGTTCTTAGAATGTCCTAATCAAACTGGGTTTTGACAAAATAAATAAATAAATATTTCCTATGCTAGTAGCATTAAGCAAACCAATGGGTGCATGCCAAGTACTTCGAATACTTTACACTTGGCCAATGAATGATTATCACATACCTTAATTATTAATTGTTTACATATGCTTGGCAATTACATAATGTGTTAGAGTAATGCCTTTGCTGTAAACAAGAATTCCTTCCAACCCACCACCACCACACCATCCCCACCCCCAACACCCAAAAAAAGGCAAAAAAAAAAAAAAAAAAAACTATTCTTGGCATGTTGGTGTAATGCTTTTGCAGTAGACAAGAATTTTCTAGAAAAAAAAGGTGTTTAAAGTCATTTGCTTATATCATCTTTCACATTATTCATAATTAAACTCAGACACAAACACACACACACTTGGAATAGTTATTACATCTCAATCTCTGCAGGAATGTTCCAATCAAATCACACCGGAGAAATTCTTATCTACAACTGAGTGTATATGCATCCAACAAATAAATAAAACCAACATATCATGATTTCACAGTTACTATATTTTTTAGTAAGACCCATCATAACTTCAAATAATATAACAAGTACAAATTGTATGGGTGTATACATGTGCGTAGGTAAGTCTTTCGCATCACACTATATTATTGGATCACTTTCCATATCATAATAATTTAATTATTTTGAACATTGTTCTTCTGTATATAATATTACTTCCCCAATAAAACAAACAAAGCAATTTATACAACCTTATCAGAAAGGAAAACTGATTTCAAGCATATATAATTATATAAATAATCTCATTATTGGCACAAATGAATGTAATCAAACTAACCATCATTTCCATTTTATCACCTTTGATATGGCATGCTTTAAATCCTCATGCTTCACAGGCTGCTCCGAAATAACCCAGTCCCCAGATGGAAACCTTGCCAGAGGTTTCCTGCCCAGGTCCAATACCACTTCAATCAATTCACCCACCGCTGTATGCTTACACAACACTCTCCTCATCCTCAACGGCAACAATTCAAGAAAC
This sequence comes from Hevea brasiliensis, assembly GCF_030052815.1. NCBI lineage: Eukaryota > Viridiplantae > Streptophyta > Magnoliopsida > Malpighiales > Euphorbiaceae > Hevea > Hevea brasiliensis. Next base: position 88,983,481 of record NC_079500.1, read on the forward strand.
GAATCCATTTCAGAATTCGAAACTGAGCATGAAGAAGTCGAAGGAGTTGAGGTCAAAACAGAAATCACTGATTCTGATGCCAACCCATTTCGCGATTTGTAACGATCAGACGGTTTCCGGACTTCCGGAGGCCGAACAACAGAAGGTGTCGAGGATTTCGACGAGGAAATCCTCCTGTGCACACCAAACGTTCGACGAAATGACGAAGAGATAGTGGAGAGATAAGTGAAGGTAGGTAGTGGAATTTGATGAGCTGAATAACATGAGCTTTGTAAATCAATAAGAAGAAAACGCGAACTCATAACTCTAATGTTAGCTTTTGTTGATTCTGTTTTCTACGTTACAAGCAAAAGAAGAGTAAAAACGAAGGACGAGAGGAAGATTTGCAGGGACCTGCTGCTCCGATACTTGGGAAAACCCCGTACGCTTCTTGGTTTCGGGCTTCAAATTTGGTGGGCGAAATGCGAAGGGAAAAGAAAAAGGAATGAGGTTTTGAGGGGATGAAGGTGGAGAAGATTCGAAAGGATCTCCTTTGGATTGGAGGGAAAGTGGGGCCCATAGGCGAAAGAGGAAACTCTATTGTCCCTTAACAACCGCTCAATGGAAGATTGGAAACTCAGCTTGAGCTTCCACGTGGAGTCTGGACCACACGTTGCACAGTGGAAGTTGGTTTTGTGTTCCGTTGGCTTAGTTGAATCGAACTCTTTGGGAGGAATTTTCTTTTCATTTCTTTTTTTGTGAATAATAGTTAAAATAATAAGAAAATACAATTCCAAATTCATCGGTGATATGACTTTTAAAAGAAGAATTACAGATTTTGGCTTTTTTTTTTTTTCTACATATGCAACCATAATTTCTAAGGAAAAAATAAATGGCAAATGGATTGGGACTTTTATGGTTTTAATGAAATTATAATTTTAAAAATAAGATTTATTTATTTATAATAATTTTAAATTTATAAACTGAATTTACAAATAAAAAAATAATAAAATATTTTACTATATTATTATTTAATTTTTAAAATTTTATTATAAATTTTATTTAATATTATTTTTAACCATTTTAATAAATAAAAATATACTTTTAAACTATAAACACCTTAACTAAATATGTAATTATTAAAAATTTTAAATATTTATAAGGTTAAATTAACTTATAAATACTAAATATTTATAAGCTAATTTTTATAAATTAAACTAAATACTTTTTATCGTTATGCTTCTTTACTAATAATTCATTGGTCTAGTAATTAATGATGAGGCGAGTTTAGAAGAGATCCCAAGTTTAATATTGAAAGTTGTAAATGTACCATTTGACTCGAAGTCTTACAGTTCACTATCTGACTCCCGTGATTTTCAGACTATTACGGGATCCAAAGAGTAATTAATTTGGTTAACTAATTGGAGTAATATACCTCTTGACAAAAAAAAAAAAAAAACACAAATTATGCTTCTTCCTCTTCTTTCATAACAACTTTAATTCAATTAATGTGCAAAAGAAGAAATAAAAATTAAAAATTGAATCAAAAGTCCCTCGCATTTAACCTTTCTTCTAGGGAAAAAACAAATCTAAAACCATTGTTTCAAATTGCATTGATTTGATATAAAGATTTTGTCATTTTGCTCAAGTGCTCAACTGCCTGAAATAATTTCTCCCATTTGCTTCTGGAAATAATGATTGTGAGCGTGCACGCTATAAACTACCTAATTGCCATACCATTTAAAGCTAGGGCCTAGGGCTCTCCATATCCTCAAGACCATGGAAAAACGTGGTAAGACTTGAACCCTTCACCCTTCACACTATGAGGAAGTATTTGACCATTGGAAAATTGTAATCTTTTTGAGTTCCATGCATGGACAATTACCTGTTTGACATTTGGGACTTGACAAATTGAGCATTTCTGCAGGGTGAGTGCTTAGTTGCTGCAGCATGGAGATATAAAGATCATGCAAGCAAGTGAAATCATAAGAATACCCTTGTTCATGCATTGGTTGATCTCAAGCTGAAAGAGCATCAGCCTTCACGATGTTCCTGGCCTATCAAACAGGGGAGGTCTAGCAGGAACCAAACCTGATCTTGTAAAGCAATGCGATTCCAGTGGCAGGAAATCAAATAGCTTACCAAATCTATTCTAAGGCATTCATGATTTACATTCTGTATGTGGTTAGCACCTAGCTGTAGTATAGACTCCATAAGGGCTAAGAAAATATGCTGTACAATGGTGGTGAAGGCTCCTAACTGAAGTGAGTATCCAGTCTAATCCCAACCCATTAGTATATTTCTTACACCCTCTTCAATCTTGTTCCTGGGCACGGTAACTCCACCCCCTTCATCAAGTAGTATTCTATACACTTCCCACTCTCGGTCATGAATCATATGCCTTCCAATCTCCACCTGTGACAATCAAATGATGTAGAAGGTAGCATGAATTGTTAGTAAGTCTTAGAAAGCAGTCATGCGCCCAGAGAAATGGAATAAGAGTCTTACTGAGAAGATGCCAGTGCTTAGAATTTGGAGAGCCAGGGTAATATCATAAAACACGAGAGGCCTGCCCCTCCCAGACAACTCAACAGGGTTGGCAACAAGCAGCTCTGTATCAGGACCCCGGCTAACAACGGCAACTCTAAGGGGGCGCAGAAGCTCCATTCTCAAACGAGAGCATAATGCATCTTGTTTATTGGGGTCAATTATCTTCTTGCCATCCGCTTGCATTATGAACAAGTCCACTTCACAGTTCCTTTTTGGGCTTGCAAAAAACCGTCCATAAGAAATCTGACATAAAAAATGACTTTTACATTTAGGTATCAGTAACAAATGAAAAATACTCAGAACAAGAAACTGGATAGGGCATTTTTATTCGTCAATCAAGCCCAAAGCCTTTTTGCACAAGCTGTACACCACGTCCCACTGTATCACTCAATTTATAGGAAATAAACAATAAATTCAGGTGTAAACTCATCAGTCTCGGTAGTAAAGGACCATTTTTTTACAGAGATATTATAGGTCCTACATCATCAATGCCCCAACTCAAGTCTTCTGGCAGCCAGCAAGAAAGTCAAAGTCCAAGTATTGTTGATAAGATATAGTTTAGAGCTTAAATTAGTTACCTGGATGTTATAATCCTTCAAGGTTCTCATCATATCATACATAAGACCTTTGTAATCCTTGCAGAAAATTTGAACAAGTGTGTGAGACGGGCTCAGAGTGTTGTCCACTGCAACTGTTACAGGGTTGGAATTAAGAAATCCATTTTGGTGTTGATCAGGCAGCTCCAAACTGAACATGTCTTCTGTGATTGCAGAAGGAAGAAAGGATGAGCCTTGGGAACATGCAGTAACCTCTGCACCAGCTGATTCAATCTCACAACTTATCAAGGCATCTCCTAATACATCTTTCAAATAGTGAATTGTCTCCTCTTGCCGATTTTTGGTATGAAGGAGTTCCCTAATAACAACAAATGCAATTACATCAATCAACCACAGAAAAGAAGTACCATAGCCATCAGACTCTCTCTTTTCAGAAACAGAAATTGACAAATGCACCCCTCTAAGCTGTGCATGTGAAGCAGATGGTTTTCGCACCCTTAAAAAGAAATCAGAAAAATCCCATAAGTGCATTAACAAAAGCATTATACTTACAGATTATGCTTCTGTTCAATAAGAATTAAAAAAAAAAAAAAACCTAACTACAAATTTGGCCTACAGATTCAGCCAGCAATCAGTAAAGCGCCACCAAACTTCATAATTATTTATTATATCTTAATTGGCAGTTAAGCCTATACAAGCATATCCAAAATCAGCAAATCCATCATGTCTTCTACTCTTCTATATCTTACACAGTTTTTGACAAATTTTACATGCAAAGCTATGCCTTTTCTTCCTTCTAATTCACAACAATAAATGAGCTGAAATCTTCGTGTGATGTAGCCAGTAGGTATTGCAAATCAACCTTGTAATTTCCAAATTCTCTTTCTTTTTCCCCCTTCATTTTGTCCTTATGCTCAACAACCATGAAATGCTATAAAATCCAATAAAAAAAAAAATCATAAAAAGCTATACAAAGATAATTAAAACATTAGAAGCAGAAATGTAGCATTAATGTTGAAGATAAAGTTTCCAAGAATGACAAACCTGGTATCAGTGATGAAAAAGAGGTCCATCACCCTCCCATCTGGGGCAGTGGACACCTTCACTCTTTTTATTGTCAGCTCCAGCTCACAAAGAACCTCAGTTACATCTAAAATGTAAATAAATTTTAATTATTAGAAACTAAGTGAAGATAGTCCTAATGCTGTCCATCTTTACAATTGCACATAAATACTAAAAGAAAAGAAAAAGAATTAAAGGGATGCAAAGACAGAAAGGGAAAATAAGATAACATTCCTTTTTAATGTGAATTAAGGACATAATTGCTACTGTACTTAATATTTTTCAAATGAGAAAATCTTCCTAATAAGTCAAGTTATAAAGTCAATTTAAATTTATTTCCTTCCCTATTTTACAGTTTTAAGCCATGGAAACAGCTGAATTCTGTTTCAAATCTCAATTATTTGAACAAACACTTCAATATATAAACGTTGGAATCTCAAGGAACAAAACATAAATTTTTTTTTTCATACTTCACACAACATGCCAAAGTGATAAACACTAAAAATGCCTCTCAAGGAGTCATAGCATCAAATACAACAATGCCAAATTGCAACTCTTACATAGGTCCACCACGACCCACTTCTACCATGACTGCAATCTTGCGGAGATCATTGGTCTTATATTGCTAGAGCACATATCCAGGGCATTTTCTTTTTATGCCTTTCCTAATACATTAGTTATAATAGTAACAATAATAAGAACAATTTCGATACTAACAATATTTAGGATTACCATGTAAAAGGCCTTCTCGATCATAAGAACACCAGAACTTCAAGAGAAACACATCTGGTTGCTTTGGCTCCTGGTTACCTGGCCTGTAGTAAGAGATGTCAGATGTCGAAAAATAAGATGGACACACCTCCAATAGCCTCTTCTTTAACAAACTCCACCTCGTGTTTGGATTCCCCACCACCCAAAGCACTATGTAGCACCATTTCCCATCTGTTTGCAAATCTTCATCACAAAAATTTTGTCTAAAAGTAATTACTAACAGGTCAAGAGAAATCAACAAAAAAATTGTTCAAATAAAAAAATCAATGAGCAATCTCATTTTTCACTATCTCAATGGACCAAATGAAAATGGGAAAAAAAAAGTCAAAAATATATATTAGATGAAAATTGCATCATATAAATCCTTCATTATTGTCCAATAACAGATAACTAAAAAATTCACTATGATATTACCTAATGCTTAATATTTTGCTACAAATCTGGATTACTTCCTCCCAAATTGAAATGGAGAAAAATGAAAACAATGATACAGAACTATCCATTTTTGGTTATCCTTCAAATTTTAGATCCATACTCCATATTTAGTGTACAATGACAAGAGAATTCACAAAATCCAACAAGCCATCATTTATTTTCTCAGCAATAGCAAATCCTCAAAATAAAAACTGCCATAAGTCAAAAACTCAAAAATCAGTAGATCACCCATTATTCTTTATGCTATAAAGGTATTATTATAAAACCACAGACCCCACCAAAAGTAACTCAATAAAATTAAAAAGAAACATTAAAGAAAAGAAAGGGCAATACAAAGACAAACAAAATAAAGCTTACCTCCTCTAGAAATACTTAGCCCAAAGAACAAGATAATCCTGCACAAATCACAGCCAAGCCCAGTTTTGTCAGGGCAATTAACAGTGATCACAGTGGACTCACCAGGCTTCTCAGCCTCACTGATCACTACAGCATCCTCGTACAATATTCCCATTTCTATGTTTCCCTCAACCATCTCCCCTCACACCTTGTTTTTTCTATAGCTTCAAGAAAAGTGAAAATCAACAAGGTGGGATGCATTGATTTCTGCTGATTGGCTTCTCTTTTTCATTGCTTCCACTTTTTTATTCTTGCTTAGTAGTGCAATGGATTGGACATTCCGTCAAAAGAAAGAGCTACCAAAAACTGAATTCTAAAGGATTATTGTACTGGCTTTCTCTCTCTAAGAATGCTCAAACCTTCTGTTTTTGCTCTTTAGCTTCAACTAGCGAACTGAAAAATCTGAGTAGCTAAAGGGAGGAAAATCAACTGAGACCCCGTTGGCAGCGGCGAGCGAGAGCGGATTGGGGGTTTCAAGAAAAACAAAGACGTCTTGTCAGAGCCTCATGTTTTTTCAATTCTATAATATTCAGTTAATTTCCAAATGAGTTCCACGATATAATCTATTATAAATAAATTTTCTTATTATATATTTTATATTAAGTTTACAATTTATTATAAATAAAATAAATTTTATGTTTAGGATAAATAAAAAAATATAATATATAATAAAAAAATAATTTTATTATTTACAAAATATAAAATTTTAAATTTATTTATAAATTTTATTAATTTTAATAAAATTTAATTTAATTATAAGAATTCTAAATAAAATTTTATTTAAACTAAATACTATAATTTAAAATTTATAAATAAATTTTATAAAATTTTGTAAATTTATTTATATCAAACACCATCTTAAAAATAAAAATATATTTATTTATAAAAAAAATTAATTTTGATATTTTTATTATTTATATTAATTAAAAAGTGTTTCATTTACTGTCTTATAGTATTTACAATATACAACTATCATTATATTTTGTATTAAAAAAATTAAAAATAAATCTTTTAAATTTCAATTAATACCATTCTCAATCTATATAAAATGTATAATGGAAATTTTTAAATGACTTTTTTAAAATAACTTTTTAAATTCAATTAATTTTTTTTTCTTTTACAATTGCAGCCTCAACTTTTTTAGTTTTTAAAATTATATCCTATTTTTTTACCTTAATTTTTTGAGAATGAATTAATTGCACTGTTATTTACTACTGTTAATGGAGGAGGTAATGGCAGTGTATAATTAATTCAGCCTCTATAAGTTAGGATGGATTTTTTTTTTTAAGAGAAGAGGATAGAATTATAAAAATTAAAAGAAGTTGGGATTTTTTTACCATTTTTCCTTATCAAATTAAAAAATTATATTTTCATTAGTTTAAAAAAAATAGATTCTAAATTATTAAAATATTAATTTGTATAGTTTAATCATTGAGATTATAAATAAATATAGAATATAATTCAATTTCTTTTTTAAGAAGTATCTAATTAATATAAAAAATATAATTTTAATCTAATAACATCATGTCAATACAAATAATCGAAAAAAAATATTATTTGAGATATGACATAATTAACATTTGTTCCTTTATTTTCTAAATTGAACGGTTTCATCCCAAATTTTTATTCCTTCAAACTTAAAGTCCCTCCATAAAAAATGTTGCATAAAATGAGCCTATTACCCTTGCTTTCACTCTCTCTCAAACCCACTGACCCTATCGCCTTCTCTCTTAAATCTGGTTGTCCCTAGTACTAGTTGTGTCACGGGCCCAAGTTTTAACACTCACTTTGATACGGATTCTACCCTTAGTAACTGATTCCACTAAGAAGAAAGACCAAAGGACCGTCTTCAAAACAAGCCCAAGAAACTCCCTTGAACCTTCAACCCTTCACCTTGAAGATGGAGAACTGAAAATATAATTCCCAAGAAAGACAGCCAAGAACAAGACCAATTCACCTATGCTGATGAACAACCTTGAACATATAATAAAACTTAACAAATCAAGGCAAGAATTTGCTAAGAAAAATAGAGAGAGTTCTAAGAAGAACTTTGAAGCAAAGCTCCAGCAATTTTGCTCAAAATTTTACCATATGAATTCTGTTTCCAAAATGAAACAAAAGAAGGCAGAAATATGGGTTGGTGTTGTCAAGACATTTCAACAACCAAGACATTTCAACAACCATGGGACATGTGCAAGTCTTGGTTAATACACCAATCTCTCCTAAAAATAGATACAAAGTTCAAACATTAATAGGAAGGTCAGATTTGGCAGCTACAATTGAGAGACAATCTGAAAAGAGATGTTTTGTCTTGAAGCTGAAAGTAGTAACTTTGCTTTTCCTATAAAAGGTTGAAGCATGGCTGGAGCTCTTGGACAAAGTTATGGCTTCCAATCTTTGCAAAATGGACAAAAGCATCTTCAAAAGGTAGGTGGAGATGGGTTGCCAATTGTGCTGCCACCTGGGCACTCCACTTGGACGCCACATTGGATGCCAACTAGGATGGACTTGCTGACGTGGCTGCCACATGTATGCCAAATTGGACGGATGCCACTTGGTCTCTTAGCTCCTCAAATATGCAAAGAAATGTACAGCAAGGTTGGCTTCTCTCTTCCATGTCCCAACCGAATACTTGCAAAAGGTTGGACTTGGTGATGTGCTTATGCACCAAGCCTTGAAGCTTCTTAGCCATTGCTCTAGTTATTGGCCCTTGATGTGCAATTGGTGTAACTGGTTCCTCATCATCCTCTCCCTTTTCGAAAGAATTCATCCTCAAATTGTCATCATCTGCATAGAAAGGAGCAAGATCAGTCACATTAAATGTAGCACTTACACCATACTCACCTGGAAGGTTTATCTTGTATGCATTGTCATTAATTCTCTCTAGCACTTCAAAAGGTCCATCACTCCTAGGCTGAAGTTTTGATTTCCTTTGTGTAGGAAACCTCTCCTTTCTCAAATGAACCCATACAAGATCACCAGGTTGGAACACCATCTTCTTTCTTCCCTTGTTAGCTTGGGCTGCCCTCCTCTCATTCACTTTCTCCATTTGTTGCTTTGCTTTTTGATGCATTTGTTTCACCATTTCAGCTTTCCTTTTGCCATCTAAACTAGCAAGCTCATTAGTAGGCAAAGGCAACAAATCTAAAGGAGTTAGTGGATTAAAACCATATACAAGTTCAAAGGGTGAATAACCAGTAGATGAATGCATAGACCTGTTGTATGCAAATTCTATGAATGGTATGTACTCCTCCCACGCTTTCAAGTTTTGTTTAATCATTGCACGTAGAAGTGTGCCCACGGTCCTATTGACAACTTATGTTTGTCCATCCGTTTGTGGATGGCAAGTGGTGGAGAAACAAAGTTTTGTTCCTAATTTTCCCCACAAGACTTTCCAAAAATGGCTTAGAAATTTCACATCCCTATCACTAACAATTGTTCTAGGAATGCCATGCAATCTAACTACCTCCCTAAAGAACAAAGAAGCAATGTAAGATGCATCGTCAGTCTTGTGACATGGTATGAAATGAGCCATCTTGGAAAAACGATCAACAACAACAAAAATACTATCATGGCCTTTCTTTGTCCTAGGTAAACCCAAAATGAAATCCATGGATAAATCTACCCAAGGTTCACTAGGAACACTCAATGGCATGTATAGACCATGCGGCCTTACTTTGGACTTTGCCTTCATGCAAGCCACACATCTAGCACACACTCTCTCTACATCTCTCTTCATGTGTGGCCAATAAAAATGTTCCTTTAAAATTTCTAAGGTCTTTGCAACCCCAAAATGTCCCATTAAACCACCAAAGATGTGATTCTTTAACAAGCAACTCTCTAATTGAGCATTTAGGCACACATAATTTATTTTCCCTAAACAAGAAACCATTATGCCTATAGAATTTATCATATGCAGCATGTTCACAAAAGGCAAACACTTTCCCAAAGTCATCATCATTAGCATACATTTTTTTCACATGTTCGAAGCCTAAAAGTCTAGCGTCAAGCATGGAAAGTAAAGTGTACCTCCTTGAAAGTGCATCACCCACCATATTCTCTTTGCCTTGCTTGTATTGAATCACATATGGGAAACCTTCAATGAATTCACTCCACTTGGCATGGCGCTTGTTGAGCTTGTTCTGCCCCTTTAAGTACTTGAGTGACTCATGGTCACTATGAATGACAAACTCCTTCGGCCACAAGTAGTGTTGCCAAGTCTCAAGTGCACGCACCAGAGCATACATCTCTTTGTCATAAGTGGAGTAGTTCAATGTAGCCCCACTTAGCTTCTCACTGAAGTAGGCAATCGGTCTCCTTTCCTGCTTCAAAACAGCTCCAATACCCACTCCAGAGGCATCACATTCAATCTCAAAAGTTTTAGAAAAATCAGGTAAAGCAAGTAAAGGTGCAGAACACAATTTCTCCTTAAGTGAATTAAATGCATGCTCTTGTTCTTCCCCCCACTTGAATCCCACATTGTTTTTTACAACTTCATTTAAGGGTGTGGCTATGCTACTAAAGTCCTTTACAAATCTCCTATAAAAACTAGCCAACCCATGGAAGCTCTGAAGGAACGGAAGCGTGAAAAACACAAGATTATACCATTGAATTCAAAAATTTTCACCTAGGGTCACATGCACCATGCAAGATTTATTTTTATCTATTTGATTTCAATGATAAACAAAATATTAAAACTCTTTTAATATGTTTTTGGATCTGTATTTGCCATTTAAGATTTTAAAATTAATCAGATTAATTTTAGAACACTAGATTAAATCAAGAACGATTACACTAACCTCTTGATGCCTTTGAGATTCGTCTTCAGGACACCAGATGTCGTCCCTCTAGCTTGTCCACACCAAGAACACCTATGGCAGCCCTTGAACAGCTTCTAAAGCCTTTTCTATTAATTAGAAATTTAAGTTCTGCCTTTTAAGAGATTAGAGATGTAAACAGGACACTAGAAACAATTTCTAGTGTTCTTAATTCAAGAGATTGATGGCTAATCTCTTTGAATTGATGAGAGATGAAGAAGAATGGCTGGAGAGGCTCAAAGTGGCGTGACAATTGAGAGGAGAGGCTGCTGGTTATGTTTTCCATTCATAACCACACTTAACTAGCTAGGTTAACACATTAAACCCTAGCCACATGTCACCTTTTGATTAGCTCTAGGTTTAAGTGACCCAATCACATTGTGCCAAGTGTCAAACCTATATTTAATCTTGATTTTAATCATCTTACATGATTAAAAAATATTTGGCAAGCTTATGTGTTATGCCATGTGTCACCATCTCATGGTACCACGTGTCACACTGTGAAATGATCAAAATGCCCCTGTGTCTTAATTTTGAGTTCTTAACCCAAAATAATTATTTTCTTCTTCTAATTAATTTATATCAAATATAAATTAATTAATTAATCTCTATTAATTAATTTCTCATCAATTAAATTCATATTTAAACACTTTAAATATAAATTTAATTTATACTACACATCCAATAATCTAGATTTGGTTTCAAGTCATGCTAGGGACTTTGCAATTTTATTGCAAACTAAATCTATTTAATTAATCAATTAAACTCTTTAATTAATTAATTAAATCATATTTAAATAGGTGATAACTTGTGTATGTGTGTGACTTACTAGGCTCATCACTAATTGGCAATGAGACATGATATCAACTCTTAATATCATCAGAACTCTTTCTTACCATAAATGATTTCTCTAAATCATTTTATGAACCTCATAGACCATGGTTAACACCTAGCATTGCATGCCATGGCCACCCAATTAGTAATAAGATTTACCTTAAATGAACCTATAATCATATGTTACCATGCACTAGAATCTCTCTGTTACAAAATCCCAACTCAAGATGGAGTCATGGTTTATGTCAAACTCCATTTGCTATGAATATTATGTTCTCTTTTAATTCCAGTTCTTGATTAAAAGATTTTTCTCATCGAAACTCTTTTCGAATAAATCTATCTGTCTGGCCAGAACTTGAAACATCAAGAACAATTAAATGAACATAGGATTTTATCTCTATTTACTTAGAGGAACAGATTCCATCTTGATCAACACCTACCTCCATATATAACTAGTAGGAGCCAACACATGCCCATATACCCATACATAGTACAAGTATGTAAGCAGTATCAAACTCAAACTACCTATATACAAGATAACTGTGCTATCTCAGTCTAAAGATTATATGGATATGATTTATGACAAAACATTGACAAGAGTAAACTCCATGTGCTTGTCATAAGCGCCACTGGTTCGGCCTACTTATCATTTATAAGTGCCTATCATGTTTGTTATATGGCATGAGACTCACCATTCCATCTTATTTATATCTCATATAAATAACTTGGGAACAAACATGAATACAATCTTTCTGGATAAGTCATGTCCTTATTATGAAGTATCCTCGATTGTGAACCTATTTATGATACTTTGTGCTAGAAATATTGTCACTCATATTCTTAACAACTTAAGAATAATATTTCTAACAAAATATCAATGGACCTTTTCTATTACACATAAATATATTATGTAAACGGAAAAGTGGAAATGCCTTTTATTATTAAAATATGTACAAGATACATACTAAATGATATGCTCTAGGGCATACTACTAACAATCTCCCACTAGCACTAGAGCCATTCATTACAATATCTTAGACCTATCTTCTCAAGATGTCGTTCTAACGAGTTTGTGACATAGGCTTAGTGAATGGATCACCTGGATTTTCAGTGATGCTATTTTCTGCATGGCTACATCGCCTCGCCAACTATTTCTCCGATAATGTGGTAGCCTTTCTATGTGTTTGGATTTACGGTGAGACCTTGGTTCCTTAGCTCAGATGATCGCTCCATTGTTGTCACGATGTAATGGAACCTGGCGACTCAATGGAAGGAACTATCGTAAGTTCTGTCATGAACTTCTTTATCCAAGACTTCCTTTGCGACATCGATGCAAAGAATATACTCGACCTCGGAGTGGAATCTGATGCGTGCTCTATTTGGAACTCTTCCAACTGACTGCACCTCCATTACAAATGAACACATATCCAGAGGTAGACTTTCTATCATCGATATCTGATTGGAAATCAGAATTAGTATAACCATCTAATTGCAAGTCTCCACCTCCATAAATCAAGAATAAATCCTTAGTTCTTTTCAAGTACTTAAGGATATTCTTGTGACTATCGATGTTCCAAACCTGGATTGGATTGATACCTGCTAGTCAAACTAATAGCATATGCGATATCCGGCCTAGTACACAACATTGCATACATTAAACTTCCAATAGCCGAAGCATATGGAATCCTGGCCATCTTATCTCTTTCTTCAGGTGTCTTTGGAGACATCTCTTTAGAAAGGTGGATACCATGTCTCACTGGTAACAATCATCTCTTGGAATCAAGCATGTTAAACCTTTTTAACACCTTTTCCAAGTATAGACTTTGGGATAAACCAATTATTCTTTTCGCTCTATCTCTATAGATGCGAATCCCAAGAATATAGGTTGCCTCCCCTAAGTCTTTCATGGAGAATGTATTTGACAACCATACCTTTATAGTCGTCAACATACGTATCATTACCCATCAACAGATGTCATCCACCTTTAAGATAAGGAAAGTGATAGCACTGTCACTAACCTTCTTATATACACATGGCTCATCCTCATTTTTGATAAAACCAAAGGATTTAATGGCTTCATCAAAACGGATGTTCCAACTCCTCGAAACTTGTTTCAACCCATAAATGGATCGCTTTAGCTTGCATACTTTGGAACCATCTTGGGATTCAAATCCCCTAGGTTGTTCCATGAAAATGTTTTCTTCAATGTATCCATTGAGAAAAGCTGTTTTGACATCCATCTGCCAAATCTCATAATCATAGTATGCAGCTATTGCTAATAAAATCCTAATTGATTTAAGCATGGCAACAAAGTAGAAAGTCTCCTCATAGTCTATTCCTTGCCTTTGGCGAAACCCTTTCGCTACTAGCCTTGCCTTATAGGTCTCTACCTTTCCATCAGAACCAATTTTCTTCTTGAAAACCCATTTGTTCCCTATAGGTACAACACCTTCAGGTGGGTCAACAAGATCCCAAACTTGATTCTTATACATGGAATCAATCTCGGATTTCATAGCATCAATCCATTTTGAAGAGTCTATATCTGATATAGCTTCTTCATAGGTAAGTGGATCATCTCCATGATCTACTTCTTCATGAGTAGACAACTCTTGTTCTTCTTCATGAAGAAAACCATATCTCAGGTGGGTGAGATACGTTGTTCTACGAGGAACAGTGTAGATGTTTCATCAATGGGTATAGGTTGACTAGATGGATCTATATCCATCCGATGCATTGGTTGGTCGAATTCTCCAATTCTAACTCTATTTGCCTTCCTTTGCCTCCTTCTTGAACAAACCGTTGTTCAAGAAATATGGCATCTCTACTTATCACAACCTTTTGTGAAGTAGGCAAATAAAAATAATATCCACAACTATCTTTTGGATATCCAACAAATCGACCTTTTACGATCTGGTCTCCAATTTATCGGTGTTGACTTTTGATATAGACAACCCCAAATCTTAACATGCTTAAGACTTGGTTTTCTTCCATGCCATATCTCATAAGGTGTGGAAGAAAGCGATTTTGATGGAATCCTATTCGAATATATAAAGTGATTCTAATGCAAATCCCTAAAAGAAGATTGGCATATCGGTATAGCTCATCATACTACGTACCATATCCAATAGTACGATTTCCTTCAGATACACCATTCACCGTGGCGTTCTGGAGAAACAATGCCATGCTCTCTCAAGTATTCATCAAATTCGAAGACTCAAATATTCACCTCCACGATCCGATCGAAGAGCTTTAATATTTTTTCCTGTTTGATTTTCTACTTGATTTAAATTCTTTGAACTTTTCAAAGGATTCATGTTTGTATTTCATCAAATACAAATACCCAAACCTTGATTTATCATCGATAAAGGTAATAAAATAATGAAAGCCCCTCTAGCCATTTCTTTAAATGGACCACATACATCACTATGTATTAGCTCCAAAATATTTTCACTCTTAGTCCTTGTCCAACAAAGGGTGATCTAGTCATTTTGCCACAAAGCAAGATTCACAAGTTGGAGTAGGCTCAGAGCCCAATGAGGATAGAATCCCCATTTTCTCCAATTTTGCAATCCTATCTTCGCAACATGACATAACCTTAAGTGCCAAATATATTTTGAACTTGAGTTAGTTTTCACCATGGCATTGCATTCTTTTAGATTGCTATACTTGGAAACACTTTCTTCGGCAATGGAAACACTTTCTGTTGGTAATGGAAACACTTTCTGTTGGCGGTGGAGACACTTTCCTTTGCCTTTATCGACTTTAGTCTTCCTTTTACGTTTAGCTATTTTCTTGGAAGGACCAGAATGAGGTTTCTTTTTCTTATTGCCCTTCTTCTTGTTGGACTTTCCAGGAAGAAGATGCAACCAAAGCTACCTCTTTTCCTTTATTGCTGGCATATTCTTTTGGGCAATAACCAAGATGTTGAGTAATGCTAAGGTGCATTCTGTTTAGTCATATGGAAATTTGTCACAAAATTCCCAAAAGACTCGTGAAGGGATCAAGGATCAAATCCGTTTGTAGTTGGAAATCCATGTTGAAGTCAAGATGTTCCAACTGCTCAATCAGCCGAATCATCTTGTGGACATGATCCCCAACATTCTGTCCCTCAGACATCCTCATACGGAATAACTGTCTAGATATCTCATACCTAGCATTCCTGCTGTGCTCACCATACAACTCTTGTAGGTGAAGGAGGATCTCACTAGCACTCCACTTGGATGGCTGGAGCTCTTGGACAAAGTTATGGCTTCCAATCTTTGCAAAATGGACAAAAGCATCTTCAAAAGGTAGGTGGAGATGGGCTGCCAATTGTGCTGCCACCTGGGCACTCCACTTGGATGCCACATTGGATGCCAACTAGGATGGACTTGCTGACGTGGCTGCCACATGTATGCTAACTTGGACGGATGCCACTTGGTCTCTTGGCTCCTCAAATATGCAAAGAAATGTACAGCAAGGTTGGCTTCTCTCTTCCATGTCCCAACCGAATACTTGCAAGAGGTTGGACTTGGTGATGTGCTTATGCACCAAGCCTTGAAGCTTCTTAGCCATTGCTCTGGTTATTGGCCCTTGATGTGCAATTAGTGTAACCGGTTCCTCATCACACTTGGGATTGTGCAGCACTTGGCTTGAACTCTTTCAAGACAAATCAGTTAGGAGAATCTCATAATAATTTACCAAAAAAGAAGAGTATATTAGCATAGCTTAGCAAGCCAATTAAGAGAAATATCACAAGTATCGCATATGAACAAGCATTTCTAGCATAATAAAGAATGAGACACAAATATATCAAGAATGGGCTACTTCTTTCATTGATTAATCACAATCAATATAATTAGATTGGTTGTCCTTACATCACTTGTAGGCAAAGGGGGGCCTACAAGGAGTAGCAGGACATAAATTCACCATGCCAATAGCTAGCTATATTGATCGCTCTATTGTAGTCAACTAATCAATTCCCCCTAAAGAGCATTAGGAACACAATGGGGTGTGGTAGGAGGAGACATCACTATGCTTGAGCTATCACATCCCTAAATTACATAAATGAAATTAAATACAAAATATCCCTTTTAGTCCTTGAAAATTATAATTTACTTCCCAAACTTCTAATCCCCTGACATTCTCTCCCACTCAAATGGTTGACGTCCTCGTCGACAAAGCTTGTGCCAACTCTTCCATGCATTATGCATGTAGTTGTTGTAGAATACGTGATAGAATACTGCCTCATTGAAAAACCTTTACCGAGTAAAACCTAGTGGGAAAAACCCTTAGTGAAGAAAAAAGAGTGCAGTGCGTATTTACAGCAGGGATTGAGCCTGATGGAACTCTTCACTCTTCTGGTTTTATGTTTGGAGGTCTATTTCTTTCTCCCAATTAGTCTTTTCTGTAGTCGAACTCCTTTATTTGATGAGGTACTCCTTGTATGACTAATGCTTGGTGGTTTTAACAACTAGCTCTGTCAAGATCTCTTCTACTTCTTGGTTGACTGGTGATGTGTGGATGAAAGCTGATTTGGTAGGTCTACTATAGCTAGGATCTACCTCATCTGTATGATGTTGCCTTAAACTAGCAACAAGGGAAGGTAGTTGAATCTTTATTCATTTTGATAACTCCACTCTGTAAGTTGGTTGATCAACTCAAATAACAATTGATATTGGCTCTTCATCCTTTGGAATTAGTCTCTTATCTGGGTTGTAAAGAAATCAGTTGTCTGGTAACTGCTTCAACACTACTAGATCTCTAATTGTGAATACTTATAGGCCTTAGTTTTCATATGTCATCTTTTTTATGAGTCTGAATGCTTTCTCCAAATGAGGTCTTGTAATCTCTGCATCTTGCTTCTTACTTCTTTATGAAGTGGTATGCTTGAGGAATCTTATCTTGGTTAAACACATGGCTAAAGGACTTGACTTTGGATTGCTTCAAAATGCCTTTCTCCCTCTTGTAAAAGAGCTTATTTTCTTATAACTTCTCAAAACAAAGCAAAGATGCTCCTCTAGAGTGTACTTAGACACCATGGTATCATCAAGGTGGACCATCACAACTCGTCAGGATAACCGTGAAATACCTGGTTCACTGAGTACAAAGATATTCAAAGCATTTGTTAGTTTAAAAGGTATAACAAGAATTTTAAAGATACTATATTGTGTCATACATGAGGTTTTGGATTCATCCTTCCCACACCTATCAATTTCCTTAAGCTGGCTTAACATGTTCCTCGAATCAGAGAATCAATAGCCTTTTGCAGATGGGAATAACACTTGTAAGCATTACATAAGGTTGGTCCCTTATTGAGCAAAAACAAACTTGAGTTGTTGCTGTCACTTCTACCACCAACTTATCAATGGCTCCCATGTTCACTAAAACTCTAGTTGCTTTTTCATTAATATATAGACCAATATGCATCGACCCCCGTTCAATAGTTGAATTTTGGCTTTTGCTTCTCCAAAGCTCTAAAGAGCAGATGGCATCTGCCATTCATGGGGCACTATCTTTCTTCCTCTGTTCTCTCTTTTAGGACCCTTCTCTCTCCTCTTCTTGGATGATCTTTAAGGCATTTAAACACCTTTGTGGGAATATTGCAAGGCATGATGTACTCCAACACAAAGAGAAACACTTTGACATTCTAAGCTCAGCTACTGTTCAGTTGTTTGATCTCTAGTACTGATTATCCCATGATCTGGGGAGATATTGTTCTCTTCCCAAGTTGGTTAGCCTGTCTCCCTTTGTTTCTCTAAGAATGAGGTCATTCCGATTTTCTCCCCCACTCAAAGCCATGCCCCATTTGATAGGGCGGTTGTCTAAACTTTTCTACCATACTCTTACTATCTTAGCATGAGAGTCACAAAGGTCCTCACATATTTTTGGATTGAATCTATTTGTTGTATTTCATTTAACTCGCATTGTCTTTTATGTGTTACCTGCTTAAGGTAAAAAAAATGGTGCTTCCAGTTGTACTATTATTTCTTTCACTTTAGCACGCCACCACAGTTTGGCATCGATTATCCAAATACATTGGCATTATCTTTTAACCTGTCTTTAACAAAATCATTTTTAAGTAGTATTGAAATACAATTTCATGTCAAAGAATAAGTTATTTTACCTCTCTCGCATTATAAGTACCACCAAAAGCCTTTTGGTTTCAAAATTTTAGCCTTACCTACTTCATAGATTCTCACACTATAATTACCAGTAACTCTTACTAGCAAGTTCACCTTGAATTGTTCATAGTCTCCTTGACATTGTTGCTAATATTAACCACAATCCCTACAAGAGAATTATGAGAAGTGGTAATAGATTTTAAATTTTTCACAACACCTTTTTATACAATAGGCCACTGGCTCAAACTCTAGCATCCTGTTCTCAAGGTTACCGAACTGATTTTCCTGCAAATGAAATGGGATATTAGATGGCCTCAAGCTCTGTTAGCTCATCCTCACCCTTAAAAAGCATGGCTACCACAACCATAACATATTTCATGTAAACATGGGATTTTGAGAGTCCTCAAGCTCTATTGGCTCACTTTCACCCTCAAAAAGCTTAGCTATCATGACCAAAAGATATCTCCAGTAAGCATGGGGGTGGCCTCAAGCTCTATTGGCTCACCCTTACCCTAAACAGTGAGGCTAACACAACTAAAAGTCTTCCAACACCTCAATGCGCTTTTCTTAGTGCTTAAAGGGTGAGGCAGACTGACTCAAGCTCTATTGTCGGCCCCCTCAAAATTGTCATGGGGTCATTACCCTCTCTCTAAAAGATGCAACTGATGGAGTGAGCACCCCCACTTAGGGTCATTACCCTCTCTCTAAAAGATGCAACTAAAGGAGTTTGCAACACCCCACATTCTCAACCAATGTGTAACTCAATCACCCTGCCTACTCCTTTTAGAGTGCTTAGCATGACGATAAGAGGGACATACATTATCTTAAGTAAAATCACTTCAACCCAATATGTAACTCAATTACCCTGCCTACTCCTTTCAGAACGCTTGGCGTGATGATCCGAGAGACATACATTACCTCAAGTAAAATCACTTTGACCCCTTTCTCCAAGGTGTAAATACATGTACAGTAGCTTCCTTCATGTTCTCCACCATCCACGGATCAATGGTTGCTCTGATACCAACTGTCACTAGCCTAGGTTTTAGCACTCACCTGCGACTATGCAACACTTAGCTTGAACTCTTTCAAAACAAGTCAGCTAGAAGAATCTCACAATAATCTGCCCAACAAGATGAGTATATTAGCATATGGCTTGGCAAGCTAATCGGGAGAAATATCAAAAGCATAGCATATGAATAAGCATCTCAAGCATAATAAAGAACAAGGCACAAATATATCAAGAACGAGCTACTTCTTTCATTCATTGATCACAATCAATACAATTAGATCAGTTGTCCTTACATCGCTTGTAGGCAGGAGAGAACTTACATGGAGTAACAGGACAGAAACTCACCATGCCAGTGGCTATCTATACTGATCGCTCTACGGTAGTCAACTAGTTACTCTCTCCTAAAGAGCGTTAGGAACACAATAAGGTGTGGCAAGGAGAGACATTACTATGCTTAAGCTATCACAGCCCTAAAATTACATAAATGGAATTAAATATAAAATATCTCTTTTAGTCCCTAAAAATTACAATTTACTTCTCAAACTTCTAACCTCCTGACATATGGGGAAGAGTGTGTGTGAGGTTTGGATCTGGATTTCCTTAGGAAGTGAGAGATGGGTGTCAACTGGAGGTGAGCGGGTGAGGCTGGGGGTCACACTAGCTATGAAGAGAGGGACTAACGCCATCATCCAAGTAATGGAGGAGCCTAAGTGTTAGGCGATCGTTGGGTCTAGTTTTGTTTCCATAGGGAGCAGTGGATGAACGACAATTAGAGAGAGAGGGAATTAAGGATTAGATGGTAATTTTTGGGATTAAAATTTATTATCTCTTGAGTGGGATGGAATAAATACTAAAAGACAAAACCATTTGAATTTGAAAATATAGGACAAAACTATTAATTATGTCATACTATTAATTATGTCATACTTGAGAGATGAAAAAGTAATTTTCTTAAAATAACATTAAAATCTGCTATTGAATTTGACGAGATTTTAGTTAGTTAAATTAAAAATTAAAAAATTTTATATTATAAATTAAAGTTTAAGATATATGACCTTGAACTATTATGTATTCATTAATGTAATTTACTCTTTGCTTCTCTATATGAGATATTAGAAAATTATCTGTATTAATACATGTGACTACTAATAATTTTAATATATAAAAATATTAATTTATATATATATTTTAATTATAATTTATGAAAATTAAATAACATCTTAATTTTTTTATTAATTATTTTAAATAAAAGACAAAACCATTTGAATTTGAAAATATAGGACAAAACTATTAATTATGTCATACTATTAATTATGTCATACTTGAGAGATGAAAAAGTAATTTTCTTAAAATAACATTAAAATCTGCTATTGAACTTGACGAGATTTTAGTTAGTTAAATTAAAAATTAAAAAATTTTATATTATAAATTAAAGTTTAAGATATATGACCTTGAGCTATTATGTATCCATTAATATAATTTACTCTTTGCTTCTCTATATGAGATATTAGAAAATTGTCTGTACTAATACACGTGACTACTAATAATTTTAATATATAAAAATATTAATTTATATATATTTTTTAATTATAATATATGAAAATTAAATAATATCTTAATTTTTTATTAATTATTTTAAATTTTATTTTTATTAATTAAATATTGTTTCATATTTTTATTATTTTTTCTATCTTTCAAACATTTTAGTAAAAATTTCATAATAAAAATATAGTCATATAATAAAAATATTAATTAAAAATATTGCAATATTTGAAATTAATTCAATCATGTGATTATTTTTATTATTTTAAATATTAAAATTTTATTATATTCTTTTAACATATTAAAAAAATATAATATATTTGAATATTATCTTTATTTACTAATATTAATATTATTCTTAAAAGTAATATTAATAATTTGAAAAAGCATAAATAAAGTGAAAAAAATAAAATTATATATATATATATATATAATTAAGGTATATATAATAAATATATATATTAATACATTATAATTTACCTTATAATGACTACTAATTATAGTATTAAGAAAGTAACTATTAAATAATTTATAATTTACATATACATAATTGAGAAATTGATTACTTAATTATAATTTAAAATAAAAAATTAATTAATTAATAAAAATAAAAAATTGATAAAATTAAATAAATTATATATAAATGTACATTAAATAAAAATATTATTATTTTTATTTTTCATTAAATAAAAGCTTAGAGTTTTTTAAAAAATAATCATTTACATCATAAAAATTTAGTAACCATAATAATATAATACTTAAAAGAAGAATAAAAAAGAATTAAATAGAAAACTCACATGTCAATACTATAGAAAAAGCTATCACATGTAAGCTCAGGAAAAATACTTTCTTACTTTATATAGATAAATTACAGACTAGTTTTCTATTTTGTATTAAATTAAAGAATTTTTCTTTTCTAACGTGAAGTGAAATAGATAATAATATTATTTTCTAATTATTATGTACATCTAATTAGTATATATATGTAAAAGTCCATGAAACTCATTGAGTTTAATCAAAAGTTCAATTATTATGCATTTAACTTGGAGAACAATTTAATAATTATAAAATTAAGTTTTAACGTTTTGCTATTCATTATTTTATATTTTTGTTTTAGCATTTTAAGCTTTTGTTAACCTTATTTATTTATCTAAATTTTCTAATCCGATTGATATAATCACTCTCATTTATGAATATGCTTTATTTTCTTTAACTCAACTCAACTCAACTCAACTCAACTCAACTAAGCTTTTATCCCAAAAATTTGGGGTCGGTTATATGGATTCGCTTTCTCCACTCTGAACGATTTTGGGTTAAATCCTCAAAAATGTATAACACTAATAAAAAAAATTAAAGGCGAATAACTTAATTTTAACTTTATTCTAAATTTATATGTAAGAATGATTTGTAAGTATTTGTTATTTTATGAATAAGATTTTTGTATAGCTCTTTTATTATTATTATTATTATTATTTAGAATGTTATTACTTTTTTAAATTAATTTTTAGGACTTAGTACGAAATTATGTTTTATTTTGTAAAATTAATTATATTTTATTTTGTAAAGAGTAAAAAATTATTAAACAAAATTTGATAGTCACCATTAATTAATACTTGGCATAGTTGAAAAATAATAATTTTATTTAAAAATATAAAATATTTAAAATTTTATTTTAAAAGTGAAATTAGTTTTATTAAACAAGACCTAACTAAGTTCAAAATTTCATTTTAAATTATTTTTCTTACTAAATAAGAAAAAATCAATTCAAAATTTTAGTTCTTATTTTGGTTTCAACTAATCAACATATCTTGATATATAAATTAATATAATAATTATATATTTTTTTTAATAGATAAAAATAAGTAATTTAATTGATTAAAATTCACTTGATTTGGATTAAATAAATATTAAAAATAAAAATTAGAATTATTACTGTGCAATATGCGGGTGTATGACAAATTGAGTACTTATAGATACTATATACTATTCTAATTAAATTTCAAAAAAAAAACTTATAAATTCACTACAATTCATAAACTAATTAAATTATCAATCAAACTCTATACTTTTCAACTTTTCTAATTATACTCTATATTTTAATTTTTGACAATAAACCTAACCCTTGACAGTGGGTACACCTATGGCAAAATTGAATTTTGGAAAGTTATTGGATAAATTACAATATAATCATTGAGGTTTTGCGAAATCTACAATTAAGTCCTTATATTTTCAAAATCAAATAATTTAATCTTTCACTTTTTTTTAACGGATAATCCTTCACTTTTTAATATATATAGAAATTGGTCATTCTGTCCAATTTTCCATTTAGAGTAACATTAATTGTAGTAAAAATAAAAAAAAAATCCCTTTACTATATTTTTAATATGAAACAATTAAGTTATTGAAATTTTATTTATTAATAAAATAGTCCCTTAAATTAAAATTTATATTTAAAAAGCAAATACAACTAATTTAATGGGTAGAAAAATAGAAGTTTTTAGAGATCTTTATAAACTTTATTTTAAAAAATCACATATTCTCCCAAACACAAGTTTAAATCTTTAAACCTTAAAACTTAAGCTTCCTACCAAACAAAAGATAAAGAGCATAAATTCTAAATAAACACATCAAAGATTAATAAAAACTAGTTTGAAGTTTGTGTTGTGTAAGATCAATAGTCTCTCACATCCCATAGCCAAAATTTTAACTTATATTAACTAAGCGCCTTCCAACTACAAATTTAATTATTGTGAGTCATGAATATCACAAGGATATGCTTAGTTGTTGGTGATTTTTTTTTTTTTTTAACTTTCTATTATAAAAAAATGTTATGACAAGAAGGTGCCTACAACTTAGAATGAAGACATGCGTAGACTTAACTTTTTTCTTTCCTAATAACTTAAGGAAGTGAAAGACCAACTTGATAGTCACATAATCCTAACTTACACATTGAACTACTTATCACACTCTACCAGTCAACATTTTTTTGCATTATTTTTGTCTTTGTTGCTTGCTTGAGAGGCCAATTATATATATAATTCCCTCTTAGGAAAATTATTTACTTTGTCTTTGTCTTTTTCTTGGAATAGATATATGGTGCAATAATTGAAATTAATAATTAATTTATACAACATATTGACTCATTAACTTAGACTTAGACCCAATAATTAGCTTTTCATATATAGTGCAATAATTGAAATTAATAATTAATTTATACAAAATATTGACTCGTTAACTTAAACTTAGACCTGATAATTAGCTCTCAGTCAACAAACTCATGTTAAATTCCTAAAGATTAGATAATTAAAAATTGTACAAGTTGCAATTTTTTCTGTAATTGAATTTAGTTAAGGGGGGCTTTGACCAACCACTAAATTGGTCTCTAGGGAGCCAATTCCCCCCATTGCATTAGGGACTGGCAAGTGAGCCGCTAGTCAATTGATTCCACATTTGAATAAAGCAATAATTAAGAGACTTTGGCATAAAGTTTATCATATTCCTGTTAGGTGTGACAATAAGTGCTATCAACTTGATTGAAAATTCAATCCAATACCTTATAACCAAGTATATTAAGATTAAACATCATTTTATTAGAGACCATATTCAAAATAGAGACATTGAACTAAAGTCGTATCATCATAGATAATTTAGTCCTTCATTACATTAATAAAATGGACTCTCCATTTAAACTATGTGTTAATTTAAAATAATTACTTGAAATTTAATTTTTTTAATGAAATGCTCCCAATTCAAATTTTATGTTTAAGTAATTATTTGTTTTACATATATAAAATCATAGAATTATAGTAATAATAATAATGATAATAATACTAATAATAATAATTAAATAATATGTAATTGAATAATTATTGAATACAAATAATTATTTAATTAAAATATGTAAATATTTAATTATTTAAATATAAAACACTAATTTTTTTTAATTTAAAATAATATGCTTTTCAAAATATTTAACAAACTAACAATATACTTTTTAAGATTCTACATCACATTTTTTATATTTAAGATTCTACATCATATTTTTTATATTATGATCTATGGTTTTGTAAAAAACTTAATTTTGTTTATAATGGTATTTCAATAAGCAAACAATTATAGAACTTGTTTAACATTATTTTTCAAGAAAAATTGTGTAAGACAAATTATTTTTTATGTGATTTAATTACCTTTAAATAGTTTTCTCCCACAACATTCTCTCTCTCTCTCTCAGCCCCATAGCTCAGACAAGCAAGACTTTTGATGATAACAAAACTTTAGTTACACTTATTATCCTTCAAGTAAAGTTTTCATGTATTCAAGAGAAAGCAAGCAAAGAAAATGGCAAAGGAAAGCACCCAAACCCCAAGGAAGTTAAAGGGACACATCAAGGAATGATAATCACTATGAAGAAGATCAATCAAAGCAATGGAAAAAAGTCCAAGTTAGGTAAAAATCATTAGCACCTTAGGTTTTGGTTCTACATATGATTCCTAATGTGTTGAAAAAATTTTTAAAGTTATATTTTGAAAGTGAAATTTTTGAACAGTACAAAAAGTAGAAAAATATACTTTTAAAAGTAATCTATCACTTTGGGTTTAATAGAAAAATTTTCAGTGCACTAAAAGATAAAATAATTGCTAATTTTCACTTTTTTTGGGGGTTTGCTAGTGTTGATATTTGTGCCTAATAGCTAGTTTTTGAAACCCTCTACAAAAGCCAACATGTTCCGTGGATTAACTTGATGAAAGCAAGTGTTTTAGAGTAAAATTTTCAATATACTTTTGAGAAGCTTTCATTCTTGAAGAATAAAGTTCTTTAGCTTAATTGGCAAATTATCTTTATTTTCTAGATTGAATTCTTGTGTATTGATTGAGTTGAGAGAAACACAAATCATCAAGAGAAATCTATCATTTATTATGGAAACACAAATAGTTTGAACATTCATTTCTTGGATTGTATACATAAAAGCTCTCTGTTCCACCATGCTTCTATGACCTAAAATAAAGCATTTTTATGTTGATTTGTAATTGAACAAAATTAAGCTTATTGTTATGGCCATTTGTTACACATAAACACTACATTTTCCATTGTGAGCTGCTGTACTTGTTGAGACAACTTCAGAGTATACTTGATGCAATATTAAAGCCTATTTTCTTGAATATTTACTTGATGGTTTAATTTGCTTTGCTGCCATATTCTTTCTTGTTTCATTTCTTCAAGGGCATAAGTGTTGATTGGTGTATTGAGCTTATATATATCCTGCTTATAAATACTAGTTTCACGGCTAAAATTCAAAAAACATGGAAGTGTTGATATATGTATAATGTCTTCTTGAAGTCTCTTTACTATCACATTATTGGTTTACATTGGTTCATCAAAGAGATTGTTGAATATTATTGGCATCATGACTCTATATACATGTATTCTTTAATGTGTTTTAGTGTTAGCACGTTAATGATTTGTGTTCAACATCAAAACAATGCACATACATGTTTATAGGTACTGTTTACATTGGAATATCATTTACATTTGTCTTGTTTCATTTGTTTGCTTTCATAACACTTTGGGTTCAAAGCAAGAGATGAAAAATCGAACATAGTCCAATTCACCCTCCTCTTGGACTCCTTATTTGGGACAACTCTCTCTCTCTCTCTCTAACAGTTCAATCATCGTAGCAAAAATAAGGATAAACTACAGCTTAATCTCTGAAGTTTGATTAAACCTACAATTTAAATCCTATAGTTTTAAAATCAAAAAATTTAGTCATTAACATCTTAATAATCATATAATGGGTTATAGAATCTTGCCAATATGACCGGCAAACAACAGTATGCCTTCTTCATGCATTTTTTTTTTGCATTTGTTATTTTTCCATGCAAAATTCATTAAAAATATTTTTACGCATCAGAAAATTACGAAAAAAAAATATTTTTTAACTTAAAATATTAGTTTTTCTAATGTGAAAGTTTTTATTTTTAATGCATGAATAAATTAGGCATTAAAGAAAAACTTTATTGTATTTTAATTTTAAAATGAGGAAGATTATTTTTATGTATAACAAAATTACAAAAAAAAAATTTGTTTTTTCCTATAATATTCTTATTTTTTATAGGTGAAAATTTTTGCATGAAAAAACAATAATATTTATTATGCTCAAATTATTCATGCTTCACAAATAAATAAAAAATTACTTTAGAAAGATCAAAATTACTTTGAGCAACTCAAGAATAATTTTTTTTTTTCATAATATTTTGATGTTTACAAATATTTTTTCATAACTTTAGAAGTTAAACACAATAAAAATAACTTTTTAATGTCTAGTTTATTCCTGCATTGAAATTAAATAATTTTCATATTAGAAAAATTAAAAATATTTTTTTTTCATAATTTTTTGACGTGTGAAAATATTTTAAATAAATTTTGTATGAATAGACAACAAATGAAAAATAAAGAATTTACATGAAGGAAGCAGTTCGCTCATTATATTGGCGAAGAATATGTTGAAAACCCTTACTTTGAAAATATATTTTTCTTCATCCTGATTTTGTAAAATATTTTCTAATACCTTGATTTGAAAATTTTCTCAAATTTATAAGGTTTTTGAAGTTGAATTGTTGGTGAAGAAGGTTTCATGACCTCTCTTACAACAATATGAACTTCCATTATCTCTACTATATTTTGAAAGATATGATAGATTATAGTATACAAGGAGAAATTATTTCTTATAGGGATGAAGAGAGTAGCCAATAATACTAATATGATATCAATTAAAAATCTTTAGCTCGTACTGAGTAGGAGACATTTTAGGACACAATCATTATTTATAATTATAATTATATTATATTATATTATATATAAATGTATGAATAATGGAGCAAAGTTTTGAGGGGACAAAACTATTTTTACTTTTTTATTTTATTTATAATTATATTATTTTTATAGTTTTTAAATTAATGTTAGAGTTTTAGTAAATTTAAAATTCTTAATTCTACTTGTACTTCCTATTATAATTTTAATAAAATCTTATAAAAAAATAAAATCACAAATTTACATTTTAAAAAATGAGAGGTTAAAAAAAATCAATTTATATCCGTAGTATAATAATAATAATAATAATAATAATAATAATAATAATAATAATAATAATAATAATAATAATAATAATCTATAAATATATGAGTACAAATAAAGGGTAAACTTGTGAATGGATAAATACATCTTTAGCTTTTAGATTATTAATAATATTATAAAGTTTAATAAAAAATAAAAATAAAATGTTACAATGAAAATAATAAAAAAATAAAAATAATAAGATAAGAATAGAAAACACAATATAAATAATTATGATAAAATGAAAAAAAATTAAAGTCATGTTTCTATTGGAAAAATGATAAATTAATAGCATTACGTCTATATATATATATTTTTTAATTTTTTTATAATCTTATTATGATATTAATAAAATTCTAACATTATTTAATATATTTAGAAATAAAAATTTTATAATATAGTAAATTTTATGTTTATTTTGATGCAATAAATTATGTATTGAAATCATATGGACATATAAGTGAATTATATCATACCTTACGCCTCCATAAGGTATAATATGATCCCGTAATATACCTAATGAATGACCAAATTTCACCTACCGATAACCCATTAAATATACTACAAGGGATTTTAAAACAATTCCATTTCATTTTGAAGTTTAAAACAATGATAAAAAAGTTATTAAAATGTCTTTGATTCAATTAGGTGTCATAAAATTTATTTAGAAATAATTTAGCATTTTTTAAATTTTACAGAAAATCTGCGTGGTGACGGCTAAAAATATAATAAAACAGTTATTTGAACCTGTTGAAAATCAATTTATAAACATATATCATACACAATCAAACTCAACTCATTTGCTTTCATTCAACTAATACCAAGAAATATACATTTCTCATTTACAAATCAAAATAGATGATCATATACAAATTTATAACTCAAAAGGATAACAAAATATTATCATAATTTTATTTGTACAACAGCTCATTTGTCTTTTTTTGTACATACAGGTTAATTTACATCAAAATGAATCTACAAAAAGGCATACCTAATATATACCCAAAGCTATATCCAGTACTGCTTCACGCTGCTCACTCTGCAGTTTTTTTCTTTCTCCTTACCTGCTATTTTCTTTTGTTTAATTTTAATTATTATTTGTCTTCTTTAAGTAAGATAATTATCCCAAAATTAATTAATTTAATTTATAATTTTAATTGGGTAATGCTTATATCATGCTTATGTCATAATAGTAATTAAAAATTTGAAAATTTCATTTCTTTCTTTTCTTTTCCATCATTTATTCATATTTTTTCTTCTTTTTCAATGTTTTAATCTTGCTCAAATTTATGGACATTTAGGTCAAAAGTCAACTCTTAGAGTGAATTGACCAAAATGCTCCTCATCGGGTTATAGTGTATCTTGTTCCATAATGCCTGATGAGTCTTAAAGTTCTAATTCACTTGATGGTGTTTGTTCCCTTTTTATTTCTATGATTTTCTAGTTCCCAATAGTTTTGCAATTATCCATTAACTAAGGATTTCATGGGGTCCCACATGAATTTAGGGTAGTAACTGAACTTATAGTCACTACCCATGTAGGTCACTCATCGCTGTGACCTAGGCTTATTTAACCTATTGGTGTTCCATTTCTTTTATTTTTATCCAACTTCATTTGATCTTTATCAATTTTATTTGTGGCTTCTTTATGTGATTTAAGTATAATTCTAGACATTCTAGCTGTCCGGATAGGCATTAGTCACTAGAACAGTAAAATGTACAGGATTACTTAGTATGAGTGTGTTACAATTTTCCTCTCCTTAAAAGAAAATTTCGTCCCAAAATTTTACTTGGCATCAGTCTCTAAATAGCTGTGGGTGTTGTCTCCTCATGTCCTCCTCATGTTCTCATGTAGCCTCTTGGCCCGAATGATGGTTCTATAGCACTTTGACCAATGGTATCTACTTGTTTCTTAGCTGCTTCATCTCATGTGCCAAGATCTTTATGGTGTAACGCCCCTATGTTCGGTAGTGCGTTCTACTGTTCCGGTGACCAGTGTTGTCCGGAAAGCTAGGATGCCTAGAACTACACTTCGATATGAGTGAGGAGACATAGAATAATGAAATATAAGAAAAGAAAATACAAGAAAAACAAAGAAAAAATAATAGCAAAGAAATGTAATCAAGTTAAGCGAGCCGAGAACCCTAGCGATGGGTGACCGCACCGGGAAGTCACGGCGTGGACCGTTGACTAGCCCTGGACCGCGGGGAACCCTGGAAAATATTTTTAGGACTTAAATAAATGTCTATTGAAGTATAAACGCCATTAGAAATATCAAAAAAAAAAAATTAATTAGTACAAAGAAAAGTGAGAAATCGAAAAACGGACAAAACCCGGTGTTACCGAAAAATCGAGAATGCAACCCGAACAGGGGCATTGTGGTCATTTGACACCTCGAGTTGTCTTTTGACCTAAATGTCCATTAAAAATACATGATATTACACTTGGAAAATATAATGAAAAATTAAATTAGTGGTACCTAATGTAAATAGCAAAAATAGGGAACTAAATGTGGGAATTTGGAAATTAAGATTAAACAAATGTTAAACCTCACTTAGTGCTCTACTCACTCACCTAAGTGGACCAATATCTCTTTATTTGGACAGCAGATCACCTTCTTCCTCACTTCTTAAAATTCCAGCCGAAATTCTCTTCCATGGAAGCATCCATGGCGTCTGTCACACCCTACCCCTCTATAAGGCATAACATGATCCCGTAGTATACCTAATGAATTACCAACTTCGTCTACTGATAACTCATTAAATACACTACAAGGGATTTTAAAACTTTTCTTACTTCTTTTTATAGTGGTGAGCATTATTTACAGGTGTTAAAAACCTTTTTGAACTGAAGTGAAACAGCTAACTCATTTGGACTATTAGTAATTTCTGTAAAAATTTTGGCAGAGTGCCATCTGTATTTTGGATAAAACAGTTCTTCAAAAACCTGTAAAAAGCACTTCAATATATTTCCAAATCTCAACTCCAACATATTTCTCAACACAACATATTTCTCAACTCAAATCCACAGTAATTTTTCAAAGACTGAAATAAAGAAATACAGTACAATTTTTACAAGCCAAAATATCTCATAATTTACTTTACAACTTCAAGGTACAATTTTATTTTACAACTGCTCAAGACCAAAAACACTATATACATACAGTGAACATACATTACAGTACAAAATGCAAAATGTGGTATACTCAATATAGCCGATGATCTCCCGCTGAATGCACTAGTAGCCTAGTCTGCTGCCCTATCCGTCTGTCTACCTGCGACAGCAATGGAAAGCTATCGCTGAGATAATGTCTCAGTGGTGCACAACATTAACCAAATACAACTTTAAATCACAGTTTATAAATCATATAAATGATAGATACGTAAAACCCTAGTTAAATTCAAGACAATGAATGTCATAAGGAATTTAACACAATATCACAATAAATCTCAGTAATCAAAATGTAGTTAAATTCAAAAAACAGTGAATGTCAATAAGAATTTAAACTCCATTTCACAAATTATCAAAGCTCATAATAACACAATTTAGTCAAATAATTTACGAACACAGTGTTGCCAATTCATACACAACTTAAGCCATGACACAAAATTTCCGATCAATGCCGCGTTGTACACCACGACAAAGCAATCACAACCCCACTAATCGAAATCAATGAGGAAGGGAGCTAGCTATATAATGAGTACTCATCCGATCACCTCAACTGGTAAACCAGAGAGGGAGAAAAATAAACGATCATGACTCCATAAATGGAGAAGATAAACGATCACAACCCCATAAATGGAGAAGGAATGATATGATACTGTCATGCTAAGTGTGAACACAAAATCAATTCCAAACATTTTATTCAAATGATTCGTGAGAATCCAATAAATTTCTAAAGTCATAAATTCATTCACAAAATGGCAACACAATTCATAATTAACTTCAAATTTTCACAAATCACACTAAATCAATTTTTCCACAGTTTCAAACTATTTACAATGCTTTTCAAGCAATAAGTATCCATTCAAACACATTTCCATAATTGAAAACAATAATATACAAATAGTCATAATTTATTTCAATTGAAAAATTCAAAAGAAATAATCACAGTGCACAAACCTCCGATAATCGCTTCCGGTATTTACTCAGTGTTTCCTTCCTTTCCTCGAAGTCTTTGCTAACTGAGAAACACAATTTGAAGTGTTTCAGTACTCATTTAAACTGTCTCTAACGATAATGCTTGATAATTAATTCACTGAATTCTAATATTTGCTTAGTCAACCTAATATGCTGATCCTCGATGCATTCTAGATAAATTAGGTTTTAATGTTATTAATATGTCACATTCGATAGTATTTTAGAGTTGGTACATGTTACCAAGTTCATTTCCGTGTATACTGCATTTTCTTGCAATTTGCTGGATTCCGGGATACTAGTTTGACCTAGCCGGACGACCTAGTTCCCTCAATTTTCGGGTTTCAGTCAAAACTACAAACTTGTAGATCTATGTCTTATGGAATGCAGGGCAAAATTTCAGGTTATTCTGAGTTATGTAGACCGAGTTATGGTCATTTTACTATTGCTGGTCAAATTGCATCAAAATTGGTCACTTTAGGTCACTTTAGGTCATTTTAGGTTCGGCCAGTTTTTGGACCCGAACTTGTGCAAGCTGTTTGACTTGCTTATGGTCATTTATGGGCTTTGGTGTCTTCATAAGACTTGTAGATATGGGTCTTAACCTATTCATGGTCAAAATTTCAGGTCAATTAGACCTGTTTTGAGTGAGTTATGGCCTAAACACTAACTGCTGCCCAAATGGTCAATTTTCAGGCCTCAATTGCACTTAATCCGGATTTGGTCATTTTTCAAGCTGCCTTGCAAGCAGAATTTTGGCAAGCTTCCTTCATGAAAGTTGGCACATTTTGTGCCTAGTTTCACCTCCAATTGGTCTCATACCAATTGGAGCCACACACTTAAAGTTATAGGCCTAAAACACAAACTGCCTTATTGCATTTCTTTCATACACATCAAGCATCACTTTTAACACTTACCAAACTTAACATTCAAGCCAATTCTGGTTGTACCATAACCTAAACATAATTCACAACACATTATAGGTCATTTTGGCAGTTTACAATTACATTCAATGTGCACCATAAAGTGCAGAATTTATCAACTCATTTACAACAATTTAAGCATCTAACCATAACACTTTTACATGTCTAACTTCACACTATCATACATACACTCAAACTGCCATAATCACTATTATAATTCCACATTATTATTCCATAAACCAAGCATGAATTCCAGCATTCTTCAAGAATTAACAAACTACCGCAATGGTACCTTTACATTCCATTAATTTTCAAGCTTCAAATTTCAATTTACATTTACATATACTAAGTAAACATCACCCAAACAATTTCCTACACAGTATACATTTAATCAATCATTTAATTCACCATTTACAAGCAAAAATAAACTGTCTTTAAAGTGTTTCCATGGCTGCCAAAAGTACACACCCCCCTTTAAACATCAAACCTCAAAAATCTCTCCATAATTCAAGTACCCATAATATTCTTACTAACTTTAATGAAGCACTAACCAAAAACACAAACTTACCACTTTGGAAATTCTTCAAAATCTCTCCAAAACTTGGTCTTTTTGCTGCCTATCTACTGCCCAAGTGGTGTAGAAAAGTTTCTGTGAAGGAAGCTAGTGAAAAATGTGGCTAAATCATGGTTGCATGGCTTGGTTAAGCTTTGGCCATGGAGTATCTTCAATGGAGGTTCACGGCTGAAATTTTGAGAAGTGAGGAAGATGACAATCTGCTGGTCCAAATTGATGAATAAGTGGTCCACTTTGGTGGGTGAGTGGAGCACTAAGGGCCTTTAATATTAGTTTATTCATAAATTTCATTTTCTCACATTTAACTCCCCATTTTTGCTATTTATATTAGGTACCACTAATTTAATTTTTCATTATATTTTCCAAGTGTAATATTATTTATTTTTAATGGATATTTAGGTTAAAAGACAACTCGAGGTGTCAAATGACCACAATGCCCCTGTTCGGGTTGCATTCCCGATTTTTCGGTAACACTGGGTTTTGTCCGTTTTTCGATTTCTCACTTTTCTTTGTATTAATTAATTAATTTTTCTTTGATATTTCTAATGATATTTATACTTCAATTGATGTCTCTTTAAGTCCTAAAAATATTTTTCAGGGTTCCCTGCGGTCCAGGGCTAGTCAACAGTCTACGCCGTGACTTCCCGGTGCGCTCACCCATCGCTAGGGTTCTCGACTCGCTTAACTTGATTACATTTCTTTGCTATTATTTTTCTTTTGTTTTTCTTGTGTTTTCTTTTCTTGTATTTCATTATTTTATGTCTCCTCAATCATAACGAAGTGTAGTTCTAGGCATCCTAGCTGTCCGGACAACACTGGTTACCAGAACAGTAGAACGCACTACCGAACTTAGGGGTGTTACAGCGTCCACCATGCAAGGGCAAAAGCACCACCTTCAAGCCATGATCTTCACAAGTTGTCTTCATTAAAGTTGCTCTACATAGCTTGGGCAGTAGATAGGCGGCAAGAAGACCAAGTTTCGGAGAGGTTTTGAAGAGTTTCTAAAGTGGTAAGTAGGTATTTTTGATGCTTGCTTCATTAAAGATTGTGTGGATGTTATGGGTACTTGAATTATGGAAAGAATTTTTGAGTTTGATGTTCTAAGGGAGATGTTTATTTTTAGCAGCCATGAAAACTCTTTGAGGACAGTTTATTCTTGCTTGTAAATGGTAGATTAAAGGGTTGATTAAATGTTTATATGTGTAGGAATTAATTTGGGTGATGTATACTTAGTATATGTGAATGTGTATTTGAAATTGGAAGCTTGAAAATTAATGGAATGTAAATGCATGAATCGGCAGCTTGGTTTGGTGAACCATAAGGATGTTATTTCATGTTTGGTTTATGGAATATTAATGTTGAATTGTAGTAGTTGTTATGGCAGCTTGGGTATATGTATGATGGTGTGAGGTTGGACATGTAAATTAGCATGATTAGGTGATTAAATTGTTATAATTGAGTTTGACAAATTCTGCACTATATGGTGTATGTTGAGTGTGATTATAAGTTGCCAAAATGACCAACAATATGTTGTGAATTGTGTTTAGGTCATGGTACAAACCAGAAAAGGCATGAATGGTTAGTTTGATAAGTGTTAAAAGTGACCTTGATGAGTAATGAATGAAATGCAATAGGGCAGTGTGCAATTTGGCTTAGAAACTTAAGTGTGTGGCTCCAATTGGTATGAGACCAATTGGAGGTGAAACTAGGCACAAAATGTGCCAACTTTCATGAAGGAAGAGTTACCTTATCCGGATTAGTGCATTTAAGGCCTGAAAATTGACCATGTTCCAAAGTTTAATCATGTTCCAAAGTTCAATAAATCACACACAGCTTAATCATGTTCTAAAGTTCAATTCGTCCCAAAAGCCGATGGCTAATGAGGTATTCAATTCGTCCCAAAAGTCGATGATTAATGAGGAATAACATAGCTAGCTAGCAAAAATATGAGTACTCATCCAATTCGTCCTCAATAGGCACACACCTCAACAATTCAGCCAGAGAGGGAATTCAATTCGTCCCACTAGACAAGCTAGCGAGGAATACAATCAATATACATGATAGCTGTGGTTTCAAACCATTTACAGTGCTTTTCAATCAATAAGTATCCATCAAATATTATTCAAATAATTTTTCACAGTTTCACAATTTAAAACAATAATATACAAATAGTCAAAATTTATTTCAATTGAAAATAATTCAAAAGAAATAGCTGTTGTGCACAAACCTCTGATAACTATCTCTTGGTCTGGACTCAGTGTTTCCTTCCCTTTTCCTGAGCCTTTGGTAACTAAGAAACACAATTTGAAGTGTTTCAGTACTAAATTAAATTGTCTCTAACGATGATGTTCAATAAGTAATTCACTGAAAGCTATTATTTGCTTAATCAACCTAATATATCGATCCTCGATGCGTTCTAGGTAAATTAGGTTTTAACGTTACTAATATGTCACATTCGATAGTATTTTAGGGTTGGTACATGTTACCGATTTCATTTCCTTGTTTAGTGCATTTTATTGCAACTTGCTGGATTCCGGGATACTAGTTTAACCTAGCCGGAAGACCTAGTTCCCTCGGTTTTCGAGTTTCGGTCAAAACTACAAACTTGTAGATCTATGTCTTATGGAATGCGGGGAAAAATTTTAGGTCATTCTGAGTTATGTAGACCAAGTTATGGTCATTTTACTGTTGCTGGTCAAATAGCATCAAATTTGGTCATTTTAGGTCAATTTTGGTCAACTTTGGTTCGGCCAGTTTTTGGACCCAAACTTGTGCAAGCTGTTTGACTTGCTTATGGTCATTTCTGGGCTTTGGTGTCTTCATAAGACTTGTAGATATTGGTCTTAACTATTCATGGTTAAAATTTCAGGTCAATTGGACCTGTTTTGAGTGAGTTATGGCCTAAACACTAACTGCTGCCCAAATGGTCAGTTTTCAGGCCTTTCTTGCACTTAATCCGGATTTGGTCATTTTTCAAGCTATCTTGCAAGCAGAATTTTGGCAAGCTTCCTTCATGAAAGTTGGCAAATTTTGTGCCTAGTTTCACCTCCAATTGGTCTCATACCAATTGGAGCCACACAATTAAAGTTCTAGGCCTAAAACTCAAACTGCCTTATTGAAATTCTTGCATACACATCAAGCATCACTTTTAACACTCACCAAACTTAACATTTAAACCAATTCTGGTTGTACCACCACCTAAACATAATTTACAACATATTATAGGTCATTTTGGCAGCTTACAATTACATTCAATGTGCACCAACAAGTGCAGAATTTGTCCAATTCAATTTACAACAATTCAATCACCAATTCATGCTCATTTACATATCCAACTTCACACCATCATACATGCACTCAAACTGCCATAACAACCAACACATTTTAACATCATTATTCCATAAACCAAGCATGAATTCTAGCATTCCTCAAGAGTTAGCAAACTACCACAATGGTACACTTACATTCCATTATTTCCAAGCTTTAAATCCCATTTTACATTTACATATACTAAGTATACATCACCCAAACAATTTCCTACACAATATACATTTAATCAATCATTTAATTCACCATTTACAAGCACAAATAAACTGCCTTCAAGGTGCTTCCATGGCTGCCAAAAGTGCACATTCCCATTCAACATCAAAACTCAAAAATTTCTTCATAAATCAAACACCCATAACATGCTTACAAACTTTAACAAAGCAATAACTCAAAAATACAAACTTACCACTTTGGAAATTCCTCAAAATCTCTCCAAAACTTAGTCTTCTTGCTGCCAATCTACTGCCCAAGGTGTATAGACAACTTTTAGTGAAGAAAGGTGCCAAGAATGAAGCTTAAATTAAGCATGCATGAAGCTTTCAAGTGGACAACAATGGTGGATCTTCTTTTCACCATTTTTGGCTGAAATTGGGAGCTTGGAGATGAACTTCAATCTGCTGTCCAAAGGGTGAGTTAGTGGTCCACTTAGGTGTAGATAATTCCCACTAACTCTCCACTAACTTTATTTAATTAATATTATATGTTAAATGTGTTAATTACTCCATTTACAGTCCACTTTTGCTATTTACATTAGGTACCCCTAATTTAATTTTTCATTATATTTTCCAAGTGTAATATCATGTATTTTTAATGGACATTTAGGTCAAAAGACAATTTGGGATGTCAAATGACCACAATGCCCCTGTTCGGATTGTATTCCCGATTTTTCGGTAACACCGGGTTTTGTTTGTTTTTCGATTTCTCACTTTTCCTTGTACTAATTATTTAATTTTTCTTTGATATTTCTAATGATATTTATAATTCAATTGATGTCTTTTTAAGTCCTAAAAATATTTTTCAGGGTTCCCCGCAGTCCAGGGCTAGTCAACGGTCCACACCGTGACTTCCCGGTGCAGTCACCCATCGCTAAGGTTCTCGGCTCACTTAACTTGATTACCTTTCTTTGCTATTATTTTTCCTTTGTTTTTCTTGTATTTTCTTTTCTTGTATTTCATTATTTTATGTCTCCTCCCTCATATCAAAGTGTAGTTCTAGGCATCCTAGCTGTCCAGACAACACTGGTCACCAGAGCAGTAGAATGCACTACCGAACATAGGGGTGTTACAATTCTCCCCCCCTTAAATAAATTTCATCTCAAAATTTTACCTGGCATTAGTCTCTGAACAGCTGTGGGTGCTGTCTCCTCATAGCCTCTTCACGTTCCCAAGTAGCTTCCTGGCCTGAATGATGGTTCCACAGCACTTTAACCAGGTGTATCTGTTTGTTCCTCAGCTGCTTCACCTCATAAGCCATAATTTTTATGGGTTCTTCCTCATATGAGAGGTCTGGATTTACCTCAATCTCTTCAACTGATAGTACATGAGATGGGTCAGATCTGTACCTCCTTAACATGGACACATGGAAGACACTGTGTATCCTTGCTAGTTCTGGAGGTAATGCCAATTGATATGCCAAAGGACCCACTCTTTCCAGAACCTCATATGGTCTGATGAAACGAGAACTCAGTTTCCCCTTTCTGCCAAATCTCATAATCCTCTTCTAAGGAGAAACTTTGAGGAATACCTTATCACCCACTGCATATTCAATATCTCTTCTTTTCAAATCAACATAGGACTTCTGACGGTCTGATGCAGCCTTGAGTCTATCTCTAATCAATCTGATCTTTTCCTCTGTCTGCTGAACAATTTCTAGTCCAATCATCTTCCTTTCACCTACTTCATCCCAACATAAGGGAGTTCTGCACTTCCTGCCATACAATGCTTCATATGGAGGCATCCCAATGCTTGATTGGTAGCTATTGTTATAAGCAAACTCAATCAAAGGCAAGTGTGTATCCCAACTACTTTCAAATTCAATCACACAAGCCCGTAGCATATCCTCCAATATCTGAATAACCCTTTCGCATCGCCATCCGTCTGCGGGGTGGAATGTCAGGTCTGAAGTTCAATCTAGTTCCTAGGGCTCTCAAGACTACCCTGGAATCGAGAAGTGAACCTAGGATCTCTATCAGATACAATTGATACTGGCACTCCATGCAATTTTACAATCTCATATATGTACAATCTGGCCAATCTTTCCAGGCTATAGTCCATCCGCACTAGCAAAAAGTGAGCAGACTTGGTCAATCTGTCAACTATAACCCATACTGCATCATGACTACTCTGTGTACTTGGAAGTCCTGTAATAAAATCCATAGTTATCCGTTCCCATTTCCACTGCATCGACAAAGGATGTAACAAACCACTGAACTTGATGTTCGCCTTTACTTGTCGACAAGTTAGGCATTTGGAAACAAATTCACTATATCTCTCTTCATACCCATCCACCAAGAATGCTCTTTCACCCTTTGTACATTTTAGTTCCACCAGTGGTGCATAGCAATGGAGACTCATGTGCTTCCTTCATAATGATCTGTCTCAATTCAAAGATCATTAGGAACGCACATTCTACTTCGATGTAGCAATAAACCATCATCTCTCACAGAGAATTCGTGTTTCTTGCCTGTTGGACTTCTTTCAAGAGCTTCGATATTTTTCATCACTCGAGCACCATTACGACCGATCAATCAACACCGGTTGTACATGCCAAGCAACTACCGCTTGTCCTCATCATCAATCTCTAAACCGCATGTCAGGCTTTCAATTCATATACCATGGACAAAGGAGAAACTCTGAGACTTGCCATAGTCTTGCGACTTAAGGCGTCAGCCACCACATTTGCTTTCCCTGACTGATAGTCTATTAAGCAATCATAATCTTTGATGAGTTCTAACCATCTCTTCTGCCTCAAATTTAATTCCTTCTGGGTGCCTAAGTACTTCAAGCTTTTGTGATCTGTGTAAATGTAGCATTTCTCCCCATACAAATAGTGTCTCCAGATCTTCAGAGCAAAAACAATAGCTGCTAGCTCCAGATCATGTATTGGGTAGTTCCTCTCATGCGGTTTCAGCTGGCGTGATGCATAAGCAATGACATTTCGATCTTGCATCAGTACGCAGCCTAACCCATTGTGAGAAGCGTCACTATAAATTGTGTATTCTTTACCCGGAGTAGGTAAAGTGAGAACTGGAGCTTCAGTCAAACACCTCTTCAACTCATCAAAACTTTGCTGGCATTTATCAGTCCACTGAAATTTTACATCTTTCTGAAGTAGTTTGGTCAGTGGAGAAGATAACATACACAAACCGACGGTAATATCCAGCTAGACCCAGAAAACTGCGAATTTCTGTGATATTCCTGGGTAGCTTCCAATTAAGGATAGCTTCTACCTTGCGAGAATCTACCTTGATCCCTTCAGCTGACACAACATGTCCCAAAAAGGAGATTTCTTTCAGCCAAAATTCACATTTCGACAATTTGGCTTATAAATGCTTTCTCCTTAAAGTCTGTGATAATCCACAAGTGTCTGTCATGCTCCTCTGCATTCCTTGAATATATCAAAATGTCATCAATAAACACCGCCACAAATTGATCAAGATGTGGTCTGAAGATAGTGTTCATCAGATCCATAAAAGCAGCTGGAGCATTTGTTAACCCGAATGGCATTACTAGAAACTCATAGTGGCCATACCGAGTTCTGAAAGCAGTTTTTGGAATACTCTGCTCTTGCACCTTCAACTGATAATAACCAGATCGCAGATTAATTTTGGAGAATACACCGCATTCTTCAATCGATCAAACAGATCATCAATGCAAGGCAATGGATATCTCGTTTTATTGTCACCTTATTCAACCGTTAGAGTCAATGCATAAGCGGAGATTACCATCCTTCTTCTTAACAAACAACACTAGTGCTCCCCAAGGTGACACACTAGGGCGGATGAAGCCCTTTTCAAGTAGTTCTTGCAATTGTATCTTCAACTCCTTCAACTCTATTGGTGCCATTCTGTATGGCGTTATGGAGATTGGTTCCACACCAGGCATAACATTAATTTCAAACTGCACTTCTCTTTCCGGAGGTAATCCTGGCAATTCATCAGGAAACACATCTGGAAAGTCATGTACTGTAGGGATGTCCTTCAATGCTGGACTCCGCACTTGGGTGTCTACCACATGTGCCAAGTAGGCTTCACACCCCTTTCTGATCATTTTTCTGGCTAGTGTAGCCAAAATGATGTTTGATGGTAATAACTGCCTTTCCCCATGTATTACCACATTGTTGTACTGAGGAAGGCCAAAAGTGACTGTCTTCAGCCTACAGTCAATCATGGCATGATGCCTAGCTAACCAATCCATGCCCAAGATGATATCATAATCTCTGAAGGGCATTTCAATGAAATCAGACAGAAAAGTGTGTCCTTGGATCACCAAAGGACAATCTCTATACATTCTATTAACCCTAACTTCCTGTCCTAGTGGACTTGTTACTAGCACCTCAAAGTCCATTTGTATACATGGAACAGCAATGCAATCAATGATGCTAGCACTCACATAAGAATGGGTAGAACCCGGATCAAATAACACAAACACATCTTGATTAAAAGTTGAGAAGGTACCAGCCACAACATCAGATGTCTCGGCCTCTTTTCTCTGTCTCATTGCATACATTCTAACTGGAGCACTGTCTTGCTCTGATTGTTTCACTATGCCTTGGCTGCCTGCTGGGCTACCTCTACCTCTGCTGGGTGGTTGTGAACTTCTAGTGACAGTGGCTCAATCGACTTCTCGCAGAGTAGGAGGTGGTCCAACTTTGCCACCATCGGTGCAGTCCTTGGCAAAGTGTCCCGTGCCTCCACGCTATAACAGGCTCCAATAGCCTTATAGCATATCCCACCATGATATCTTCCACAAGCTTCACATTGACGAAGGGTAGGAACTTCTAGTTGTTCGACGATCGACCTTGGTGGTATCCGCCTTGATGATCCACCTCTGTTATATCCCCGAGCTCTGGCTCCTCAATTTCTTTTCTCTTTCTCAAATTATCGCTTGAGCTCGACCCATAGGTTTCTCCTCTTCTCTATTACATGTTGCCCTTTGGGGGTTGGGTGCAGATTGGGCTTGGTGTGATTATCAGCCATTTGTTGAAAGAAAGTGGCCATTTGCTGGGCCATTTGTGCTGTAATTTGTATCGGTAAAACTGGTACAGTCAGGCCTTCGACATTTTGTGGAGCTGGGGCCTCAACTTGTCCTTCTGCCATCACAGACTGTTCTATTGTCTCATTCTTATCTTCCATATCTTTTCACAAGATTTTCTATTCCTGTACAACC
Organism: Hevea brasiliensis; assembly: GCF_030052815.1. Taxonomy (NCBI): domain Eukaryota; kingdom Viridiplantae; phylum Streptophyta; class Magnoliopsida; order Malpighiales; family Euphorbiaceae; genus Hevea; species Hevea brasiliensis. The sequence continues at coordinate 89,025,993 of NC_079500.1, forward strand.
AACATAAGGAGATTCCTCTCCATTTGTTCATATTTATGATGTAAATGTACTATATGTATCAAACATTTGAGCAGTTGTAGTTACCGACAAAAAGATTTCAAATTCACAGTTCGAAATTCACTTTAAAACCATTGCTCTGATACCACTAAAACATGTCACACCCTACCCCTCTGTAAGGCATAACATGATCCCGTAGTATATCTAATGAATTACCAACTCCGTCTACTGATAACCCATTAAATACACTACAAGGGATTTTAAAAAAACTTTTCTTACTTCTTTTATAGTGGTGAGCACTATTTACAGGTGTTAAAAACCTTTTTGAACTGAAGTGATAGAACTAACACATTTGAATTATTTGGAATTTCTGTAAAAATTTTGGCAGAGTGCCATCTGTAATTTGGATAAAACAGTTCTTCAGAAAACCTGTAAAAAGCACTTCAATATTTTTCCAAATCTCAACTCCAACATATTTCTCAACTCAAATCCACAGTGATTTTTCAAAGACTGAGATACAAGAAATATAATACAATTTTTACAAGCCAAAATAACTCATAATTATTTTACAACTTCAAGGTACAATTTGAATTTACAACTGCTCAAAATCAAAAATAATATGTACATACAGTGAACATACATTACAGTACAAAATGCAAAATGTGGTATACTCATTATACCCGAAAATCTCTCGCTGGAGGTACTAGCAGCCTAGTCTGCTGCCTTGTTTGTCTGTCTACCTGTGACAGCAATGAAAAGCTATCGTTGAGACAATATCTCAGTGGTGCACAACATTAACCAAATACAACTTTAAATCACAATTCATAATTCATTTAAATGATGGATATGTAAAATCATAGTTAAATTCAAGACAATGAGTGTCAGAAGGAATTTAACACAATATCACAATAAATCTCAGAGATCAAAACATAGTTAGCTTCAAAAAACAGTGAATGTCAATAAGGATTTAACTCCATTTCACAATCTCGTAATACAAATCAATAAATCACACACAGCTTAATCATGTTCCAAAGTTCAATTCGTCCCAAAAGCCGATGGCTAATGAGGTATTCAATTCGTCCCAAAAGTCGATGACTAATGAGGAATAACATAGCTAGCTAGCAAAAATATGAGTACTCATCCAATTCGTCCTCAACAGGCACACACCTCAACAATTCAGCCAGAGAGGGAATTCAATTCGTCCCACTAGACAAGCTAGCGAGGAATACAATCAATATACATGATAGCTGTGGTTTCAAACCATTTACAGTGCTTTTCAATCAATAAGTATCCATCAAATATTATTCAAATAATTTTTCATAGTTTCACAATTTAAAACAATAATATACAAATAGTCAAAATTTATTTCAATTGAAAATAATTCAAAAGAAATAGCTGTTGTGCACAAACCTCTGATAACTGTCTCTTGGTCTGGACTCAGTGTTTCCTTCCCTTTTCCTGAGTCTTTGGTAACTAAGAAACACAATTTGAAGTGTTTCAGTACTAAATTAAATTGTCTCTAACGATGATGTTCGATAAGTAATTCACTGAAAGCTATTATTTGCTTAATCAACCTAATATATCGATCCTCGATGCGTTCTAGGTAAATTAGGTTTTAACATTACTAATATGTCACATTCGATAGTATTTTAGGGTTGGTACATGTTACCGATTTCATTTCCTTGTTTAGTGCATTTTATTGCAACTTGCTGGATTCCGGGATACTAGTTTGACCTAGCCGGAAGACCTAGTTCCCTCAGTTTTTGGGTTTGGTCAAAACTACAAACTTCTAGATCTGTCTTACGGAACGCGGGGAAAAATTTTAAGTCATTCTGAGTTATGTAGACCAAGTTATGGTCATTTTACTGTTGCTGATCAAATAGCATCAAATTTGGTCATTTTAGGTCAATTTTGGTCAACTTTGGTTCGGCCAGTTTTTGGACCCAAACTTTTTCAAGCTGTTTGACTTGCTTATGGTCATTTCTGGGCTTTGGTGTCTTCATAATACTTGTAGATATGGGTCTTAACTATTCATGGTTAAAATTTCAGGTCAATTGGACCTGTTTTGAGTGAGTTATGGCCTAAACACTAACTACTGCCCAAATGGTCAGTTTTCAGGCCTTACTTGCACTTAATCCGGATTTGGTCACTTTTCAAGCTATCTTGCAAGCAGAATTTTGGCAAGCTTCCTTCATGAAAGTTGGCAAATTTTGTGCCTAGTTTCACTTCCAATTGGTCTTATACCAATTGGAGCCACACAATTAAAGTTCTAGGCCTAAAACTCAAACTGCCTTATTGAAATTCTTGCATACACATCAAGCGTCACTTTTAACACTCACCAAACTTAACAGTTAAACCAATTCTGGTTGTACCACCACCTAAACATAATTTACAACATATTATAGGTCATTTTGGCAGCTTACAATTACATTCAATGTGCACCAACAAGTGCAGAATTTGTCCAATTCAATTTACAACAATTCAATCACCAATTCATGCTCATTTACATATCCAACTTCACACCATCATACATGCACTCAAACTGCCATAACAACCAACACATTTTAACATCATTATTCCATAAACCAAGCATGAATTCCAGCATTCCTCAAGAGTTAGCAAACTGCCACAATGGTACACTTACATTCCATTACTTTCCAAGCTTTAAATCCCATTTTACATTTACATATACTAAGTATACATCACCCAAACAATTTCCTACACAATATACATTTAATCAATCATTTAATTCACCATTTACAAGCACAAATAAACTACCTTCAAGGTGCTTCCATGGCTGCCAAAAGTGCACATTCCCATTCAACATCAAAACTCAAAAATTTCTTCATAAATCAAACACCCATAACATGCTTACAAACTTTAACAAAGCAATAACCCAAAAATACAAACTTACCACTTTGGAAATTCCTCAAAATCTCTCCAAAACTTAGTCTTCTTGCTGCCAATCTACTGCCCAAGGTGTATAGACAACTTTTAGTGAAGAAAGGTGCCAAGAATGAAGCTTAAATTAAGCATGCATGAAGCTTTCAAGTGGACAACAATGGTGGATCTTCTTTTCACCATTTTTGGCTGAAATTAGGAGCTTGGAGATGAACTTCAATCTGCTGTCCAAAGGGTGAGTTAGTGGTCCACTTAGGTGTAGATAATTCCCACTAACTCTCCACTAACTTTATTTAATTAATATTATATGTTAAATGTGTTAATTACTCCATTTACAGTCCACTTTTGCTATTTACATTAGGTACCCCTAATTTAATTTTTCATTATATTTTCCAAGTGTAATATCATGTATTTTTAATGAAAATTTAGGTCAAAAGACAATTTGGGATGTCAAATGACCACAATGCCCCTGTTCGGATTGTATTCCCGATTTTTCGGTAACACCGAGTTTTGTCTGTTTTTCGATTTCTCACTTTTCCTTGTACTAATTATTTAATTTTTCTTTGATATTTCTAATGATATTTATAATTCAATTGATGTCTCTTTAAGTCCTAAAAATATTTTCCGTGGTTCCCGCAGTCAGTATTAGTCAACGGTCCACGCCGTGACTTCCTGCAAGGCCACCCATCGCTAGGGTTTTCTACCGCTTAACTTGATTACCTTTCTTTGCTATTATTTTTCCTTTGTTTTTCTTGTATTTTCTTTTCTTGTATTTCATTATTTTATGTCTCCTCCCTCATATCAAAGTGTAGTTCTAGGCATCCTAGCTGTCCGGACAACACTGGTCACCGGAGCAGTAGAATGCACTTCTGAACATAGGGGTGTTACACCAGCACTACTTATTTATATGTTAGTGTTAGAATTCTATGTTTTGTTGCTATTCCTTTACGGGGGAATAAATTTTGATGCGTTAGTGACTAGTCTTTTAGGATCAAAACTACAATAACAAGTATGATTGACATTAATTTTGGAAGAATTGTTAACTAAAAGTATTTTCTAACATACCATAAATTATAAAGCTAATTGGTGAGCCTACTTAATGTAAGGCAAGAGGACCTAAAAGTAAGTTATAGTAATAGAATTACTCTAGATGATGGCAAAGATGTTACTGTTAGTAATTATTAATGGATATTGTAATCAGAATCGGTTTAGGATATTAGTGGATTCGAGAAAGATAAGATGTTAGAAAACCTAGTCCATGAGGTTATAACATAGTGACTATGTAATGTTCTTGATGTTTGTATTGTAAGCTGCAGATTACAGTACCGACACGGGATTATTGTGTAGAGATATATGCTTCCTCGTGGTATAATAAATTAAGAATATTTGTAAGTAATCTATAAATTGATACAGTTGCACCCGAATAGAGTACTATTACTGGAAATAAATGTGAAAATTTTAGTAAGAAATTTAAAACTTCAGAACTAGCCTATCAAACGACTACACTTGTAAGGTAGCTAGAGTCAGGACTCAGTTATATTAATGTGAATTACTTGTACCACAGTAATTGCTATAAGCTTAGAGATATTAGTACGACTTATCATCTTCAGACGGATGGACAATTGAAACGAGTAATTCAAGTAAATTCTGAAACTCATTGAGTTCCTGTAAATAATGAAATGAAATGATAATAATAACCTGTAATATGTGATAAGCCCTCAAGAATATACTGAGAACTTGTGTCATTGAATCCGAGGGGAGATGGGACAGATACATCCCACTAACAGAATTTGTATATAATAATAAGTGTCGAGCTAGCATACAAATAGCACCCTATGAAACATAGTAAAAGAACGGATAACTATGGATTTTGTGATGAAACTTCCGAGGACACAGAATAGTCAAGATGCAGTATAGGTCTCACTTTTTGCCAGTCTGGATGGACTATAGCTTGAAAAGATTGGTCAGATTGTACATATATGAAATTGTAAAATTGCATGGAGTGCCAGTATCGATTGTATCTGACAGAGATCCTAGGTTCACTTCTAGATTCTGGGGTAGTCTTCAGAGAACCCTAAGAACTAGATTGAACTTCAGCACAGCATTCCACCTACAGACAGATGGCCAGTCTGAGAGGGTAATTCAGATATTGGAGGATATGCTACGGGCTTGTGTGATTGAGCTTGAAGGTAGTTGGGATACACACTTGCCTTTGATTGAGTTTGCTTATAACAACAGCTACTAATCAAGCATTGGGATGCCTCCATATGAAGCTTTGTATGGCAGAAAGTGCAGAACTCCCCTATGTTGGGATGAAGTTGGTGAAAGAAAGATGATTGGGCCAGAAATTGTTCAGTATACATAGGAAAAGATCAAATTGATCAGAGATAGACTCAATGCTGTATCAGACCGTCAGAAGTCCTATGTTGGTCTGAAGAAAAGAGATATCGAAATGCAGTGGGTGATAAGGTACTCCTCAAAGTTGCTCCTTGGAAGAGGATTATGAGATTTGGCAGAAAGGGGAAATTGAGTCCTCGTTTCATCGGACCATATGAGGTTCTGGAAAGAGTGGGTCCTTTGGCATATCGGTTGGCATTACCTCCGGAGTTAGCAAGGATACACAGTGTCTTCCATGTGTCCATGTTAAGGAGGTACAGATCAGACCCATCTCATATACTATTAGTTGAAGAAATTGAGGTAAATCCAGACCTCTCATATGAGGAAGAACTCATAGAAATTCTGGCTTATGAGGTGAAGCAGCTGAGGAACAAATAGGTACACTTGGTTAAAGTATTATGGAACCATCATTCAGGCCAGGAAACTACTTGGGAACGTGATGAGGATATGATGAGACAGCACCCACAACTGTTTAGAGACTAATGCCAAGTAAAATTTCGAGACGAAATTTATTTTAAGGGGGGGAGAATTGTAACGCCCCTATGTTCGGTAGTGTGTTCTACTGTTCCGGTGACCAGTGTTGTCCGGACAGCTAGGATGCCTAGAACTACACTTCGATATGAGTGAGGAGACATAGAATAATGAAATATAAGAAAAGAAAATACAATAAAAACAAAGGAAAAATAATAGCAAAGAAATGTAACCAAGTTAAGCGAGCCGAGAATCCTAACGATAGGCGACCGCACCGGGAAGTCACGGCGTGGACCGTTGGCTAGCCTTGGACAGCGGGGAACCCTGGAAAATATTTTTAGGACTTAAATAAATGTCTATTGAAGTATAAATGCCATTAGAAATATATATAAAAAAATAATTAATTAGTACAAAGAAAAGTGAGAAATCGAAAAACGGACAAAACCCGGTGTTACCGAAAAATTGAGAATAAACCCGAACAGGGGCATTGTGATCATTTGAAACCCCAAGTTGTCTTTTGACCTAAATGTCCATTAAAAATACATGATATTACACTTGGAAAATATAATAAAAAATTAAATTAGTGGTACCTAATGTAAATAGCAAAAATAGGGAGTTAAATGTGGGAATTTGGAAATTAAGATTAAACAAATGTTAAACCTCACTTAGTGCTCCACTCACTCACATAAGTGGACCATTATCTCTTTATTTGGACAGCAGATCACCTTCTTCCTCACTTCTTAAAATTCCAGCCGAAATTCTCTTCCATGGAAGCATCCATGGCGTCCACCATGCAAGGGCAAAAGCGCCACCTTCAAGCCATGATCTTCACAAGTTGTCTTCATTAAAGTTGCTCTACATAGCTTGGGAAGTAGATAGGCAGCAAGAAGACCAAGTTTTGGAGAGGTTTTGAAGAGTTTCCAAAGTGGTAAGTAGGTATTTTTGATGCTTGCTTCATTAAAGATTGTGTGGATGTTATGGGTACTTGAATTGTGGAAAGAATTTTGGAGTTTGATGTTCTAAGGGAGATGTTTATTTTTGGCAGCCATGGAAACTCTTTGAGGATAGTTTATTCTTGCTTGTAAATGGTAGATTAAAGGGTTGATTAAATGTTTATGTGTGTAGGAATTAATTTGGGTGATGTATACTTAGTATATGTGAATGTGTATTTGAAATTGGAAGCTTGGAAATTAATGGAATGTAAATGCATGAATTGGCAGCTTGGTTTGGTGAACCATAAGGATGTTATTTCATGTTTGGTTTATGGAATATTAATGTTGAATTGTAGTAGTTGTTATGGAAGCTTAGGTATATGTATGATGGTGTGAGGTTGGACATGTAAATGAGCATGATTAGGTGATTAAATTGTTGTAATTGAGTTTGACAAATTCTGCACTATATGGTGTATGTTGAGTGCGATTATAAGCTGCCAAAATGACCAACAATATGTTGTGAATTGTGTTTAGGTTATGGTACAAACCAGAATAGGCATGAATGGTTAGTTTGATAAGTGTTAAAAGTGACCTTGATGAGTAATGAATGAAATGCAATAGGACAGTGTGCAATTTGGCTTAGAACCTTAAGTGTGTGGCTCCAATTGGTATGAGACCAATTGGAGGTGAAACTAGGCACAAAATGTGCCAACTTTCATGAAGGAAGCTTACCAAAATTCTGCTTGTAAGGTAACTTGAAAAGTGACCAAATCCGGATTAGTGCATTTAAGGCCTGAAAATTAACCATTTGGGCAGCAGTTAGTGTTTTGGCCATAACTCACTCAAAACAGGTCCAATTGACCTGAAATTTTGACCATGAATAGTTGAGACATATATCTAAAAGTCTTATGAAGACACCAAAGCCAAGAAATAACTATAGGCAAGTCAAAAAGCTTGCACAAGTTCGGGTCCAAAAACTGGCCGAACCTAAAATGACCTAAAGTGACTAATTTTGATGCATTTTGACCAGCAATAGTAAATGACCATAACTTGGTCTACATAACTCAGAATGACCTAAAATTTTGCCCTGTGTGCAATAAGACATAGATCTACAAGTTTGTAGTTTTGACCAAAACTCGAAAGTCAAGGGAACTAGGTCATCCGGCTAGGTCAAATTAGTATACCGGGATCCGACAAATTGCAATAAAACGCAATATACATAGAAACAAATTCGGTAACATGTACCAATACTAAAAGGCTACAAATGTGACATATTGGTAACATTAAAACCTAATTCACCTAGACTGCATCGAGGATTGACATCTTAGGTTGACCAAGGAAATAATAGAATTTAATACGTTAATTATTAAGCTTTTTTCTTAGAGACAGTTTAAATGAGTACTGAAGCACTTCAAATTGTGTGTTTCAGTTAGCAAAGACTCAGGGAAGCGGAAGGAAAATCTGAGTCAAAGCTAAGAGACAGTTATCAGAGGTTTCTGCACAACTAGTTTTTAACTGATTTTGTTTTGAATATTTCATATGATTAAATGACATATTTTTCTTATGTATTATGTTTAACAAGCATTAGATTTAATTCAATGATTATTGAAATTGTTATAGTATATATGAATTTAGCTTTGTGAAATGGTATTTCCATAAGTATTAAGCATTGTTATGGATTGAATAAATTATGTTTTGGAAATTTGTGATAGAACATGTTTTGAATTGTGATGGTAATTTTCATGGAAAAATGCAAATTTATGATTTGAATTGTGATGAGCATAAAAATTATCGGATATTGGAATTGAATTTGAATCGAATTATATTGTGATTTATGCTCACTAAAAGGATTGTGATATTGTTTTATATCTCACTATAGATGCTTGACTAGGTTATTACCCGTCTCTCTCATTTGTTGAGAAGACAATGGAGTTAGTTGTGTTTTGATTACCATGGTACGTGCACAGGCTTAGATTTTCCTCTGATTTGAGGTTAGATCTAAGTTTTTTATTGTTATGGCCCTTGCGGAAGATTCATTATTGTGGTGTGTACTGTGCACGATAATTCGACCTCCCTGACCATAGGGAGTTAGAATCTGATTCGTCCTCCCCGACCATAGGGAGTTAGAATCACTTCGAATATGGCCCTTTCATATTAGTCTTCCATAGTTAGTGAGATAAAGAATGATTTTTGAGATACAGTATGGTTTTTGAGATACAGCATGATTTTTGAGATAAAGAATGATTTTTGAGATACAGCATGATTTTTGAGATAAAGAATGATTTTTGAGATACAGCATGATTTTTGAGATACAGCATGGTTTTTGAGATACAACATGGTTTTTGAGATACAGAATATTTTTGAATAGTAAAGAATTGTGATTTCAGTTATGATTTATGTATAATTGATTTTGTTGGAACTACCTTAAATGGTTAGTAATGATTTGATAAATTGAATTTCGTGATCAAAGTCATTTTATACAAATGATTTACATTATTGGCAACGAATATTTTGAGTTTTGGAATTTGATGAGTATTCAGATTTACAAATTAATTACTGTAAATTTTGTCAATGTATATTGTACTATGTTTTAAATTATAGTTGTGCACCACTGAGTTCACCACTCAGCGATAGCTTTGTATGCTATCGCAGGTAAGAAGAGCATAGAGCAGTGAGTAAGTTTCTTTGAAGACACATTCAGATCAGCTCCAGGTATATCATAGGTATACCCATGTACATAGGTTTTGATGTAAGCATGTAATAATATGTATGTAAATTATTTGAGTAGTTGTATAAAAACTCTTGTAAAACATTTTGGTATGTAATTAAATGTAAATTATTGTAAATATAAATTTGAGATTTCATTTACTTGAATAGTTTTATATTATAAATTTTGAGTCTTGTAATCAATGAAATGTTTTTTTATGATGAGATTAGTTTGAAAATGAATTGATTATTTATTGAGAATTGAATTGTGAATTGAAATGAAGTTATTGAAGTTGTATTTGAGAAAACATATTGGGAGCATTTTCTTTTGCAGGATTGAAGAACTGTTTTCTCAAAATACAGCCGGCACTTTGCCGAAATTTGGAAAAAAATTTTATAACACTAGATTTTAATTGATGATTTAAACTTCACGAAAATTGTTTTAAAATCCCTTGTAGTATATCTAATGGGTTATCGGTAGGCGAAGTACGGTAATTCATTAGGTGTACTACGGGATCATGTTACATCTTACAGGGGAGTAGGATGTGACATATGGGATCTTCATCATAGGTTAGGTCGGGGTTTACTTTAATCTCTTCTACTGGCAAGACATGAGATGGGTCTAATCTATACCTCCTTAACATGGAGACATGGAACACATTGTCAATCTTTTTCAACTTAGGAGGCAATGCAAGTCCGTATGCTAGTGGACCCACTCTTTCCAGAAGCTAATATGGCCTAATGAAGCGAGGACTCAGTTTCCCCTTTCTGCCAAATCTCATAATTTTCTTCTAAGAGGAAACCTTAAGGAATACTTTGTCACCCACAGAATACTCAATATCCTGTCTCTTCAGATCTATGTAGGACTTCTGGTGATCCAATGCAGCCTTGAGTGTGTCTCTAATAAGTTTAATCTTTTCTTCAGTCTGCTGTACAATTTCGGGGCCAATCAACTTTCTCTCACCCACTTCATCCCAACACAAGAGAGTTCTACATTTTCTGCCGTACAAAGCTTCATATGGAGGCATCCCAATGCTTGACTGATAACTATTGTTGTAAGCAAATTCAATCAAAGGCAAGTGTGTATCCCAACTTCCTTCAAACTCAATCACACAAGCCCGAAGCATATCCTCAAAGATCTGGATGATCCTCTCAGACTGGCTATTTGTCTGTGGATGGAATGCAGTGCTGAAGTTCAATATAGTTTCTAGGGCTTTTTGGAGACTACCCCAAAATCTAGAAGTGAACCTTGGATCTCTGTCCGACACAATGAACACTGGCACTCCATGCAATCTTACCACTTCATCAATATATAATTTAGCCAATCTTTCCAGACAATAGTCCATCCTTACTAGCAGAAAATGTGCAGACTTAGTTAATCTGTCCACAATGACCTAAACTGCATCATGATTCTTTTGTGTACGCGAAAGTCCCATCACAAAATCCATAATAATTCTCTCCCATTTCTACTCGAGAATTGGCAATGGCTGTAGCAACCTTGCTGACACTTGGTGTTCTGCCTTTACTTGCTGACAAGTTAGGCATTTGGCCATATATTATGCAATATCTTTCTTTATGCCCATCCACCAATAGTGTTCTTTCATGGTTTTGTGCATTTTGGTTTCATCACGGTGCATAGCAAATAGTGAGTCATGTGCTTCCTTCAAGATGATTTACCTCAATTTAACATCATTAGGAATGCACATTCTACCCTGATAAAGCAATAAGCCTTCGTCATTCACTAAAAATTTTGGTTTCTTGCCATCCCGAGCCTCTTCTACTAACTTCACATATTTATCATCATTCTGACTTGCCATTTTAATTTGATCAATCAACACTGGCTTCACTTGCCAAGTAGCTATCATCCGTCCTTCATTATCTATCTCTAAATTTGCATGTAATGCTCTCAAGTCGTGCACCATGGATAAAGGTAAAACTCTCAAACTAGCCATAGTCTTGTGACTTAAGGCATCAGCTACAACATTAGCTTTCCTAGGCTGGTAGTCGATCAAATAGTCATAATCTTTTATCAGCTCTAACTATCTCCTCTGCCTCAAATTCAATTCCTTCTCTGTACCCAAATACTTTAAACTTTTGTGGTCGATGTAGATGTAGCACTTTTTCTCAAACAAATAGTGTCTCCAAATCTTTAAGGCAAAGACTATTACCCTTAGCTCCAAGTCACGTGTAGGATAATTCCTCTCATGTGGTTTAAGCTAGCGTGAAGCATAAGTAATGGCATTTTTATCTTGTATCAGCACACATCCTAAACCATTATGAGAAGTATCACTGTAGATGGTGTATTCTTTACCCAGAATAGGTAAAGTCAAGAATGGAGCTTTAGTCAAACACCGTTTCAACTCATCAAAACTCTTCTGACCCTGATCAGTCTACTGAAATTTAACATCTTTTCAAAGCAACTTGGTCAGTGGAGATGCTAACATGGAGAATCCCTTCACAAACCTACGGTAATAATCTGCTAAACCAAGGAAACTCCAAACTTCTGTGACGTTTTTAGGTGGCTTCCAATTAAGGATAGCTTCTACCTTATTGGGATCCACCTTGATACCCTCAGCTGTTACAATATGCCCCAAAAAGGTAATCTCCTTAAGCCAAAACTCACTTTTCGATACTTTGGCATATAACTATTTCTCCCTCATTGTTTGCAGTACTATCCTCAGGTGCTTGTCATGCTCCTCTGCATTCTTTGAATACACCAGAATATCATCTATGAACACCACTATGAACTAATCTACATATGGCCTGAAGATAGTGTTCATTAGGTCCATAAAAGTAGCAGGAGCATTAGTTAACCCGAATGGAATTACTAAGAACTCATAGTGGGAATAGCGAGTCCTAAAGGCAGTTTTAGGTATACTTTGCTCCTGCACCCTCAACTGATAATATCCCGATCTCAAATCAATTTTGGAGAATACAGCTGCATCTTTCAACTGATCAAACAAATCATCTATTCTTAGCAAAGGATAACTATTCTTTCTTGTTACCTTGTTCAACTGTTAGCAGTCAATGCACAGACGGAAAGTACCATCCTTCTTCTTGACAAACAACATTGGTGCTCCCCAAGGCGACACACTAGGGTGGATGAAACCCTCGTCTAGTAATTCTTGTAACCGCACCTTCAACTCTTTCAACTCAGCAGGTGCCATTCTATAAGGAGTAATAGAGGTTAGTTCCACACTAGGCATAATCTCAATTTCAAACTGCACTTCTCTTTCCGGAGGTAATCCTAGCAATTCCTTAGGAAAAATGTCTGAAAAATCACATACTGTAGGGATATCCTTCAATTCTTGACTCCCTACTTGGGTGTCTATCAAATGGGCTAAATATGCTTCACACCCCTTTCGAATCATTCTCCTAGCAAGTGCAGCTGAAATGAGATTTGATGACAATAATTGCCTCTCCCCATGTATTACCACATCACCATACTGAGGGAGACCAAAAGTGATTGTCTTTCAGTCTACAGTCAATCATGGCATGATGCTTGGCTAGCTAATCCATGCCTAAGATGATATCATAATCTCGAAAGGGCATTTTAATCAAATCAAATAGGAATGTATGTTCTTGGATCACCAACGGACAATTCTTATACAATCGGTTTACCCTAACCTCTTATCCTAAAGGACTAGTCACTAGCACCTTAAAATCTATTTTCATGCAAGGAATATTAGCAAAACATGCAATACTGGCACTAACATAGGAGTGAGTAGAACAGGGATCAAATAGCACATACACATCTTTGTTAAAAATGGAGAATGTATTAGCTACTATATCAGAAGTCTATGCCTCTTCCCTTTGGTGCATGGAGTACACCCTGGCTGGTGCACCACTCTGATTTGGCTGGTTTACTGTGCCCTGGCTGCCTGAGGTATTGCCCCTGCCTCTGCCTCTACCTTTGATGGCTGACTGTGAACCTCTAGTGGCAGAACCTTGAACAGATCCTTCAATAGTGGTGGGTAGCCCAGATCTGCGGGCACTAGTCCAATCTTTAGCAAAGTGTCACGTACCACCACAATTATAACATATAACTATGGCCTTGTAGCATACCCCTCCATGAGTCTTACCACACGTCTCATAGAGATGAATTAATAGTGCTCCTCTGGGCGTCTACTGGGTAGACTTGGGTGGCCTCTATCCTAAGGATCTCCCTCTACTAGATTTGTGAGAATTGGATCCTCTAAAATATTTTCTCTTTCCCGATCCACTTTCAGAAGCTTGACTCGAAGTCTTTCCACTCTTTTCCTTTTCTTCCGTTCCCTTTTTAACTGCCCCTTCTAATTCAATTCTTTCTAACTCTAGGGCTTGTGAAATCAGCTCTGAGAAATTGTCATGTCTAAAACCAACCACCTGCAGTCTCAGACTCAGTCTCAGCCCAACCTCAAATCGTTTGCATTTGTCCCTGCTAGTGGTGAGTAAACTCCCAGAATAGTAACTCAGGCAAGAGAACTCCCTCTCATACTCTACCACAGTCCTGTCCCCTTATTTTAGACTCAAGAACTCTTGTAGTTTCATATCTACATAGGTATCTGAGACGTATTTTTGTATGAATTCTCTAAGAAAGTTATCCCATGTCAGCATTGGAGGTTCTACCAAACTGTGGAGAATGGTTTTCCACCATTCATATGCATCCTCTTGCAGTAGAGAAACTGAAAACTCAAACTTCAATTCATCTGTGTAGTGCAGTTTCTTGAAGACCCTCTCCATCTATTCAAGCCACTGCTTAGCTTTTAGCGGGTCTACTGTACCCGTAAATTCTATTGCCCCATATTTAATCAACTTATGATACTGCCGTGCTAGGGGTTGAGGTTGCACTGCTACTATTTGCACTGGTGTAACACCCCTCACCTGTCTACAGTGTAGCCGAGCAAAGTGTGTCACAAGGAGTGTCGGAGCACCTGATCTTATCTGATTTCATTACAGTTCTTGATTTATTTATTCAAAAACATTATTTAAGGTTTAGGCTATTTTTACTTTTATCAAAATCTAACTAATTTGGAAATTTCAAAAATTTTAACGACAATCCTACAGAGTGCTGGCAGTAATTTGGACTAAAAGTTCTTCTGAACCTGCCAAAAACAGTTTCAATATATGCTCAATTTCATAACTCAGATTATCTCAAAGCATTCTCATCAGTTTCTCAAACTCAGATTCAGTCTCAAAATTTCTCAAACTCAATCTCATTCAGAATCATTATGATTAGATAATTAATTCAAATATCAGAATTCTTATATTTCATTAACTTATATAATTTGCCAATTAAGTACATAAATTTATCAAGTACAACATATACAAATGAAATTACAGTTACTAATTCACATTACAATATAAGCAGAAATTATAATGTATAGATTAGAAAACATGCTTAAAATGAGCCCTATCTACATGCATTGCTGAGGAGGTGACAACCTTGAACTCTTTTGACACTTCTGCAGATCTGGACTCCAAAAATCTCAGTCGACAGTCTACTGGTTTTACCTTCAGTACCTGCGCGAGGAAGCAATTCCATCGCGCTAAGCATTTCTGCTTAGTGGTGCAATAATATAACAAGAAATACTATATACAAATAAAGAAAGAAATAAATCATAATTCAGATATCCAGGAATCAATTATTCCAACTGTATTGTATTTTAAGTCTCTATAGTTCTGCAAATTGTATCTTTGTTATGTTTCTATTGCTAATCTCTTTTACTCATTTCATTCAATGCTTAATTTAATTGTACTGAAATTTTCGTATACTTAACTTAACTGCCTGAATTGAATAATGTTTTAATTGACTGTCCGTGTAGCCTATACACTGACCAGACTGGATAAACGAATATACTAACACTGTGTACCTAGTACCTCGGGCCGTCACACCATCGGTCACAAAGTATCTCTCGGTGTGCAAACAGTGTGGCTAAAAAGCCATATAATCAATCAGGCATTAGGCCGAGTATAATAACACAATTTGTATAGCCATAGGCTATTAAAATCATCGTATGGCATAATAAGCCATAAAACACAATATGAAGCAAAGCCATTTACAGAATAGCTGTCAGAATCCTATTGGCATGCCAACCTATCTAAACTAGTCAACTAGGCAAACTAGGGCATATTACAAGATAAAATATTTATTTTTTTATTTTCAGGGTTTACTGGTCATTATACAATTCACTGGTCAATGAAAATATTGACCTTTTCATACATCATGCATAATTTGATTCTAGTATCAACATGTCACAATTCACATTTCAATATGCTGCCAGTATAGTGCCATTTACAATTCTCACCAGTTGGCATTTATTGCCAAATTACTTTAAGGCTTCATTGTATGTTAATGTCAAATTCTCAATTTTTGTGTGCTAGATTGGTCTAGCTTAAAGTCCTATTTTTCTTGGTTTTTAGCTTCTGGTCAAAGAAGCAAAATTATAGCTCTATGTCTTATTACACTCTGGGCAAAATTTCAGGTCATTTTGAGTTGTATAGACCAAGATATGGTCAATTTACTAAAACTAGACAGATTGCATCTTTAGTGCAAAATTTAGTCAATTTTAGGTCACATTTAGTTCTGGCAGTTTTGGTACCCAAACTTGTGCAAGCTATTTGACTTGGTTCTGGCTATTTCTGGGCTTGGTGTCTTCATAAGAATTGTAGTTCTATGTCTTATTGCACTCTGGGCAAAATTTCAGGTCATTCTGAGTTGTATAGACCAAGATATGGTCAATTTACTAAAGCTTTACAGATTGCACATTTAGTACAAAATTTGGTCGATTTTAGGTTACTTTTAGTTCTGGTAGTTTTGGTACCCGAACTTGTGCAAGCTATTTGACTTGGTTCTGGCCATTTCTGGGCTTTGGTGTCTTCATAAGAATTGTAGCTCTATGTCTTATTGCACTCTGGGCAAAATTTTAAGTCATTCTGAGTTGTATAGACCAAGATGTGGTCAATTTACTAAAGCTGGACAGATTGCACCTTTAGTGCAAAATTTGGTGAATTTAAGGTCACATTTAGTTATGGCAGTTTTGGTACCGGAACTTGTGCAAGGTATTTGACTTGGTTCTGGCCATTTCTGGGCTTTGGTGTCTTCATAAGAATTGTAGCTCTATATCTTATTGCACTTTGGGCAAAATTTCAGGTCATTCTGAGTTGTATAGGCCAAGATATTGTCAATTTACTAAAGCTGGACAGATTGCACCTTTAGTGCAAAATTTGGTCAATTTTAGGTCACTTTTAGTTTTGGCAGTTTTGGTACCTGAACTTGTGCAAGCTATTTGACTTGGTTCTAGCCATTTCTGGGCTTTGGTGTCTTCACAAGAATTGTAGCTTTATGTCTAAGCTATTCATGGTAAAAACTTCAGGTCAATTGAACCTATTTTGAGTGAGTTATGGTCATCCCAATGACTACTGTTCATATGGTAAAAATTCTGGGTTTGCAAGGTTGCCATTCCAGATTGGTCATTTTTAAGGTCAGTTTCTAGGCAGAATTTTGGCAATATTTCTACATGAAAGTTGGCCTATTTGGTGTCTAGTTTCACTCCCCCATTGGCCTCATACCAATTGGGTTCACAGTTTTGCACTTATAACCTAATTTAGGTGCTATCAACATACACAACCTGCTTTTGAACATCACACTTCCAATTTTGGCAATCCTCCTCCTCCCAATACTTCAACATTTAATCATGGCACTTCTATATATATTGTACACAATTCCAGCAAGCATTTTGAGTAGAACACTCAAGTGCTCAATGCACACCATTAATGTTTAACATTTACTTCAACCCAAATTCAATGTACAACAACACATATATCACACATACGCTTCCATGGCAATGACATAAACTGCCCACCATTCAACACCATCATATTTTATTGATAAATTTCATAAACTCACACACAAATTCATGATATTTAAGGCTGCCCAACATGGCAGTTTACTAAAGCATCAAAGTCCACTTTTAAACCCTTAATTCAAGCACTAACATACATATACTTGGACATTAACCTACTACAACTTCCATTTGAGTTAATCAACCTTAATTCCCATCCGTTAGAGGTAAGAAAAACTCAACCACAACAAACTTTCATGGCTGTCCAAAATTGAATATATCAATAACTCATCAAATCCTTCAAATTTCTTCACCATTCAACTCATCTCAACCTTAATACAAACTTTAATGAAGCAAGGGATGAAAAACTAGCACTAACCTCAACTTGAGCTTGAAAAATCCTTGGAATTTCCTCTCCTTTTTACTGCCTATATGTTGCCCATGGTGCTAGGATCATTTTTCATGAAGGGAGTTTGAAGAAATAATGGCTTAAAGGTAGGGAAATGGAGCTTGCTTCATGGACGTCCATGGAGGACACTTAAGAGCTTTAATTCGGCCATAGGAGAGGAGCTTGATGAAAGTGATGAAGTGAGTGGGAAAATTTTGCTCCTTAGGTGTCTTTATATAGTGCCAATTAGTGTCCACTAAGTAAAGTTTACTAATGTAATAATTAAACTATGTAATATTTAAATTAAACCCCATAATTCCTTTAATTGCATTTCAATTTCATTTCATTTTTTTATGGGAATTTCTAAATTTAATACCACTTATTTTTCATATACATTTAAGTCAAAAGTCCACTCTAGGTGTCAAATGACCAAAATACCATTCTTCGGGTTAAATTCGGACTTTTTCGGTGCTACCGATTTACTCCTTGTACCACCGATTTCTTTAATTTTCGTTTTCCGTTTATACTGACTTACTAATTTTCTTTGATATTTTAAATGTCAATTACATCTCAGTAGACCTTTAATTATGTCCTAAAAATATTTTCCCGAGTTTCCCGTGGTCCAGGGCTAGCCAACGGTCCTCGCCGTAACTGCCCAGTGCGGTCACCCATCGCTACGGGTTTGGCTCATTTAATTTAGTCACATTTTATCTCTTTTATTTTTCCTTAATTTTTTTCATCACATATTTTATTATTTTATGCATGTTTACTATCACTGGAGTGTAGTTCCAGACATTTCGACTTTCCGGGGCAGACATTAGCCGTCGGAACAGTAGGACATATGGACTACGAAAATGAGGGTGTTACAACTCTTCCCCTCTAAAAAGGAATTTCGTCCTCAAAATTCATCGAATTCAAAGAACTAAGAATATCATTATCTCATAATTTTATTCACTCTCCCATCATTGTTTCCTTTGCCTCTTGTATCTCTATTCATGAAATTCTTTTATTCAATAGTTTCTTGATTCCCGATACTAGAATCCTTATTGGTCCTTTCAGTCTCTTTTACTAATTCCAACTCTGTTAAATTACCCTTTGTCTAGGTATTCTGCATTTATCTCATACAAGACCTTATACCTTGGTATCTTCATGCTTATTTAATAAATATCATTATACACAAACTCCATCAATGGAAGGTTTCTATTCTTGCTTCCAGATAGAGTAGCACTACAACTTCTAAATATATTTTCAAATATCTAAATCATTCTTTTCTGACAAAAATATCAAAATAATTATAAGACTCTATATCAATGTCTAGATATCTTTTCCCAACTCAGTTCAATGTACTGGTGTTCTGCACTTTTTCCCTTACAGTGTTTCATAGGTACCGTTTGTATGCTAGCTTGACACTTATTATTGTATACAAATTCTCTTAGTGGGAGGTATCTGTCCCATCTCCCCTCAGATTCAATGACACAAGTTCTCAGTATATTCTCGAGGGCTTATCACATATTACAGGCTATTATTATCATCCATTTCATTGTTTACAGGAACTCAATGAGTTTTAGAATTTACCTGAATTATTCATTTCGACTGTCCATCCGTTTGAGGATGATAAGTCGTACTGATATCTCTAAGCTTATAGCAATTACTATGGTACAGGTAGTTCACATTAATGTAACCGAGTCACTGATTCTAGCTACCTTATAAGTGTAGTCGTTCGATAGGCTAGTTCTGAAGTTTTAAATTTATGACTAGAATTTTCACATTTATGTCTCGTAATAGTACTCTATTCGGGCGTAACTGTATCAAATTATAGATTACTTACAAATATTCTTATTTTATTGTATTATGAGGAAGCACGTAGCTCTACACAATAATCCCATGTCGATATTGTAATCTGCAGGTTACAATACAAACATTGAGAATATTATATAGTCACTACGTTATAACCTCATGATCTAGGTTTTCTACTTCTTTTTCTAATGCCCTCTGTGACTCTGAGTCCATATCTTAACCTTGAATAATCAAAAAGTAAACAGATCTGCATTAGTGTCACCTCGACTCTTATGAATGCAATGCATGTATGCACACTAGTTCTTTCTACTTATCTGTGCCTAGGAATGCCTAAACCATGCTCTGATACCACTAAATGTAACACCCCTCACCCGTCTACAGTGTAGCCGAGCAAAGTGTGTCACCGCAGTGTCGAGCACTGATCTTATCTCGATTTCATTCTGATTCTTGATTTATTTATTCAAAAAAATTATTTAATGTTTAGTCTATTTTTACTTTTATAAAAATCTAACTAATTTTGAAATTTCAAAAATTTTAACGATAATCCGATGCAGTGTTGTTGTAATTTAGACTATGATTCTTCCGAACACAAAAACATTTTCAATATATGCTCAAATTTATAACTCAGATTATCTCAAAGCATTCTCATCAGTTTCTCAAACTCAGATTCAGTCTCAAAATTTCTCAAACTCAATCTCATTCAGAATCATTATGATTAGATAATCAATTCAGATATCAGAATTCTTATATTTCATTAACTTATATAATTTGCCAATTAAGTACATAAATTTATCAAGTACAGCATATACAAATGAAATTACAGTTACTAATTCACATTACAATATAAGCAGAAATTATAATGTACAGATTAGAAAACATGCTTAAAATGAGCCCTATCTATATGCATTGCTGAGGAGGTGACAACCTTGAATTCTTTTGACATTTCTGTAGATCTGGACTCCAAAAATCTCAGTCGACAGTCTACTAGTTTTACCTTTAGTACCTGCACGAGGAAGCAATTCTATCGCACTAAGCATTTCTGCTTAGTTGTGCAATAATATAACAAGAAATAATATATACAAATAAAGAAAGAAATAAATCATAATTCGGATGTGCAGGAATCAATTATTCTAACTGTATTGTATTTTAAGTCTCTATGGTTCTGCAAATTGTATCTTTGTTATGTTTCTATTGCTAATATCTTTTACTCATTTCATTCAATGCTTAATTTAATTGTACTGAAATTTCCGTATACTTAACTTAACTTAACTGCCCGAATTGAATAATGTTTTAATTGACTGCCCGTGTAGCCTATACACTGACTAGACTGGATAAACGGATATACTAGCACTGGGTACCTAGTACCTCGGGCCGTCACACCATCGATCACAAAGTATCTCTCGGTGTGCAAACAGTGTGGCTAAAAAGCCATATAATCAATCAGGCATTAAGCCAAGTATAATAACACAATTTGTATAGCCATAGGCTATTAAAATCATAGTATGGCATAATAAGCCATAAAACGCAATATGACGTAAAGCCATTTACAGAACAACTGTCAGAATCCTATTAGCATGCCAACCTATCCAAACTAGTCAACTAGGCAAACTAGGGCATATTACAAGATTAAATATTTATTTTTTTATTTTTAGGGTTTACTGGTCATTATACAATTCACTGGTCAATGAAAATGTTGACCTTTTCATACATTATGCATAAGTTGATTCTAGTATCAACATGTCACAATTCACATTTCAATATGCTGCCAGTATAGTGCCATTTACAATTCTCACCAGTTGGCATTTATTGCCAAATTACTTTAAGGCTTCATTGTATGTTAATGTCAAATTCTCAATTTTTGTGTGCTAGATTGGTCTAGCTTAAAGTCTTATTTTCCTTGGTTTTTAGCTTCTGGTCAAAGAAGCAAAATTGTAGCTCTATGTCTTATTGCACTCTGGGCAAAATTTCAAGTCATTCTGAGTTGTATAGACCAAGATATGGTCAATTTACTAAAGCTGGACAAATTGCACCTTTAGTGTAAAATTTGGTCAATTTTAGGTCACTTTTAGTTTTGGCAGTTTTGGTACCTGAACTTCTATAAGCTATTTGACTTGGTTCTGGCTATTTCTGGGCTTTGGTGTCTTCATAAGAATTGTAGCTCTATGTCTTATTGCACTATGGGCAAATTTCAGGTCATTCTGAGTTGTATAGACCAAGATATGGTCAATTTGCTAAAGCTGGACAGATTGTACCTTTAGTGCAAAATTTGATAAATTTTAGGTCACTTTTAGTTCTGGTAGTTTTGGTACCCGAACTTGTGCAAGCTATTTGACTTAGTTCTGGCCATTTCTGGGCTTTGGTGTCTTCATAAGAATTGTAGCTCTATGTCTTATTGTACTCTGGGCAAAATTTCAAGTCATTCTGAGTTGTATAGACCAAGATATGGTCAATTTACTAAAGCTGGACAGATTGCACCTTTAGTGCAAAATTTGGTGAATTTAAGGTCATATTTAGTTATGGCAGTTTTGGTACCGGAACTTGTGCAAGGTATTTGACTTGGTTCTGGCCATTTCTGGGATTTGGTGTCTTCATAAGAATTGTAGCTCTATGTCTTATTGCATTTTGGGCAAAATTTCAGGTCATTCTGAGTTGTATAGGCCAAGATATGGTCAATTTACTAAAGCTGGACAGATTGTACCTTTAGTGTAAAATTTGATCAATTTTAGGTAACTTTTAGTTCTGGCAGTTTTGGTACTTGAACTTGTGCAAGCTATTTGACTTTGTTCTAGCCATTTTTGGGTTTTGGTGTCTTCATAAGAATTGTAGCTCTATGTCTAAGCTATCCATGGTAAAAATTTCAGGTCAATTGGACCTGTTTTGAGTGAGTTATGGTCATCCCAATAACTACTATTCATATGGTCAAAAATCTGGGTTTGCAAGGTTGCTATTCCGGATTGGTCATTTTTAAGGTTAGTTTATAGGAAGAATTTTGACAACATTTCTACATGAAAGTTGGCCTATTTGGTGTCTAGTTTCACCCCCCCATTGGCCTCATACTAATTGGGTTCACAGTTTTGCACTTATAACCTAATTTAGGTACTGCCAACATACACAACCTGCATTTGAACATCACACTTCCAATTTTGGCAATCCTCCTCCTCCCAATACTTCAACATTTAATCATGGCACTTCTATATATATTGTACACAATTCCAGTAAGCATTTTGGGTAGAACACTCAAGTGCTCAATGCACACAATACACCATTAATGTTTAACATTTACTTCAACCCAAATTCAATGTACAACAACACATATATCACACATACAATTCCATAGTAATTACATAAACTGCCCACCATTCAACACCATCATATTTTATTGATAAATTTCATAAACTCACGCATAAATTCATGATATTTAAGGCTACCCAACATGGCAGTTTGCTACAGCATCAAAGTCCACTTTGAAACCCTTAATTCAAGCACTAACATACATATATTTGGACATTAACCTACTACAACTTCCATTTGAGTTAATCTATAGCATCCTCACTTTAGCTAGTCCGTATACTCTTTCGGTGACCAATGTCGGTCATGGCAGTTAGAATGTTTAAAATTATAATTAGACTAAAGTGGGGAGTTATAAAGAAACTAAATAATTCTCATAACAATTAAGGAAAAATTTTTAGAAACGAAATACACTAAGGTTAAACGAGCCGAAACCCCAGTGATGAGTAACCCGAAGGGGAAGTGACGGTGAAGGCCATTAACAACCCTAAACCCGGGGGAAAAATTATAAAAAAACTTTTTGGGACTCTAGAGAAGGGTCATTGAGGTTCTTATGGCATTAGAATGCCAAGAAAAATGCTTAGAAAAATTTTTCTATCGGTACACACAATTTTGGCTCGTTAAGCCAAACGGAGGGCATTTTGGTCATTTCATCTTCAGAGATGATTTTTGAACAACTTTTGCAGTTAAATAAATAATTTATATAACATAAAATGTGAATAAATATTGTTAAAAATTTAATTAAAATTAAATAGACAAGAAAAGGATATAAAATGAAAGAAATTGGAATTTTGACATCATAATGATGTCATTAAAATTCTCCCACCCAATCCAATGTTGACACATGGCATAAGTTTATTTAAAAAAAGACTTAATGGGCAGAAAAATGAAGAAAAAAATCAGAACACTCTTAACCCTTCTTCTTGCCATCACCCTCTCCCTCCATAGCCACCCTTACCAAGCTTTTTAAAGCTTGATTTTCATAGCTTTTACCCAACTAAACCCTATATTCCCAATACAAAAAATTGTTCTTACATCTTGGTGAGTCTTTTGGGAGCAAAAAGAAAAGGAAAAGAAGAACCCTAGCAAGTTGAAAATTTCACTCCATTAGAGGTTTGTGACCTAAACTTGATTTTCTCTTTAAATTCATGTTAAAGGACTATGAATAAGTGCAAATTACAAAGAAATTTATCAAATACCATGTGTATGCCCATCCCATATTTTCGGCAGCCTTGGTTGGGGTAAGATTGTGATGACTTTTATGGATCTAATATGGTAGTGTGGTTGCCCTTAATATGAATCCCTTAAGTGGAGTGATGAAATGCAAATTATAATGCATGGTTTGTGATAGTTGAGTTAGGGTTTGGGGTGAAAATGAGACCTTGATCATGTGATGATAAAAGTAGGTTTTAATGGTCAATTAGTGACCATTTGGTTTTGTTTGAATAAAAAATGAAGTGGGTTGTATAGTGGGAATTGAGTTTGGTGTGGCTGCCCTTGGTGACCTACAGGACTGGGCATGAGTCTAGCAGGTTTGGGCAGCAATAACTGGAGTTGTAGAGGTTCAATTGGTGCAAGGCCAATTGGACATGAAACTAGACACATAATGGCACAACTTTGGTGAAGAAACCATGCTCAGAAATGTCACACCCTAGTCCTCGTAAGATATAACATGTTCCCGTAGTACACCTAATGAATTACAGTACTTCACCTACCGGTAGCCCATTAAATATACTACAAGGGATTTTAAAACAATTTTCGTTCATTTTGGAATTGATCGGTAAAATTTTTTTTCAAATTTTAAAAACCTTTATTTAAAGTCTAAACATAAATTAAATTCTTAGATATTTAAAATCTCCGCAATTTTTACAAAAATTTCGGCAGAGTGCCATCTATACTTTGAGAAAACAGTTCTTTAAAACCTGAAAATAGAAACACTCCCAATATATTT
This sequence comes from Hevea brasiliensis, assembly GCF_030052815.1. Taxonomy (NCBI): domain Eukaryota; kingdom Viridiplantae; phylum Streptophyta; class Magnoliopsida; order Malpighiales; family Euphorbiaceae; genus Hevea; species Hevea brasiliensis. The sequence goes on from NC_079500.1 coordinate 89,050,644, forward strand.
CTCAATCACAACTCCATTTGCAACCACCAAACTTCAAATCAACAGCAATAGCAACGCTTCAATTCAAAATCTAAATTTCAAATCAAGATTTAATATCTCAAAACATTTCATAACTCATGCACATTGCATTTTAAATCATTAATTTACAATCATAAGTTAATTTACAGATGCAAAATCTCAAAAATAATATTATTACAATTTTATATGTACAACTGCTCAAATTACAGAGATACATATGCATTGTCACACTTTACCCCTCCGTAAGGCATAACATGATCTCGTAGAATACTTAATGAACTACCGAACTTCACCTACCGATAACTCATTAAGTATCCTACAAGGGATTTTAAAACAATTTTCTTACATTTTGGAAGTGGTGAGCATTTTAGTGAGAATTAACAACCATTTATTCAAAGCTTAAGGACTAGTAAAAAATTTTTTCCATTTAATTTTTGCCGCAAATTTTATAAAAATTTTGACAGAATTCCCTCTGTATTTTGAGAAACCAGTTCTTCAAAGACCTGTAAAAAGCACTTCCAAAAGTTTTCCACAACTCCCAATCTCCAATAAAACTCAAATCAACCCAATTCAAATCACTTCAAAGCAATTTCCACAATTTAATCAAATTTGGTCATCACAAAATTTTTAATACTTCATTAGCAGGGCATAAAGCAGAAAATTCATATTTACAAATATTAAATTTTCAGAAGCAAACCCAAAATAATATTATTACAATTTATTTACAACTGCTCAACTTTCATTCATACATACAACATTCCTATATTTACATCAAAATTATCTACAAGGGTATAAAATAATACCCGTACAAAAGCTTGATGTGATCTTCAACTCAGTAGCAGCTCACTCTGCTGCTTTTTCCTTGCTCTTATCTGCGACAGCAAAATAAGCCATCGCTGAGTATAAAAATACTCAGTGGTGCACAATAAAAATTTAAAATGTAATAATTAAATCATTCATTGCCAAACACAATTCAAATGTTTCTCAAACACATTTCAACAATTATCAAAGTTCCTAATAACACCATTTTGTCAAATAATCTATTAAACACAGTTTAGTCAAATAATTTCATAACACAGTGTTGCCAAAGTCATACACAACTTAAGTCATGACACAAAATTTCCGATCAATGCCGTGTTGTACACCACGACAAAGCAATCTCAACCCCATTAATCAAAGTCAATGAGGGAGGTGGCTAGCTAGCTAATGAGTACTCATCCGATCTACAACCTCAACTGGCAAGCCAGAGAGGGAGGAAAATAAATGATCTCAACCCCATAAATGGAGGAAGAATAATAAGTAACTGTCATGCTAAGTGTGAATCAAAAATTCGTTTCAAACATTTCATTCAAATATTGCATACAAAAATCAAATCAATTTCCAAAGTTACAATTTGATCACAAGGTGGCAACACAAAAGTTCATAAATTCATAATGCGTAATAAATCAATTTTTCAAGGATAAAATGCTTAAATAGGGTTTATTGTGCACAAACCTCAAGCGAGTCGTCCCTTAGCCTCGACTCGTTTCCTCGGGTTCCTTCCCGATATTCTTTTCAACTGAAACACAAAATTTTACAATGTTTCAGTACTAGAACTTAACATAAATCCCAAAATAAATTTTAACTTCGCATTTACCTATTTCTAACGTGTTAAATTCGACGTTCTCGAAATTTTGTGTTTCGAGTTACTATTCACTGTACTATTTAAGTCAAATAGTTGACTTTCTAAGGCTTAATAGGTATGGGAACTCCAACTTCACCCACATACCACATTTTGGTCATTAAACTTGTTGGTTTTGGTCACTTTTTCAAAGCATAGGTCATTTTGGCAAAATTGCCAATTTTCGGTTTTAGTGCTTCGAAGTTGCACTGTTCCATTGGTCGATCTACTGTTGGAATTTGACAAAACTTACTTCATAGAAAATGTTCCTTATTGTCTTAAGTGTATTCTCACTTTTGGATCACCTCAATCGGAGTTTTGTAGCTCAAGTTATGGCCAAAATAAGTTTACTGTTCATGTGCACTGTTCATACTGGTATTTTGGGTTCTGGCAGATTTTGATCCAATTTTGGTCAGTAATTTGATTAAGTTAAGTTCATAATTTGGTCTAAATTTCTTCATATGAAATGTTCTACTATGTCTTAGGTTTCCGTCGGTTCAAGAATCGCCTAAATCCGAGTTTCCTAGAGAGAGTTATAGCCATCCAAACATTACTGCTCAATTGAAAATCTGCAGAGTTGCAGGTTTGGTAACTTAACTTTGCTCAATAATTTGAATGGGTTAATGGCATAATTTGGGGTGGTGTTCTTATTGCTGGTAAAATTTCAGGTCAATTTGACCTGTCTAGCTCGAATTATGACCAAATGAACAGTTACTGTTCATTTGGTCGATTTAATGATGTGACTGCTCTCATTTCACTTTGGTCAATTGTTTCACCAAGTTTCGGTCAGTTTTTGGCCATGGTTTCTTAATAAAAATTGTGATATTTTATGTCTATTTTCATCCCCAATTGGTAGTATATCAATTAGACTTGTAAAATTTGAGTTTTGGTCCTTCAAAGTGGGTTTGGTCATGCTGCCAACAGCATGACCATTTACCTCCGAATTTAACTTAGTTTCCTATCATTCCCACACAAGTTATTTGGTCATAATTGACCATTATTTCACTTCACAATAGGTCCAACATGCCATTTATGCATTTCTCCAAATTTTGGTTCATAAACCCTAGCATTGAAAACCCTAACTCATCATTTTCATGCCTTTAACTACTTCTAATGGTTTAAATGTTAATCATTTAACTAAGTAAAGTTTCTAAACTCATTTAATTGCATCATATTCATGCAAACCATACTCCTCTCAAGCTGCCCGGAATTTCAGTTTAATTCTTCCCCCATATTTATTTCATTTAAATCAAGTTCTAAGCTCACTTAATTACCTAAACATGCATTTGAATGGAAAAATAGTAAGTTAGCATACTAACCTCAACTATTTTGCCAATTCTCCAATTTCTCTCCTTCTTTCTTCTTTCTTTCTTGTGCTTAAGTTGAGATTGCAAGGTCTAACAAGGTTTTTATGGGATTTATGAAGATTAAGTGGAGCAAATTAAGCTTAAATGTAAGCTTAATGAAGGATTTTTCATGGGAGCTAAGAGGAAGAAAATGGGGCGGCAAGATTGGAAGGAAGAAGTGACTTTTCTAATTTTTTTTTTGTTTTATTTTCCTTAGTCTTATCCCTTTTTGAAGACCAAAATTCCCTAATTAATAAAATAATTTAATTAAACCTTTATGACATCATACATGATGTCATCCCTTTGACTTTTCCAACCTCTTTCCTTTTCTTTTTTTCTATTTATTTTTTTTTTCTATTAGTTCTTTAATTTAATTCTCGATTCCGAAATTTTCTTTTCTCCGATTTTATTTGTGATTAGGTCAGTCGAGTCGCTCGGGGTCAATTGACCAAATTGCCCCTCGCCGGTTCATCCCGGTTTGCAAATAATCCAATATTTCTTCCGGCTCCCTGACCTAATTATTTGACTGGCTTAACAGTTCTTTTTCATGATTTTCTCTTTTCCACTGTGTTCATAAGGGTCCTAAGGACAGCAGCGTCACTTTTTACGGTTCGAAATTTGAGTTTAAAATGACTTCGCAGTCGTTCCCGAGGAGGTCACTCATCGCTGTGACTCTCGGCTCGTTTAACCTCTTATGTTCTGTTTTTCTTATTTATAGTTAACTAATTAAACATTACTAATTATTTGTATTTATGGCTTCTCAAGTTGTCTTAAGTGTGGCCCTAATCCCAATAATTGTCCGGACCGACACCGGTCACCGGAACAGTGAAATATACCAGGCTATGCAAACGGGGGTGTTACATGCATATTTTCATATTTACATCAAACTAAACTACCAGAGTATAGACAAATATCTGTACAAAAATTCTTCAATTGTGCTCCTTTCTAACTGTAGCAGCTCGCTCTGCTGCTATGTCATTTTCTTTATCTGCAACAGCAAGTTAAAGCTATCGCTGAGTATATAAATACTCAGTGGTTATATACTCAGTGGTGCACAATAGAGCATAAAATGCATAATATAAAACATTTATGAACAAATCATCATTCAAAAATCTCATAATCGCATTTCACAATTTTTTTTGTCAAATCACATTTATAACAAATCATAATTTTCAAAGCTTAATATAACACAACTTGATCAAACAATTTAATAAACATAGTGTTGCCAAACAATAACACAACTTAGGCCATGATACAAAATTTCCAAACATGTTGTGTTGTACACCACGACAAGGCAAACTCACCCCACTAATCAAAATCAATGAGGGAGGTGGCTAGCTAGCTAATGAGTACTCATCCAAACTCGCCCTTTAGACTGAAAAGCCAGAGAGGGAGGAAAGTGATCAAATATCAAACTCACCCCACAAGTGGAGGAGGAACATATTAATATTGTCATGCCAAGTGTGAATTAAAAACAATTTAAATCAAGTTATTCAAATATTTTATACAATTCACAAATCATATTTCATTCTAAACTTTTCATTTACAAAGTAGGCAACACACTATTTTTCAAATAATATTTTGAAAGCCATAACAATCAAAATTATTCACAACATTTATTCCAAGAATTGTCAAGTAGAAACAAAAAATTTTAAGTTTATTGTGTACAAACCTGATGTGAGTCGCATCTAGGACTTGACTCAGTCCCTTATACCTTCCGGGTCTTTTTCAGCTGAAACACAAAAATTATAGTGTTATATTGTCTTAATTCTAGTCCAAATATGCTTAAACTAACATTTTTGAAAATTTTCATTTTGTAGTTATTATTCATGGTACTATTCAAGTCAATTTGTTGACTTTCTAAGGCTTAATAGGTATAGGAATTCCAACTTCACCCACATACCACATTCTGGTCACTAAATTTGTTGGTTTTGGTTGTTTACTCAAATTCTAAGTCTTTTAGGCAAATTTGCAAATTTTCAGTTTTAGTGTCTTAAGTTACATTGTTCCATTGATCATTTTCTTGTTAGAATTTGGTAAAACTTCCTTCATAGAAAATGTTCTCTATTGTCTTAAGTTTATTCTTCTTTTTGAATCACTCCATTTGTTGGTTTTGGTTGTTTACTCAAATTCTAAGTCTTTTAGGCAAATTTGCAAATTTTCAGTTTTAGTGTCTTAAGTTACATTGTTCCATTGATCATTTTCCTGTTAGAATTTGGTAAAACTTCCTTCATAGAAAATGTTCTCTATTGTCTTAAGTTTATTCTTCTTTTTGAATCACTCCAATTGGAGTTTTTTAGCTCAAGTTATAGCCATTTGAATCATGGCTGCCGGATTAGACTTAACCCAGATTTCTGGGCAAATTTTGGTTTTGGCAGTTTTAGGTTACCAAATTTGGGTGGCCAAATGACTTGGTTAATGGCATAATTTTAGTTTGTGTTTTTCATAAAAGTTTTAGTTTTATATCTCATCTATCTACTGGTAAAATTTCAGGTCATTTGGACCTGCCTAGCTCAAGTTATAACCAAATGAACAACTTATTCATTTGGTCAATTTGTACAGGTCAGACTGAGAATTTCCGGATTTGGTCAATTTGTTCACTAGGTTTTGGTCACTTTTTGGGCATGCTTCCTAAATGAAAATTGTGTCATTTTGTGTCTATTTTTATTCCCAATCAGCCTCATACCAATTGGACTTGTAAATTTTCAGTTTTGGTCCCTCAAAGGGACCTTGGTCCTGCTGCCAGTAGCACGACCCCATTGAATCCGAATTTAACCTCAATTCAAACACTTCTAACACACTTTATTTGGTCACAAATGACCATTTCTCACTTCAAACTTGGTCAAACACATCATTTACCAATTTCTCACATTTTTATCTCTAAACCCTAACTGTCCAAAACCCTAATTCACAATTTTTGTTACATTTTATTAATTCAACACATATAAACTTACTTACTCAACTCATTCAAGCTCATTTTTACTTTTAATTCAATCAAATACATGCAATTCTCACCCCTACATAGGCTGGACAAATTTATTCTTCTTTTTGAATCACTCCAATTGGAGTTTTTTAGCTCAAGTTATAGCCATTTGAATCATGGCTGCCGGATTAGACTTAACCCAGATTTCTGGGCAAATTTTGGTTTTGGCAATTTTAGGTTACCAAATTTGGGTGGCCAAATGACTTGGTTAATGGCATAATTTTAGTTTGTGTTTTTCATAAAAGTTTTAGTTTTATATCTCATCTATCTACTGGTAAAATTTCAGGTCATTTGGACCTGCCTAGCTCAAGTTATAACCAAATGAACAACTTATTCATTTGGTCAATTTGTACAGGTCAGACTGAGAATTTCTGGATTTGGTCAATTTGTTCACTAGGTTTTGGTCACTTTTTGGGCATGCTTCCTAAATGAAAATTGTGTCATTTTGTGTCTATTTTTATTCCTAATCAGCCTCATACCAATTGGACTTGTAAATTTTCAGTTTTGGTCCCTCAAAGGGACCTTGGTCCTGCTGCCAGTAGCATGACCCCATTGAATCCGAATTTAACCTCAATTCAAACACTTCTAACACACTTTATTTGGTCACAAATGACCATTTCTCACTTCAAACTTGGTCAAACACATCATATACCAATTTCTCACATTTTTGTCTCAAAACCCTAACTGTCCAAAACCCTAATTCACAATTTTTGTTACATTTTATTAATTCAACACATATAAACTTACTTACTCAACTCATTCAAGCTCATTTTTACTTTTAATTCAATCAAATACATGCAATTCTCACCCCTACATAGGCTGGACAAATTTACTCTTGTCCCCCAAGGATGTTTTTATTTCATTTTAAGCATATTTATGAGTTCTTTATGCTATAAATACATTGATTAAACTAAAAATTTGAAGTGAATTTACTAACCTTGAGTGCATAATTTTTTTTTTACTTTCCTTCAACTTTCTTTTCTTTCTTTCCCTTGGATCTTGTTTTCTAGTTGCCCAAACAAGTTTTATCTATGGTAGGACAATTTTCTATGGTGAGGTTTTTGGGTTTTTCAAGCTCAAAGAAGAGCTTTCATGGAGGTTTTAAGGGTGAGAGAGCTTTGGGAGAAAGAGAGAAAGAGGGCTACAGAAATGGAAGAAGATGGGTCTTTTTATTATTTTTTTTTTCATTTTATGTGTATTTATGTAAAATTTGACTTAGTCAAATTGGTTAATTAAATTAAAATTAATTTTGATGTCATATCTTATGTCATTTGGTGATGTCATTATTCAATTTTCTTTTTTTTTCTTTTTCTTTTATGTGTTTTTTGTTTTTTTTAATATTTAGTAAGACAAAATTATCCTAAAATTTAAATTTTTAATTATTAAGTTTATTGCATCATGCATGATGTCATGCATGATGTAATAAGCTTTTTCACCTTTTCCAAATTTTTTTCTTTTTCTTTTTCATATATTTTTCTTTAGTTCTTTAATTTAATTCTCGATTCCGAAATTTTCTTTTCTCTGATTTTATTGGACAGTTAGGTTAGGAGTCAGCTCTCGGGGTCAATTGACCAAATTGCCCCTCGCCGGTTCAATCCGGTTTGCAAATAATTCAAGATTTCCTTTGGATCCCTGACCTAATTATTTGACCGGCTTAACAATTCTTTTTGTGATTTTCTCTTTTCCACTGTGTTCGCAATAGTCCTGAGGACCGCGGCGTCACATTTTACGGTTCGAAATTTGAGTTTAAATTGACTTCACAATCCTTCCCGAGAAGGTCACCCATCGCTGTGACTCTCGGCTCGTTTAACTTCTTATGTTCTATTTTTCTTATTTATACTTAACTAATTGGCAATTTCTAATTATTTGTATTTATGGCTTATCTAGTTGTCTTAAGTGTGGTTCTAATCCCCTTAATTGTCCGGACCGACTCTGGTCACCGAAAGACTGAAATATACGAGGCTATACAATTAGGGGTGTTACAAGAAAACCAAACGAAGTTGACCAAACGATTGCTCTAATTCGGGTGACCTGTATTCTGCCTGGGCAAAATAACCAAATGAACAGTGTGTAGTCATTTGGTCATAAATCAGTGTAGAAAGGTCCAATTGACTAGAAATTTTACCAGCAACAAACTGAGATATATACTTACAACTTTCATGAAGAAACCTAACCCAAATTATGACCATAACATATTCAAAAAGTGACCTGCAGTCACTGCTCCTAATACTGTAGATTTGGTCAGTTCAGAAATTCTGGAAAAATTATAATCCGGCCAGTTGTGGTTTTTGGGCTATAACTTGAGCTACAAAACTCCAAATGGAGTGATTCAAAAAAGGAAATGTAATGAGACAAAATAAGGAACAACTTTCATGTTGATTATTTTGCCAAATTTCCACTGCAAAAATGACTAATGGAACAGTAAACACAAAACTTGAAAACTGAAAATTGTGAACAATTAACATTAAGCTTATAAATGGTATTGGCAACCAATACCAACAATTTTAGAATGCAAAATGTGGTATGTTGGGAGTATTAAAACCAATGTACCTATTGTCCATGTAAAAGTCAATATTTTGTTGACTAATGAATTGAATAGTAACCCAAAACTTGAATTTCAAGAATTATGAAACTTAAAAGTGTAATATGCCCTAGTATACCTAGCAAGATTGGTTTGGATAGATTGGCATACCAATAGGGTTCTGTTAGCAGTACTGCATATGGCTTCATGCCATTTTGAGTTTTATGGCCTCACGTGCCATTTTGTAATAAAATAGCCTTTGGCTATGTTGATTGAGATATCATACTTGGGTTTCATCCCTGATAATTATTCTGACTTGTTAGTCATTACATTGCCTGCCGGAGACACAATGTGACCGATGGTGTGATGGTTCGAGGTACTTAGTACCCTGTGCCAGTTTACCCATTTATCCAGTCTAGTCGACTAGTATGGGTTACTCTAGCAATGATAATAAATTTTACCAAATTTAATCGAATAATACTGCAATAAATATCAGAAATTAAGTCTACCAAAAATGTAAACATACATTCTGCATACTTACTTTATTTTAGTTATTTTATTTTATATTGTCACCATTAAGCAGAATTGCTTAGTGCGTCTCTTTTGCCACGCGCAGGTACTGGAGACATAGCTGGGGAGCCCAGTAAACATCAGACCGGGTGAACTTTCAGAGCTGTATACTGAGTCCAGAGTCACCTCACATCTGCAGTGCACTTGGTAAGACATTAGGACTTTGGGTGGCATTTTGTATTTTGCATTTTGTATTAGTTTTGATTGTAATTACAAACTCTTGAACTTATGTGATAATGTAAAGATATGAAATTTCATGTTATTGAAATTTCTATATATTATGTTGAAAAATGAAATGTTGAGAAATATTCATGAATATGCTCCAAGTGATGATGTGAACAGAAAAATTCTGAAAATAGTATTGAGATTTTGAGATTGAGTTGAAATGTGTGTATAATGGAGTTCTAGATTTGGAAATTATATTAGAAGTGTCTTTTAAATAGGTTCAGAAGAACTATTTTTCCAATTTATAGCCGGCACTCTGCTGGATTTTCTATAAAAATTGCCAAAAAATTCAGATTTATCAAAAATTTTAAATAAATGAATTAAAAGGGATAAATTGTAATGTAAATATGAATTGGTGCTCCGACACACTGAGTGACATATCTTGCTCGGCTATACTGTAGACGGGTAAGGGTTGTCACATAATCAACCTTAATTCCCATCCATTAGAGGTAAAAAAAACTCAACCACAACAAACTTTCATGGCTATCCAAAATTGAATATATCAATAACTCATCAAATCCTTCAAATTTCTTCACCATTCAACTCATCTCAACCTTAATACAAACTTTAATGAAGCAAGGGATGAAAAACTAGTACTAACCTCAACTTGAGCTTGAAAAATCCTTGGAATTTCCTCTCCTTTTTGCTGCCTATATGTTGCCCATGGTGCAAGGATCATTTTTCATGAAGGGAGTTTGAAGAAATAATGGCTTAAAGGTAGGGAAATGGAGCTTGCTTCATGGATGTCCATGGAGGACACTTGAGAGCTTTAATTTGGCCATGGGAGAGGAGCTTGATGAAAGTGATGTAGTGAGTGGGAAAATTTTGCTCCTTAGGTGTCTTTATATAGTGCCACTTAGTGTCCACTAAGTAAAGTTTACTAATATAATAATTAAACTATGTAATATTTAAATTAAACCCCATAATTCCTTTAATTGCATTTCAATTTCATTTCATTTTTTTTTTCATAGGAATTTCTAAATTTAATACCACTTATTTTTCATATACATTTAAGTCAAAAGTCCACTCTAGGTGTCAAATGATCAAAATGCCATTCTTCGAGTTAAATTTGGACTTTTTCGGTGCTACTGATTTACATCTTGTACTGCCGATTTCTTTAATTTTCGTTTTCTGTTTATACTGACTTACTAATTTTTCTTTGACATTTTCAATGTCAATTACACCTCAGTAGACCTTTAATTATGTCCCGAAAATATTTTTTCGAGTTTTTCGCGATCCAGGGCTAGCCAACGGTCCTCGTCGTAACTTCCCAGTGCGGTCACTCATCGCTACGGGTTTGGCTTGTTTAACTTAGTCACAATTTATCTCTTTTATTTTTCCTTAATTTTTCTTATCATATATTTCATTATTTTATGCATGTTTACTATTACTGGAGTGTAGTTCCAGACATTCCGACTTTCCGGGGCAAACATTAGCCATCGGAACAGTAGGACGTATTGACTACGAAATGAGAGTGTTACAACTGGGGCTTGTACTGTCATATTTCTAGCCATTTCCTGGAAGAATGTGGCTATTTTTTGTACGAATTGTGCAGGGAACTGCTGCATGGGTGGGGCTGATGCAGCTCACCCACTAGCATTCTAAGGAGCTGGGGCTACCCCCTGTGTCTCAGCCGTAACTGATTGTTCTACGGAACAATCCCCTTCTTCCATTTCAATCACCAAATTTCTACCTTTTGAACAACCAACAAAAAGGAGATTTCTCTCCATTAGTTTATATTTAAGATGTAAATGTACTATATGTATCAATCAATGATATTTGAGCAGTTATACTAATAAAAAATTAGTTCAAATTCATAATTTAAAACTCATTTTAAAACATGCTCTGAAACCACTAAAACATGTCACACCGTACCCCTCCGTAAGGTATAACATGATCCCATAGTATACCTAATGAATTACCAAACTTCACCTACTAATAACCCATTAAATATACTAAAAGGAATTTTAAAACAATTCCATTTCATTTTGAAGTTTAAAACGATGATAAAAGAGTTATTAAAATGTCTTTGATTCAATTAGGTGTCATAAAATTTATTTAAAAATAATTTAGCGTTTTTAAAATTTTGCAAAAAAATCCGCGTGGTGACGGCTAAAAATGTAATAAAACAGTTATTCGAACCTGTTGAAAATCAATTTATAAATATATATCATACACAATTTTGAACACAATCAAACTCAAATCATTTCCTTTCATTCAACTAATACCAAGAAATATACATTTCTCATTTGCAAATCAAAATAGATGTTCATATACAAATTTACAACTAAAAAGGATAACAAAATATTATTACAATTTCATTTGTATGACTGCTCATTGGTCTTTTTTATACATACAGGTTAATTTACATCAAAATGAATCTACAAAAGGGTATACCTAATATATACTTGAAGCTATATCTAGTACTACTCTACGCTGCTTACTCTGCAGCTTTTTCTTTCTCCTTACCTGTGATAGCATTAAACAGCCATCGCTGAGCATAACACTCAGTGATGCACAACTAAAAATTTAAAAGCTTAAGATAAAGTATAATTTATCAAGACATAACAATCTCATTTTTCATAATCAGGAAAAACATCACGGAAATTTTCAATCAATAGCAAATCATTTAATTAAAACCACATTTTATTTTTGGAAATCATATTTCATAAGTGTTGCTAATAATACACAGTTTAGACCATGACACAAAATTTTCAATCAATGTCATGTTGTACACCATGACAAAGCAATCTATAACCTCACTAACCGAAATTAATGAGGGAGGTGGCTAGCTAGCTATATGAGTACTCATTCGAACTCAACCTGTCACACCTTACCCCTCCGTAAGGCATAACATGATCCCGTAGAATACTTAATGAACTACCGAACTTCACCTACCGATAACTCATTAAGTACCCTACAAGGGATTTTAAAACAATTTTCTTACATTTTGGAAGTGGTGAGCATTTTGGTAGGAATTAAAAACCATTTATTCAAAGCTTAAGGACTAGTAAAAATTTTTGTGCATTTAAATTTTGCCGCAAATTTTATAAAAATTTTGACAGAGTTCCCTCTGTATTTTGAGAAACCAGTTCTTCAAATACCTGTAAAAAGCACTTCCAAACATATTTCACAACTCCCAACCACCAATAATTCTCAAATCAACTCAATCAAGGCACTTCAAATAATTTCACAATACAAATCAAGATTTCTCATCTCAAAGTATTTAATATCTTCATTTACAAAACATAAAGTAGAAAATTCATGTTTACAAATATTAAATTTACAGAAATAAACCCAAAATAATATTATTACAATTTATTTACAACTGCTCAATTTACATTGATACTTATGACATTACAGTATTTACATCAAAATAACCATAAGGGTATAAAACAATACCCGTACAAAAGCTTGATGTGATCTTCAACTCAGTAGCAGCTCACTCTGCTGTTTTTTCCTTGCTCTTATCTCATGATAAATTAAACTATCGTGAGTATAAACATACTCAGTGGTGCACAATAAAACTTTAAAATGCGATACATAAATCATTTATTGATGAAACATAATTTGAATACTTCACAATCACATTTCACAAATATCAAAGCTCATAACAACTCATTTTGTCAAATAATATATTAAACAACAGTTTAGTCAAACAATTGCGTAAACACAGTATTGCCAAAGTCATACACAACTTAAGCCATGACACAAAATTTCCGATCAATGCCGTGTTGTACACCACGACAAAGCAATCTCAACCCCATTAATCGAAACCAATGAGGGAGGTGGCTAGCTAGCTAATGAGTACTCATCCGATCTACAACCTCAACTGGCAAGCCAGAGAGGGAGGAAAATAAACGATCTCAACCCCATAAATGGAGGAGGAAATGTGATACTGTCATGCTAAGTGTGAACATAAAATCCATTTCAAACATTTCATTCAAATATTGCATACGAAAATCAAATCAATTTCCAAAGTTATAATTTGATCACAAGGTGGCAACACAAAAGTTCATATGTTCACAATGCATGCTAAATCAATTTTTCAAGAGTAAAATGCTTAAATAGGGTTTATTGTGCACAAACCTCAAGCGAGTCGTCCCTTAGCCTCGACTCGTTTCCTCGGGTTCCTTCCCGATATTCTTTTCAACTGAAACACAAAATTTTACAATGTTTCAGTACTAGAACTTAACATAAATCCCAAAATAAATTTTAACTTCGCATTTACTTAGCTCTAACGTGTTAAATTCGACGTTCTCGAAATTTTGTATTTCGGGTTACTATTCACTGCACTATTCAAGTCAAATAATTGACTTTCTAAGGATTAATAGGTATGGGAACTTCAACTTCACCCACATACCACATTTTGTTCATTAAACTTGTTGGTTTTGGTCACTTTTTCAAAGCATAGGTCATTTTGGCAAAATTGCCAATTTTCGGTTTTGTGCTCCGAAGTTGCACTATTCCATTGGTCGATCTACTATTGGAATTTGACAAAACTTCCTTCATAGAAAATGTTCCTTATTGTCTAAAGTGTATTCTCATTTTTGGATCACCTCAATCAGAGTTTTGTAGCTCAAGTTATGGCCAAAATAAGTTTACTGTTCACGTGCACTGTTCATACTGCAATTTAGGTGCTGGCAGATTTTTGGTCCAACTTTGGTCAGTAATTTGATCAAGTTAAGTTCATAATTTGGTCTAACTTTCTTCAGATGAAATGTTCTACTATGTCTTAGGTTTCCATCGATTCAAGAATCGCCTAAATCCGAGTTTTCTAGAGAGAGTTATAGCCATCCAAACATTGCTGCTCCACTGAAAATTCTGCAGAGTTTCAGTACAGTAATTTTAACTTTGCTCAATGATTTGAATGAGTTAATGGCCTAATTTGGGTTGGTGTTCTTCATGAAAGTTTTATGTCTATATCATATCTAATTGCTGGTAAAATTTCAGGTCAATTTGACCTACCTAGCTCGAGTTATGACCAAATGAACAGTTACTGTTCATTTGGTCAGTTTGGTGCAGGGCAGCCTGCTATCAACTCACTTTGGTCAATTGTTTCACCAAGTTTTAGTCAGTTTTTGGTCATGGTTCCTTAATGAAAGTTGTGCTCTTTTATGTCTATTTTCATCTCCAATTGGTGGCATATCCATTAGGCTTGTAAAATTTGAGTTTTGGTCCTTCAGTGGGTTTGGTCATGCTGCCAGGTGCATGACCATTGACCTACGAATTTAGCTAAATTTTCCACCATTCCCATACAATTTATTTGGTCCTAATTGATCATTATTTTATTTCACAATAGGTCAAATATGCCATTTATGCATTTCTCCAATTTTTGATTCATAAACCCTTGCATTGAAACCCTAAACTCACTAACTCTTGCATTTAACCATAACTAGTGCACTTAACCTTAACCATTCAACTAATCAAAGCTTTTAAACTCATTCTAATGCATCAATTTCATGTAAATCATACTCCTATCAAGCTGCCCAAATTTAAGTTTGGTCACTCTCCCATATTTTTTTCATTTAAATCAAGTTCTAAGCTCACTTAATTACCTAAACATGCATTTAAATGGAAAAATAAAGAGTTTGATATGCTAACCTCACTTAAAGCTTCAAAACCCTAATCTTTGCTCTTCTTTCTTCTTGAAATCTCCTTCTTAAGTAGTAATAACAAGCTTTAAAGAAGTCCTTATGAGAGTTATTATGGTTGGTAAATAAAATTTCTAGGTTGGGATTTAGAGGATTTATGGAAAGGAACCAAGAATTCCAAGCTTTTCTTGCTTAAAAATGGTGGAACAACATAAGAAGAGAGGGAGAGGAGAGAGCTACGGGAAAAGCAAAAGAAGAAGCAAAAAAAATGTTTTTGAATTTTTATTTTTATCCATTTTTGAAGACCAAAATTCCCAAATTAATAAAATAACTTAATTAATCTTTTATGACATCATCTTTGACTTTTCTAACTTCTTTCTTTTCTTTTTTTTTTTTTGTATTTATTTTTTTCTATTAGTTCTTTAATTTAATTCTCGATTCCGAAATTTTCTTTTCTCCGATTTTATTTGACAGTTAGGTCAGGAGTCAGCTCTCGGGGTCAATTGACCAAATTGCCCCTCGCCGGTTCATCCTGGTTTGCAAATAATTCCATATTTCTTCCGGCTCCCTGACCTAATTATTTGACTGGCTTAACAGTTCTTTTTCATGATTTTCTCTTTTCCACTGTGTTCATAAGGGTCCTAAGGACCGCAGCGTCACTTTTTACGGTTCGAAATTTGAGTTTAAAACGACTTCGCAGTCGTTCCCGAGAAGGTCACTCATCGCTGTGACTCGGCACGTTTAACCTCTTATGTTCTGTTTTTCTTATTTATAGTTAACTAATTAAACATTACTAATTATTTGTGTTTATGGCTTCTCAAATTGTCTTAAGTGTGGCCCTAATCCCATTAATTGTCCGGACCGACACCGGTCACCGGAACAGTGAAATCTACCAGGCTATGCAACGGGGGTGTTACACAACCTCAACTGGTAAACCTAGAAGGGAGCATCACATAATCAAACTCAACCCCATAAAAGGAGGAGGAATACAGTAAGGGATTGTCATGCTAACTGTAGTTTAAAAACATTTTTCAAAGGTTTCTCAATCAATAATCACATTTACAAAACAATAATCACATTTAAATCATCACAAAACCCACAAAGGGTTGGCAACACACAAATTTCTCAAACACTTCTAAAATCATTCAAAACCGATCCACCCCCTTGCCACAATGATATAAAAGGGCCAACAACCATCTTTCCACATTCACAAATTCATTTCATAAAATTAAAGTTCTCAAATGCAAAGAAAATCATAATTCATTCATAACAAATCCATTCAAATCAATCTCAAATTTTAAAATATAGAAAAAGGGTTAGTTATGCACAAAACTTAAATGAGTCTCTTTATTTATGTTTTAAGCCTTCCCTTCCTTGGGAGTCTCTTTGTCCATTGAGATCACACAATTACTAAGCTTTAATACTCATCCCAATTGTCTCCAATAATTAATCAAATAAAGGCATAATGCATCCCTAAGTAAATTTTGAGATTTCAATGTATTCTGGGTTCAGGGCAGTTCTGGATCTTAACTTTGCAACTCCATTTCAACTTAGTTCCAATCATACTTTGGTGAAGTGTTCCTCATGAAAATTGTTCTTTTATGTCTTAGTTTTATTTTTCTTTTTGAATCACTCAATTTGGAGTTTTGGATATCAAGTTATGGCCAAAACATTAAACACTGTTCTAGATGCCATATCTTGAAATTCCAGGTTTTCTATATTTGTATCTTAACTTTGCATTCTATATCCGGACATCTTAAGCTCATAATTTGGCCCTATTCTCTTAAACAATGTTTTAGGTATTTGTCTTAGGTTTCCCAATCATTTTGAATCACTTCAATTAGAGTTTTTTAGAGGAAGTTATGGCCTGATAACCATTTGGAGGTCATAAGGCCAATTAGCTAAGGAGCAAGAATTCCAGATTTAGGATTCCTGAGTTATCTCAACAATTCCCCTATTTTGCCCTAAGAATTGGGTTCTAGTCAAAATATAAAGTTTTAGTTCTATGTCTTATGAGAATTTTGGCTTTAGAATGACTATATTTTCAATTTTGTAGCCCAAGTTATAGCAATTTTGCCAAAACTGATTAAATAGATAATTATTCAGAATTTCCTAGTTAGTCCAGAATCAGGGTAGATTTATTGGGCCAATTTTATCTAGCAATTTGATCAAGTTAGGGTCATAATTTAGCTCTATGATCCTCATAAGAATTGTTCTCCTATGTCTCAGGTTTCCATTGGTTTAAGAATCACCTAATTTGAAGTTTTCTAGAATGAGTAATGCTTAATTTACTAAGTACTATTCATTTGGTCATCTTTGGTCAAGTCCAGAATTGTAATCCGGATTCAAGGCTCATTTAGGGTAACTTATGGTCATTTTCTAGGCAGGATGTCCCCATGAAAAATTTAGCATTATATCTTAGGTTTCTTTTCCAATTGGTTTTGCACCAATTGCAGTTGTGTAGCTCAATTTATAGGCTGTTAAGCACACTGGACTCAAGTGTCCAAATTCCTGCAATTCAACATACTACCAATTCATTCATTCCTTTCATCAATTCAACATCAATTCTCAACCAAAGCATGCCAAATGACCATAATTAGACCTTTTAAACATCAATTGATTAACATACCACAAAAGCCCTAATTTCTCATAAATCCTAATTCCTCATCATCCCAAATTCATGCAAACTCACGCAATTTAGCATACTAATCATATACACCCCTTGATATAAGCTCTAATCCTTGTTTAATCTCATCAAACACTTCAAAACCCTAAGTTTCCTCAAGCTGGCCAAATATCAACTCCCTCATTTCATGCATGATTCTCATACTTTTTCATGCAAATTCATCAAAATCAAACTTAATTCAAGGTATACATAATAAATCAAGCATGAAAGAGAGCTCACCTCAATTGATGATTTCTCAACTTCAATTTCCTTCCAATTTTCTTGTTTTTCTTTCCCCCAATCTTCACATTGAGGCTTAATTAGAGATTTTCTACTAATTTAGTGGAAATTTTATGGAAGAAAGGTGGGAAATCAAAGCTTGGAAGAGCATGAAAATGGAGGAGAGAGAGAGGATTGGTGGCCTGCCTAATGGATGAGGAAGAAGAGATTTTCTTTTGTTTAATTTTAATTATTATGTCTTCTTTAAGTAAGATAATTACCCCAAAATTAATTAATTTAATTTATAGTTTTAATTGTGTCATGCTTGTATCGTGCTTATGACATAATAGTAATTAAAAATTTGAAAATTTCATTTCTTTCTTTTCTTTTCCTTTCATTTATTCATATTTTTACTTCTTTTTCAATGTTTTAGTCTTGCTCAAATTTATGGACATTTAGGTCAAAAGTCAACTCTTTGAATGAATTGACCAAAATGCCCCTCATCGGGTTATATTGTATCTTGTTCCATAATGCCCGATGAGTCCTAAGGTTCTAATTCACTTGATGGTATTTGTTCCCTTTTCATTTTTATGATTTTCTAGTTACTAATAGTTTTGCAAATATCCCTTAACTAAGGATTTCATGGGATCCCATACTAATTTAGGGTAGCAGTTGAACTTAGGTCACTCCTCATGTAGGTCACTCATCGCTGTGGCCTAGGCTCATTTAACCTATTGGTGCTCCATTTTTTTTTTTATTTTTATCCAATTTCATTTGATCTTTATCAATTTTATTTGTGGCTTCTCTATGTGATTTAAGTATAGCTCTTGACATTTCAACTGTTTGAATAGACATTAGTCACCGAAACCGTAGAAAGTATATGACTACTTAGTACTAGGGTATTACAAATTATGATTAGAAATTTTATTTTATTATACATATTCATTAATCTCTTGTAATTTATTAAATAAAAAATTTATATAATCATCGATGCTACAATTAAATATCATAAAAAGTTTAAAATATAATAAAAAAAATTAAATTGAATCTTAATAAGAAATAAAACTAAACTTTTTAACTTTTTTTATGATTATGAATTATTAAAAACCTAAAAAATAAAGCAACCAAAGATAAATGTTAATTTTAAGAAATAATTAAAATAAAATTTTAAAAAAAAATTATTTGATTTTAATAAAAAATTAATACTAACAAAAACCATTAATGACAATTACATCTAAATTCAATTAATATTTTTATCTGTATTATAATAATTATTATTTTATAGTTTTGTTAAAAAAGTAATTATTTTATTTATTATAATTCACTAAAAATTACTACTGCTAAGTTATTATTTTTTTAATTTTTATTTTTTTTAGTGTTGAAGGTAGTATGTGCACGACCAATACAAATCGATACTTTAAAAATTGAACCAATTAATAAAAATTATAATTAAAAAAATTAATATTATAAAAATTGAACTATATCGATCTAAGCTTACTTTATAGTTTTAATACGGTTTTTTTTTCATTAAGAATTGAAAACTGTATCAAATAGTAACAAATAAAAGAATGAAATAAAATTAATTTTTACATATATTTTTATATTTTTAGATATATTATAAAATTTTAATATAATTATATATTTATATATAATTAAATATGTAATATATATATAGAGAGAGAGTATCTCATTAATAATGAATTATAAACACTCTAATATTATATCTTATTTCTTTAATTTGATGTACTTTCAAAAATTAGTATATATAATAATTGTATTATAATTATTGATAATAATAGGCTCTTCGTGAATTTCACATATAACAATTTTAAAGAATAATTTATGTATGAGTTGATATCTCAATTAAATAAATTAAAAAAATAAAAATATAATATCATTAACCATCAATCATGGGTATATATCGAATAAATTGTACCGATAGTTTCTCAATTTATGTTTATTTCATTTTACCCACTCAATTTCAATTTGTTAAAATAAAATCTTTTAATTTTAATTTTGTTTAAGAAAAAAATTATCCTAACTTGTAAATGCATGTTTCAAGTTAAAAAGAATAAAACTACCCTTTTACCTTCTTTTCCTTTTTCTTTTTTTTTTCTTTTTCTTACCTTTATGATTAAATTAATTAATAATTATTATTAATAAAATTATTTTATTTTAACTAAATTTATTAATTAAATTATTAATTAAAATTTAATATGTAATAACTATAAAAATAATATAATAATAAATTTTAAAATAATATTCTATTAATATATGATATTGTATTAATATTTTTTAGTTTTTATATAAAAATAAATAATAAATAATAAATAATAATTTTATAGATTTATTTTAATTAAATTAATTTAGTGTTAATTAAAAAAAGGAGAAATTACAAAAAAGTACCATGTGGTTCCACTTATTTTCACTTCAGGGTCCGTAGTTTACTTTGTGAAAAAGTGGTACCCTGATGTTCGCATCTTGAGGAAAGGACGACTTTCTATATTCTCTCCGTTAAAAGATGCTGATATGAAACAGAAAGATGCTGACTTGGAAGAGAAATTTGTTAACGTGGAATAAAAAAAAATGAAAATTACCAAAAAAATACCTCATGTTTCTACTAATTTTCACCTCAGAGTTTGTGGTTCATTTTTTGACAAAGTGGTACCCTGAGGTTTGCATCATTATCAAATCAAATGAATTATTTAACTTCCAAAAATAGCTAGAATCTGAGATCCTTCATTTTCAGAATACTATAGAAAAGTTTATGCATATTTTCTTTGAAAAAGCTCAATTTTTCAGTTCTAATATTCTATGATGGCCAAGTCTCTAGACCAGAAGAATTTGACACAGTGTCTCTGAGTGCTAGGGAGTTCAAAGGGCAATTTCAGTGACAAACTCCTTAAGACAGTGCTGATGAAAGCTATACCTAAAATGAAGAAAGGTATTGGCCACCTCATAAAAGGGAGGAATAAATGGCTAACAACCTAAGAGCATCGGTTTAATCGAGTTGCTCCAATGACAAAACTATTGCTCTTATCTAAATTCTCAGTAATACTAATCCAATAACTCATGCGAGAGTTTATACTACATCAGCCATCCTTGATAGTGATTTTGAAAGTGAAGGTGCAAACTCCAGATTCAAAAATCTATTGATACTGATTTCAAAAGTCAGGTTCTTCATGAAAAACTCTATATCACCATACCTCACTTTCAGAATTATCATGCCTAAATTGAATAAAATCTCTTTCTTGCATGAAATATCTTAACAGTGTATAAATTATTTTTTTGTTATTAAAAATAATTAAAAAAACTATTTTAATGCCACTTCAACAAAAATTGACAGCATTAGATAAAATATTATATTTGTTAATAATGCGTTACCACAGAGTACCACTTTCTTACAAAGTAAACTTCAGATTCTGAAGTGAAAATGAGCAAAATCACAAGGTATTTTTTTGGTAATTTTCACCTTTTTTTTTTTAATCCCATGTCAGTAGATTTCTCTTTCATGTCAGCGCTTTTTTATTCTACGTTAGCATCTTTTAACAGAGAGAGAACATAAAGTCATCCTTTAATAACGGTGCGAATCTTAGGGTATCACTTTGTCACAAAGTGAATCACAAATTTTGAAAAAAAAAAAAGATTGAAACTACAAGATATTTTTTTTTTGTAATTTCCCCTTAAAAAAATTAAGAAACATGTTGTTGCAAGTTAAAAACAGTTTTTTTAAATAAAATTAAATTTAAGAGATTTTATTTTAATAAGTTAAAATTGAGTAACTAAAATCAAATAATCATTTAAGTTGAGAGATAGTTCGTATAATTTACTATATATATATATATATATATATATATATATATATATATATATATATATATATATATTTGGAGGAGCTTGACACGAACCCTCAAGTAATTAGTAACTTGAAAACCCACAATCAAGTATTAAAGGAATAATATGGAAAGCACCAAATCAAGATGTATGAATTTGATTCTTTGAACCAACACAAAAGTGATGTGTAATTCAAAGAATAATATCAGATGGAATTGAAATCTTTGAACTGTTTGGACGTGAACCCCAAGTAATAAGCAACTTGAAACCCACATTCAATAAACAATGAACTCAAAATGGAAAACACCAAATTCAAGCTAGACGAATTGGATTCTTTGAACCAGCACAATCAGATTAATGTGCAATTCAAAGAAAATATCATAAATGAGATTATTGACCTAATTCATATGGAGAATAAATAAACCAAGAATATTATGCACATTAAACCTTGTAAGATAGAAATCTCAGCAAGTTAATGAGCTTCACAAGAACAAGGCAACAACCAATTTACTCACTAATGGAGCAGAAACAATTTTTCATTAATATTCAAAGTGTGTCCTCCACCTCTCTCATTACACTTTTATTTATAGCCTCTTGGTCCCTGTAGGCCCTGTAAGCTATAATGAGCTTGATTTTGATGATAACAAAACTTAATGAAATATACATTAACCCTTTGTGCATAAGTATTTGAAGCGATTTTATAAGTCATGATATGCAAAGACATTGATGGAAGGACTATTCTATTGACATGGCTGATATAAAAGGAGATCATCATCTTGTATAACACAAGATGAATCAAAGTCCATGAAGAATTAGGATAGAAATTAAGTTCTTAGGTCCATTGCACAAGATTGGAGAGATTATGCTATTTAGGACCTAAAATCAATTGTGTTTTTAGATTCAAGAGTTTAAAAAGTATTTTTACATCATTTCTAAGGTTTTTGAATGGTCAAAATAATTTTTACAACCTTCATTCAAAAACTCAAATTTTCAAAATTTAAGTCAGACAATAGCAAAATTAGTTAACTTGTCTCGAAAATTAGTTAACTAGCTTTGTTGTCTAAAATTTTCTGTCTTATGAAACTAGTTAACCAGTGAAAAATTTTAGTTAACTATTTTCATACTTTGACCTGACACAACTATGCTGCATGACTTGCAAAGAAGTAACGGCTCATTTTTTGAAAATTAAAGAGCTGTTAGATACACTCTCTAGCAGACATTTTTAGCAATGAAAAGCACTTATAAAAGGCATCATTTACTACAATTTTACCCAATGAAAGTGTTCCTACTTATTGAGAATTTATTATGCTATTTTTAAAGCTTTCATTAAAATACTCTTGAGCTTGAGTGGCAAATTTTCTCTCTCAATCTTTTAGCATTAAATTCTGCATCTGAGAGTTATTGAGAGTGATTTCATCCGCACCAAAACCTATTTAAGGTTGTGTAAGTGTGAGAACACACTTGTGGAAGGTTTTCAAGCACCTTGTGAAACTTGTGGAAGGTCTTCAAGCACTTTGTGGAAGGTTTTCAAGCACCTTGTGAAGCTTGTGGTCTTTTGTGGGAAGCAAAGACATTGTAAAGGTTCTCAAGCACCTAGGAAGCTTGCTGAGATTTTAAAGGCTTTGAATCTTACCTGTTGAAAGAGATCAAATAGTGGAGTGACTCTCAAAGTGAGACTTTGATAAGAGTGGATGTAGGCTAAGAGAGCTGAACCATTATAAACCTTGTGTTTGATTCTCTTCTTCCCTTGACTCTTTAATTTTCAGCACTTTATTTCTCTGATTATATATTGAATGTGTTGAGAATTTATTTTATTGAGTTAATACTGTGTTTAAACAATTAAACTTGTAAATTCTGATTTATATGTGAAAAGATACACTTGATATTAAGTGATTATTTTGTGTATGAGCTGCTATTTGTGCATAACTTATTTGAGCACTTAAATTACATCTTAAAAATAGAGTTATACACATACATAGAAGTGCAAAGCCACAATTTTTCATTAAGTCTTGATCAAGGACTGAAAAATTGCCTAAAGTATCCAATACACCCCCCTCTTGGTCACTTTCTTTGGGACAACAATCCCAAAGCTAAAGACTAAAATATCCCTATTTTAGTAACAGTTGTAAGAAGCTTTAAGTCCAAACAAATATTATACTACCAAAAGACTAAAAGGTCTCAAAGAAAAAGCAAACTTAATACAGTAGCGATAAGGGCATTTAAGTCCAAAAGAAAGGTAGTTATAATAGCATAGAATATTCCTTCAAAAAGGTGACAGCCGCACTTTTGTGCACATGTGCATGTAACCCCCTAAAAAGGTGCCAGCAACATATTTCATTCTTCATGTGCGTGGAACCTGATGCATGTACATGGGTTGGATCTGGTGCATGCATGTCCACAGGTTATTCCATGTAACCTAATGCTCCACACGACACCTAGTTACTTCCAATCTTAATTTTCACCAAATTTAATCCTTTATAATTTTCTTCATGCCATTTCAGCTTATAATCCTTGCTCCTTAAGACTTCACAAATTAAATTATGAAGTGATTTAGCTCTAGCTTTGGTAATTGGACCTTGGATGAAATCCTTTGGTGTGGATGTAGCTGGATTCTCATCATTCCCCTCCTCTTCAAAAGGATTCATCCTCGAATCTGTTCCTTCGAGATAAGGCATCAACAATCACATTATCTTTCCCATGTTTATATTGAATCACATATGGGAAGGTCTCAATGAACTCAACCCATTTTGCATGATGCCAAAACAACTTATTCTGCCCCTTCAATGACTCATGATCTATGTGGATGACAAATTGCTTTGGCCAAAGGAAATGTTACCACGTTTCCAAGGCACGTACCAATGCATACAACTCTTTGTCATATGTAGAATAGTTCAAAGCTACTCCATTAAGCTTCTCACTAAAGTATACTATTAATCTCTTATCCTGCATTAAAACAGCTCCAATACCTATTCCTGATGCTTCACACTCAATCTCAAAAGTCTTAGAAAAATTAGGGAAAGCCAACACAGGAGCGAAACATAACATGTCCTTAATTTTGTGAAAATCATCATCTTGTTTCTATTCCCAAACAAAATTAACATTCTTTTTGACAAGATCATTCAATGATGCTACAATGGTACTGAAATTCTTAATAAATCTTCTATAGAAACTAGTTAGTCCATGGAAACTATGTAGTTTAGATGTAGACTTTGGAATGGGCTAGTCTCTAATAGCTCTAATTTTTCATCATCAACTTCAACAGCATTAGCACTAATGACAAATCCTAAAAAGACAACCTTTTCCATGCAAAATGAACATTTCTTCAAGTTAGCATTATGGAGCAAGGGGGGGCGTGAGGCGAAATATCATCCATTGGAATAATATAAAATGCACCAGGTAATGCCCAGGAAAGATGGTGGAGTCACAATGGTCTCACTTAAGTACCACCTCCTTAGACAGCATTTCCTAGACATGCACTTCATACAATCCTAATAGATCAAACCATTGGTAAGTACTGTCTTCCCATAACACTACCACGGTACCAAGGATTTATGCCACGAAGGCATAGATAGACATGAGTCGCCACCTGGGTAATAACTGGGACATATTCAGTGTTTCTTCCAAGGGTCATGGATGGCAACTTACTCCATGCAGAGTTTCCACAACCGTCATTACCATAGCCCAATGTCTAGGTTCGGGATAGTGGGTACGTAAGGGGAAGGTGTTAGGCACCCCTTACGCCTGGTCTAACCTCGTTAATTCGAGTGCCAGTCCTCTACTAATGTTTCTAGAAGTCTTGTTTATTATTCCTTTATTAAACTTTATCTTAAAAAATGTAATTCTAATCCTACACATGCAAGTAATTCACAAAAGGGTTGTTGTTTATACACAATTTTCATGCACAAGTAATTCCTATATATGGGGTTGCTAATTATTTAAATGATATTCACCAGATGACTAAAATTAATTTATTATTAAGAATTTAATTTACAAACAAATTCAATTTCAAATAACCCTACGTTTCTATTTAACTTAATTAATTAATTTTCACCAAGTTACCCTAAGGATAATTGAACTAAGTTAATTATGTACATGTGTAATTTATTCTAATATCTCATAAGGCCCAAACAATCACAACCTAATAAAGATTTCTAACATGTAAATTTATTTTACAATTACCAAGTATTAAATTAAATTTATTTTACATGCCAATGTTAGTTTAATTTACAAACAGGATTAATTTTAATTTATAAAGTGTTTATTTAAATTAATTACATGCAAAAGTCGGTTAAATTAAAAACAAAGTTAATTTTAATTTACCAAATAAAAGTTCTATTATTACTACAATTTCATGCCAATGGTTATTCAAGAAGTCTAGAGCTACTTACCTGTTGGTAAATGCAGTTGCCATAGGGGCAAGCTACCCTTAAAAAAGGGTCTTCTCTTCTAGTATGACAATGATATCCCTAGCTTATTCTCGTTTAGTTCCATATAAGCTCCACGCAAATACCCTCTTTGGTACTTACCTTAGGGCTACTTACCAATTTTGCTTGTAATAAAAAATAAAGAAACTAAAGAAAATAAAAGAAATAAAGAAAATATTAATAACAATTTACATTGGATTCTAACTCTAGTCTCTTAAAGGATTAAGATTCCTAATTAGTTACAACTACCTAATGGTCTAAGTCTTCTAACATGATCTAAATACTTCATAACACTTCTTGAATTAAAAGAACACAGAAAAATAGATCAAATATCAATTAAAACACAAGAAAATACAAGAACATGCATAAATATACAATTTCCAAATTCTGGCAGATTAATGGTAGTAAGAAATCCGATTTTTTAAAAATAGTTATATATGCCTAAAAATCATAAAAAAATTACAGAAGATAGCCTACATATCATACAAGATCATAAAATTTATAAATCAAACAAAACCCTAGCCGAATGGTTTACATAAATCATAACTTTTCTAAGTGATAGAATCGTACTACTTTTTTGTAAAATTCATAACTCATTAACCACAACAGATATGAATGCAAAACCAATTGGACAAGATTCATAAGATTCTGAAGTTAATTTTAGACACTAGATTTACACAAAAATATTAAGGAACAAGGGAGATATGGGCTCTACAAGTCGGATATCCTGCAAATCAGATTTTACAAGAACCCTAATTTCAAACAACCATAACTTACAAAATATTAAATTTTTTTAGTGATTCTGAGCCTAAAATTAGTGGAATTTCGTGTATAATATGAATATAATTTTTACAAATTTTTTACAAATTCAGAAAATAAAGAAAAATAATAAAAATACAAGAGATAAAAAATAAATATGTGCAAAGTTGTGTATCCCCTCAAATTAAACATGATTACATGATTTATATGAACTTATGAAATAAATTGAAGACAAAGAGCATAAAATTAAAATATTGTGTGGCATAGATCTTGAAAAAATACAATAAAAACTGACCTTCCAGAAATCTTGCATGAAAATCTTTTTGAAGAAAAGAAAAAAATAAGGAAGAACTCAAAGAGTCTTGAATATCTCTAAATTTCTTATAGCTCTGAATTTTCTCTTCCTCTTTCCTCCCATCCCCCCTTCTTCCCTTCTCTAGTAGGGTATTTATAGGGTTTTGGGAAAGAGGTGTGATAGGATTTGGAGTCTTAGGGTGATAAAGTTTAGATGACTTAAGCAACTACGATTGCAGAATTCGAATAAAACTGGGATATGCGTGAGGTGTTTCAACCAATAGGAAGACAAGAAAAAATGGAAGGCACCAATAGGGAGTGAGGAAGAGGTGTGGTAGGGTTTGGAGTCCTAGTGTGATAAAGTTCAGATAACTTAAATGACTAGGATTGATGAATTTGGATGAGACTGAAATATGGGTGAGGTGTTCCAACTAATAGAAAGAGAGGGAAAGGGGGTGACACCAATAGGAAGTGAGGAAGAGAGTGGGGCCAAGAAGGAGAGAGATATTTTGTTATTTTAATTTTTAGAAAATAATTAAATGGGTCCCATTTAAAATTCCTAACTAGGCTTTCTTAGGCCCATGGAGCCCAATTAAACTTAATTAGATCCATTTAAAAACTACCCATATTAAATTTAAACAAAATAAAATTTTATTTAAATTTAATTCAATTAATTTTCCCAAAACTTTATTATTATTTTTATTTTTTTAAGATCATGCCACTGAATTAATAATTCAGCTCCATGCCTCCAATTACATCTTACAGTCATATAATTTTTCATCATCGGGTTTCCCACGGCCTCAATGCACATACTCATCACAAAATAAGGGTCTATAGTTTAGCCCCCACTTTGGCGAAAGTTGAAATCAATGTGAAAGTATTGCTCAAGTTTCGTCAAAGTGAAACTCAAATTTCTAATAACTATGAAACATTGGCTATGAGGATCAAGTATATCTTGCTCGATCGACATACTCTATGTTATGAGACTAGCTACGGTCTCATAACAGTAATAACTGTGTCATGTGAAAAATGAGTGTATCTTGCTCTGTTGATACACTCTGGGTCATGATACTAGCTACGGTCTCATAACAGTGATAACTGTGTCATGTGAAAATTAAGTGCATCTTGCTCTGTCGATACACTCTGTGTCATGAGACTAGCTACAGTCTCATGATAATGGCAACTGTGTGTTTTGAAATGTTGTGGATTCATATATAGGACCACAGTCTTAAACTACCTACGTATCCCCCTCGCTATCCTGAGGAAGAATCAGACTCACTCGTAGTTTGACACTTGAAACCGTGGTGATGCATGTTCTTCTATGCCTTACACACCTACAGGTGACATGTTGATGCGTATTCTTCTACGCCTTACACAATTATGCCATGTGCCCCTAACAACGTCTAAGGACTTACCAAAAAACATCTGTCATGAAATGTTGTATGCTCGTATTTAGGACCGCAGTCCTAAACTACCTACGTATCCCCCTCGCTATCCTGAGGAAGAATCAGACCCCCTCGTAGTTCGACATTTGAAACTGTGGTGATGCATGTTCTTCTACGCCTTACACACCTACAGGTGACATGTTGATGCGTGTTCTTCTACGACTTACACAACTATGCCATATGCCTTAAACAACGTCTAAGGACTTACCAAAAAATATCTGTCATGAAATGTTGTGGGTTCGTATTTAAGACCGCGGTCCTAAACTACCTACGTATCCCCCTCGCTATTCTAAGAAAGAATCAGACCCCCTCGTAGTTCGACAATTAAAACTGTGGTGATGCATGTTATTCTATGCCTTACACACCCACAGGTGACATACTGATGCATGTTCTTCTATGCCTTACACAACTATGTCGTGCACCCTAAATAACGTCTAAGGACTTACCAAAAAATATCTATTTCATAATTTGAAAAAATTGAGATGACTGGGTCTCAAAACTCTTTTTGTGATTTTTGTGCTTCTTGTATGCTGCTTCTTATCATGGGCATGCTGATTTTGCTAGAGATTCTAAAAAAACTTAGTCCTCTGGGGACCTCTTTTTGCAAAAACTTTTTTATAACCTCAAAATTTTTTAGAAGAGCTGTTCACCAAAAAAGACTTCCTTAAGGTCACAATACAATTTCCCTCTGATTTTTCTTTTTCTTCTCTCCCCCCATGGTTTTTGGCTTGACTCATTTCTCTTCCATGAATTCCATTCTCTATGCCCTAACTTTTTCCTGAAATGCCCTTTTGGGTTTTCATCTCAGTGGGCTTGCTCTAACTTTTGCCTAAGCGGCCCTTTTGGGTTTTCCACCTAGCGAGCTCTTTTTTTTCTTTTCTTTTTCTTGTTCTTTTTCTCCTTTTTTTTTTTAAATTACACAATTACCAGGGCATTCATATCAAGCAGCTATTCTATCATGCTCATAAGACAATAGGTTAAAACAAAATAATGCAGTTCAATTACTTAATCTTTTGATGTATCCCTCAAGATACAATCATTCACAATCATAATTAAATAAAACCTATTCCTAGTTAATGCAATAAAAACTTCTTTATTTATTCAGGTACACCATTACTCCCTCTTACATTTAGTTTTGCTAAATTTTCAACCTTCCAAAGTTAGAAATAAGTTTTATAACCTGCTGAATGGCCTTTTCAGGTTTTCCATCCAGATCTTCTCTCATCTCTCCTTTTGCCTAGACCACCTTTTGTAGGTTTTCAATCTAGCATTTTTTCTTTTTTTTTTCTTTGACCCTTACTTTTGCCTAGACCGCCTTTTGCAGGTTTTCAGCCTAGCGGACCTGTCTCACACAAAGTACCATTTGAGCCTGTCTAAATTGACTGGTTCTTAAAGTTCATTCCCATCCAAGTCTGATATTCTTATAGTAGCAAGATCTTTTTGACTATGTATGGACCATCCTAGCTTGGGTTAAACTTTCCTCTTAAATCAAAAGGGACGGGTCGAGCTTGTTTCAAAACTATGTCTCCCTCTTTGATCTTTCTTGGCTTCACCTTTTTATTAAAGGCCCTAACTATCTTCCTCTGATAAGCCTGCATATGATACAAGGCACACATTTTCTTTTCATCAATCAAAGCTAGTTCTTCATATCTCTTCTAGGCCCACTCATTTTCTAGGATCTTAGCTTCTAGCATCACTCTTAAGGATTTAACCTCTTGCTTAATGGATAGCACTACTTTAGTCCCATACACTAAAGAGAACAGGGTTGCCCTCGTGGATGTCCTTGTAGTACTACTATAATCTTAAAGAACATGAGTTTTTTAGGCCAATCCTTATAGGTTTCGAATATTTTTTCCCAACTAGAACATTTCCATTCATATGGGGACCACACATTTCCTGCATGTATTTCTTTCATTATTTGCTCAACCTATTTTTCTATCACACATAATAGTTTGTAGAATTGCCCCCCAGCTAAAGTAAGTTGAGTGGCTAATCTATGAATTGTTGTTCTATCTCTTTTGTAGGCTTATTACGAGTATTCTCTCACTTCCAGAGACCTCCTTATGTCTTCATATCATTTTCCTTCTCCCTCTAGGTCCACATGTGCTACTACTAATCCTTCATAGCATAAAATTTTACTCCTCATTAGGATAACTAGCTAAGTCAACTTTTGATCACTCTTTTCCTATAGGGACACCAGCGTGGCTTGGGAATCGGCCATCTGATTTTAAGCTCGAGGCATTTACTTCTTGGTACTTTGTTAACAAGGCTATAAATTTATCTCTTTCTTCTTGGGTTAAATCTTCAGCTAACTTAATGTCTTTAGGATTATTTGGTGTACCCAAATTAATAGAGATCGATTTTGATGCATTAACAAAAATAGATTCTAAATGATTATGAATGCCATGCATATGCCCTTTAGAATAAACATCAAACAAGTAAGCAAAAAGACTAGTCATATTAGTAATTTTTGCCTTGAAATCTTCATCAAGTACATCAAAAATGGAAACATCAGTATCACTACTATGAGCATTACAAAAGATAAACTCAAACTTAGGAGTGTAACTTTAGGTTCTTGGCTTTCATGCAGTCTTTAGATCAATGGTGCTAATTTTCTGCTCTAATTCTTTCACATGTGGTAACCCTTAACCATATGTCAAGGTAATTACCCCCTCTTTCAAGAACTTAGGAGGCTTTGGCTCTTCTTCCTCTTCTGTTAGCTCATAGCCCAAACCATGACTCGTGATCTACCCCTTCATCTCAAGAAAAGTCACCAGACCATCTATACTTTCTCTTAGCCCTATGCTAAGAAAAAACTTCATCCCTTTCTTCATAGTAGCCACTTTTAGATCTATCTAGTTTTTATAGATCCCAACAACTTTAAAATCAGACACTAGTGGAACTGAACCATCTAGTTGTTATGCAACTATCTCCTCATCAGAATCAGTCTAGACATCCAAAGGACCCTCATCATAGCTAGAATTATCACAAATGTCAATAACCATTATAGACTGAGGGTCATTAGGCTTTTGGATGGGTTGGATAAAGTCAATAATTCCATTAGGGTTATTTGGGGTGATGGAGATCATGTAGAGACCTGGTGTAGGTGGAAATTTTGGCTAGGCATGGGGCTTTTGGGTTGATTTTCTAGGTCAATTATCCTTTTGGCATCAATTAAGTCTTAGATATCATGCTTAAGTTGAAAGCATCAGTCGGTGTCATGATTGTGGGCTTGGTAGAACCAGCAACATTGGTTGATATCATAGTTGGGTGGGAGTGGATTTGGTAGTGGTCTGGGTGCTAAGAGCTATAGGAGTTCTTGAACTTTGAGACGCTCCAAAACTTCAGATAAGGGTTGGCTGAATTGGAAAAAAACCTACTTGGGGTGTGAGACACAATTTGAACCTCAATAACTTTAATGCCACTTAATTGGCCTACCTCAGGGCCTCTTTCTAAAGTTGACCACAATTATCTCTTCTAGCTCAAACATCTTGGCGTTCAATATTTCATCAAGCACGACTATAGTTTCTTCCATCTTAAATAGTGCAGGTGAAATTCTTACTAGTCTCTTCCCTTCCCTAACCCAAGTGACCTGATTGGAAGTCTTTTTGGTGTGTTTTGAGGCTATGTTTGCTAAAAAAAATAGGATTTAAGGGTTAACCTAAGCATGCTATGTACATGAATGCAATGCATGAATGAACCATTTTTTTCTTTTCTTTTTTTTTTTTGCCTTTACTTTACCAAAACCAAAACTGAACCATACTAATAGAACCAAAACCAAACCATATAAACTAAACTAAAATTGGACCAAAGACTAAATTAAAAAAAAAAATCTCAAGAACTGAATCTTCGCCTCCTTATACCTTCAACTCTCACGTGCAGGGTAAGAAAAAATTCTATCCTAGGCTACGGTACACTGGACACACCAACAGGGGGTGGTCCAGGACGATCTTCCCCTCACAAACAAATGATTTATATCCTTAAAGTTTAACCATAAGTAAGCATCCTCTTGCTTAACAGGGGTTTTGAAATGGACTTGGGCCTATACACACATTGGGCCTATGCATAGGCCTAGGTTCATCTCAACTACCACTAGAACTTATGGTTTGAACAGTAAGGTTATAAATCTAGCACAACAAAAATCTATGGGGCACCTAAGATTGAAATCTATGGCCCATGGGCTTCATTGGGTAGGAAAAGGGTCACCCATGCGAGAACTTGTCCATTAAGCACAACGGCCGGAGCTGTGGCTCTTTTATATACTCGAAGGCACGGGCATGGGGTGCTAGCATTCACCAATTCGTCATAGCTTGAGTGAAACTATGGTCTCCTTAGCAAGTACTAGCGGGGCTAAAAAGTGTAAATGTGATCCGTGTGATAATGTAGTGCAATACAAAAAGTTTAACAGAGGAATAATATTAGACTAATAGAAACATGTTGGAGTAACTATCCATTTAGTCCCCAGCGGAGTCGCCAAACTGTAGGAGGGTCAAGGGGGGCGTGAGGCGAAATATCATCCATTGGAATTATATAAAATGCACCAGGTAATGCCCAGGAAAGATAGTGGAGTCACAATCGTCTCACTTAAGTACCACCTCCTTAGACAGCATTTCCTAGACATGCACTTCATACAATCCTAATAGAATCAAACCACTGGTAAGTACCGTCTTCCCATAACACTACTACGGTACCAAGGATTTATGCCACGAAGGCATAGATAGACAGGAGTCGCCACCCGGGTAATAACCGGGACATATTCAGTGTTTCTTCTGAGGGTCATGGATGGCAACTTACTCCTTACAGAGTTTCTACAACTGTCATTACCATAGCCCAATGTTTAGGTTCAGGATAGTGGGTACGTAAGGGGAAGGTGTTAGGCACCCCTTACGCCTGGTCTAACCTCGTTAATTCGAGTGTTAGTCCTCTACTAATGTTTCTAAAAGTCTTGTTTATTATTCCTTTATTAAACTTTATCCTAAAAAATGCAATTCTAATCCTACACATGCAAGTAATTCACAAAAGGGTTATTGTTTATACACAATTTTCATGCACAAGTAATTCCTATCTGTGGGGTTGCTAATTATTTAAATGATATTTACCAGATGACTAAAATTAATTTATTATTGAGAATTTAATTTACAAACAAATTCAATTTCAAATAACTCTACGTTTCTATTTAACCTAATTAATTAATTTTCACCAAGTTACCCTAAGGATAATTGAACTAAGTTAATTATGTACATGTGTAATTTATTCTAATATCACATAAGGCCCAAACAATCACAACCTAATAAAGATTTCTAACATGCAAATTTATTTTACAATTACCAAGTATTAAATTAAAGTTATTTTACATGCCAATGTTAGTTTAATTTACAAACAGGATTAATTTTAATTTATAAAGTGTTTATTTAAATTAATTATATGCAAAAGTCGGTTAAATTAAAAATAAAGTTAATTTTAATTTACCAAACAAAAGTTCTATTATTACTACAATTTCATGCCAATGGTTATTCGAGAAGTCTAGAGCTACTTATCTGTTGGTAAATGCAGTTGCCATTGGGGCAAGCTACCCTTAAAAAAGGGTTTTCTCTTCTAGTATGGCAATGATATCCCTGGCTTACTCCTGTTTAGCTACATATAAGCTCCACGCAAATGCCCTATTTGGTACTTACCTTAGGGTTACTTACCAATTTTGTTTGTAATAAAAAATAAAAAAACTAAAGAAAGTAAAAGAAATAAAGAAAATATTAATAACAATTTACATTGGATTCTAACTCTAGTCTCCTAAAGGGTTAAGATTCCTAATTAGTTACAACTACCTAATGGTCTAAGTCTTCTAACATGATCCAAACACTTCATAACACTTCTTGAATTAAAAGAACACAGAAAAATAGATCAAATATCAATTAAAACCCAAGAAAATACAAGAACATGTATAAATATACAATTTCCAAATTCTGGCAGATTAATGGTAGCAAGAAATCCAATTTTTTAAAAATAGTTATACAAGCCTAGAAATCATTAAAAAATTACAGAAGATAACCTACATATCATACAAGATCATAAAATTTATAAATCAAACAAAACCCTAGCCGAATGGTCTACATAAATCGTAACTTTTCTAAGTGATAGAATCGTACTAATTTTTTGTAAAATTCATAACTCATTAACCACAACAGATATGAATGCAAAACCAATTGGAAAAGATTCATAAGATTCTAAAGTTAATTTTAGAGGTTAGATTTACACAAAAATATTAAGGAACAAGGGAGATATGGGCTCTACAAGTCGGATATCCTACAAATCAGATTTTACAGGAACCCTAACTTCAAACAGCCATAACTTACAAAATATTAAAGCTTTTTTTAGTGATTCTTGAGCCTAAAATTAATGGAATTTCGTGTATACTATGAATATAATTTTTACAAATTTTTTACAGATTCAGAAAATAAAGAAAAATAATAAAAATACGAGGCACAGAAACTAAATATGTGCAGAGTTGTGTATCCGCTCAAATTAAACATGATTACATGATCTATATGAACATATAAAATAAATTAAAGACAAAGAGCATAGAATTAAAATATTGTGTGGCATAGATCTTGAAAAGAAAACAATAAAAACTGACCTTCCAGAAATCTTGTATGAAAATCTTTTTGAAGAAAAGAAAAAATAAGGAAGAACTCAAAGAGTTTTGAATATCTCTAAATTTCTTATAGCTCTGAATTTTCTCTTCCTCTTTCCTCCCATCCCCCCTTCTTCCCTTCTCTAGTAGGGTATTTATAGGGTTTTGGGAGAGAGGTGTGATAGGGTTTGGAGTCTTAAGGTGATAAAGTTTAGATGACTTAAACAACTACGATTGCAGAATTCGAATAAGACTGGGATATAGGTAAGGTGTTTCAACCAATAGGAAGACAGGAAAAAATGGAAGGCACCAATAGGGAGTGAGAAAGAGGTGTAGTAGGGTTTGGAGTCCTAGTGTGATAAAGTTCAGATAACTTAAATGACTAGGATTGATGAATTTGGATGAGACTGGAATATGGGTGAGGTGGTCCAACCAATAAAAAGAGAGGACAAGGGGGTGACACCAATAGGAAGTGAGGAAGAGAGTGGGGCCAAGGAGGAGAGAGATAATTTGTTATTTTAATTTTTAGAAAATAATTAAATGGGTCCCATTTAAAATTCCTAACTAGGCTTTCTTAGGCCCATGGAGCCCAATTAAAAATAATTAGATCCATTTAAGAATTACCCATATTAAATTTAAACAAAATAAAATTTTATTTAAATTTAATTAAATTAATTTCCCCAAAACTTTATTATTATTTTTATTTTTTCAAGATAATGCCACGGAATTAATAATTCAACTCCATGCCTCCAATTACATCTTATAGTCATATAATTTTTCATCATCGGGTTTCCCACGGCCTCAATGCTCATACTCATCACAAAATAAGGGTCTAAAGCATACAATTTTTCCTGTAGTCTAGGTAGCATCTCCTCGGGTAGCACATTGTCATATTCCTGCAAAAGGGAGACGACAACATTTGGCAAATTGAGGTCAAGGTCAGATATGGATAAACAAGAGTCCTTAAACATAATTAATAACATTTGCTTGTTGGCAAACATGGTATTCTTCACATCTCTTCCTTTAGCACATATAATTTTTCATCATCGGGTTTTCCACGGCCTCAATGCACATACTCATCACAAAATAAGAGTCTACAGCATACAATTTTTCCTATAGTCTAGGTAGCATCTCCTCGGGTAGCACATTGTCATATTCCTGCAAAAGGGAGACGACAACATTTGGCAAATTGAGGTCAAGGTCAGATATGGATAAATAAGAGTCCTTAAACATAATTAATAATATTTGCTTGTTGGAAAACATGGCATTCTTCACATCTCTTCCTCTAGCACATATAATTTTTCATCATCGAGTTTCCCACGGCCTCAATGCACATACTCATCACAAAATAAGGGTCTATAGCACACAATTTTTCCTGTAGTCTAGGTAGCATCTCCTCGGGTAGCACATTGTCATATTCCTGCAAAAGGGAGACGACAACATTTGGCAAATTGAGGTCAAGGTCAGATATGGATAAACAACAGTCCTTAAACATAATTAATAACATTTGCTTGTTGGCAAACATGACATTCTTCACATCTCTTCCTTTAACACATAAGCTTAATTTTCTCTCCCCTCTTTCCGCACAACTCTCCTTTTGTGTCAAAGATTCACCTTTTTCAAATACTCTTGGAATGTTTTCTTTACTCTCTTTTCTTTCCTCACAATCACCCTTGTCTTGCTCACTCACAATATTTGTCGACACCATATTTTGGCCGATCACTATGTTTAAGTGACTTTAAAATCAACTCCCAGTCGACTTCCTTCGATCATAAATGACCTTTCCAAACACATCGATTGCTCGATCAGGAAATAAATCGATCCCACACTTAGTTGATTGTTTTCTGATCTCTTATCAGAGGGGTTCGAACCAATTTCAAGTCTCCGTACCATCCAGTCTTGCCTCCCGATCTCTCTTTACAAATTTTGTGGAAATTCACTTATCTAATGCTAGAATCGGGTTCCTCATTTGTATGTCCCAGATATTCCTTAAAATAAAGTTAAGATGTCTGTCCGATTTAATGATGATTCCGATATTAAGAATTCGAATCAAGTCTTTCCAATTCTAATGTTCTAAAGTTCTACCCAGAGTTTGGGTCATGGCTTAGTCCAATCTCATGCTTACAATGTTTTTCCGACCTCTTATACTTAGGTTAATGGTTGCTTTTAAGTTTACTGTCCAACATGTTCAAAGTAATTAAGTACTCATACAATTTGGACACTTTCCGATCTCATCAAAAAATTGAATAAAAAGGACTTCATTGCATATCAAAATAAAATTTACAAGTCATTCGGCTGGAGGGTCTCCCCCAGCCTGTTCTCCAGGTACATTGTTTCTCTCATTTTCTCTCTCTCTCTCTCGGGCTCCTCATCGCTCTCATCTTCGGCCTCTGGGGCGAGCTCATTCATCTAGGAAAGGTCCTCTTTAAGATACCGCTTCCTCAGCTCGGCCAGAAGGTCATTATGGGCGTTCACATAAGCCCCGGCCTCCTTTGTGGTACTCTTCTCTTCCTTAGCTTGGAGCTCCTTATCCTTGGCTCGAAGCTCTTCCTCCTTCGCCCGAAGGTCTTCAGCATAATGAGCGAGATCGGCAGACCAACCAGCTCGAGAGTCTTCAAGTTCTCGTTCCACCTCTGCTATCCTCTCCTCATAATGTTTCATCTGATCTTCTATTCTGGCGATGTAGTCATTAGCAGAGGAGAGCTGAGCTTGTGCAGCAGAGGCATCTTGGACCACCTTAAGGATCTCTTTCTTTAAGCCGTGGGCTTTCTCTCTGAGTATGTGCTGGTTTGCAATGGCCTCTAAGCTTAAGCTCATTGTCTGAGCTAAGATATCATCAAGGCTCTCCTCTGCTAACCTGTTTCGATCTTCTTGGAAACAAATGGAAGCACCCATGACTTTGGCCAGGCCGGGATTCCCTCTAGTAAAGCGGTTCCTTTCCAATGATTAGATCAGAAGTTGAACACCCTGGGAAAGTGTCCTGATCGTAGGACTGAAAGACTCCCTTTCTACATTAGAAGAGATCGGAGGAGGAGGGGGAGGTGGAAGCTCGATTTGCTGAGGAGTAGGAGCAATGACCTCTACTTCAGGGATCGATTGCTCCTGAGATCGAGGAGGAGAGCTCGGCACCTCTACTGATTCACGGCGAGGGGTTTGAACATCAGCAATGGTGGCCCCATTCATTGCCCTCACTTTTTTGGAGACCTCCCTCTTTCGCTTACGGCTCTCCTTGGAAGCATCGCTGCTCATCATACCTGCACAAAGAAGAAGTTAGTGAGTTCACTAAGATTCAGAGACCAGAGATATGGGTAGTACCAGGGCTGAGGTTAGAGAGCTGAAGCTTGTATTCTTTGTCAGTGATTAGCCACATCATCCAATACTTCAGTTTGACCATCACCGTGTCTATGCACGAGAATTTCTGAGTGGACGCCCGAGACTTTAACTCTTTTACCACGGCGTCTTCATCCTTATTTAAGGTGATCTTTTTTGGGATCGGAGCGACCAGGTGTTGGCAACTCCGTGGGATACCCTCAAAGCCGTTCCGAATTTTGCTCCTCAAAATGAAGAAACGGTTCTTCTAATTCTTTAATGAAGAAGGGAGATTGCTAAATAGAGAATAGTTAGGCTTAGCCTGAAAGAACCAGAACTCATCATCCTTCCTTCGGGCGAGCCTATGTAGTTCGACAAAGACTTTAGCAGTGGGTTCTAGCCCCTTAGCTCGGCAGAGGCCCCGGAAAGCTATCAGAGTCCGCCAAGAGTTCGGATGCACTTGAGCTATCGAGACGTGGTGGAATTTTAGGACGGCCTTGTAAAATTTATCCAAGGGAAAACGGAGCCCAGCCTTCAGTTGCTCTTCATACACCATGATGAGATCGCTCTCATCAAAGAAGTGGTCGGCCCGATGATCGCCATGGCATTTGATCAGTTCAAAGGAGTCGATCCGCAGATTGTACTCCTGGCTTATAGATTGGAGATCGGTTTCTCTCAAGACTAAAGGCAACTCATCAATTAGCAATTTGTCTCTCCTCAAAGATGCCCCTCGCCTTGGTCTGGCAGCCGGGCCAGTTACCGGAATGAGGGCCATGCTGGTTTGACCACCCGATCTAATTACGTCGCCCTCTTTTGAGGTCTACAAAATGTGGACAGAAGATGGGCTCGCAGTTCTCTGACCCTCAGCGCAGCTCATTTTCAAAGAAACCAAAGAAGTTTAACTAAGAAAAGGATCAAAACCCTTACCAGAATGTGATCGGTGTCGGAAACACTTGAAGAAATGAGAGAATGTTGAAATTGCTAGCAAAGTGCTGAAAGTGACATAAGGGAGCAACTGATTGACCCTCCCCCTATTTATACCCATCTGAGCATTTAATGCTCACGAAGTCCCAAGCGGCGTATCGGTTAGTGGAATCAACCCGCTTTCCTGACACGTCGCGGGAAGGTTCTAGAAATATAATAATAAAATTGAATAAAATGAGATCGTTTAGCTAGGGTTATCAGATTGTGCAAATTTTTAGAGCCGCAGATCGGCTAATGGCGATTTGGTTAGAGATCAGATCGGATATGCACATCAGAGATCGAAAAAACAACCAATGCAATAATTAAATAATAACCTTCAAATAAAATTTTATTTTATTTCCAAAAGGTCAGATTACATTATTTGGGCAATCTCTAGAGATCGGATTACATCATTAAGAGAATCTTTAAAGGTCAGATTATATCATTTGGGTGATCTATAAAGATCGGCACTACATCCTACCTAGTAAGGACCTGTGTCAAAGCCTAGTCTTGTGGCTGAATCAAAAGATGTGTTTGATCAGAAAGCCAGCCATAGGCATTGGATAGATGTGCAGCTCAGATGGGGTGACTATGACTCTCATGATGGTGAGTGGAGTCATCGTCGATGTCATCGACCAGAACCGAGCTGCAGTCGGGACGCCCGATGTGGTGAGGAGCCAAATGAACTTCAAGAGGTGGTCATCGACATTAAGATTGAAATTAGCAGTACTCTTGCCCAAGATCAGCCCACCAATTATACTGGTGAACCGATTTGAGATCGACACGATTGTTGTTTTTTATCCTAATCGGTAAATTAGTTCGGTTCCTTCATTGTCATCAGATATTATTCTCATATGTCTCCGATCGTCGAGATTGTAAATTTTCAGTTGATGAGCAAAAAAAACAGTCGAAAAAAGATGAAAAGCAGTGACCATAGTCGGAATCATTACTGGAGAAGCTAGAATCAGAGAAATAGAGAGATTGAAAGAGAAGTGAAGTGTGAAGGGGCTTTCTCGCAGGTGCATATATATAGTGCCTGAGCATTTATTGCACACAGAAACCGAAGCGGATGCATCGGTAACCGAAGAATTAATGGCGTTGACCAAGGCAGGTCGGATGAAGAGGAAAATTCTAGAATGAGAGAGATCAGGAAGCGATGAAGGACCCGATATGAGAGAGATCAGAAAAGGGTCATAATAGAGATTGAAAGGAATAGAGATTGGAATGCACGAAGAGGATGAAATGACTTCCAATAACTCTCTTCATAATCAGAGCCAAGCTAGTTAAAGCATTACAGGCGTAATCAAATCTTCACCGCACACCTCATTTGCAGAATCACCCACATTGCTGACAGACACCAAAAACAGTTATGGCAGTCCTGTACATCTCAATCTCCACCATTGATCAAACTTGTAAGGACGAACCCGGAGCCCTTGGATCAAAAGTAGACAACAGGTTCAGCGCTTTTCATTCCCAACCCTCGGATCCATCTTGTAAAGCAAGATCCTGAGCTGTTGGATTAAGAAGAGAAAGGACGGATATTCTGAATAAGATCCTAGCCGTCCATTTTGATTCTCTTTAATTCTCAAACATCGGATTATGTCCTTTGAATCTAGACCTTCCGTCTCCCCAGGGGAGATCCTGACCCTTCATTAAGAGCACCCGTTCCCTATAAATACCTGCATGCAATACTGTAGAGGGACGGATGAAAAAAGGTGGTGGTGATTATAGTGGAAAGGCTCTGAAATTTAATTCAGTCTTGCTACTTTGCCGTTCTAAGCTTCCATAAAATCGAGAAATTTTAGAAACTAGTTTTCTTAAGTATCTCCATTTCAAGAGTTTTGGACCCTGAAATTCTTCATTTTCAGTCTGTTCATTTACTCTGCAATACCATTTTTTATTCAGTTTCGTCTTCATCACCCTAATACCAGCATACTATTCTCCAAGCTTGATCTCATTCTGACCCGGTACCGTCGCTTCGGCTTAACCTCATTCTAACCTGGTTCTCGTTATTTCGAAGTAAGCATTAGTCCCTGGACCATCAACTTGTAGCTCTACAATATTTGTGGTCCCAGAGTTAGTTCAATAGCCTCAACCTCCCACAAGTAAGTGTCTAGACTGTCACTTTACCGAATGCTCGTGTTTTATTTTCTTTACTTTTATGCTCGAAATTTCCATTAAGTTCAGTTGCACTAAAAATCCCTACATAGATTATTCCGGCCGATAGTTATTTCTTGAGTTTACTTCTTCTATTCATTCGTAAACTTTATTTATTTCTTCTTAGTTTTCATTTCCTTCGAAAATAGGTGTTCTGGTTGTGGGCAAATTATAGGTAATTAAAAAATATTGGTAGAAGTACCTTAAC
Source organism: Hevea brasiliensis (assembly GCF_030052815.1). Taxonomy (NCBI): domain Eukaryota; kingdom Viridiplantae; phylum Streptophyta; class Magnoliopsida; order Malpighiales; family Euphorbiaceae; genus Hevea; species Hevea brasiliensis. The sequence continues at coordinate 89,092,466 of NC_079500.1, forward strand.
ATGAAAGTTTTCGAACAAATAAAATAACAAATGGTTGAATAGTAAATCAGAGGAAAAAGTTATGAGGTCAGGCTACTAAATGAGCTCAGGAGGTAGCATAATAGAGCGGGAATCGAGGTGAGATCGGATTCCAGACTGGTAACCAAAAGAGATCGGATATCACCAGCTAAAGAGTTCTGACGAGGCGATTGTATAGGAGATCGGCGAAAAGTTTGACCTTGTATCCATCCTCTAGGTATAAGGCATCAGTGGGTTAAGAAAAGCACTGTGCGGATTTTTGGCACCCTCGGGCACCAGAATCCTTAGTCCAAAGTCCTCACGGTATGCCATCATAACGAACACTTTAAGAGATCGGGGGAGAGTTCTTACCTGATTCTCATTTAAATAAAACATGGAGATAGGAGGAGAGTTCTTATCCGAGATCCTTTATTTGAGACTTTAAACCAAACACTTTAAGAGATCGGGGGAGAGTTCTTACCTGATTCTCATTTAAATAAAACATGGAGATCGGAGGAGAGTTTTTATCCGAGATCCTTTATTTGAGACTTTAAACCAAACACTTTAAGAGATCGAGGGAGAGTTCTTACTTGATTCTCATTCAAAATTTAAATAAAACATGGAGATCGGAGGAGAGTTCTTATCCGAGATCCTTTATTTGAGACTTTAAACCGAACACTTTAAGAGATCGGGGGAGAGTTCTTACTTGATTCTCATTCAAAATTTAAATAAAACATGGAGATCGGAGGAGAGTTCTTATCCGAGACCCTTTACTTTAAACTTTAAACCAAATATTTTAAGAGATCAGGAGAGAGTTCTTACCTGATTCTCATTCAAAATTTAAATAAAACACGGAGATCGGAGAAGAGTTCTTATCCGAGACCCTTTACTTTAAACTTTAAACCAAATATTTTAAGAGATTGGGAGAGAGTTCTTACCCGATTTTGGCTAAAATATTAATATTGTACGCGGAGTTCGGAGGAGAGTTCTTATCCGAAATCTCCCGCTTAAAACTAAAAAAAACATATCTAGAGATCGGTAGAAACTTCTTATCCGAGCTCTCTTAACAAAATCCAAATTAAAATAACACAACTCCAATATATAAGATAACTTTACTCGATACCTATTCACTAAAGGGCCATCTCATGAACTCGTGTTTTTGGGCAACCCAAAATAAGTGAAATATCAAACATTCCTTTATTATGCACAAAGGATTAACATCATCCCTATCCCAACCCATTAATTATCTTTTTAATTTATGAAGAGCATAACATTAAATCTGTTTACCCTCGTTGAGGGATGAGGCGGTGTGCCTAACACCTTCCCCGCCCGTATACGGACCCCGAACCTAGAATCTCTTTTTCTCTTTTGAAGTTGTTTCCTTTTAATTTACTTTCACAAAAATGGTTTTCTTTAATTTCCCTTAAAATTAAAGTGGCGACTCCTCACTTTTCCCACTTCGGTGAAGAGATTCGTCCAGGCGACTGCAAAATACCTTGTGACAGCTTGGCGACTCCACTGGGACCTTTTTTAAATACCCTGGTTTAGAGGTCCAAGAACAGATTTAGTTTTATGCTCATATAAATTGAAATCATAATTAGGGGGGGGGGGTTTAATTTGCAAAATTTGAAAATCTTGATATATTGATTTGTTATTGTTCTTTCTAACCATTTTCGCTTACTTTGATTGTCTTATCTCCCACAGCAACTTTTGTAAAAAAAAAAAAAAAAGTGAAAAAAACTCCCCCACGAAGGGAAGAGGTAAATGTGTCCCTTCACACACCAATTACTTACACAATGTCCTCACACACTTTAGCCCTATACCCGGACTTTCTTACCCTTTAGGGAAGCAGGAGGGAGTCATGTAGTGGTACCCGTGGGTTTTACCACATTAGTATCCATGAAGGCTTCTGCTCAGATTGAAACTCGTTCCATCTACTGTGATACCCGTGAAATTCTCTCGTTAGTATCATGGTGATGGAATGGGGCTCTACTGTCTACAGTAGGGGCAATTTAGGAACTTGTGACTTTTAGAAAATTAGACCTTGAGCTAAACTATCACAGTAGTTGGAAGCCGTAGCAAACTACCTCATAAGATAGAACTATTCAATCAGATAGCACTTACCCGATACTAGGATTCTCCCTATTTTATGACAAAAGGGACATACTTGCTCTCACCCTACTCTGTGTTTTTTTGTGTTTTTTTAGTTTGAGGGTAATTTTAAATCATATTGTTAGGATGATCTACACATCTTCCTACTTTGATAGATGTGTAGGTATCACCCCGCCAACGGTATAATTCAAAATTACCTGAATTTGTCCTGCTAACGAGTTTTCTCCACAGGCATCACAAAATTAGGGTCTGTAAAAGAATAAACGTCAATTTTAACATGGCATCCTCGAGTCAGTCGACTATGAATGAATAGTATGACTCCTGTAGGAACTATCCTCACTAGGGTTATGCGAAAAGACGAATGTGCCATATGGACAAGTATCATAGACTCGCATTCTATCCAGTCATTCAACGTTAGACTATCAAGTGATGCCATGATGAAATTGATGCAATTATCCTTCTACAGATTCCCTTCCTGGCTTTCAGATGCCACCGTATCCTTTGTCCAAATTAGGACCTTTAATTTTTTTTTAACAAAATTTGAAATTCATTTAATAATTTCTCCCACAGGAAATCAACATTGCTTCAAGCAAAGCAAGCTTGACCGAACAAGCAGTTCTATTAAGACAAGTGTACTTAACAAGATCACGAACGAAGAAGATAATGGAAGATCAGGAACAAGTTCAGAACCTACAGGGACAAGTTTTCAAATTGAGAGATCAAGTCTCAGCGGTCATGAAACTGATGAAGGTGATGTTCCAAAATAAGCCTGCATTAGAACTAAATTTGCCGTTACCTCCCCCACTTCCTACAACGGTTGATTCTCACAAAGCTTCAACCTCTTTTACTTTTCAGCCACTTATTCTGGATCCGATAATCACTGTCAATCCGACCCTCCTAAATAATGACTTACCTTTCCCCTATTACCCGACTGTCAAAAATGCCGAGCTACACCCTTCTATCCTGATCCCTCCAGTTCACACTGCCCCTTATCTCCCAAAAGGAGAAATAACTCATACAGTAGGAGAAAACATAGCGAGAGAGAATGAGAAGCTTTCTGCTCTTGAAGAAAGATTAAGGGCAATAGAGGGTCTGAATATGTATGGCTCAATAGATGTATCATCGCTAAGATTGGTGCCAGATGTGGTGGTACCACCCAAATTCAAAGTCTCGGACTTCAACAAATACACTGGGAATTTAGACCCTCGCATTCACCTAGCTACTTACATTGCCAAAATGTCTGCCCTTATGGAAGATGATAGACTCCTGGTCCACTTCTTTCACGAAAGTCTCTCCGGGGCAGCCTTGAGATGGTGCATTCAACTAGATAGGAGCAAACTGCGCTCCTGGAAAGATTTGGCCGATGTTTTCCTGAAATAGTACAAATTCAATTGTGACATTGCACTCACAAGGAGAGACCTCCAAAATCAGATGCAGAGAGAAAGAGAAAGCTTTAAGGAGTATGCCCAGAGATGGAGAGAGAAAGCAGCGGAAGTGCATCCTCCAGTGACTGACAATAAACTCTGCTCTCTGTTCATTGAAACGTTAAAAGCTCCATATTTCAATTTGATGATTGGAAATACCTAAAATAGCTTTTTAGATATCATTTAAGCTAGCGAAAGAATTGAAGCTAACCTAAGGTTAGGACGATTATAGGAGTTGACTGAGAATACTACAAAGAAGACTGCCAGCTTTGGTAAGAAGAAAGAAGGTATTGTGCACTCCATCACCCGATAAACCCAACCTCCTTTTTCTCAGAATAATTTTCGGCCATATCCTCCTGCTCATAGCTCGACAATAGCTAACGTTCTATCTCATTTTCCAAATTATACTCACCCACGCCCACAGTATCCACCGCAAGTAGCTTACCAACCCAGACCGCCTCCTCAACCTGTTCAACCAAGACCACTTCCTCCCCAAAATAATCCTAGACTGTAGAGAAATCCTGATCCACCTCTCCCCTTCCCACTCAGTGAAATATACCGATACCTCCTCAGTATAAATCAGATAGTGCCGATCCCCCTTGATCCAATTCAACCACCATATCCCAGGTGGTATGATGCCAATGCCTGATGTGAATATCATGGAGAGGCACTCGGGCACTCGACTAATAATTGCGGAGCTCTTAGGGGAAGAGTACAGGCTCTGATCAGAAATGGATGGTTGAAGATTGAAGGAAACAGTTCTCTCCCTATTGTCACTTCAAACCCCTTGCCCAATCATGGTACGGGCAGTGGTGTGAACATGGTAGAACCTGAGGATGAAAGGTCAACTGCAAAGGTAGATCAACTAATTCCTCACTTCAAGGAAATTTTTGCAATGGCAGTAAGGGAAGGCTACCTTTTCCCTCAGGCATCAGGGTCAGAAATTGATACGGGATGCCCCTACCATGAAGGAACAGCTAACCATGAGCTGCGCAACTGTGAGGGATTTCGGTAAGAGGTTCAGAGGATACTGTCCCTCAAAATTTTGAGATATCAAAAGAAGCCAAAGGTAGAGGGCGAAGTGAATGCAGCCAGATTTAGCCAGAATGCCTCCACCCCCAATCCCAAATTAACCTTTTCTTCTCCCAACGCACCAACACCACCACCACCAATAACAGTCATCCGAACCCCGCTTCAAATCCCAGTCACCAACACCCACGCAATACCTTGGAATTGCAATCTACAGGTATTTACTCAAAGTGCTTCCAGTAGCACTCCAACTCCTACCCTCAACCAGGCCCAAGAGCATTTTAAAATGACTTATGCTGGACCATCTAACAATGCTACCCCCCAATCAAACCCAGAAATAACCAGTAACTCCTCCCTGCCGGAGCAGGAGGTAGAATTTATAACCCAAAGTGGGAGATGTTACGAGAATGAGGAGAGGGAAAAGAAGAAGGGGAAAGCAAAAATGGAAGAGCCACAGGAGAACACCGAGGAAACTGAGAAGATTGAGAAAAGAGAACCTACTGAACCAAGGGGAGAAGAGGAGCTGTTGCTTCAAATAATGAAGCAGAGTGAATACGATGTTGTTGAGCAACTGAGGAAGATGCCTGCTCAAATTTCATTGCTGTCACTAATTCTGAGCTCGGAAGTGCATCGCCAAGCTCTGTAAAAGATTCTGGATCAGGCATTGTAAACCCCGATATCACGCCGGGGCAATTCGAGAAAATAGTTGGGCAAATACAGGCATCCAGTTTCATCACTTTCTCAAAAGAGGAGATAGACCCAGCTGGCTTGAAGCACACCAAAGCTTTGCACGTGAAAGCCAAATGTAAAGGGTGCATAGTCGCCAAAGTCTTGATTGACAATGGATCCACTCTTAATGTCTTGCCCAATGCCACCTTAGCCAGATTACCAGTTGACTCATCAGATATTCGCCAGAGTGCTATGGTGGTAAGAGCCTTTGACGGCACAAGGAGGGAGGTACTTGGAGACATCGATTTGCCACTTTAAATTAGGGCATGCACTTTCAACATCACATTCCAAGTGATTGACATTGAACCTGCATACACCATGCTGCTAGGGAGACCCTGGATCCATTCAGTAAATGCCGTACCTTTGACCCTGCACTAGAGAATTAAATACATCATGGGCGATAGGATCATCACAGTAAGAGGGGAAGAAGCCATGCTAGTCACTAAGCCGCAGTCAGTCCCTTATGTGGAAATAACTAAGAAGTCCTTAGAAAGTTCTTTCCAGGCACTAGAGTTGCAAGAAGCTACCCTGAGAGAAGAAGGGGCTACGGCTATGGTGGCAAAGGTAATGCTTAAGAGTGGATACGAAAAGGGCAAGGGATTGGGCACTGCTTTGCAGGGTATTATTGAATCCATACCAGCTATTTAGAAGATTGGGTGCTTCGGCCTGGGATATGAGGAGGATGCTCTCATGGATGGGCGATTCTGGATGAGAAACACGCTCTGGGATCAAAGGTTTGACCAGAGAATTGGGAAAATGAAAGTTGTCCCCAAAATCATAGATGTCTTCACCAAATCGGCCATTGAGAATCTGGAGGAAGGTTAAGAATTTCCTGAAGAGCCATCCATTGACGTCATACAACTAGACTCCCTATATGAAGCCCTGATCTCCCTAATGACTGAGGGGCAAGAGTTGGATAATTGGGAAGCAGAAGACCTTCGTGTGCTCAATCTCGAGTAAAGTACATTTTGTTATCAACACTTGATCATTTTGTCTATGGTGACGAGTGTAATGCTGTAAATGGACCATTTTCTTATGATTAAAGTATTAATAGATTAATTAAGCGCATTTTGTGTCCAATTCTCTTTTTTTGATAAAGCTATTTTTTTAATATACTCTACTTTCATCTCTCTAGGACCATTGACCAATTCACACATAATAATTCAATTGACTCAGAAGTTCCTTATGTTAACTTTGACACTCCCATAACTGCCATTTCTTCAAGTGATTTTGAAGAAGAACCTATAGAAGTATGGGGTGAAAGAGACGAACCTTCTCTGGTGCCTTATGGGAATGAAATGCACACCATAAATCCAGGGACTGAAGAAATGAAGAGGGAACTTAAGATTGTGGGAAGTGGAGAATTGGAAGATATGGTCAGTTTGCTCAAAGAATTCTTAGATGTATTTTCATGGAGCTACGACAATATGCCCGGATTGGATCCTCAGATAGTGACACACAAGATTCCCCTAATTTCTGGGACAATTCCAGTAAAACAGAAGTTAAGAAGGATGAATCCCGACACCTTGCTCAAAGTTAGGGATGAAGTCAAAAAGCAGTATGATGCTGGATTTTTGAAAGTGGTCAAGTACCCTCAGTGGATAGCTAATGTTGTCCCAGTAATGAAGAAGGACGGGAGACTCAGGGTATGTGTTGATTACAGGGATCTCAATAAAGCAAGCTTGAAGGATGATTTCCCTCTCCCATGCATAGACGTGCTAGTAGACAACGCTATGGGATTGGGTAAATGTTCGTGCATTGACGGGGCATTCGAGTACAATCAAATTCCCATGGATGAAGAAGACAAAGAGAAAACTGTTTTTATCACTCAGTGGGGGGTATTCTGTTATCGGGTCATGCCATTTGGGTTAAAGAATGCTGGAGCTACCTACTAACGCACTATGATTACATTATTCCATGACATGATGCACAAAGAAGTAGAGGTGTATGTGGATGATATGATCATCAAGTCTAGAGAGGGAGAAAGTCATGTACAAGTGCTGAGGAAAGTATTTGAAACACTCAGGAAGTATCAGCTGAAATTGAACCCAGCCAAATGTGTGTTTGGAGCTAGATCTGGAAAGCTATTGGGATTCATAGTGAGTGAAAAGGGAATAGAAGTGGATCCAGATAAAGTTCGAGCCATTCAAGAAATGCCATCCCCAACGACAGAAAAGGAGGTGCACAGCTTCCTGGGAAAGCTGAACTATATCTCGAGATTCATTTCCAACCTCACTGCTAAAGCTGAACCCATCTTTAAACTACTCAGAAAGAATAACACCACTCGATGGGACCAAGTTTGCAAGGAGGCTTTTGAGAAAATTAAACAGTACCTGTCAAATCCGCCAATATTGGTCCCTCCAGTGGTAGGAAGGCCGTTGATTCTATATATGGCAATTCAACGGAGCTCGATGGGGTGTGTTCTGGGGCATCATGATGACACAGGTCGAAAAGAAAGGGCTATTTATTACTTGAGCAAGAAATTCAATGATTGCGAGTTAAGGTACTCATTCCTAGAGAAAACTTGTTGCGCGTTGGCCTGGACGATGAATCGTCTTAAACACTACATGTTGAATCATAAGACATGGCTCATCTCCCAGATGGATCCCATCAAGTATGTATTTGAAAACCCATTCGTGCCAGGGAGGATAGCAAAATGGCAGGTCATACTCTCTCAATATGATATTGTCTATATGACCAGAAAAGCAGTAAAAGGGAGCATAATTGCTGATCTCCTAGCAGAAAACCCTGTCCAAGAATATAAAGCCTTAGATTTCAAATTCCTTGATGAGCATGTTAATGAAGTCAGCGGTAAGGAAAAGGAACCAGCTGATGTATGGGAAATGTATTTTGACGAAGCTGTCAATTTATCTGGTAATGGGATCGGAGCTGTGTTGGTATCCCCTAACAGAAAACACTTCCCGATAGCTATCAAGTTAAGATTTGACTGCACCAATAATGTCACAAAATACGAAGCCTGTGTGATGGGTTTGCAAGCTGCCATCGAAATGAAAGTCAGAAAGTTAGAGGTGTATGGAGATTCGGCCTTGATCATTTATCAAGTCAAGGGAGAATGGCAAACCAAGGACCCAAAGCTGATCCCATATCAAAAGTACCTGCTGGAATTGATCAAGAAATTTGAAGAAATTTCTTTCACCCACCTCAGTCAGGATAAGAATCAATTTGCGGATGCCCTAGCCACTCTGGCTGTCATGACTCAAATGGAAGAAGGGCAGACGACTCAGATATTGCAGATCAAAGCAAGGGATGAGCCAGCTTACTGTTTTATGGTCAAGGAAGAAACTGATGGCAAACCCTGGTACCATGATATTCAGGTCTACGTCAAAACTAGGGAATACCCTTCGGGGGCAAGCAGAAACGAAAGGAGAATGATCAGGAGATTAGCTTTGGGATACTTCCCTAGCGGTGAAATTCTGTATAAAAGGAGCTCCAATGGTGAATTGTTGAGATGCGTAAATGCAAAAAAAGCAAGGAGGATCCTTTTTGAGACTCATGAGGGAAATTGTGCAACCCATGCTAATGGACATATGATGGCCAAGCAAATCATGCGACGGGGATACTTCTGGACTACTATGGAGAAGGACTGCATCGAGAACTTCCGAAAGTGTCATAAATGTCAAATCTATGCAGATCCAATAAATGTTCCGCCTCATCAAGTGTTCAATCTCGTCTCACCTTGGCCTTTCACAATGTGGGGCATCGACGTAATTGGTCCTATTAATCCCAAGGCATCCAATGGGCATAGGTTCATCTTGGTAACTATTGACTACTTTTCTAAATGGGTCGAAGCAATGTCATATGCCCACATCACGCAAAACACGTTCCTCAAATTCCTCCAAAATAATGTCATTTGCCAACACGGCTTCCCCAGCGAAATCGTCACTGACAGCTCTAAGAATTTGAATGGTCTGAAGGTCCGAAGTTTATGTGACTAATTCAAAATCTAATATCATCCCCAGATGAATGGAGAGGTAGAAGCCGCTAACAAAAATCTTAAGAGAATAATTCAAAAAATGACTGTCACCTATAGAGATTGGCATGATATGCTTCCCTAGGCTCTTCATGCATACCGGACTTGTGACACTCCTTACCTGTCTACAGTGTAGCCGAGCAAGATATGCCACACAGTGTACTGGACACCATATTTTATTTAAATCGTTTTTTATTCTTCCTTAATTTATTTCTTTATGGTGATAAAATGCAATTTGTAAAATTTGACTTATTTAAGTCATTTATTGAAATTATAAATTCATTTAAGGTTCTGAAAAATTTATAGAAAATCCGGTAGAGTACCGGCTAAAAATAGATAAAACAGTTCTTCAAAACCTATGAAAAACACTTCCAATAATTGTTCAAATCACAACTCCAATTCTCACATCAATTTACAACAATTTCTTAATAATTCCTCTATTTGTCATTCATTCATTTCACATCATCATCATGCTCAAATCATAAATAAATTCTCATATGTTATTTATAAACACAAAGTTACTAATACTTACATTAATACAAAATTATATTACATTTGTTTCAAATATACATGATAAAATAAGAGTTTAATTACAAAACTTACAAAAATTATAAAATACAAAATGGGACCTAGTGTCCTACCAATGCACTGTAGTCTGTGAGGTGACACGGACACTATGCAGAACTGTGAATGGCCTTACCCAGTCTGTGGTCTATTGGGCCCTCTGTCCAAATTTGTACTACCTACGCGTTGCAAAAGCGACACGCTAAGCATAAAGCTTAGTAGTGCCAATAATACAAGAAAATATAATATGGAAATAAAAATAATAATTTCTTAGTTATTGTGTTCATAAGAAATGAATAATTACTAACTTATTGTTTAGTCGAAGTTTAATTACATTCTATGATATTAACTTCTTCATGCATTTTGTTAATTATTTTCTTGATGATTTTGAGCTTCTTTATTTTATTGTAATCATTCTTGATCTTTATCTTAATATTTAATTTCCGTACTTTCTTTAATAATTAGTTCAATTACAATTATATTTTTCCATGCCCAAGTAACCTATACAAATTGACCAGACTGGATAAATGGGTAAACTAGCACTGGGTACTAGGTACCTCGGGCCGTCACACCATCGGTCACAATGTGTCTCCCGGTGTACAAACAGAATGGCTAACAAGCCATAAAAGCAATAAGGCATAAAGCCAAGTATAACATCATAATCAATATAGCCATAGGCTATCATCACAGAATGGCAATGAAGCCATACATCATGTGCAGTACTGCTATTAGAACCCTATTGGCATGCCAACCTATCCAAACCAATCACATTAGGCCTACTAGGGCATATTACAAAGTCATTTCTTGAATATTTGTACTTTACATGTAGGGTTACTATTCATTTCATTAGTTAACTAAAATGTTGACTTTTTCATAAATGTCGACACCATATTTTGGCCGATCCCCGAAATCAATAAACTTTGAAACCAATCCCTTGCACTGAGTCTCCCTTTGCCAGCCAATCACATTTCCGATCTCTCCTCAAAAGGAATCGAATCAATACTAAGTCCCCATATCATTTAAAGCCTCACCGATCTCTCAAACCGATTGTCAAGTCTTCTGACCAGTCAATTACATTTTCGATCTCTCTTCTTAAACGAAATTGAACCAACATTAGGCCTTCATGCCACCAGTCTTATTGCCGATCTCCCTTTTAAAAGTTTGAGGATAATCGTCTGATAAAGTTAAGGTTCCAATCCGTTTAATGATGATTCCGATCTTAAGTGTTCAAATCAAGTTCCTAATTTTAATCAAGTCCCATTTAGCATTTGTTCTCAGCCGATCTCATGCTTACAATGTTTTCTGACCTTTTACACTTGGATTAATAATCACTTTTATTTATTGTAATATGTTCAAACAATTAAGTGCTTATGCAATTCAGATACTTTCTTATCCCATCCATTCATTGAGCAAAAAGGGAATTTCATTTCATTTCAAATTAAAATTTATACAAGTCATTCGGCTGGAGGATCACCCCCAGCCTGTTCTACATTTTGTTTACTCCCTCTATCACCTTTGGCCTCCTCCTCGCTATCCTCTTCGTCCTGGGGAGCCAGATCCACCATCCAGGAGAAGTCCTCTTCGGGATAACGCTTCCTGAGCTTGGCCAAGAGATCCCTATTAGTGTTCACATAAGCACCGGCCTCCCTTGTCACTGCCTCTTCTTCTTTTACTTTAAGCTCCTCAGTAAGGTGAGCGACTTCAGTAGCTCGGAGCGCCCGAACCTCTTCAAGAACATGAGCCTGCTCAGCCAGCTTATCCTCGTAGAATTTCATCTGCCCCTCAATTTCAGATATGTAGTTTTGGGCGGACAAAAGTTGAGATCGGAGGGAAGCAGCTTCCTGACCCACCTTCTCGACATCCTGCCTCAAGTGGTGAGCCTTCTCCCGGATAATATGTTGGTTCACCAGACCCTCCACGCTCAGGCTCATAGTTTGTGTCAGGATATCGTCGAGGCTGTTCAGGGTTAGCCTATCCCGATCCTCCGGAAGGTAGATGGAGGACCCCAAGACCTTAGCAAAACCCGGGTTCTCTCGAACCATGCGGTTCTTCTCCAGCGAGTGGATCAGGATTTGGGCACCGCGGGAAAGGGTCCTCACAGGTGGTTGGGAAGGACCCCCTTCTGCACTCGAAGCAACTGGAGGGGGTGGTGGCGGCTCTTTTTGACGAGGAGGAGACCAGACCACTTCTATGTCGGGGATCGGCTATCTCGAGGGTTGAGACGAGCCTCCTTGCATCTCCCCGGGATCATGCCTGGGCGTCTGAAGCAGCTCGGAACGCTTCATCTCCCGCACCTTTCGAGAGACCTCTCTCTTTCGCTTCCGGCTCTCCCTAGAAGCCTCGCCGCTTGCCATACCTGCACAGAGAAAAGGTCAGTGAGATCGCTAAGGCCCAAAGATCAGAGATATAAAAAGTACCGAAGCCGAGGTCAGAAATCTGAAGCCCGCATTCTTGGCCGGTGACCAGCTGCATAGTCCAATGATGCAGTTCGACTGTCACTGCATCTAAACAAGAGAATTTCTGTCTGGCCGCCTGATCTTTCAGTTCCATCACCATTAGGCCCTCTTCCTTATTCAAGGTGATGCGCGTCGGAAGTAAGGAGCCCTGGTGTAGCCAGCTACGTGGGAAACCCTCAAAGCCGTTCGGAATTTTGCTCCTCAGAATAAAGAAGCGATTCTTCCAATTCTTCAGGGAGGAGGGCAGATCGGTAAAAAGCCCACAATGTGGCTTTGCCTGGAAGAACCAATACTCGTCGTCCTTTCGACGAGTTAGCCTATGTAGTTCGACGAACACCTTAGTTGTAGGACTGAGTACTTTAGCTCGGCAAAGGCCTCTGAAGGCTACTAGGATCCCCCATGAGTTCGGGTGAACCTGGGCTATGCACACTTGGTGAAATTTTAGAACTTCCTTGAAGAAGTCGTCAAGAGGGAACCGCAGCCCAGCTTTTAATTGCTTTTCGTATACCATGATCATATCATTCTCTTCAAAGAAGTGATCGGCTCGAAGATCGCCGCGACACTTAATGAGTTCATATGAATCGGGTTGAATGTTATACTCTTGGCTGAACGACTGCAGGTCGGTTTCTTGAAGGATTGATGGCAGCTCATCCATGGGGAGGTTTTCTCTCCCTGAAGAATGTGTTTGCCTCGAGGGTGCTACTTGACTGAGGGCTGGAATAGAGGTCCTAGGAGGTTCAGGTCACCCGCTCGGTCCGACCACTTCTACCTCATCTGACGACCACGAGATCTGAACGGAAGGGGGGCTTGCCGCTCTCTGACCCTCGGCGCCGCTCATTTTCAAAAAAAAGAGAAAATTTAAACTGAAAGAAAGATCAAAACCCTTACCGGAGTGTGATCGGTGTCGGATGAACTTGAAAAAACGAGAGGATTTTTAAATCACTCGCGAGAGGCTGAAAATGACATAAGAAGGCAACTGGCTGACCCATCCCCTATTTATACCCGTCTGAGCATTTAATGCTCACAGTGTCCTAAGCGACGCATCGGTTAGTGGAATTCGCCAGCTTTTTCTGACACGTCTCACGAATATTCCAGAAATTCCATAATAAGGAGAGATCGGCTAGTTAGAGATCGGCTAGTTAGAGATCGGTGAATTAAGGCGGATGATTGGAAGTGCGGATTGGTTAAGGGCTATTCAGTTAGGAACCGGATCGGATAAACACATCAGAGATCAAAAAATAATGAATGCAATAATAATAAAAATGATAGTTATCAAAATAAAATTTTATTTCCGAAAGGTCAGATTACATCATTTGGGCGATCTCTAGAGATCGGATTACATTAAAAGTCGGATTACATCATTTGGGCGATCTCTAGAGATTGGATTACATTAAAGGTCTGATTACATCATAGGGGCGATCTTTAGAGATTGGTGGAATATCCTATCTAATAAAGGCCTATGTCAAAGCTTAGTCTCGTGGCTAAATCAAAAGATTTTTCTGGCCATAGACAGCGGATAGATGTACAGCTCAGATGGGGTGATTATGACTCTCATGAGGATGGAGAGTCATCTCCACTGTCATCGACCAGAACAGAGCTGTAGTCGGGACACCTAATGTGGTGAGGAGCCAAATGAACTTCAAGGGGCAGTCATCGATGTTAAGGGGAATATTAGCAGTCTTCTCGCCCAAAATCAGTTCGCCGATTATATCAGTCGAACGATTCGAGATCGACACGATCGAAGTCCTAGATCCAGGTCGGCAAATTAGTTCGGTTCTCTCACTGTCATCAAATGAGGTTATCATAATTCTCCGATCACCAGGATCGTAAATTGTCAATCAAGGAATAAAGAGGACAATCGGAAAAAGATCAAAAGTAACCATCATGGCCGGGATTATTGCTGGAGCGGTTAGAACAGGAAATGTGAGAAGGAAAGAGGAGAAAATCAAATGCGGAGGGGTTTCCCGTTGAAGGTATATATATAGGGAAAGTCTGAGCATTTATTGCGAGCAGAAAACGAAGCAAATGCCTTGGAAATCGAAGGAATAAATGCTTTGACTCAATCAGATCGGATAAAGGAGAAGACCGGAGTAAGAGAGGTCAGAAGAAGGGAGCCCGGCATGAGAGATCAGAAAAGGATCGTGTTAGAAAGATCGGAAGGGAGGGGAGGTCGGAAAACAAAGAGAATAAGACAACTTCCGCTAACTGTCGTCATAATCAGAGCCGAGGTAGTTAAAGCGTTACAGACGAAATCTCCACCGCACGCCTCAGAATCGCCCACATTACTGACAGGTGCCAGAGTATGTCATGACAGTGCTGTACATCCCAATCTCCACCGTTGATCTTGCTTGTAAGGACAAGTCCAGAGCCCTTGGATCAAAGAACAAGACGACAAGACCGACACTCTTTATTCTTAGCCTTCGGATCACCCTTGACTAGAAAATTCTGAGCCGTCAGATTATAAAGGAGAAAGGACAAATATGCAGAAAATGATCTCGGTCGTTCGTTTTGATTCTCTTTAATTCCCAACCATCAGATCGTGTCCTTTAAAATCCAAACCTTCCATTCCCTCAAAGGGAATCCTGACCCTTTATTGGGAGCACACGTTCCCTATAAATACCTGTATGAAAACTGTTGATAAAAGACGAAGGAAGAAAAAGGGTGGTGATTATAATGGAAAGGCTCTGAAAATTGATTCAGTCTTGCTACTCTGCTATTTTTAAGCTAGAAAGACTTTAGAAACCAGTTTTCTAAAGTATTTTCTTTGAAGAAATATTGGACACTGAAACTCTTGATTTTCAGTTTGTTCATTACTCTGCGATACCCTTTCTTAAGTTTCAATTCTGTTTTTACCACCTTTATATCCACTTTTATTTTCTGAAGCTCAATCTCATTCATTATCATTCCGGTTTGATTACATGCTAACTAGGCATTCGTCATTTCAAGGCAAGCATTAGTCTCCAGACTATTAGCCCGAAACTCTGCAACATTCGTGACTCTATAGTTAGTTCAATAGGTTCAACTTCCTGTAGGTGAGTGTCTGAACCGTTGCCTCATCTAGTGTTTGCTTTATTTTCTTTTTACGCTCGTAATTTTCATTAAAGTTTGTTTTATGTTAGAAGGTCCCACGTGGGTGGTTATTCTCGAAGTTTATCTTTGATATCAGTTCATGTTATTTATTTGTTCTTGGAATTTTATTATTATCTCCTAATGTAGGTGTTCTGTTTATGGGTAACATACAGGTAGTTTGATAAAACTTTGGTAACAGTGTCTTAACATAAGAGTTTTTTTAAATAAACATTCGGATAATAAATCAGAGAGTTATGAAGGCGAACCACTAGACTAGCTCGAGAATATGATTGGGTAAGGTGGGGGAGGTCGAAGTAAATTCGAGTTTCGGAATAGCAAATGAAATAGAGCAAATTTTGCCTGTCGAAAGGTATTGGTAAGGTGATCACATAGGAGGTCGGTAAAATTCAGTCTGGTATCCCCTATCTAGTCACGAGGTACCAATGAGTTAAAAGAAGCCTTATTCAGGTCCCCGGCATCTTTGAATGCCAGAATCCTTAGTCTTAGACTCTTATGATGTGTAGATGTAATCAGATTTCACGAGGTCAGAAAAGTCCTTATCCGACTCCCATTCAAGTAAAAGAGATCGATGGAGAGTTCTTATCCGACTCCCATTCAAGTAAAAGAGATCGGTGGAGAGTTCTTATCCGATTCTCAATCCAAAAAACTTTAATAAATTCTTAAAGGAGATCAGAGGAGAGTTCTTATCCGATTCTCAATCCAAAAGAAACTTTAATAAATATTTAAAAGAGATCAGAGGAGAGTTCTTATCCGATTCTCAATTCAAAAAACTTTAATAAATACTTAAAAGAGATCGTAGGAGAGTTCTTATCCGATTCTCAATCCAAAAACCTTTAATAAATACTTAAAAGAGATCGGAGGAGAGTTCTTATCCGATTCTCAATCCAAAAAAAAAATTTAATAAATATCTAAAAGAGATCGGAGAAGAGTCCTTATCCGATTCTCAATAAAAAATTATCATAAATATCTAAAAGAGATCGGAGGAGAGTTCTTATTCGATCTCCAATCAAAATTTTAATCTAAAAGGGATCGGAGGAGAGTTCTTATCCGATCTCAAATCAAAATTTTAATCTAAAAGGGATCGGAGGAGAGTTTTTATCCGATTCTCAAATCGAATTTTAATAAATATGCAAAATAACCCCTTAAACAAAACCGATATGTAACAGAAACTCACTAAGGGTCGTCTCATTTATTTATGTATCTGGGCAACCCGAATTAGTGAATAATCAAATATTCCCTTTTACTAAAAGGATTAACATCTCCATTCGAACCTCCTAACTATCGATTTTAATTTATAAAGAGCTTAAAGTTAAATCTGCTCACCCTCATCGAGGGACGAGGTGGGGTGCCTAACAACTTCCCCACCCGTTTACGGACCCCGAACCTAGAATCTCTGTTTTTGAAGTGGTTTCATTTTAATTTATTTTCACAAATGGTTTTCTTTAATTTCCCTTAAAATTAAAGTGGCGACTCCTCACTCCTTCCCACTTCGATGAGGGTTCGTCCAGGCGACCGCAAAATACCTTGCGACAGCTTGGCGACTCCGCTGGGGAGCTCTGATTTTCCTTCAACCCCGGCCCAGAGGTCCAAAAGCAGATTTAATTTTATGCTCCTATAAACTAGAATTATATTTAGATAGGTTCAATTTACGAAATTCGAAAACCTTAATCTATTGATGTTTGTTATTTCCGCTAACCGCTTTGTTTATTTTTGTTTTATATCCTACAGCATTTTTCGTCTAAAAAAGGAGAAAAAGGAAAACTCCCTCATATTGGGAAGAGGTAAAGCTGTCCCTCACACACTGAACACTCACACGATGTCCTCACACACTCCAGCCCTATACCCGGGCTTTCTTACCCTTTTAAGAAGTAGGAGGGAGTCATATAGCGGTACCCGTGGGTTTTACCCTGTTAGTGTCCGTGAAGGCTTCTGCTCAAATTGAAACTCGTTCTATTCACTGCGATACCCGTGGAATTCTCCCGTTTGTATCGTGGTGATAGAATGGGGCTCTACTGCCTACAGTAGGGGCAATTTGGGAACCTGTGGCTTTTAGAAAATTAGACCTTGAGCTAAACTATCACGATAGCTGGAAGCCATAGCAAGCTACCTTATAAGATAGAACTATCCAATTAGGCAGCACCCATTCGATACTAGGACTCTCCCTATTTTAGGACAAAAGGGGCATACTTACTCTTACCCTATTCTGCTTGTTTTATTTTGTTCTTATTTTTTAGGGTAATCTTGAATCATACTGTTAGGAAAACCTACACACTTTCCTACTTTGATAAATGTGTAGGTGTTGCTCTACCAACAGTAAAATTCAAAATTACCTAAATTTACCCTGCTAATAAGTTTTTCCTGCAGGCATCACCAAATTAAGGTCTATAAAAGGATAAGAATCATTTTTAACATGGCATCCTCGAGTCAGTCGGCAGAAGAAGTTCTTAGATCAGAATAGAATGCTAAATTACGGCTCGAACCTCCTCATAGTTCAGTGCCCCCCACAAAGTAATGTCATCGGAGGATATACTGGCTTATTACCTCCATTGGACCTGAGCAAAGTTAAGGTCAGAATGAACAGTCTCGAGGGTCTGGCTAATGGTTGGAAGTCATTTCCCGATCAGGTCAAAGCACGATTTGAGAAGAAATATGGGAGGATTGCAACCTTGATACGAGTCAAAGTCCAAGTCCCGGCATTAAAGGCCATGCTGTCAGTTTGGAATCCTAAGTATGGGGTATTCTCTTTCAACGATATCGATACTGCTCCCACTATGGAAGAATATCAGGCATTGCTAGAAATTCCTTATGCGGCGCAGAATCGGATTTACCTGCACCTCGAGCATAGGCAGACCTGGAAACGGTTCGCACATATTTTGGGGATCCCCCGGGAAGAAGCAAAGACGAGGGAAACTGTCAAGGGAAACACTCATGGTTGGTATTGGACTTACCTCAAGAAGTGGTTGGATCATTACATCCAGGAGGAACAATGGGAGCAGGCTTCCTTCGCACTTGCTTTGGGGATATACGGCCTGATCTTGTTCCCTGGACCTTCGGGAATCATAACCTGCGGCGTTGCGGAAATATTCTGGGCAGTAGAAAAATAGAAAGTCAACTCGATACTGGTAATTCTTGCAGAGACTTTGTTGACTCTTACCTATTGCAGACGACAAGGCAAGGGATCCGTTAAGTGCTGTTCTCAATTATTATACCTCTGGATCATCAGTCACATGTGTCCTATAGAGACAAAGGGATTGACTTGGTACCTTGACCAGCCTCTCATCGAGAAGATGACCAGATTAGTAATCAACCCAAAGGATGAGTTGCAGTGGCAAGAACGGATCTTGAGCTTCAACAACCCTGACTACTGTTAGAGGAAATTGTGGACGTCGGGTCAACCCATTTTGGTCAGCACGGGGGGCAATCAATCAGTATCCCTAATTGGAGTGAATGGGTACACAAGTTACACTCCAGCATTAGTAATGAGGCAGTTCGGCTCAACCCAATCCAGAGTCAAAATAGAAGAATACCACCATGGTCATTTCTACCATGAACTCGATAATGAGGAAGAATTAAAAATAGCTCGCAGATCCTGGGAAAGTATCACTATGGTGGAAAGGTCGCCTAAAGGTCCAAGTGTCACGAGCGATTATCTTAAATGGAGGATTGGCAGGGATCAAGGACACCTAACTACAGATCCAACCAAATTCGAAGGCAGCGACCTCCGTTAAGACATCTTTTCAAAAGAAGCTAGCACTCGTTTGGCCGACTCCCTACAAAAGGCAAACACCGAAAACTCGCAATTACAAGAGCAAATAAAATAGTTAGAGGACCAACAGCAGATCCTCAAAAGAAAAGTGAGAAGGCTTAGGGAAGAGGCGAAGATCGAAAAGATAGGGTTTGAAGAGCAAGAAATACGATGGGAAAGGGAAAAGAGCTCTCTCCATGCTACAGTGAAAGAAGTAGAAGTACAGAATAGCAAGCTTCAGGAGAAAATGAAATATTAGGAGATACTCATGGAAGAGTATAAACAAGAAAGCAAAAAGAAGAAGCTTGAATTGAAGGAGCAGGCACAGCTTATCAACGATATTCTGAAAGAATGTGCTAAAGAAAGAAAGGAAAAAAAAGACAAGCCGCTCTCTATCAAGAGCTAAAAGAGAATGTTAACCAGCTAGAGAGAATGATAGCACAAGGGAAACAATAACTCTTACTTGAATTCGAATATGCCCTGAAAATGTTCGACCCCGCTAGACAAGAAGAAAGGCTCTATGAATATCTCAGGAAGTGTTATTACATTATAAAGAACCTTCCTGAGCCTAGGCCAATGTAAAGTATGCCATGTATGAATTATTCAATTAATGGAACAACTTTGGGCCATTGTTTAGCAAAATTGTGAATGAATAGTATGACTCCCGTAGGAACCCCCTCGCTAGGGTTATGTGAAAAATTGGATGCGCCATATGGACAGGTACCATAAATGAGCATTTAATCCAGTCATTCACCGTCGGACTATCGAACGATGCCATGATAAAAGTGATGCAATTATCCTTCTGCAGATTTCATCTTAGCTCTCAGATGCCATCGTATCCTTTGTCTACACCAGGACCCTTTTAATTTTTAATTCAAAATTCATTGAAAAATTTCCTTTTTTTACTTCCTGCAGAAAATCAATATTGCTTCAAATAAAGCAAGCTTGACCAGACACACAGTTCAACCCAGACGAGTGTACTTAACAAGATCACGAACAAGAAGGTTAATGGAAGACCAGGAACAAGTCCAGAACCTACAAGGACAGGTTTCCAAATTGAAAGACCAAGTCTCGGAGCTCATGAGACTAATGAGGGAAATGTCCCATAATAAGCCTGCTTCAGAGCCTAACTTACCACTGCCTCCCCCACCTCCTACAACGGTTGATTCTCACCATGCTTCAACCTCTTTCACCTTTCAGCCATCGATCCTGGATCCGATAATCACCGTCAATCCGGCCCCACTGAATAATGACCCACCTTTTTCCTATTATCCGGCTATCTTGAATGCCGAACCGTACCCTTCAGTCCTGATCCCTCCAATTCATTCCACCCCTCATTTCCCAACTGGGGGAGTATCTCTTGCAGTGGGAGGAGAAAATAAGATGAGAGAAAATGAGAAGTTATCTACTCTAGAAGAGAGACTAAGAGCAATAGAGGGACTGAACATGTATGGTTCAGTTGATGTGGCGTCACTGAGATTGGTGCCTGATGTGGTGGTGCCACCTAAGTTTAAGGTCCCAGACTTCGACAAGTACACCAGGAACTCAGACCCTTGCATTCACTTGGCCACTTATATTGCCAAAATGTCTGCCCTGACAGAGGACGATTGACTCTTGGTTCACTTCTTTCACGAGAGTCTCTCTGGGCCCGCCCTGAGATGGTGTATTCAGTTGGACAGGAGCAAATTGCGCTCCTGGAAAGATTTGGCATATGCTTTCCTGAAGCAATACAAGTTCAACTGTGACGTGGCCCCCACAAGGAGAGATCTCCAAAACTTGGTGCAGAGGGACAGGGAAAGCTTCAAAGAATATGCCCAGAGATGGAGAGAGAAAGCGGCATAAGTATATCCTCCGGTTACTGATAACGAGCTTTGCTCCTTGTTCATTGAGACATTGAAGGCTCCATACTTCAATCTGATGATTGGAAACACTTCCAATAGTTTTTCGGACATCATCCAAGCTGGTGAGAGAATAGAAGCCAGCTTAAGAATGGGACGACTGCAGGAGTTGACTGAGAACCCTGCCAAGAAAAATGCCAACTTTGGCAAAAAGAAGGAGGGTGATGTGCATTCCATCACCGGCAGAACAATCACTCCCCACTTTCTCAGAATAACTACCGGCCATATCCTCCCCCTCATGGCCAAACCATTGCAAACATTCCACCCCCTTTTCCAAATTATCCTCACCCACACCCACAGTATCCACCACCGACAAACTACCAACCCAGACCACCTCAAAGTAACCCGAGACCACCAAGAAATCCTGATCCACCTCTTCCCCTGTCACTTAGCGAAATATACCGATACCTCTTCTGTATAAACCAAATAGTGACGATGCCCCTTGACCCAATTCAGCCACCATACCCTAGGTGGTATGATGCCACTACCCGGTGTGAGTATCATGGAGGGGCACAGGGACACTCGACCGACAATTGCGGGGCACTCAGAGGGAGAGTGCATGCCCTAATCAGGAATGGGTGGTTGAAGATTGAAGGGAATGGTTCCCTCCCCAATGTTACCTCAAACCCATTACCCAATCATGGTATGGGCAACGGTGTGAACATGATAGAGTCAGACGGAGAGGGGTCGACACCGGAGGTAGATGAACTGATTCCTCACTTTGAGGAAATTTTTAGAATGGCAGTGAAGGAAGGTTACCTTTATCCTCAAGCACCAGAACCTGAAGATAAGGCAGAATGCCCCTATCATGGAAGGATAGCTTACCATGAGCTGCAAAATTGTGAAGAATTTAAGCAAGAGGTTCAGAAATTACTGTCCCTCAAAGTCTTAAGATGCCAAACGAGGTCAAAGATGGAGGGGGGGAGTAAATACGGCCCGATTCAGCCAAAATGCCTCCGCCTCTAAACACAGAATCACCTTCTCAGCCCCAGCTTCGTCACCACCAGTAACAATCATCCGAACCCCGCCTCAGCTCCCCGTCACAAACACCCATGCCGTACCTTGGAACTATAATTTCCAAGTCTTCACCCAAGGAGCATCAAGCAGTACACAGGCTCCTAGCCTTGCCTCACCTTCAGTACCTCCTAAACCATGCTTTGCTCCTCACGAGCACTTCAAGATTACCTACGCGGGACCTTCTGATAATACTACTCCCCAATCTAACCCTCAGCCAGTCACTATCACAAAGTTCTCCCCACCTGAGCAAGAAGTTGAGTTTATAACCCGAAGTGGGAGGTGTTATGGGAACGAAGAAAAGGAAAAGAAGAGAGGGAAAGCAAAAATGGGAGAGCCACGGGAAAATACGGAAGAAGAGGCTGAGAAAGCGGAGAAGGAAGAACCTGCCGGTCCAAAAGAAGAGGAGGAACTATTGCTTCAAATAATGAAGCAAAGTGAGTACGATGTGCTGGAACAGTTAAGGAAGACGCCTGCTCGAATTTCACTATTGTCCCTAATTCTGAGCTCAGAGGTGCACCATCAAGCTCTGCAGAAAATTCTGGATCAGGCCTTCGTGAACCCCGACATCACACCGGGGCAGTTCGAGAAGATAGTAGGACAAATTCAGGCATCCAGTTTTGTCACTTTCTCAAAAGAAGAGATAGACCCTGCAGGCTTAGCACACACTAAGGCCCTACATGTGATAGTTAAGTGTAAAGGTTGCATAGTGGCCAAGGTCCTTATTGATAATGGATCCACACTCAATGTACTGCCTAATGCCACATTGGCTAGGCTACCGGTTGACCGTTCAAATATACGTCAAAGTGCTATGGTGGTAAGAGCCTTTGACGGTACAAGAAGAGAAGTGCTGGGAGACATTGACTTGCCCCTCCAAATTGGTGCATGCACCTTCAACGTCACATTCCAAGTGATGAACATTGAGCCCGCGTACACTATGTTGCTGGGAAGGCCTTGGATCCACTCAGCAAATGTCGTTCCTTCAACTTTGCACTAAAAGATTAAGTACATTATGGACGGCAAAATCATCACTGTGAAAGGGGAGGAAGCCATGCTCGTCACCAAGCTGCAATCACTTCCTTATGTAGAAGCAGCTGAGGAGTTATTGGAAAGCTCTTTCCAGGCTCTTGAATTACAAGAAACCATCTCAAGGAATGAAGGGGCTACAGCTATGGTGGCAAAGATAATGCTGAAGAGCGGTTATGAAAAGGGCAAGGGGTTAAGTGCCACATTGCAAGGGATTATCGAGCCTATATCGGCTATCCAGAAGGTTGGCCATTGTGGTTTGGGATACGAGGAAGATGCCCTCATGGATGGGCGATTCTGGATGAGGAATATGCTTCGGGATCAAAGATTTGATCAGAAAATCGGGAAAAGGAAGGTAGTCCCGAGAATCACAGAGGTCTTCACCAAGCCGGTCATTGAAAATTTGGCGGAGATTGAAGAATCACCCAATGAACCATCCATCGATATCATCCATCTCGATTCCTTGTATGAAGCTCTAGTCTCGCCAATGGCTGAAGGGCAAGAACTAGACAACTGGACAGCAGAGGACATCCCTGTACTCAATTTCGAGTAAAGTACCTTTGGTTATCTACACTTGATCATTTTGTCCATGGTGGCAAGTGTAATACTGTAAATGGACCCTTTTCTTATGATATAAATATTAATGAATTAATAGTGCATTTTATATCCAATTATCTTTCTCTTTTCTTTTTGAAATCCATTCTTATAATATATTCCATTTTCGTTTCTTCAGGACCATTCATCAATTAACACCTAATAATTCAATAGACTCAGACATTCCTCTGGTTAATTTTGAAATCCCCATAACTGCCATTACTTCAAGTGATTCTGAGGTGGAACTCACAGAAGAAAGGGATGAAAGAAATGAACCTTCCCTAGTGCCTTGTGGGGACGAAACGCACACCGTAAACTTAGGCACGGAAGAAGTAAAAAGGGAACTTAAGGTTGTGGAGAGTGAAGAATTAGAAGATATGATCAGTTTGCTCAAAGAATTCCTAGACGTGTTTTCCTGGAGCTACGATGATATGATTGGTTTGGACCTTCATATAGTGACGCACAAAATTCCCTTAATTCCTGGGGCAATCCCGGTAAAGCAGAAACTAAGAAGAATGAGCCCTAACACGCTGCTCAAAGTCAGGGATGAAGTCAAAAAGCAGTATGATGCTGGGTTTCTGGAAGTGGTCAAATATCCCTAATGGATAGCTAACATTGTCCCCATGATGAAAAAGGACGAGAGAGTCAAGGTGTGCGTTGATTACAGGGATCTTAATAAGGCAAGCTTGAAAGATGATTTCCCTCTCCCTCACATAAATGTGTTAGTAGACAATGCTGAGGGATTGGGCAGATGTTCGTGTATCGATGGGGCATTTGGATACAACCAAATCCCAATGGATGAGGAAGACAAGGAAAAAACTGCTTTTATCACTCAATGGGGGGTATTTTGTTACCAGGTCATGCCTTTTGGATTAAAGAATACTGGCGCCACCTACTAGCGTGCTATGGTCACATTATTCCACGATATGATGCATAAAGAAGTGGAGGTATACGTGGATGATATGATCATCAAGTCCAGGGGAGGAGAAAGCCATGTGCAGGTGCTGAGGAAAGTATTCAAGAGACTCAGGAAATATCAACTGAAACTAAACCCCGCCAAATGCATATTCGGAGCTAGATCTGGGAAGTTATTGGGATTCATAGTGAGTGAGAAGGGAATAGAAGTAGATCCAGATAAAGTTCGAGCTATTCAAGAGATGCCATCCCCAAAAACAGAAAGGGAGGTGCGCAGTTTCCTGGGAAAGTTGAACTACATCTCGAGATTTATTTCCAACCTCACTGCGAAAGTCGAGCCAATTTTTAGATTACTCCGAAAGAACAACACCACTCAATGGGATTCAGTTTGTCAAGAGGCTTTCAAGAAAATCAAGTAGTACCTGTCAAACCCACCAGTATTGGTTTTGCCGGTGGTAGGAAGGCTGTTGATTCTGTATATGGCAGTCCAACAAAGCTCAATGGGATGTATTTTGGGGCAACATGATGATACCGTCTGAAAGGAGAGGGCCATCTACTACTTGAGTAAGAAGTTCAATGATTGCGAGTCGAGGTACTCTTTCCTAGAGAAAACTTGCTGAGCGTTAGCCTGGACAGCAAATCGCCTCAAACACTACATGTTGAATCATAAGACATGGCTCATCTCCAGGATGGATCCTATTAAGTATGTATTCGAAAGCCCATTCGTGCCAGGGAGGATAGCCAAATGGCAGGTCATACTCTCCCAATATGACATTGTCTATATGACTCGGAAAGCAGTGAAAGGTAGCGTAATAGCTGATCTCCTGGCAGAAAACCCTATCCAGGATTATGAAGCTCTGGATTTTGAGTTCCCTGATGAGCATGTTAACGAAGTAGACGGCGGAGAAAAAGAGCCAGCTGATGTATGGGAAATGTATTTCGACGAGTCGCCAATTTGTCCCAGAGTGGAATCAAGTCGTGTTGGTATCCCGAATGGAAAACACTTCCGATAGCTATCAAGTTGAGATTTGATCGCACTAACAACGTCGCACACGAAGCTTGTGTGATGGGTCTACAGGCTGCCATCGAAATGAAAGTCAGGAAGTTGGAGGTACATGGAGACTCAGCCCTGATCATTTATCAAGTCAAGGGAGAATGGCAAACTAAGGATCTGAAGCTAATCCCATATCAGAAGTACTTACTGGAGCTGATTAAGAAATTCGAAGAAATCTCTTTCACTCACCTTAGTCGAGACAAGAATCAATTTGCAGATGCCTTAGCCACCCTGGCTGTTATGGCTCAAATGGAAGAAGGGCAGACGACTCAGGTATTAAAGATTAAAGCAAGGAGTGAGCCGGTATACTGCTTCATGATCGAGGAAGAACCTGATGGTAAACCTTGGTATCATGACATCCTGCTTACATCGTAACTGCAGAATTCCTCGAGGGCAAGCAAAAACGAAAGGAGGATGATTCGGAGATTAGCATTGGGATACTTCCCCAGTGGAGAAATTCTATACAAAAGGAGCTCCAACAGTGAATTGTTGAGATGTGTGGATGCCAAAGAAGCGAAAAGGATCCTTTTTAAGACTCATGAGGGAAATTGTGCAACCCATGCCAATGGGCATATGATGGCTAGGCAAATCATGAGACGGGGATATTTTTAGACTACTATGGAAAAGGATTGCGTCGAGTACTTCCGAAAGTGCCATAAGTGTCAAATCTACGTAGATCCGATAAATGTTCTGCCTCACCAATTGTTCAATCTCGTTTCACCATGGCCTTTCGCAATGTGGGGCATTGATGTGATTGGTCCCATCAACCCTAAGGCATCCAATGGGCATAGATTTATCCTGGTGGCTATCGATTATTTCTCTAAATGGGTCGAAGCGACATCATATGCTCACATTACCCAGAACACATTCCTAAAATTCCTCAGAAATAATATCATCTGCCGACATGGCCTCCCCAATGAAATCGTCACTGACAATGCCAAGAATTTGAATGGTCCGAAGATCCAAAGATTATGTGATCAATACAAAATCCGACATCTCAATTCCTCACCATACCGTCCCTAGATGAATGGAGCAGTGGAAGCTGCAAACAAAAATCTGAAGAGAATAATCTGGAAAATGACAGTCACTTATAAGGATTGGCATGATATGCTTCCCTACGCCCTTCACGCATACCGGACTGCTGTAAGGACATCAACTGGGGCAACCCCATACTCACTGGTTTACGGGATGGAAGCAGTACTGCCTATTGAAGTTGAAATTCCTTCCTTAAGGATTCTGAAGGAATCAGGGATCGACGAGTCGGAATGAATCCAGTCAAGGTTGGAGCAATTAAATTTGCTAGACGAGAAAAGGCTAGCGGTAGCATGTCATGGGCAGTTATATCAGAGAAGAATGGCCAGGGCATTTGACAAAGGTGTCCGCCCACGTGAATTTCAACCCGGGGACCTAGTCCTGAAGAAAGTACTTCCGAATCAAAATGATCCCCGGGGTAAATGGTCGCCGACCTATGAAGGACCCTATGTGGTTAAGAAAGCATTTTCTGGTAGGGCCTTGATCTTGACCCATATGGACGGTGAAGAATTTTCAAGACCTATGAATGCCGACACCGTCAAAAGATACTATGCCTAAAAAAAAAAAAGGGAGAGTAGGGGTGAAAACCCAAAAGGGCGCTCCTAGCAAAATGTGTGAAAGAAGGCGAAAACCCTGGAAGGGTGCTTTCTGTAAAATGAGTGAGGGATGAAAACCCAAAAGGGCGTCCTGAAAGAGTGAGCCTATATAAAAAATAAAAAAATAATAAAAAAAAATCTAGGGGTGAAAACCTGAAAGGGCATCCCAAGAACCAGAAAATGGAGAAATAAGGAAGAAGAAATAGGACCAGGGAAGGAAAAATAAACCGTCACGGCATGAATCTTCGTTAACAGTGTACTTGAAATAATGGCAGTTAAGAGACATCAAAGCTAACTACAAGGAATATGTGAGATCTATCCTTGTGCCCTTTTTCTTTGAAATTGTACCTTTGTTTCTTAAAGCCATAATAAAGTCATCCTTTCACTTCAATCTATCTTCTTCACATTTTAAGTTGTCTTTTTGCTTTATCTTTCTCATATACTCACACTCTAATGCTGTTTTCTCTGCGCTATTAATCTATTAAAATTTTGTCATAAGATTAGGATTTGAATATTGATAACCTCATGTACTTTACTATGAGATTTGCAGGGATGGCCCCCCCCCCCCCCACCAAAAAAAAAAAAAAACTAGAAGTGAAAACCTGGAAGGGCGCTTCTAGTTAATGGGTAAAAGGGAAAGTGAAAACCCGCAAGGGCACTTTTCACAAAATAAGGAAATCAAGGGCAGAAGGGGAACTGTTGGAAGTAAGTAAGTAACCAAGGATGATGGGTTAAGTCTTGCAACTCGTCCTCCATTAATCGTCTATCTTCGCAATCCTGTTAAGTACACTTCGTCGCGGAGGAACTTCTCGTGTCGAGTTAGACTTGCTTTGTAAGTTGCTTTTAATTTTTAGCATTTTAAATTTCCTGTTAATCAACCTCTGGTTCCTTGATCTAAGTTGATTTTAATTTTCCTGCATTTTAAATTTCCTGTTAATCAACCTCTGGTTCCTTGATCTAAGTTGATTTTAATTTTCCTACATTTTAAATTTCCTGTTAATCAACCTCTGGTTCCTTGATCTAAGTTGATTTTAATTTTCCAGCATTTTAAATTTCCTGTTAATCAACCTCTGGTTCCTTGATCTAAGTTGATTTTAATTTTCAGCATTTAAATTTCCTGTTAATCAATCTCTGGTTCCTTGATCTAAGTTGATTTTAATTTTCCTGCATTTTAAATTTCCTGTTAATCAACCTCTGGTCCCTTGATCTAAGTTGATTTTAATTTTCTTGCATTCTAAATTTCCTGTTAATCAACCTCTGGTCCCTTGATCTAAGTTGATTTTAATTTTCCTGCATTCTAAATTTCCTGTTAATCAACCTCTGGTTCCTTGATCTAAGTTGATTTTAATTTTCCTGCATTCTAAATTTCTTGTTAATCAACCTCTGGTTCCTTGATCTAAGTTGGATTTAATTTTCCTGCATTCTAAATTCCCTGTTAATCAACCTCTGGTTCCTTGATCTAAGTTTATTTTAATTTTCCTGCATTCTAAATTTCCTGTTAATCAACCTCTGGTTCCTTGATCTAAGTTGGATTTAATTTTCCTGCATCTAAATTTCCTGTTAATCAACCTCTGGTTCCTTGATCTAAGTTAATTTTAATTTTCCTGCATTTAAATTTCCTGTTAATCAACCTCTGGTTCCTTGATCTAAGTTGATTTTAATTTTCCTGCATTACATTTCCTGTTAATCAACCTCTGGTTCCTTAATCCAAGTTGATTTTAATTTTCTAGCATTTTAAATTCCTGTTACCAACCTCAGGGTTGCCGACCCAAGTAGGTTTTAGTTTCCTGACTTTAATTTCGAATTTCAAATTTTAATCGTCCAAAATATGGGTCTGAATCTTTACATAATCCCTACACGGAAATTTTTTTCCAGTAGGAATTATGTAAAGAGGGGCTGCTGTCGATACCATATTTTGGCCGATCCCCGAAATCAATAAACTTTCAAACCGATCCCCTGCACTGAGTCTCCCTTTGCCAGCCAATCACATTTCTGATCTCTCCTCAAAAGGAATCGAATCAATACTAAGTCCCCATATCATTTAAAGCCTCACCGATCTCTCAAACCGATTGTCAAGTCTCCTGACCAGTCAATTACATTTCCGATCTCTCTTGTCAAACGAAATTGAACCAACATTAGGCCTTCATGCCACCAGTCTTATTGCCGATCTCCCTTTTAAAAGTTTGGGGATAATCGTCTGATAAAGTTAAGGTTCCAATCCGTTTAATGATGATCCGATCTTAAGTGTTCAAATCAAGTTCCCAATTTTAATTAAGTTCCGTTTAGCGTTTGTTCTCAGCCGATCTCATGCTTACAATGTTTTTCGACCTTTTATACTTGGATTAATAATCACTTTTAGTTGTTGTAATATGTTTAGACAATCAAGCGCTTATGCAATTCAAATACTTTCCGATCCCATCCATTCATTGAACAAAAAGGGAATTTCATTTCATTTCAAATTAAAATTTATACAAGTCATTCGATTGGAGGATCACCCCCAGCCTGTTCTACATTTTGTTCACCCCCTCTATCACCTTTGGCCTCCTCCTCGCTATCCTCTTCATCCTGGGGAGCCAGATCCACCATCTAGGAGAAGTCCTCCTTGGGATAACGCTTCCTGAGCTTGGCCAAGAGATCCCCATGAGCGTTCACATAAGCACCGACCTCCCTTGTCACTGCCTCTTCTTCTTTTGCTTTAAGCTCCTCAGTGAGGTGAGCGACTTCAGCAGCTCGGAGCGCCCGAACCTCTTTAAGAACATGAGCCTGCTCGGCCAGCTTATCCTCATAGAATTTCATCCGCCCCTCAATTTCAGATATGTAGTTTTGGGCAGATGAAAGTTGAGATCGGAGGGAAGCAGCTTCCTGACCCACCTTCTCGACATCCTGCCTCAAGCGGTGAGCCTTCTCCCGGATAATATGTTGGTTCACCAGACCCTCCACGCTCAGGCTCATAGTTTGTGTTAGGATATCATTGAGGCTGTTCGGGGTTAGCCTATCCCAATCCTCCCGAAGGCAGATGGAGGACCCCAAGACTTTAGCAAAACTTGGGTTCTCTCGAACCGTGCGGTTCTTCTCTAGCGAGTGGATCAGGATTTGGGCACCGTGGGAAAGGGTCCTCACAGGTGGTTGGGAAGGACCCCCTTCCGCACTCGAAGCAACTGGAGGGGGTGGTGGGGGCTCTTCTTAACGAGGAGGAGACCGGACCACTTCTATGTCGGGGATCGGTTATCCCGAGGGTTGAGACGAGCCTCCTTGCATCTCCCCGGGATCATGCCTGGGCGTCTGAAGCAGCTCGGAACGCTTCATCTCCCGCACCTTTCGGGAGACCTCTCTCTTCCGCTTCCGGCTCTCCTTAGAAGCCTCGCCGCTTGCCATACCTGCACAGAGAAAAGGTCAATGAGATCGCTAAGGCCCAAAGATCAGAGATATAGAAAGTACCAATGCCGAGGTCAGAGAGCTGAAGCCCGCGTTCTTGGCCAGTGACCAGCTGCATAGTCCAATGATGCAGTTCGGCTGTCACTGCATCTAAATAAGAGAATTTCTGTCTGGCCGCCTGATCTTTCAGTTCCATCACCATTAGGCCCTCTTCCCTATTCAGGGTGATGCGCTTCGGAAGTAAGGGGCCCTGGTGTAGCCAGCTACGTGGGAAACCCTCAAAGCCGTTCGGAATTTTGCTCCTCAGAATAAAGAAGCGATTCTTCCAATTCTTCAAGGAGGAGGGCAGATCGGTAAAAAGCCCACAATGTGGCTTCGCCTGGAAGATCTAATACTCGTCGTCCTTTTGACGAGTTAGCCTATGTAGTTCGACGAACACCTTAGTTGTAGGACTGAGTCCTTTAGCTCGGCAAAGGCCTCTGAAGGCTACTAGGATCCGCCATGAGTTCGGGTGAACTTGGGCTATGCACACTTGGTGAAATTTTAGAACTTCCTTGAAGAAGTCGTCAAGAGGGAACCGCAGCCTGGCTTTTAATTGCTCTTCGTATACCATGATCATATCATTCTCTTCAAAGAAGTGATCGGCTCGAAGATCGCCGTGACACTTAATGAGTTTGTATGAATCGAGTTGAATGTTATACTCTCAGAGTGTGATCGGTGTCGGAATAACTTGAAAAAACGAGAGGATTTTTGAATCACTCGCAAGAGGCTGAAAATGACATAAGAAGGCAATTGGCTGACCCATCCCCTATTTATACTCGTCTGAGCATTTAATGCTCACGGTGTCCCAAGCGACACATCGGTTAGCGGAATTCGCCAGCTTTTTCTGACACTTCTCACGAATATTCCAGAAATTCCATAATAAGGAGAGATCGGCTAGTTAGAGATCGGTGAATTAAGGCAGATGTTTAGAAGTGCAGATCGGTTAAGGGCTGTTCAGTTAGGAACCGGATCGGATAAACACATCAGAGATTGGAAAATAATGAATGCAATAATAATAAAAATGATAGTTGTCAAAATAAAATTTTATTTTCGAAAGGTTAGATTACATCATTTGGGCGATCTCTAGAGATCGGATTACATTAAAAGTCGGATTACATCATTTGGGCGATCTCTAGAGATTGGATTACATGAAAGGTCTGATTACATCATAGGGGCGATCTTTAGAGATCAGTGGAACATCCTATCTAATAAAGGCCTATGTCAAAGCCTAGTCTCGTGGTTGAATCAAAAGATTTGTCCAGCCATAGACAGCGGATAGACGTACAGCTCAAATGGGGTGATTATGACTCTCATGAGGATGGAGAGTCATCTCCACTGTCATCGATCAGAATCGAGCTGTAGTCAGGACGCCCAAAGTGGTGAGGAGCCAAATGAACTTTAAGGGGTAGTCACCGATGTTAAGGGGAATATTAGCAGTCTTCTCACCCGAAATCAATTCACCGATTATATCGGTCGAACGATTCGAGATCGACACGATCGAAGTCCTCGATCCAGGTAGGCAAATTAGTCCAGTTCTCTCACTGTTATCAAATGAGGTTATCATAATTCTCCGATCACCGGGATCGTAAATTTTCAATCGAGGAATAAAGAGGACAATTAGAAAAAGATCAAAAGCAACCATCATGGCCGGGATTATTGCCAGAGCGGTTAGAACAGGAAATGTGAGAAGGAAAGAGGAGAAAATCAAATGCGGAGGGGTTTCCCGTTGAAGGTATATATATAGGGAAAATCTGAGCATTTATTGCGAGCAGAAAACAAAGCGGATGCCTCAGAAATCGAAGGAATAAATGCTTTGACTGAATTAGACCAGATAAAGGAGAAGACCGGAGTAGGAGAGGTCGAAAGAAGGGAGCCCGACATGAGAGATCGGAAAAGGATCGTGTTAGAAAGATCGGAAGGGATGGGAGGACGGAAAACAAAGAGAATAAGATAACTTCCGCTAACTGTCATCATAATCAGAGCCGAGGTAGTTAAAGCGTTACAGACGAAATCTCCATCGCACGCCTCAGAATCGCCCACATTACTGACAGGTGCCAGAGTATGTCATGACAGTGCTATGCATCCCAATCTCCACCGTTGATCTTGCTTGTAAGGACAAGTCTAGAGCCCTTAGAACAAAGAACAAGACGACAAGACCGGCGCTCTTTATTCTCAGCCTTCGGATCGCCCTTGACTAGAAAATTCTGAGCCGTCAGATTAGAAAGGAGTAAGGACAAATATGCAGAAAAGGATCTCGGTCGTTCGTTTTGATTCTCTTTAATTCCCAACTATCAGATCGTGTCCTTTAAAATCCAAACCTTCCATTCCCTCAAAGGGAATCCTGACCCTTCATTGGGAGCACACGTTCCCTATAAATACCTGCATGAAAACTGTTGATAAAAGACGAAGGAAGAAAAAGGGTGGTGATTATAGTGGAAAGGCTCTGAAAATTGATTCAGTCTTGCTACTTTGCTATTTTTAAGCTAGAAAGACTTTAGAAACCAGTTTTCTAAAGTATTTTCTTTGAAGAAATATTGGACACTGAAACTCTTAATTTTCAGTTTGTTCATTGCTCTGCGATACCCTTTCTTAAGTTTCAATTCTGTTTTTAACACCTTTGTATCCACTTTTATTTTCTGAAGCTCAATCTCATTCATTATCATTTCGGTTTGATTACATGCTAACTAGGCATTCGTCATTTCAAGGCAAGCATTAGTCTCCAGACTATTAGCTCGAAACTCTTCAACATTCGTGACTCCATAGTTAGTTCAATAGGTTCAACTTCCTGCAGGTGAGTGTCTGAACCATTGCCTCATCCAGTGTTTGCTTTTATTTTCTTTTTACGCTCGTAATTTTCGTTAAAGTTTGTTTTATGTTAGAAGGTCCCACGTGGGTGATTATTCTCGAAGTTTATCTTTGATATCAGTTCATGTTATTTATTTATTCTTGGACTTTTATTATTATCTCCTAATGTAGGTGTTCTGTTTACGGGTAACGTACAGGTAGTTTGATAAAACGTTGGTAACAGTGTCTTAACATAAGAGTTTTTTTAAATAAACGTTCGGATAATAAATTAGAGAGTTATGAAGGCGAACCACTAGACTAGCTCGAGAATATGACTGGGTAAGGTGGGGGAGGTCGAAGTAAAATCGAGTTTCGGAATAGAAAATGAAATAGAGCAAATGTTGCCTGCCGAAAGGTATTGGTAAGGCAATCACATAGGAGGTCGGTAAAATTCAGTCTGGTATCCCCTATCTAGTCACGAGGTACCAATGAGTTAAAAGAAGCCTTATTCAGGTCACTAGCATCTTTGAATGCCAGAACCCTTAGTCTTAGACTCTTATGATGTGTAGATGTAATCAGATTTCAAGAGGTCGGAAAAGTCCTTATCCGACTCCCATTCAAGTAAAAGAGATCGGAGGAGAGTTCTTATCCGATTCTCAATCCAAAAAACTTTAATAAATTCTTCAAAGAGATCGGAGGAGAGTTCTTATCCGATTCTCAATCCAAAAAAAACTTTAATAAATATTTAAAAGAGATCGGAGGAGAGTTCTTATCCGATTCTCAATCCAAAAAACTTTAATAAATACTTAAAAGAGATCGGAGGAGAGTTCTTGTCCGATTCTCAATCCAAAAAAAAACTTTAATAAATATCTAAAAGAGATCAGAGAAGAGTCCTTATCCGATTCTCAATAAAAAATTCTCATAAATATCTAAAAGAGATCGTAGAAGAGTTCTTATCCGATCTCCAATCAAAATTTTAATCTAAAAGAGATCGGAGGAGAGTTCTTATCCAATTCTCAAATCAAATTTTAACATATATGCAAAATAACCCCTTAAACAAAACCGATACGTAACAGCAACTCACTAAGGGTCGTCTCATTTATTTATGTATCTGGGCAACCCGAATTAGTGGAAAATCAAATATTCCCTTTTACTAAAAGGATTAACATCTCCGTTCGAACCTTCTAACTATCGATTTTAATTTATAAAGAGCTTAAAGTTAAATCTGCTCACCCTCATTGAGGGACGAGGTGGGGTACCTAACACCTTCCCTACCCGTTTACGGACCCCGAACCTAGAATCTCTGTTTTTGAAGTGGTTTCATTTTAATTTATTTTCACAAATGGTTTTCTTTAATTTCCCTCAAAATTAAAGTGGCGAATCCTCACTCCTTCCCACTTCGGTGAGGGTTCGTCCAGGCGACCGCAAAATACCTTATGACAATAGATAATAGGTATATTGGTTCAAATATCACCAACATACCACATTTTGTATTCTAAAGTTATTGGCATTGGTTGCTAATTTTATTTCAAAGCTTAGTGTTAGTTATTCACAATTTTCAGATTTCAAGCCTCATATTTACTGTTCCATTGGTCATTTGTACAGTAGGAATTTGACAAAATTGTCTTTATGAAATTTGTTTCTTATTTTATCTAGTTACATTTCCTTTTTTGAATCACTCCATTTAGAGTTTTTTAGCTCAAGTTATGGCCTAAACACCATAACTGGCCAGATTGGACAGAATCCAAAATTCTGGGCAAAACTGGTTCTGCCAGATTTGGTAACCTAGGTTTGGTTGGCAATTTGACTAGGTTATGTTCAGAATTTGGATTTGTGTTCTTCATGAAAATTGTAGGTCTATGTCTCAGCTTTCTGCTGATAATATTTCAGGTCAATTGGACCTTTCTACGCTGAATTATGACCAAATGAATAAACACTATTTATTTAGTCATTTTGCCCAGGCAGAATGCAAGTCACTCTGATTAGGGTAATTTTTAGATCAACTTAGTTTGGTTTTCTGGGCAGGGTTTCTTCACCAAAGTTGTGCCATTATGTGTCTAGTTTCATGTCCAATTAGCCTTGCACCAATTGAACCTATGCAACTCCATTTATAACTACCCAAACCTAATGGACTCATGCTCAGTCCTGCAGGTCAGCCAAGGCAGCTCACCCACACTCAAATGCCAAGCCTCAACTCACTTCATTTCCTCATCATACACATTCAAATGGTCACTAATTGACCATTACAAGGTTAATGAACCATCACATAAGCAAACCCTAATGTTGTTCAAGTGTCCACATTTTCAAGGTTCATTCATGCATCACACTTGCATTTCACTTACTCTGACATGTTCAAGCACTCATCTCATGCTATGGGCAGCTCATAAACACTTTATTTCAAGTAAATTCATCAAACCCTAACCACCCCTAGGCTGCTGAAATTTATAGGGATGGATACACATAATTTTTATTTTGTTTTTCTTACATTTTCTACTTATCTCATGGCATTAAGCATGAATTAAGTAAAAGTGCTAAGAGATTGGACACTAACCTCTTTTGCTAACTTTTTCAAGTCTCCAAAACTTCCTCTTCTTCTCTTCTTTTTGCTGCCTAGAGGTGTTCTAAGGTGTGAGGATCAAATTTAGTGAAGTCAAGTTAGGGATTTATGGTGATTTAAGGAGGGAAGTAAAGCTTGGAGTAGTGTAAAAATGGTGAAATTTTCCTTTTCTTTCTCTTTTCTCTCTTGATTTGGCTGATTGGGGAAGATGGCTGCTGATTTCTTTTGTTTTTATCTCATTTTTAATTTCCTTTTTATCTCTTTAGTTAATTTGTTAAATTGTGATTGGGTGGGGGCATGTTAATGACATCATGTGATGTCATAATTCCCAATTTCTTTTATTTTTCTTTCCTTTTCTTTTCTACTCATTTTTAATTCAATTTTTAATAATATTTATTCATATTTTATGTCATAATAATTATTTACTTAACTAGACAAGTTGGTCAAAAATCATCTCCGAAGATGAAATAACCAAAAATGCCCTCCGTTTGGCTTATTGAGCCAAAATCGTCTGTACCAATCCAAAAATTTTTCTAAGCCTTTTCTTGGCATTCTAATGCCATAGAACCCTCAATGACTCTTCTCTGGAGTCCCAAAAATTATTTTATGAATTTTCTCCCAGGTTTAGGGCTCTTAGCTGCGAGGACCACAACTTCCCACTCGGTTACCCATCGCTAGGGCACTGGCTCATTTAACTTGATTGTATTTTATTTTAAAAATTTTTTCTAAAATTTTCTTATTAATATTTGAGTTAATTATGGTTCCTCACTTTAGTTTAAATATTTTTCCAGATGTTCTAGCTATCCGAACTGACACCGGTCACCGAAAAAGTAGAATGTACAGAATGGATACAGTGAGGGTGTTACAGGACCTCTATAAGGACATCAAGTAGGGCAACTCCATACTCACTGGTTTATGGAATGGAGGCTATTCTGCCTATTGAAGTAGAAATTTCTTCCATGAGAATTCTGAAAGAATCAGGAATCGATGAGTCAGAATCGATCCAATCAAGGCTAGACCAATTGAATTTGCTGGACGAGAAAAGGCTAGCAGCTGAGTGTCATGGGCAATTATACCAAAGAAGAATGGCTAGGGCACTTAACAAAGGCATTCGCCTGCGTGAATTCTGACTAGGAGATCTAGTCCTGAAAAAGATTCTTCCGAATCAAAATGATGCTAGAGGAAAATGGTCGCCAACTTATGAGGGACCCTATGTAGTTAAAAAAGAATTTTCTGGTGGTGCACTGATCTTGACCCACATGGACGGCGAAGAATTCCCAAGACCCATGAATACAGATGCTATTAAAAGGTATTATGCCTAAAAAAAAAAAAGGAGTAGGGGTGAAAACCCGAAAGGGCGCTCCTAGCAAAATGTGCAAAAAAGGACGAAAAACCTGCAAGGGCGCTTTCTATAAATTGAGTGAAGGGTTAAAACCCGAAAAGGCACCCTAAAAAAAAAAATTAGGGGTGAAAACCTGAAAGGGCACCCTTAGAGCCAGAAGATGGAGAAATGAGGAAGGGAATACGGGACCAGAAAAGGAAATAAGTCACCACGGTACGAACATTACTTGAAATAATGGCAGTTAAGGGAGTTCGAAGTTGACTACAAGGAATTTATGAGAACCATTCTTGTACCTTTTTTTAAATTATAACTTTATTCTCAAACCATAATAAAGTCATTCTTTCACTCAAATTTATCTTTCTTACTTACACTCTGATTTATCTTTCTTATATACCCACACTCTAATGTTATCTTTCTTCTGCACCTTCATTTTATGCGCTATTAATTTGTTAAAATTTTGTCATAAGATTAGGATTCGAATATTGATAACCTCATATACTTTGCTATGAGATTTGCAGGAAAAAAAACTAGGGGTGAAAACCTAGAATGGCGGTTCTAGTCAACTATGCAGAGGGGAAAGTAAAAACCCGCAAGGGCGCTTTTCCCAATATAAGAAGGAAGTCGAGAATAGAAAAGGCATCCCAGGAAGTGAGTAAGAAAAGGAAATGGTGGGTTAAGTCTTGGGACTGGTCCTCCATTAATTGTTTATCTTCGGAATCCTGTTAAGTACACTTCGATGCGGAAAAACTTCTCGGGTCAGGTTAGCCTTACTTTGTCAGTATTTTAATTTTCAGCATTTAAATTTCTTATTATCAACCTCTGGTTCCTTGATCCAAGTTGATTTTAATTTCCAGCATTTAAATTTCTTATTATCAACCTCTGGTTCCTTGATCCAAGTTGATTTTAATTTCCAGCATTTAAAATTTCATGTTATCAACCTCTGGTTCCTTGATCCAAGTTGATTTTAATTTCCAGCATTTAAATTCATGTTATCAACCTCAAGTTCCTTGATCTAAGTTGATTTTAATTTTCAGCATTTAAAATTTCATGTTATCAACCTCAGGTTCCTTGATCCAAGTTGATTTTAATTTTTTGCATTTAAATTTCTTGTTATCAACCTCTGGTTCCTTGATCCAAGTTGATTTTAATTTCTTGAATTTAAAATTTTCTGTCATCAATCTCTGATTCCTTGATCCAAGTTGATATTAACTTCTTGCATTTAAATTCCTGCTATCAACCTCTGGTTCCTCGATCCAAGTTGATTTTAATTTCTTGCATTTAAATTTTTGTTATCAACCTCTGGTTCCTTGATCCAAGTTGATTTTAATTTCCAGCATTTAAAATTTCATGTTATCAACCTCTGGTTCCTTGATCCAAGTTGATTTTAATTTCTTGCATTTAAATTCTTGTTATCAACCTCTGGTTCCTTGATCCAAGTTGATTTTAATTTCTTGCATTTAAAATTTCAGGTTATCAACCTCTGGTTCTTTGATCTGAGTTGATTTTAGTTTCTAGCTCATAACTTCCAAGTTAAATTTTGACTCTCAGCATTTCAATTTTTCATACCTCGATTGCCCAAAATACGAGTCTGAATCTTTACATAATTCCTATACAGGAAAATTTTATTCCCTTCAATAGAAATTATGTAAAGAGGGGCAGCTGTCGACACCATATTTTGGCCGATCACCGAGGTTAAGGGACTTTAAAATTGACTCCTAGCCGACGTCCTTCGATCACAAATAACCTTTCCAAACACATCAATTGCTCAATCAGGAAATAAACTGATCCCACACTTAGTTGATTGTTTTTCGATCTCTTATCAGAGGGGTTCGAACCAATTTCAAGTCTCCATACCATCCAGCCTTGCCTCCCGATCTCTCTTTACAAATATTGTGGAAAGTCACTTATCTAATTCTAGAATTGGGTTCCTCATTTGTATGTCCCAGATATTCCTTAAAATAAAGTTAAGATGTCTGTCCGATTTAATGGTGATTTCGATCTTAAGAATTCGAATCAAGTCTTTCTAATTCTAATGTTCTAAAGTTCTACCTGGAGTTTGGGTCATGGCTTAGTCCGATCTCATGCTTACAATGTTTTTCTAACCTCTTATACTTAGGTTAATGGTTGCTTTTAAGTTTACTGTCCAAAACGTTCAAAGTAATTAAGTACTCATACAATTTGGACACTTTTCGATCTCATCAAAAAATTGAATAAAAAGGACTTCATTGCATATCAAAATAAAATTTACAAGTCATTCGGCTGGAGGGTCTCCCCCAGCCTGTTCTCCAGGTACATCGTCGTTTCTCTCATTTTCTCTCTCTCCCTCGGGCTCCTCATTGCTCTCATCTTCGGCCTCTGGGGCGAGCTCATTCATCTAGGAAAAGTCCTCTTTAGGATACCGCTTCTTCAGCTTGGCCAGAAGGTCATTATGGGCATTCACATAAGCCCCGGCCTCCTTTGTGGTACTCTCCTCTTCCTTCGCTTAGAGCTCCTCTTCCTTGGCTCGGAGCTCTTCCTCCTTCGCCCAAAGGTCTTTAGCATAACGAGTGAGATCGGCAGACCAACCAACTCGAGAGTCTTCAAGTTCTCGTTCCACCTCCGCTATCCTCTCCTCATAATGTTTTATCTGATCTTCCATTCTGGCGATGTAGTCATTAGTAGAGGAGAGCTGACCTTGTGCAGCGGAGGCATCTTGGACTGCCTTAAGGATCTCTTTCTTTAAGCTGTGGGCTTTCTCTCTGAGTATGTGCTGGTTTGTAATGGCCTCTAAGCCTAAGCTCATTGTCTGAGCTAAGATATCATCAAGGCTCTCCTCTGCCAACCTGTTCCAATCTTCTTGGAAACAAATGGAAGCACCCATGACTTTGGCCAGGCCGGGATTCCCTCTAGTAGAGTGGTTCCTTTCCAATGATTGGATC
The DNA here is from genome assembly GCF_030052815.1 of Hevea brasiliensis. NCBI lineage: Eukaryota > Viridiplantae > Streptophyta > Magnoliopsida > Malpighiales > Euphorbiaceae > Hevea > Hevea brasiliensis. Next base: position 89,132,750 of record NC_079500.1, read on the forward strand.
AGAAGTTAAGCACCCCGGGAAAGTGTCCTGACCATAGGACCGGAAGACTCCCCTTCTACATTGGAAGAGATCGGAGGAGGAGGGGGAGGTGGAAGCTTGATTTGCTGAGGAACAGGAGCAATGACCTCTACTTCAGGGATTGATTGCTCCTGAGATAGGGGAGGAGAGCTCAGCACCTCTACTGATTCACGACGAGGGGTCTGAATATCAGCAATGGTGGTCCCCTTCATCGCCCTCACTTTTCTGGAGACCTCCCTCTTTCGCTTACGGCTCTCTTTGGAAGCATCGCCGCCTGCCATACCTACACAAAGAAGAAGTCAGTGAGTTCGCTAAGATTTAGAGACCAGAGATATGGGTAGTACTAGGGCCGAGGTCAGAGAGCTGAAGCTCGTATTCTTCGTAAGTGATTAGCCGCATCATCCAATACTTCAGTTTGGCCATCACCGCGTCTATGCACGAGAATTTCTAAGTGGACGCCTGAGACTTTAACTCTTTCACCACAGCATCTTCGTCCTTATTTAAGGTGATCTTTTTTGGGATCGAAGCGACCAGTTGTTGCCAACTCCGTGGGATACCCTCAAAGCCATTCCAAATTTTGCTCCTCAAAATGAAAAATCGGTTCTTCCAATTCTTTAATGAAGAAGGGAGATCAATAAAGAGAGAACAGTTAGGCTTAGCCTGAAAGAACCAGAACTCATCATCCTTCCTTCGAGTGAGCTTATGTAGTTCGGAAAAGACTTTAGCAGTGGGTTCTAGCCCCTTAGCTCGGCAGAGGCCCCGAAAAGCTATCAGAGTCTGCTAAGTGTTCGAATGCACTTGAGCTACTGAGACATGGTGGAATTTTAGGATGGCCTTGTAAAATTCGTCCAAGGGAAAACGGAGCCCGGCCTTCAATTGCTCTTCATACACCATGATGAGATCGCTCTCATTAAAGAAGTGGTCGGCCCAATGATCGCCATGGCATTTGATCAGTTCAAAGGAATCGATCCGCAGATTGTACTCCTAGCTTATAGATTGGAGATCGGTTTCTCTCAAGACTGAAGGCAACTCATCAATTGGCAAGTTGTCTCTCTTCAAAGATGCCCCTCACCTTATTCTGGTAGCCGGACCAATTACAGGAACGAGGGCTGTGCTGGTTTGACCACCAAATCTAATTATGTCGCCCTCTTCTGTGGTCCACGAAATGTGGATAGAAGACCGGCTCATAGCTCTCTAACCCTCGGCGCCGCTCATTTTCAAAGAAACCAAAGAAGTTTAACTAAGAAAAGGATCAAAACCCTTACCGAAATGTGATCGGTACCGGAAACACTTGAAGAAACGAGAAAATGTTGAAATTGCTAGCAAAGTGCTGAAAGTGACATAAGGGAGCAACTGATTGACCCTCCCCCTATTTATACCCATCTGAGCATTTAATGCTCACGAAGTCCTAAGCGGCACATCGATTAGCGGAATTGACCCGCTTTCCTGACACGTCCCGGGAAGGTTCTAGAAACACAATAATAAAATCGAATAAAATGAGATCGTTTAGCTAGGGTTATCGGATTGTGCAAATTTTCAAAGTCGCAGATTGGCTAATGGCGATTTATTTAGAGATCAGATCGGATATGCACATCAGATATCGGAAAAACAACCAATGCAATAATTAAATAATAACCTTCAAATAAAATTTCATTTCATTTCCAAAAGGTCATATTACATCATTTGGGCGATCTCAAGAGATCGGAAATTATCATTAAGAGAATCTTTAAAGGTCAGATTACATCATTTGGGCGATCTATAAAGATCGGCACTACATCCTACCTAGTAAGGACCTATGTCAAAGCCTTGTCTTGTGGCTGAATCAAAAGATGTGTTTGATCAAAAAGCTAGCCACAGGCATTGGATAGATGTGCAGCTCAGATGGGGTGACTATGACTCTCATGATGGTGAGTGGAGTCATCGTCGATGTCATCGACCTGAACTGAGCTGCAGTCGGGATGCCCGATGTGATGAGGAGCCAAATGAACTTCAAGAGGCAGTCACCGACATTAAGATTGAAATTAGCAATACTCTTGCCCGAGATCGGCCCACCAATTATACTGGTGGACCGATTCGAGATCGGCACGATCATCGTTTTCGATCCTGATTAGTAAATTAGTCTGGTTCCTTCACTATCATTAGATATTGTTCTCATGTTTCTCCGATCACTGGGATCATAAATTTTCAGTCGACGAGCAAAGAAAACAGTCGAAAAAAGATCAAAAGCAGTGACCATAATCGAAATCATTACCGGAGAAGCTAGAATCAGAGAAATAGAGAGATTGAAGGAGAAGTGAAGTGTGAAGGGGCTTTCTTGCAGGTGCATATATATAGTGCCTGAGCATTTATTGCATACAGAAACCAAAGAGGATGCATCGATAATCGAAGAATTAATGGCGTTGACCAAGGCAGGTCGGATGAAGAGGAAAATTCTAGAATGAGAGAGATCGGGAAGCGATGAGGGACCCGATATGAGAGAGATCGGAAAAGGATCATAATAGAGATTGAAAGGAATAGAGATCGGAAAACACGAAGAGGATGAAATGACTTCCAATAACTCTCTTCATAATCAGAGCCGAGTTAGTTAAAGCGTTGCAGGCATGATCAAATCTTCACTGCACGCCTCATTTGCAGAATCGCCCACATTGCTGACAGACGCCAAAAACAGTTATGGCAGTCCTATACATCTCAATCTCCACCATTGATCATACTTGTAAGGACGAACCCGAAGCTCTTGGATCAAAAGCAGATGATAGGTTCGGCACTTTTCATTCCCAGCCCTCGGATCCATCTTGTAAGGCAAGATCCTGAGCCATTGGATTAAGAATAGAAAGGACGAATATTCTGAATAAGATCCCAGCTGTCCATTTTGATTCTCTTTAATTCTTAGACATCGGATTATGTCCTTTGAATCCAGACTTTTCGTCTTCCCAGGGGAGATCCTGACCCTTCATTAAGAGCACCCGTTCCCTATAAATACCTGCATGCAATACTGTAGAGATATGGATGAAAAAAGGTGGTGGTGATTATAGTGGAAAGGCTCTGAAATTTAATTCAGTCTTGCTACTTTGCCATTCTAAGCTTGCATAAAATCGAGAAATTTCAAAAACTAGTTTTCTTAAGTATCTCAATTTAAGGAGTTTTGGACCCTGAAATTCTTCATTTTCAGTCTGTTCTTTTACTCTGCGATACCATTTTTGTTCAGTTTTGTCTTCATCACCCTAATACCAGCATATTATTCTCCAAGCTTGATCTCATTCTGACCCGGTTACCATCGCTTCGGCTCAACCTCATTCTGACATGGTTCTCGTTATTTCGAAGTAAGCATTAGTCCCTGGACCATCAGCTTGTAGCTTTACAATATTTGTGGTCCCAGAGTTAGTTCAATAGCCTCAACCTCCCACAGGTAAGTGTCTAGACTGTCACTTTACTGAATGCTCATGTTTTATTTTCTTTACTTTTATGCTCGAAACTTCTGTTAAGTTCAGTTGCACTAAAAATCCCTTTGTAGATTATTCCGGCCGATAGTTATTTCTTGAGTTTACTTCTTCTATTCATTCGTAAACTTTATTTATTTCTTCTTAGTTTTCATTTCTTTCGAAAATAGGTGTTCTGGTTGTGGGCAAATTATGGGTAATTAAAAAATATTGGTAGAAGTACCTTAACATGAAAGTTTTCGAACAAATAAAATAACAAATGGTTGAATAGTAAATCAGAGGAAAAAGTTATGAGGTCGGGCTACTAAACGAGCTCAGGAGGTAGCATAATAGAGCGGGAATCGAGATGAGATCGGATTCCAGACTGGTAACCAAAAGAGATTGGATATTGCCAGCTAAAGAGTTCTGATGAGGCGATCGTATAGGAGATCGGCGAAAAGTTCGACCTTGTATCCATCCTCTAGGTATAAGGCATCAGTGGGTTAAGAAACACATTGTGCAGATTTTTGGAGCCCTCGGGCGCTAGAATCCTTAGTCCAAAGTCCTCACGGTATGCGATCATAACAAACACTTTAAGAGATCGGGGGAGAGTTCTTACCTGATTCTCATTTAAATAAAACATGGAGATCGGAGGAGATTTCTTATCCGAGATCCTTTATTTGAGACTTTAAACCAAACACTTTAAGAGATCGGGAGAGAGTTCTTACCTGATTCTCATTTAAAATTTAAATAAAACATGGAGATCGGAGGAGAGTTCTTATCTGAGATCCTTTATTTAATACTTTAAACTGAACACTTAAAGAGATCGGGGGAGAGTTCTTATCTGATTCTCTTTCAAAATTTAAATAAAACACAGAGATCAGAGGAGAGTTCTTATCCGAGACCCTTTACTTTAAACTTTAAACCAAATATTTTAAGAGATCGGGGAAGAGTTCTTACCCGATTTTTGCTAAAATATTAATAATGTACGCGGAGTCCGGAGGAGAGTTTTTATCCGAAATCTCCCGCTTAAAACTAAAAAAAAAACATATCTAAATATCGGTACAAACTTTTTATCCGAGCTCTCTTAACAAAATCCAAATTAAAATAACATAACTCCAATATACAATATAACTTTACTCGACACCTATTCACTAAAGGGCCATCTCACGAACTCGTGTTCTTGGGTAACCCAAAATAAGTGAAATATCAAACACTCCTTTATTACGCGCAAAGGATTAACATCATCCCTATCCCAACCCTCTAATTATCTTTTTAATTTATGAAGAGCATAACATTAAATCTATTTACCCCCATTGAGGGACGAGGCGGGGTGCCTAACACCTTCCCCGCTCGTATACGGACCCCGAACTTAGAATCTCTTTTTCTCTTTTGAAGTGGTTTCCTTTTAATTTATTTTCACAAAAATGGTTTTCTTTAATTTCCCTCAAAATTAGAGTGGCGACTCCTCACTTTTCCCACTTCGGTGAAGAGCTTCGTCCAGGCAATCGCAAAATACCTTGCGACAATATTTTCACTCAATTTTTTTGCACTCCTTTTTTTTTCTCTGCTTTCTTTTCGGCCACTCTTAATTTTACCTCACCCATTGCTTGCTTAAGCCTTGTTTGGTCTTCATAAATCTATTTTGGTGTCATAGGTGCCAAAATGATTTTCCTTCCATTCATTTCAAAATAGTACCTATTTTTATACCTATCGTGAATCACTTTTCTATCAAATTGCCATGGTCGGCCGAGTAACAAGTGACCAGCTTGCATTGGAATCACGTCACACATAACCTCATCTTGATACTTTCCTATTGCAAAGGAAACTAGCACTTGTTTTGTTACTTTCACCTCACCACATTCATTCAACCACTGTAACTTATACGATCTAGGGTGTTTCAAAGTCCTCAACCCTAATCTCTGCACCAAAGTAGTATTAGCAACATTGGCATAACTTCCCCCATCAATGATGACACTATAAACTTTATCTTGGATAAGACACCTTGTGTGGAAAATTGTTTCTCTTTGCAATTCATCACCAACATCCTCCTTTACTTTAGTATTTAATCCTCTCATAATCACTAGAGCACTTCCTTCAACAGCATATTTTACCTTTGCATCCTCCTCCCTTGAAGATGTGGAATCACTCACATTTTCCTCCTTCATTTCTATCTTATCATTTTCTCTCATGACCATGACTCTCTTCTTAGGGCATTGAGAAGCTATGTGTCCACTGCCCAAACATCTAAAACACTTCACATCTCTATTTTGGGTAGTAGCAGCAACCTCCTTTCTTTTACTTTCTATAAATTTCTTCTCCACCTTCTTTTCCTTTTCCTCATTTTTCTTATGTTTGCTAGCAGCCTTTTCCCTATCCTCCTTCCAGTTAGACTTCCAAGATGAAGAAGTACCTGCATTTCCTCTAAATTTTGACTTGCATTTAAGTTGCCTTTCTACCTTCATAGCCATGTGGACCATATCCTCCGACTTAACATAGTGATGTAACTCAACAATATGAGCAATCTCCTTATTTAGCCCATTCAAGAATCTAGCCATGGTAGCTTCTCTATCCTCCTCAACATTTGCTCTAATCATAGCAATTTCCATTTCTTTATGATAATCTTCAACACTTTTAGAACCTTGAGTCAATCTTTGTAACCTCTGATATAGCTCTCTATAGTAATGACTAAGAACAAATCTCTTCCTCATTATAGTTTTCATCTCACCCCATGTTGCAATTGGTTGCTCATAATTTCTCCTTTTACTAACCAACACCTGATTCCACCATACCAAATCATAATCAGTAAATTCTACTACTGCCAACTTTACTTTTTTTTTCTCCTCCAAATAGTGATGGCAATCAAAGACCGCTTTTACCTTCCTTTCCCATTCTAGATACACATCCGAATCATTTTTGCCTTGGAAAGGAGGGATGCTCATTTTAATACTTTTGATATTGTCATCTACCCTATTCCTCTCTCTTTCTTCTCTTCTTATCCTCCTATCCCCATTCCTTCTATCTTTAGCTCTTTTCTCATACTTATCCCTCCTAGGTCTTTTAACCTCAAAATTATAGTTATCAACCTCATCTTCATCAAATTCAACTACTGGAGGTGTAGGATCCCTCATATTGGCCTTTTCTCATTTTGCCTATCTCTTTGCTCCAATCTTTCCAACCTATCTATGATTCCATTACACACAACATTCATTCTTTCAAATTATTGTTTGACAACCTGCATATAGAATGGATTTTCACCTTCCCCCTCGCTACCACCACACCTTCTAGAAATATTTTAAGACCTGCAAGAAAATGGTTAGTGTAAAGAAAAACACCTCACTCACTCCTTTACGTGTTTACACTAATAGGGGACACTCCACTCGTGTTTAACTCAAAAAGGCTTTTTTCTTCTTATGAACTCACCACTCTATGCCTTTTACCTCTCTTGGCTATGTTCACAAATTCTTATCAAACTCAAGTAACTCAAACCAAGACAACAACTCACAAAAATTTAACACACAATAAAATTCTTACATATGATGAATCAAAATGAGTAATTAAGAAAGTAATAATGTGACTCAAGAATTCAAGAAAAGAAAAGCTCAAGTAAAGAAATATAATGCAATATGGAACCAAGAAAGAAAATACCAAAGTAAAATAGTAGTATGCTAGAAAAGAGACAACCTAAAGAAGTGATATCAAGCTCAAATATCCAAGTTTACCTCCAACTTATCACAACTACCAGCAGTTTACACAATACACCAAGAATTGCATCAATTTAGGATCACCAAGCAAATGAGTGTATTTTGATCTGAAATTGAGTAGGCAAATGCACCCCAATACTGATTAATTACTATTAGAATTTCAGGCTTTTCTTGACAGGTTTACTATGTAAACTAAATTTGATCGAGTCTGTCGTAAAATTTTGGTTCCATGCACAAATGGTTAAATTTTGAGTTGAGATTTAATTTGGCAACAACTTAAATGTGGTATAAACAATCTTTAAATTTTCAAGAATTTTTGGGTTGATTTGCTATGTTAACTTAATTTGATTGGGTCTGCTGCAAAATTTTGGTTCCCCACAGAAATGGTTGAATTTTAAGCTGAAATTTAATTTGAGAACTACTGAAATGGGTTATAAACACTCTGTAAATTTTCATGAATTTATAGGTTGATTTGCTATGTGAACTTAATTTGATTGGGTCTATTGCCAAATTTTGGTTCCCCATTAAAACAGTTGAATTTTAAGCTGAAATTTAATTTGAAAACTATTAAAATGGGGTATAAACTCCCTGTAAATTTTTAAGAATTTCTGGGTTGATTTGTTATATGAACTTAAGTTGATTGAGTCTGCCGTAAAATTTTAGTTCAGCAGCAAACAATATCAAATAACCCCTGAAATTGTCACCTAACATCTTAAACACACCCAAATAATGCTAGTAGAGTTTCAAGCTAAATGGGTAAGTCTAACTCAATGACCTAAACAACCTCTCATGCTTGATATCAAAATGAAGGAAGCAAAATAGGTAGCTAGAATGATAGCTTTAGCTTGATTAACCCAACACCCTAAGACAAACTCAACAAAATAAGTTTTTAAATAAACAGATCATACTAAACCCTAGGAGCAAATTTCGAACAAGCATACAATGAATAAAATTTGAATAACAGAAACACAATAATAAGAAAAATAAGGTCTAGCAAGAAGGAACTAGACGCAAGATGAAACTTAAACAGAACAAAATAGAATCAATTGTGTTTTTGCAACTAGAGCTAAACAACAATTAGGGAAAAAGAAACAAACACAAAGTAGTGAAGAAGAAGCAAACACATAAAATACCTTATTTGCATGTCCTTGGCTCTGATACCAAAATTGACGTGAACCCTCAAGTAATTGGTAACTTGAAAACCCACATTTAAGAATTAAAGGAACAATATGGAAATCAACAAATCAAGATGTATGAATTTGATTCTTTGAACCAACATAAAAGTGATGTGTAATTCAAAGAATAGTATCAGATGAAATTGAAATCCTTGAGCGGTTTGGATGTGAACCTCAAGTAATGAGCAACTTAAAACTCACATTCAATAAATAATGAACTCAAAATGGAAAACACCAAATTCAAGCTATACGAATTGGATTCTTTGAACCAGCACAATCAGATTGATGTGTAATTCAAAGAAAATATCATAAATGAGATTCTTAACCTAATTCATATGAAGAATGAATAAACTAAGAATATTATGCACATTAAACCTTATAAGATAGAAATCTCAGTAAGTTAATGAGCTTCATAAGAACAAAGGCAACAGCCAATTTACTCACTAATGGAGTAGAAATAATCTTTCATTAATATTCAAAGAGTGTGTCCTCCACCTTTCTCATTACACTTGCATTTATAGCCTCTTGGTCCTAAAGCTAAACACTAAAATATCCATATTTTAGTAATAGCTACAAGGAGCTTTAAGTCCACATAAAAATTATACTACCAAAAGACTAAAAGGTTCCAAAGAAAAAGCAAACTTAATACAGTAGCGACAAGGGCATTTAAGTCCAAAAGAGAGGTAGTTATAAAAGTATGGAATATTCCTTCAAAAAGGTGACAACTACACTTTTGTACACGTGTGCATGTAACCCCCTAAAAAGGTGCCAGCAACATATTTCATTCTTCACGTGCATGGAACCTAATGCATGTACATGGGTGTTGGATCTGATGCATGCATATCCACAGGTTATTCCATGTAACCTAATGCCCCACACGATACCTGGTCACTTCCAAGCTTAATTTTCACTAAATTTAATCCTTTATAATTTTCTTCATGCCATTCTAGCTTATAATCCTTGCTTCTTAAGAATTCACAAATTAAATTCTGAAGTGATTTAGCTCTAACTCTAGTAATTGGACCTTAGATGAAATCCTTTGGAGTGGATGTAGCTGGATTCTCATCAGAGCTAGCTTAAATTGACCCTCACATGTAGATCCATCATTGCACCTGTCAATGCATGCCATTTTTTCTTTAATTTTGAAAGATTTTTGAAAAAATTCAAAAATTTTCTTAAATACTGCTTGTTATTATTGTTAAAACTTAATTCATATATTTAAAAATATGAATGATTATATATATGAAATAAGTGAATATAAATAAGTGTGGTAATTAATTATGTATTATTTAGAATAATTTTAAACATAAATACATGAGACTTATATATTTGATATGTGAATCCTACCAGACATTTTTGGTTTGGATTAATGGTATATCAGATTTAGATAAAAATTTCCTTGTTTAAAAATATATTGTCTGAATGGAGATTATCAATGATTTGTAAGTTTTAATTGATATTTGAGTTTCTCTCAACTCTCTTAATAACTTAAAAATAGAAAATTGATTTTCCAAGGAAGATTAATAGATTTCTTAAGGGTAAAATCTTCTTTCAAAAGTTGACTGAAATTTGTGCTTTAAAATCACTTATTTTCATCACTTTAATTCAATATTTCTATCTTTGTATAAATTTGATTCATATTTGTTACATTACTTAATTTTAATCTCTTAATATTTTATATTTTTATTTTAATTCATATATTTTTAATAAAATTTGATTTAATTTCTTTTTAATTTTATTTTAACTCTTAAAGATAAATTTCTAATTCCACCCTTATAACCCAACAAACACTAAAAATCAGATGTCTTTCCTATTTACTATTTAGTCCTTAGGTTTTAATTAATATTACAATTGACTTCTTATATTTTGGAAATTGAACAATTTAGTTCCTCATTTATATTTCCATTAAAATCAGATATCTTTCCATCTAATATTGTCATTAGTTTAAGTGAAAAGATAAATATACTATTTATTCAAGTAAGAAAATGTCACAACTTGACTTTTGGGCCTAGACTGGTATTAGGACTTGGGTCAATATAATACTCTCCAAATCCATAGTAAGCCTATATAATTACAAACCAACAACTAAACCCAAAATAAATGGCCCAATTGAAGAAAATAAACGGACAGAGTTCGGCCATAAAATAGACAATCCAATGGAGAGACACACCCTAAGTCCAACATTTCACATACATAATAAGTTTAACAAGTTAGTTTTACATCATAAGAGAACTAATACAGCCACTGCAAAGTTCTAGATATAAACAAAAAATAAATACCATTAACACATCAACAGTTCAAGTTTCCCTATGAGAAAGAGAGTAAGTTAACTTCAAAATAACATCCATCTGTCATCTGGAAAAAATAATTAAACAGTGGCGAGCGTTTGACTCAATGAGTTTAGATACTAATTATAGGTTCAATTTTTATAACTACCTAAATCTAATGTAATTTTACCATGTAATGCACATCCGACACATATAACAAATAATTCAATCAATTTTTGCACAAGAGTATAATTTGAAGCTACTCACACACCTAGTGTATAACATCAATATATGGGAGCTGATACTCTATATAACTCTCTCTCTCTCTCAATCCAAATCCTGCTAGCAAGCTCAACTCAAGCTGAACTTTTACTTAAATGTAAGTGCAGGGGCCAGCGAGATCAGCTCAAAGTCTTGTCTCACTCCAACTTTTCATATCTATAAGGATCGAGTTCTAGCGAGACAAGCTCAAACTGCGACTACCTGTCTAATTCATATATATATATATATATATATATATATATATATATATATATATATATATATATATAAATGAGCATGCCAAGAATATAAATAATATTGAAATTATAAAAATAATTAATATCTAACTCATAAACTGGTTTGCAACTAGTCTGACTGGAAAGAAAAAGAATGGCTGGCACCGATCACCTATACAAATACACTGATCTCTATCAATTTACTGATAAAATGATTAATTTAAACTAAAGAAGCAAGAATTAATCCTAGGTTCTTGTCATAATTTTAGCAGAGTCTCCTCTATAATTAAACCTAACCCCCTGCAACGAAACTCAACCAAAAGTAATAACTCAAGGCCTTAGGCCCACAACAATAATTATAATGCCCATTTGGGGCCTACAAGAAACCAAAACTAAGCTCAAATCTCCAATTTCCAACTCGAGTTTCTAACTCCTCTATAGTCCAAATATTAATCAAATGCCCTCCAAAAATTCCAAAAATGTTCCTGGGGTCCTTCTCATCATCTTAAAGTCCATAAAATTTATTTTAATTATTTTTAGCATACTAGGAATATTTTACAAATTAATCAACTAGCTTAGAACTAGGTAAAAACTGCATAAATTGAGTTCGAGTTTACCTTTGCAATTTCTGCTACTTGGAACATATCCAAAACATCTGAAAATGCTGGGATTGATTGTAATATTGACTATATTCTGGGATAGACATCGAACATCTGGATCAAACTGAAAACTCGATCTCCACTGTTGGTGAGCTATCATTAATCCGAGTGCATATCTGAGATGCTCATGAGCTACTAGTAACGGATCCAATAATGGTTCATCAAAACTCTGCTTCGACCACCTGATATCAACTGATTTAATATAGACTGTCTGATGAGAATCTTCTCCGTCCAATCTCTGATCAAGGCGTAATTAGTGTCAAAATGAATCTTGAGGAGTGTAAATCATGATCCCCGAGTCCAATCATCCAAACTGATCACTGGTTGGCTAGGATTTGGCCAAAAGTCATGAAAACATGAAACTTCTCTACCCTTGATCTCACTGATCCGGCCACCAAATGATGTAAAATTGGTCCCAAAAGAAAGCTCATGAAATAAGCTTTCTAACGCCACCAAAAACGTCCTGATTAAACTTCAGATGAAGCCAAAATCATGCCAAGAAATTTCCTTTCTTGCGCATGCCTTGAAGGAGAAAAGCCCACCACTCACATCGCTATTGGCGCTGCTCTGGCCAGTAGATGGCTTGCCAGCGTCGCCTGGGTGGCGGAGTTCCTTGTCGGCCATCATTGGTGGCTGGAAACTCACCGACGATAAGAAGAAAAGAGGGAGGAGGAAGGTGATGAGAGAGAGAGGAGAAAGAGAGAGTGGGACAGAGGGAAGTTATTGGGTTTTTTTAAAAAAAATCTTTTAATTACCTTTAGTCCTTGAACTTTTTAGGTTCATTCAATTAGGTCCACAGTACTAGGATAATATAATTAAATTAAATACTAGTAAAACATATGAAATAATATTTATTGAATAATGATAATAATATACTTAAAATAATAGTGCCCCTAAAATTGTATAGAATTAAAATTCAATTTAATTTATTATTAATAATAATAATAATAATAATACATGTAAATAATATTCCTTAAAAAATATACCATCATGAAAAAATATTAATTTAGCACAATAAATAAAATATTAATGAAATAATTCCTTAATAAAAAAATTATTTAAAAAAAAAACATGTTACAAAAAAATTTACTACTTAGTCTCTGAGTTTTGACCGATATTACAACTTGACTCTCTTATTTTTTCACTTAAACTAATGAAAATATTGGATTGAAGAACCTCTGACAAAAGCATAAATGAAGGACTAAATCATTCAATTTCTAAAATATAAAGACCAAATTATAATATCGGTTAAAATCCAATATTGAAATAGTAAATTTCTTTACTTTTAAAAAAGTAACATACTTTTGCTACTTATCTAAAAATCTTTATTTTTTTTTGAAAATGCAAAAACTCTTGATTTTTGAAATAGCGTAAATCTTTTTTCACATATTGAAACACCATATCTTGTAACTAAAAAATATGCCGACATTTAAAACAATAGATCCTTTGAAAAGTTTAGTTAAAAAAATGGGCTCTATTGCTTTTTACAAACAACCTAAGCCTATAAAACTAAGGGAAATGACCTCTATTGCTTTTTACAAACAACCTAAGCCTATAAAACTAAGGGATTTTACTTATCTTAAACATTTATCATGCCTTTAATCATTTTTCATCATCCTTGATTATTGTTCATTCCTTACCATGGACTTTTAATTTGTTTAATACATGTATTGCCTTTTTTTAAAAAAAAAAAATTAAATATTCACTTTTATATTTTAAAATTTTCATTGTAAGTTAAAAAAATATATGTATTTATTTTTTCATATTGTATATTCTATTAAATGTAACTAAAAAATGTACAATATTAATTAATTTATAATTTTATTCAATTATTATTACCATAATTTTATTTATTTTTCCTCAAATTTAAGAGTAAAATACAAAATTTCAAAATTTTTTAATAATTTTTTTACTAGTTTAATTCAAAACTAAATCGAAAGCAAACCAAATTAGTTTAAAATTGAAAATGGAATCCAAACTTTATTAATGAGATGGCAATGGGTAGTGTAACATCCTCACTTTAGCTTGACCATACATTTTACTGTTCCCGTTACTAATGTCTGTCCGGACAGCTATAATATTTGGAACTATATTTAGATTAAAGTGAAGAGTCATAAATAACTCAAATAATAATAAAAAAAAATTTAGGAAAAAATTTAGAAATAAAATACAATAAAGTTAAATGAGCCGGTGTCCCAGCAATGGGTGACCTAATAGGAAACGACTGTAAAGACAATTGTCGACCCTATACCCGTAGGGAAACCCAATGAATTAATTTTTGAGACTCCAATGAAGAGTTATTGAGCTTTCAATGGCACTAGAATGCCAAGAAAATGTTCCTAGAATTTTATCAATCGGTACAGATAATTTTAGTCCGCTAAGCTAAATGAAGGGCATTTTGGTCATTTCACTTTCAGAGATGATTTTTGACCAACTTGTCCAGTTGAGTAAGTGAAATCTATGACATAAAATATGAATTAATATTGGTGAGAAAATAATTAAAAATGAGTAAACGAAATGAGAAAAGAAAATGAAATGTAAATTGAATTATTACATAAGCCATGATGTCATAATGCATAAATTAAAATTGCCAACAAATAAAATTTTCAACCAATGAGAAATTGCCAAGCTACTTAAAGGGATAAAAACTAAATAAAATGAGACAAAATGAAAAATAAAATCTGCCATCTCCTTCTTCTTCCTAGCCAAACCAAGAGAGAAAGAGAGAGAGAGAAAACCTCCATTGATATACCTCCATCCACCTTGATAAATCTTTATTCTCACCATATTTCGCCTAATCACTTTCATTAAACCTTCATATTTAACTTAGATAAGGTGCTTGGGAGCAAAAAGGAAAGGGAAAAGTGGAGATTAGGAGTTCTTGAAAACTACTACAAAAGGTAAGTGCACTTAATTTCAAACTATGGTGTTTAAATAATGTGAATTAGTTGAATTAAGTTGTAATTATGAAGAAAAATTGAAGAAATCATGGGTAATGGTTGAAAAGGCAATTCAGAAAGCTTGATAGGAAGGGGAATTAATGTATTTCTTTATGTTAAACTCATCTTCTGATGCTATTTAACATGAAAATGTATAAATTTTTTATGGAGTAGCATGTATTGTATGATTAAGAGAATTGGAGAATTAGGGTTCTGGGGCTAATTAGGGTTTTGTTGAATTGATGGTAAATTAATGATATAATGGTCAATTAGTGACCATTTTAGGTAAGTTAACCATAAATTAAAGTGAATTATAGCATTAGAGATAGCTTTGGTATACTGCCCTATTGTTTGAATTATGTACCCTATGAGATCAGTGTGCTTAGATGGTTATATCTTGAGTTAGGTTACTCCAATTGGAGCAAGGCTAATTGGAGAGGAAACTGGACACATAATGGTACAATTTTGATGAAGGGACCCTGCCTAGAAAACCAATTTAAAATGACCTAAAAATTGCCCCAATCCGGGTGACTAACAAGCTATCCCTGGAAAATGACTAAATGAATAATGTTTGTTCATTTGGTCCTAACTTAGTGTAGAAATGTCCAATTGGCATGAATTTTACATCAATGGAAAGCTTAGACAATTTAGAATAACTTTCATGAAGAACATAACTCCCAATTTTGACCAGAACTTAATGAAATTGTCCACCAACATTAGGACGCCAAAACTGCCAGAATTGATTTTTGCCCAGAAATTGTGGAAAATTTTCAATCCGACCAGTTGTAGTATTTAGGCCATAACTTAAGCTACAAAACTCTAAATAGAGTGATTCAAAAAGAAAATAAAATTAGACACATAAAGGAACAACTTTCATGAAGAAAGTTTTATCAAATTTTTACTGTAGTAAGGTCCAATGAAACAGTAAACATGGACCTTAAATTCTGAAAATTTGAAATAAAACCTAGGAGGCTAGGAATTGAGTTTGATAATCAATGCCAACAAAAATAAAATTCAAAATATGGTATTTTGATGAACTTAGAATTAACAAATTTATTAAATATTAAAAAGTCAACATTTGTGTGAAATAGTCCAATGAATAGTAACCTCTAAACTACAAATATAATCAATTATATAATTTACTGTATAAAATGCCCTAGTATGCCTAGAAATATTGTGTTGGATAGGTTGGCATGCCAATAGGATTCTGTTAGCAGTACTACATATAGTTTCACACCATTCTGTGTTTTATGGCCTTCCATGCCATTCTGTGATATAATAGCTTTTGGCTATTTTGATTGTATTTACTATACTAGGCCTCGTGCCTAATAATTATTACAGCTTATTAGCTGTTCTATTGCACACCAGAAGACACTTTGTAACCGATGGTGTGATGGCCCGAGGTACTTGGTACCCAGTGCTAGTTTACCCATTTATCCAGTCCGGTCTACTAGTATAGGTTACTTGGCAATCAAAATAAATCTTAACAAATTTTAATCAAATAATTAACATAAAAAGTACCATATTAATAATAATACAAATAATTATCAGAAACTCAGTCTGCATAAAATATCAGCATACATTCTGCATATCCATTTTATTTTAGCTATTTTATTTTATATTGGCACCACTAAGTTGTATTGCTTAGCACGTCGCTATTTGCAACGTGTAGGTACTGGAGACACGGAACGAGAACCCAGCCAAACTGGGTGAGAGTCCGATCTGCTAGAGTCCAATGTTACCTCACATCTGTAGTGCATTGGTAGTACACTAGGCTACATTTTGTATTTTTTGTTTTATATTTTGTAAATTTTTGTAATTAGACTTTTTATTTTGTCATGTACATTATAAACTCATGTAATTATGTTTTGATGTAATTATCTATAAATTGTGTTCATTAATAAAAATTTGAGTACTTCTTCATAAATTAAACATGTGTATTATATGAAACTGAAGGAATGAGATTGTGCATTTGAGAAACTGTGATATGATTAATATTATGGGATTGTGTTGAAATTTTTGAGAATGAGATTTGAGTCGATATTTAGAGTTGTGTGGGTTGAGAAAAATTATTGAAAGTGTTTTAACAGGTTCTGAAGAACTATTTTTCTAAATTACAGCCGGCACTCTGCCGAATTTTCTATAAAATTTGCAAAAAACGCCGAGTTAAATAAAATTTCAATAAATGACATAAATGGCAAAGATTTCACTTAGTGACTTTTAATAAATATATTAAGAAATAATAAATTGATTTGGAAAATGGAATAAGACAAGATAAGGTGCTTTAACACTCTGTGTGACATGCCTTGCTTGGCTACACCGTAGACGAATGAGGAGTGTCACATTTAGTGGTATCAGAGCACGGTTTAGGCATTTCTGGGTCTAGATAAAGTACATACCATTGCATTGCATTTGTAAGTATTGAGGTGACACTGATGTAGATCTGTTGTTTTTGGTTATTTTGATTAGGATATAGACCCAACTTCGTAGAGGGCAGTCAAGGAAGAGGTGGAGAGTCATGCTCCACTCGCGGCTGAGATTGGAGGCAGGGGGGAACCTGCTCCACCAACACCAGAGGTGCCTGCACTGCCTCCACAGGCCATGTTTCAGCAAATGGCCGAGTTTTTCAGAGAGATGGCTGGGGTTATGCCACCGCTACCACCTCCACAGCAGAAATCTCACCTAGAAAAGCTCAGAAAATTTGGGGCTGTGGATTTTGTGGGAAAGAAAGAAGATGACCCAGTGGCAGCTGAGAATTGGTTAGACAGAACCATAAGGGTACTAAAGCAACATCACTGCACCCCAGAGCAGAACCTGGAGGGTGCCGTGTCCTTACTCTAAGATGACGCATACCAGTGGTGGGACACGGTATCCATTGAGGTGCAACTAGAGCAAATAACCTGGGACTTCTTCCTCGCTAAGTTCAGAAAGAAGTATGTGGGTAGTATGTATTTAGAAGAGAGAAGAAGGGAATTCATCAGTCTATGGTAGAGGCAGTTATCAGTGACTGAGTATGAGAGAGAATTCATCAGATTAATCCACTATGGAAGGGAAATTGTCCCTACTGAGGCTAAGAGGTGTAGAAGGTTTAAGGAAGGGCTAAATGATAACATCAAGATAATGATTACAACTTTGGGGATTACGAACTTCACAAAACTGGTTGAAGCTGCATTAAATGTTGAAAAAGTCATAATAAATGAGCAAAACAGAAGGGATAGACAGCAGAAAAGAGGCCAAGGGCAGACCAGTTCATCCTCTACTCCTAGCAAAAAGTTCAGAGGCCCTCTTGCTCAAAGTTTGGGTCAGCCTCAAGGTTAGGGTCAATCCCAGGGGCCCAGATCACAGTTCACACCGAGGAGAGGCCAGTCCATACCATCAGTGGGTAGCTCTCCAGGGACGGTGTTTAGGGGATCAGCCCCAGCAGTATCTTCTGCCTGTCCACATTGTCAGAGGTGGCACAAGGGGGAGTATTGGCGAGTGATTGGTGCTTGCTTACGGTGTGGGTCTACAGAACATCAGATCAGAAATTATCCATGGAGGACTGCTACAGCTGCCCCAGCACAAGCAGATAAGCCTGTCCCTGCCCCTTAAAGGGTAAGAAAGTGATGTGAACCTTCAAGTAATTGGTAACTTGAAAACCCACATTCAAGAATTAAAGGAACAATATGGAAAGCACCAACTCAAGATGTATGAATTTGATTCTTTGAACCAGCACAATCAGATTGCTGTGTAATTCAAAGAAAATATCAGAAATGGGATTCTTAACCTAATTCATATGGAGAATGAATAAACCAAGAATATTATGCACATTAAACCTTGCAAGATAGAAATCTCAACAAGTTAATGAGCTTCACAAGAACAAAGGCAACAGCCAATTTACTCACTAATGGAGCAGAAACAATCTTTCATTAATATTCAAAGTGTGTCCTCCACTCTCTCATTACACTTGTATTTATAGTCTCTTGGCTTCAAAGCTAAAGACAAAAAATATCCCTACTTTAGTAACAGCTATAAGGAGCTTTAAGTCCAAATAAAAATTAATCTATCAAAAGACTAAAAACTCCCAACAAAAAGCAAATTTAATACAGCAGCTAATAAGGGCATTTAAGTCCAAAAGAGTGGTGGTTATAACAGCAAGGAATATTCTTTTAAAAAGGTGCCAGCAGATGCATGTACATGGGTTGGATCTGGTGCATGCATGTCCACAGGTAATTCCATGTAACCTAATGCTCCACATGACACCTGGTCACTTCCAAGCTTAATTTTCACCAAATTTAATCCTTTATAATTTTCTTCATGCCATTCCAGCTTATAATCCTTGCTCCTTAAGATTTCACAAATTAAATTCTGAAGTGATTTAGCTCTAGCTCTAGTAATTGGACCTTGGATGAAATCCTTTGGCGTGGATGTAGCTTGATTATCATCATTCCCCTCCACTTCAAAAGGATTCGTCCTCGAATCTGTTCCTGCATCAACACAAGGAGATAAATCAACAACATTGAAGGTGGCACTGACATTATACTCACCGGGCAGGTTTATTTTGTAGGCATTATCATTAATTTTGGTCAGCACTTGGAAAGGTCCATCACATCTTGGTTGTAATTTTGATTTCCTTCGAGAGGGAAACCTTTCTTTGCGCAAGTGAACCCATACCCAATCTCCAGGTTGAAATGTAACTTTCTTCCTTCCTTTGTTGGCTTGACTAGCATATTTTTCATTTTTCTTTTCAATTTGAAGCTTGGCTTGTTCATGGATTTTCTTCACCAATTCTGCTTTTCTTTTTCCATCTAAACTAGCAAGCTCGTTCATAGGCAAAGGTAAAAGATCCAAAGGAGTTGAAGGATTGAAACTATACACAATTTCAAATGGAGAATTGCCAGTAAAAGAATGCACATTTCTATTGTATGCAAATTCAACAAGTGGAATGCAATCTTTCCATGACTTTAAATTTTGTTTAACCACAGCACGCAAAAGAGTAGTTAGTGTCCTATTTACTACTTCAGTTTGACCATCGGTTTGTGGGTGACAAGTGGTGGAAAATAACAACTTGGTGCCCAATTTTCCCCAAAAAACCTTCCAAAAGTGACTAAGGAATTTAACATCCCTATCACTAACTAAACTCTTAAGTATGCCATGCAACCTAACAATGTCTCTAAAGAACAAATTTGCAACATTTGTAGCATCATCAGTCTTATGGCATGAAATAAAATGTGCCATTTTTGAAAACCTATCAATAACAACAAAAATTGAATTATGGCCTTGTTTAGACCTAGGTAATCCCAACACAAAATCCATAGACAAATGAACCCAAGGATCACTAGGGGCAGGCAAAGGTGTATACAAACCTTGTGGCAAAACTCTAGATTTAGCCTTAGCACACACAATGCACCTAACACATACTCTTTCAACATCCCTTTTCATATTCGGCCAATAAAAATGTTCCTTCAACACATCTAAAGTTTTGGCAACACCAAAATGACCCATTAATCCACCAGCATGAGACTCAATCATAAATAATTCACGCATGGAACTCTTAGGTACACACAATCTATTTTCTCTAAACAAATATCCATCATGCCTATAAAACTTCTCAAAAGCATTCTTTTCACAAGCTGCATACACTCTAGCAAAGTCATCATCTTCAGCATATAATTCTTTCACATATTCGAATCCCAATAACTTTGCATCAAGAAGGGCAAGAAGGTTATACCTTCGAGATAAGGCATCAGCAACCACATTTTGTTTCCCATGTTTGTATTGAATCACATATGGGAAGGTCTCAAGGAACTCAACCCATTTTGCATGACGCCTACTCAACTTATTTTGCCCCTTGATATGCTTCAATGACTCATGATCTATGTGGATGACAAATTGCTTTGGCCAAAGGTAATGTTGCCATGTTTCCAAGGCACGTACCAATGCATATAACTCTTTGTCATATGTAGAATAGTTCAAAGCTACTCCATTAAGCTTCTCACTAAAGTATGCTATTGGTTTCTTATCCTGCATTAAAACGGCTCCAATACCTATTCCTGATGAGTCACACTCAATCTCAAAAGTCTTAGAAAAATCGGGTAAAGCCAACACAGGAGCGGAACATAACATGTCTTTAATTTTGTGAAAAGCATCATCTTGTTTCTGTTCCCAAACAAAATTAACATTCTTTTTGACAAGATCATTCAATGGTGCTGCAATGGTACTGAAATTCTTAATAAATCTTCTATAGAAACTAGCTAGTCCATGGAAACTACGTACTTCAGAAGCAGACTTTGGAATGGGTCAGTCTTTAATAGCTCTAATTTTTTCATCATCAATTTCAACACCATTAGCACTAATGACAAATCCTAAAAAAACAACATTTTCCATGCAAAATGAACATTTCTTCAAGTTAGCATATAATTTTCCCTTTCTTAACACATCGAATATAGCTCTTAAATGATGCATATGTTCATTCATGTCTCTACTGTAGACCAATATATCATCAAAATAAACAACAACAAATTTTCCAATAAAAGCACGCAGCACATGATTCATCAATCTCATAAAAGTGCTAGGAGCATTAGTTAGCCCAAAAGGCATCACTAACCACTCATATAGTCCAAGCTTTGTTTTAAATGCAGTCTTCCATTCATCACCTACTTTCATGCGAATTTGATGATATCCGCTTTTCAAGTCAATTTTGGTAAAAACACAAGCACAACAAAGTTCATCCAACATATCATCCAATCTAGGTATAGGGTGGCGATACTTTACAGTGATTTTGTTGACCGCTCTACAATCCACACACATGCACTATGTGCCATCTTTCTTTGGTACCAAAAGGATGGGTACAGCACAAGGGCTCATACTTTCTCTCACATAACCCCTTAGCTAGCAATTCCTCAACTTGCCTTTGTAATTCTTTGGTTTCTTCAGGATTAGTTCTATAGGCTGGACGGTTGGGAATAACTGCTCCAGGTACAAAATCAATCTGGTGCTCAATCCCTCGAATAGGTGGTAGTCCAGCTGGCATCTCCTCAGGTAGCACATCCTCATATTCCTGCAAAAGGGAGACAACAACACTAGGCAAATTGGGGTCAAGGTCAGATGTGGATAAACAAAAGTCCTTAAACACAATTAATAACATTTGCTTGTTGGCAAACATGGCATTCCTCACATCTCTTCCTTTAGCATACAAGCTTAATTTTCTCTCCCCTCTTTACGCACAGCTCTCCTTTTGCGCCGAAGATTCACCTTTTTCAATCACTCTTGGAATGTTTCCTTTACTCTCTTTTCTTTCCTCACAACCACCCTTGTCTTGCTCACTCACAACATTTTCAGTCAATTTCTTTTCACTCCTTCTTTTCTTCTCTGCTCTCTTTTCGGCCACTCTTGATTTTATCTCACCCATTGCTTGCTTAAGCCTTGTTTGGTCTTCATAAATCTGCTTTGGTGTCATAGGTGCCAAAATGATTTTCCTTCCATTCATTTCAAAAGAATACCTATTTTTATACCCATCGTGGATCACCTTTCTATCAAATTGCCATGGTTGGCCAAGTAATAAATGGCCAGCTTGCATTGGAACCACGTCACACATAACCTCATCTTGATACTTTCCTATTGCAAAGGAAATCAGCACTCGTTTTGTAACTTTCACCTCACCGCATTCATTCAACCACTGCAATTTATATAGTCTAGGGTGTTTCAACGTCCTCAACCCTAATCTCTGCACCAAAATAATACTAGCAACATTGGCACAACTTCCCCCATTAATGATGACACTATAAGCTTTGTCTTAGATAAGACACCTTGTATGGAAAATTGTTTTTCTTTGCAATTCATCACCAACATCCTCCTTTACTTGAGTATTTAATGCTCTCATAATCACTAGAGCACTTCCTTTAGCAGCATATTCTACCTCTGTATCCTCCTCCCCTGAAGATGTGGAATCACTCACAATTTCCTCCTCCGTTTCTATCTCACCATTTTCTCTCATGACCATGACTCTCTTGTTAAGGCATTGAGAAGCTATGTGTCCACTGCCCAAACACCTAAAACACTTCACATCTCTATTTCGGGTAGTAGTTGCAACCTCCTTTCCTTCACTTTCTACAAATTTCTTCTCCACCTTCTTTTCCTTTTCCTCATTTTTCTTATATTAGCTAACAGCCTTTTCCCTATCCTCCTTCTTCCAGTTAGACTTCCAAGATGAAGAAGTACCTGCATTCCTTCCAAATTTTGACTTGCTTTTAAGTTTCCTTTCTACCATCATAGCCATGTGGACCATATCCTCCTGTCGCAAGGGTTTTGCGGTCGCCTAGACGAACACTCACCGAAGTGGGAAAGAGTGAGGAGTCGCCACTTTAATTTTGAGGGAAATTAAAGAAAAACATTAGTGAAATGCAACTTAAAATGAAACCACTTCAAATACAGAGATTCTAGGTTCGGGGTCCTAAACGGGTGGGGAAGGTGTTAGGCACCCCACCTCGTCCCTCAATGAGGGTGAGCAGATTTAACCTTACGTTCTTTATAAATTAAAATCGATAGTTGGGGGTTCGAATGGAAATGTTAATCCTTTTGATAAAAGGAAATATTTGATTTTTCACTAATTCAGATTACCCAGATACACAAGTAAATGAGACGACCTTAGTGAATTGATGGCGCGTAACGATTTTTCATTTACGGGATTATTTTGCGTATTTGTTAAAATTCGGTTTGAGAATCGGGTGAGAAATCCCCTCCGATCTCTTTTAGATTAAAATTTCGATTAGAGATCGGATAAGAACTCTCCTCCGATCTCTTTCAGATATTAAAATTTTTGATTGAGAATCGGATAAGAACTCTCCTCCGATCTCTTTTAGATTTTTAAAAATTTTGATTGAGAATCGGATAAGAACTCTCCTCCAATCTCTTTTAGATTTTTATTAGAATTTTGGTTGATAATCGGATAAGAACTCTCCTCCGATCTCTTTTAGATATTTATTAGAATTTTTGATTGAGAATCAGATAAGAACTCTCTTTTGATTGCTTTTAAATATTTATAAAAATTTTGGTTGAGAATCGGATAAGAACTCTCCTCCGATCTCTTTTAAATATTTATTAAAATTTTGTTTGAGAATCGGATAAGAACTCTCCTCCGATCTCTTTTAAATATTTATTAGAATTTTTGATTGAGAATTGGATAAGAACTCTCCTCCGATCTCTTTTAGATGAATGAGAGTCGGATAAGGACTTTTCCGACCTCTTGAAATTTGATTACAGCTACACATCATAAGAGCCTAAGACTAAGGGTTCTGACATTCGAAGATGCCGGGGACCCGAATAAGACTTCTTTTAACTCATTGGTACCTTGTGACTAGATAGGGGATACCAGACTGAATTTTACCGACCTCCTATGTGATCGCCTTACCAATACCCTTCGGTAGGCAACATTTGCTCTATTTTATTTGCTAGTCTGAAATTCAATATTGCTCCGACCCTCCACCTTTACCCAGTCATCTTCTCGAGCTAGTCTGGTGGTTCGACTTCGCAATTCTCTGATTTATTATCTAAACATTTATTAAAAAAACTCTTATGTTAAGATACTGCTACCAACATTTTATCAAACTACCTATACGTTACTCGTAACCAGAACACCTACATTAGGAAATAATAAAAGACCAAGAACAAATAAATAACATGAACTGATATATCAAAGATAAACTCAAGAATAACCACCCATGTGGGACCTTCTAACATAAAATAAACTTTAACGAAAATTATGAGCTTAAAAAAAGAAAATAAAGATGAACACTGGATAAGACAACGGTTCAGACACTCACCTGCAGGAAGTTGAACCTATTTAACTAATTATGGAGTCACGAATGTTGCAGAGTTTCGGGCTAATAGTCTGGAGACTAATGCCTACCTTGAAATGCCGAATGCCTAGTTAGCATGTAATCGAACCGGAATGATAATGAATGAGATTGAGCTCCGAAAATAAAAGTGGATATAAAAGTGGTGAAAACAGAACTGAAACTTAAGAAAGGGTATCGCAGAGCAATGAACAAACTAAAAAACAAGAGTTCCAGTGTCCAATACTTCTTCAAAGAAAATACTTTAGAAAACTGGTTTCTAAAGTCTTTCTAGCTTAAAAATAGCAGAGTAGCAAAACTGAATCAATTTTCAGAGCCTTTCCACTATAATCACCACCCTTTTCTTTGTCCCCCCCTCAACAGTTTTCATGCAGGTATTTATAGGGAACGTGTGCTCCCAATGAAGGGTCAGGATTCCCCTTGAAGGAGATGGAAGGTTTGGATCTTAAAGGACATGATCTGATGTTTGAGAATCAAAGAGAGTCAAAATGAACGGCTGAGATCCTTTTCAGAATACTTGTCCTTTCTCTCTTCTAATCTGACGGCCCAAAATTTTCTTGTCAAGGGTGATCCGAGGGCTGGGAATAAAAGGCGCCGGTCATGTTATCTTCTTCTTTGATCCAAGGGCTCCGGACTTGTCCTTACACGTAAGATCAATGGTAGAGATTAAGATGTACAGGACTATTATGACATACTCTGGCACCTGTCAGCAATGTGGGTGATTCTGCAAATGAGGCGTGTGGAGGAGATTTGATCTCGTCTGCAATGCTTTAACTACCTCGGCTCTGATTATGATGACAGTCATGGGAAGTTGTCTTATTCTCTTTGCATTCCGATCTCCCTTCCCTTCCGATCTTTCCAATATGCTCTTTTTCTGAACTCTCATGCCGGGCCCCTCTCTCGATCTCTCTCATTCCAAAGTCTTCTCCTTTGTCCGTGTCGGTTCAGTCAAGGCATTTATTCTTTCAATTTCCGACGCGTCCGCTTCATTTTCTGCTAGCCATAAATGCTCAGACCTTCTCTATATATATAACCTCGTCAGTAAATCCTCCTGCATTTCATTTTCTCCTCTCTCACTTTTCCTGTTCTAACTGCTCTGGTAACAATCCCGGCCATGATAGCTACTTTTGATCTTTTCCCTACTGTTCACCTTGTTCACTGACTGACAATTTTCGACCCTGGTGATCAGAAAATCATTATGGCTATATTTGATGACAGTGAGAGAACCGGACTAATTCACCGATCCAGATCAAGAATATCTGTGACACCCCTTACCCGTCTACAGTATATCTGAGTAAGATATGTCACACACTGTACCGGAATACTCTATTTTATCTCAATCATTTTTATTATTCCTTAATTTATTTTTATCATAGTTTTGAATATAATTTGTGAAATATAATTCATTTAAGTCATTTATTGAAATTATAATTTATTTGAGGTTTCAAAGATTTTATAGAAAATCCGGCAGAGTACCGGCTAAAAATGGAGAAAACAGTTCTTCGAAACCTGTGAAAAACACTTCCAATAATCAATTCCAATCATTCTCAAACTCCAATAATCATCACAATCTCAATATTTTTTTTTTCAACTACATTTCCATTCCTCAAACATTCATCTCATATGATAATCATGTAAAAGACATAAATAAATATTCACTTTTTCATTCATAAACACAATTTCTACTATTTACATTAATACCAAAATACATGCCACAAATCTCAATTACACATGAGAAAATAAAAGTTAGTTACAAAATACCAAAATGAAACCTAGTGTCCTACCAATGCACTGAAGATGTTGAGGTGACACGGACACTATGCAGAGCTGCAGAAGGTCTCACCCAGTCTGTGGTCTACTGAGCTCTCGGTCAGTATCTCCCGAACCTACGCGTGGCAAAAGCAACGCGCTAAGCAATAATGCTTAGTGGTGCCAATAATAAAATAAAAAGAAATAACAGAAAATAAATATGCAGTGAATGTATCGATGTCTCATTGCAAATAAATTTTCGTTGAGTATTTGTAGTCTTACTTATTTTTTACTTGTTATATTCATTATTCATTAAATTTATCCATTTTCATTTTTGGTTGCCCAAGTAACATATACTGGATGACTGGACTGGATAAGTGGGTAACCTGGCACTGGATATCAAGTACCTCGGGCTGTCACACCATCGGTCACATATGTATCTCCCGGTGTGCAACAGAATAGCTAAAAAGCTGTAATAACATTAGGCACAAGGCCAAGTCTCAACACAATGTCTGTAACATCCTCCCGGTAGCAATTCCGCACAGTCTACTGTTCCGGTGACCGGTGTCGGTCTGGACAGCTAGAACTTCTGGAAAAAAAAAATATTTAAACTAAAGTGAAGAACCATAATTAACTCAAATATTAATAAGAAAAATTTAGTAAAAATTTTAGAAATAAAATACAACCAAGTCAAATGAGCCGGTGCCCAAGCGATGGGTAACCAGAGGTAAGTTGCGGTTCTCGCAACGAGGAGCCCTAGACCCGGGGAAAAATTCATAAAATAATTTTTGGGACTTCAGAGAAGGGTCATTGAGGTTCCTATGGCATTAGAATGCCAAGAAAATAATTAGAAAAATTTTTCAATCGGTACAGACAATTTTGACCCGTTAAGCCAAACGGGGGGCATTTTGGTCATTTCGCCTTTAGAGACGATTTTTGGCCGACTTGTCCAGTCGAGTAAATAATTAATATGACATAAAATGTGAATAAATATTGTTGAAAATTGAATTGAAAATGATTAGAAAAGAAAAGGAAAGAAAAATCCATAAAAAGCAATTTATGACATCTTTATGATGTCACTTACAAGTCTCCACCAATTGCATTCAAATAAGCATTTTTAAAACACTTAAAAGAGTCAAAGAGGACCAAAAATTCTGGTCATCTTCTTCTTCTTCCTCCTCAAACGTGACCTCTCCCCATCTCCCTCCATTGATGCACTCACCCAAGCTCCAAAACCTAGCCAATTACACCATAAAACCCCTATATGCCTTCATAAAACTTGGTCCTCACACCTAGAGCAAGCTTTGGACAGCAAAAAGAAAGGAAGAAAGTGAAGTTTTGAAGTCTTAGAAGTGGCTCCATTCAAGGTTAGTGCACTAAAACCTTTTCTTTCAATTTTAGGTGTAGTATACATGCCAAATTAAGTGAGAAATTCAAGAAATTCAAAGAATTAGTTAAGGAATTAAACATCCCTAATTCAGCAACCTTGGGAACCTTATGGGGTTTGATGTATTCCTGCATATATACATGATTAGTGATGATGATTGATGAGGTTATACGCATGAGAAGTGATAGAAATTTAATTGATTAAGTTTTGAAATTTGAAATTAGGGTTTGAGAAGTGAAAATTTTACTTGGCTTAGGAAATTGTTAGAGAACATTTTAATGGTCAATTAGTGACCATTTTAGGTAAGTTGTCCATAAATTGGACTGAAATGGAGCATGGCAAAGTGAAGGAGCATGCTGCCTTGTGAGTGCAGCAGGGTGACTGAAATTTCAGTCCACTTGGACTGCCATAGCTTGGGCTGTGTTGGTCCAATTGGTGTTTGGCCAATTGGACATGAAACTAGGCTTATAATGGCACATTTTTTCTGAAGAAACCATGCCCAAAAGACCAAAGCAAGAAGACCAAAAGTTGGCCCCAATCCGGATACCCTGCAAACAGCCCCTGCAGAATGATCAAATGAACAGTAACTGTTCATTTGGCTATAAATCACTGTAGAAATGGTCAATTGATCTGAAATTTTTACAGCAACAAGTTAAGACATAGAAAAACAACTTTCATGAAGAAACCTACCCCAAATTATGACCAGAACCTAATCAAATCATTGAGCAAAGTGAAGTTTACTGTACTGAGATTTCCAGAATTTTCATTTGAGCAGTAATGTTTGGATGGCTATAACTCTCTCTAGAAAACTCGGATTTAGGCGATTCTTGAACCGATGAAAACCTAAGACATGGTAGAACATTTCATATGAAGAAAGTTAGACCAAATTATGAACTTAACTTGGTCAAATTACTGACCAAAGTTGGACCAAAATCTGCCAAAACCCAAAATTTCAGCGAGAGCGATTACACGTGAACAGTAAACTTATTTTGGCCATAACTTGAGATACAAAACTCCAAATGGAGTGATTCAAAAAAAGAAATTCAACTAGACAAAATAAGTAACATTTTCTATGAAGGAAGTTTTGTCAAATTCCAACAGTAAATCGACCAATGAAACAGTGCAACTTCGGAGCACCAAAATCGAAAATTGGCAATTTTGCCAAAATGACCTAAGCTTTGAGAAAGTGACCAAAACCAACAAGTTTTAAATGAAAAATGTAGTATGTTTGAAGTGCCAAAGTCAATGTACATATTTTCTATGCAAAAGTCAATATTTTAGTTGACTAATGAAGTGAATAGTGACATGAAAACTTGAAATAAGCTTGGAAATGGATTTGGTAATTGATTCCAACAAGTTTTAAATGCAAAATGTGGTACATCGGGAGTGTTAAAACTAATGTACCTATTGTCTATGCAAAAGTCAATATTTTTGTTGACCAATGGGGTGAATAGTGACACCAAAACTTGAAATTCAAAATTAGAAATTAGAAATGCATCTAGGGGACTTTAAATTGCAATTGGCAATTAATACTAGTAAATGTAAAACTCAAAATGTGGGATCTTGGTGTAATTAGAATTAATATATCCATTAAGTATAAAAAGGTCAACATTTTGGTTGACTAGTAAAGTGAATAGTAAACAAAATAACACATATTACATAAGTAATACAACTTGAAATATAAAATGTAATTAACACAAATGGATTGTTTAGAGTATAAATGAGATAAAGTTATCATTAGGATTTACGTCTTTGTTTCAAATAGGATTATAATACCTTATACAAAAATTGGTACATGAGAGGTAATAATGTGAATACTAATTCATATAAATATTGTAACGATTAGATGAATCACATGGATGTGTGAATGGGATTAATTGCTCTCATCATGAGAGAAATGGAAATATTTCGATGTACAAATGGTACATGAAAATCGATTGATGTAAATTGCAATTAACGTGAATGGTATGATAAATGCATAAATTATATAAAAATGAGATTTGAAGATTTATGCTTCTACTATAAATAAAATTAAAATACTATGAACGATAATTGGAACATAAAATGGAATAATAAAACTTATGAACATTTAATGATATTATGTGCCCTAGTATACCTAACAAGATTGGTTTGGATAGTTTGGCATGCCAATAGGGTATTGTTTTAGCGATCGCGAAAGGCTTTATGCCTGTATTCATGGCTTTATGCCCGTATTCATGGCTTTTATGCCCGTATTCATGGCTTTTATGCCGATTATGTGATATCATGGCTTTTTAGCCATACTGACTGCATACGTGGTTGACGTTCTGCGTCCCATGGTATGACGGCCCGAGGCACCGCGGTGTCCAGTGCCAACGACCCGTTATCCAGTCCAGTCGTCCAGTATAGGTTACTTAGGCATGGAAAAGTATAACTGTGATTGAACTGATTATTAAAGAAAATACGAAAATTAAGAATCAGGAATGATTACAAAAATACAAAGAAGCTCAAGATCATGAAGAAAATAATTAACGAAATGCATGAAGAAGTTAATATCATAAAACATGAATAGCCCTCGACTAAACAATAAGTTAGTAATTATTCATTTATTATGAACACAATAGCAAGGAAATTATTATCTTTATTTGCATATTATATTTTCTTGTAT
The DNA here is from genome assembly GCF_030052815.1 of Hevea brasiliensis. NCBI lineage: Eukaryota > Viridiplantae > Streptophyta > Magnoliopsida > Malpighiales > Euphorbiaceae > Hevea > Hevea brasiliensis. The sequence continues at coordinate 89,163,041 of NC_079500.1, forward strand.
TATTGGCACCACTAAGCTTTATGCTTAGCGCGTCGCTTTTGTAACTCGTAGGTACTGAAGATTTGGACAGAGGGCCCAGTAGACCATAGATTCGGTAAGGCAGTTCACAGTTCTGCATAGTGTCCGTGTCACCTCACAGGCTACAGTGCATTGGTAGGACACTAGGTTTCATTTTGGTATTTTGTAACTAATGTTTATTTTCTCATATGTAATTGAACGTATGTAACATATTTTGATGTTCATGTAAATAATGAAAATTGTATTTGTGAATGGAAGAGTGAATGTCTATTTATGACTTGTACATGATTAACAAATGAGATGAATGATTGAGAAATGAATGTGAACTGAAAAATATTGAGATTTTGATAAATGGAGTTGAGATGAATGAATAAGAATATAGGAAGTGTTTTTCACAGGTTCCGAAGAACTGTTTTCTCCATTTTTAGCCGGTACTTTGCCGGATTTTCTATAAAATTCTCGGAACCTCAAATAAATTATAATTTCGATAAATGGCTTAAATAAATTATATTTCACAAGTTATATTCAAAAGGAAGAATAAAAATGAATTAAGATAAAATAGAGTGCTCGGCACACTGAGTGGCATAACTTGCTCGACTACACTGTAGTCGGGTAAGGGGTGTCACAATGTCAGAATGGCTAAAAGCCATGAAATCACAGAATGGCATAATGCTATGTGCAGTACTGCTAACTGAACCCTATTGGCATGCCAATTTATCCAAACCAATCTTGTTAGGTATACTAGGGCATTTCACACTTTTAAGTTTCACAATTTTTGGAATTTAAGTTTTAGTATTACTATTCCATTCATTGGTCAACAAAAATGTTGACTTTTGCATAGGCAATACGTACATTGGTTTTAATCTCATCAACATACCACATTTTGTATTCAAAATTTGTTGGTATTGGTTGCCAATACCATTTCTAAGCTTAATGTTAGTTGGGCAGAATTTTCAGTTTTTATACCTTGTGTTTACTGTTCCATTGGTTAATTTTTCAGTGGGAATTTGGCAAAATGATCAACATGAAAGTTGTCCCTTATTTTGTCTAGTTGAATTTCCTTTTTTGAATCACTCCATTTGGAGTTTTGTAACTCAAGTTATGGTCTAAAAACCATAACTGGCCGGATTGAAATTTTTCTGGACTGACCATATCTACAGTGCAGTGAATAGTGACTTCAACTCACTTGTTGGATAGGTTCTGGTCATAATTTGGGTTAGGTTTCTTCATGAAAGTTGTTGGTCTATATCTCAGCTTGTTTTGGGTAAAATTTCAGGTCAATTGGACCATTATACACTGAGTTATGGCCAAATGAACAATCACTGTTCATTTACTCATTCTGCAGAAACAGACTGCAGGTCACCCGGATTGGGGCAAGCTTTTGGTCCACTTGGTTTGGTTTTATGGGCATGGTTTCTTCACCAAAGTTGTGCCATTATGTGTCTAGTTTCATTTCCAATGGCCAAACACCAATTGAACCTCTACAATTCAAGTTATGGCTGCCCAAACCTGCTAGACTCATGTCCAATTCTGCAGGTCACCGAGGGCAACCACACTAAACCTAAATCCCATCACTAAACACACTTCATTTCTTGTTTACCAATAACCAAATGGTCACTAATTGACCATTAAAACTTTATTTTATGTCCATTTTCATCCACCACCAAAATTAAATTTCAAAACCCTAACCCTAATTGACCAAGCCTCCAATTCATGCATCTTACTCCTAATTTGCTATACTAATCATATAATTTATAAGAGGGGCAGCTAATATGTCACTTTAAACCAAAGAATTCTCCTAACTCTAACTCATGTCAAGGCTGCCAAAATTTCATGGAACATAACCATGCCTCATTAATTCAATTTTTATCAAATTTTCAACTTAACTTAGCTCAAATTCATGATTAGAAAGATGTAAAAGCAAAGAATATGGCACTAACCTCTTTGGTGATTTTCTAAGCTTGTTCACACCTCACTTTCTTCCACTTTCTCTTCTTCTAATTTCTGCCCAAGTCTTGCTCTAGTGGTAAGAGAAATTTTTAGTGAAGGGAGGACAAGGTTTTGAGGTGGTTTGGTAGAGATTTGGAAGCTTGGGTGGAGTTTTTAATGGTGGAAGGGTGTGGGAAGTGAGTGACGCTAGAAGAAGGAAAAAGAAGCAGATTGTTTCTTCAATTTTTCTGTCCATTTTACTCATTTTAAATGGTTTATGGACATGTGTCACAATGTGATTGGGTGAGAGTGCTTAGTGACATAAGCATGAGGTCAAAATTACAATTTTAATTCATTTTCTTTTCTTTTCTTCTACTCATTTTCAATTTAATTTTTAGTAATATTTATTCACATTTTATGTCATAATAATTATTTACTTAACTGGACAAGTCAGCCAAAAATCACCTCTGAAGGCGAAATGACAAAAATGCCCTCCGTTTTGCTTAACGGTCCAAAATTGTCTGTACCGATTGAAAAAATTTTCTAAGCATTTCCTTGGCATTATAATGCCATAGAAACCTCAATGACCCTTCTCTGGAGTCTCAAAAATTATTTTATGAATTTTTCCATGGGTCTAGGGCTCCTAGTTGCGAGAACCGCAACTTCCCACTAGGTTACCCATCGCTAGGGCACCGGCTCATTTAACTTGATTGTATTTTATTTCTAAAATTTTTCCTAAATTTTTCTTATTAATATTTGAGTTAATTATGGTTCCTCACTTTAGTTTAAATATTTTTCCGAATGTTCTAACTGTCCAAACCGACACCAATCACCGGAACAGTATAATATACGAAATTTCTACAGGGAGGGTGTTACAATATCGATTGCGTTGACCCTGAATCGATCGACCGATGCAATCGGTGAACCGATTTCGGGCGAGAAGACTGCTAATTTCCCTCCGATCTTTGGTGATTGCCCTTCAAAGTTCATTTGGCTTCTCACCACATTGGGTGTCCCGACAACGGCTCGGTTCCGAGCGATAATATTGATGGTGATCTCTCTTATCCTCATGAGAGTCATAGTCACCCCATCTGAGCTGTACATCTATCCGATGTCGATGGCCGGTCTCCTGATCAAACACATCTTTTGATTCAGCCACGAGACTAGGCTTTGACATTGGCCTTCGCTAGATAAGATGTACTGCCAATCTCTAGAGATCGCCCAAATGATGTAATTTCCCTTTTAATGTAATATGATCTCTAGAGATCGCCCAAATGATGTATTCTCCCTTTTAATGTAATCCAATCTCTAGAGATCGCTCAAATGATGTAATCTCCCTTTTAGAAATGAAATACAATTATCATTTTATTATTATTGCATTGGTTATTTTCCGATCTCTGATGTGTTCATCCGATCCGATTCTTAACTGAATAGCCCTTAGCCGATCTATCATTCCAAATAACCACCTTAATCTGCCGGTCCTTTAACCAGCCGATCTCTCCTTATTCAATTATGGAATTTAAGGAATATTCGTGAGACGTGTCAGAAAAAGCTGGCGAATCCCGCTAACTGATGCGCCGCTTGGGACACCGTGAGCATTAAATGCTCAGACGAGTATAAATAGGGGATGGGTCCGCCAGTTGCTCCCTTACGTTATTTTCAGCCTCTCACGAGCGATTCCAAAATCCTCTCATTTTTTTCAAGTTCTTCCGACACCGATCACACTCCGGTAAGGGTTTTGATCTTTCTTTCAGTTTAAATTTCCTCTTTTCTTTGAAAATGAGCGACGCCGAGGGTCAGAGAGCGACGAGCCCCCCTTCCGTCCATGTCTCATGGTCGTCAGATGAAGTTGAGTTGGTCGGACCGAGGGGCGATCTGAACCTCCTACATCTCTATTCCAGCCCGTGGTCAAGCAGGACCCTCAAGACGAACGCATTCTTCAGGGAGAGAAAACCTCCCCATGGACGAGCTGCCATCAATCCTTCAAGAAACTGACCTGCAGTCGTTCAACCAAGAGTATAACATTCAGCCCGATTCATACGAACTCATTAAGTGTCACGGCGATCTTCGAGCCGATCACTTCTTCGAAGAGAATGATATGATCATGGTATACGAAGAGCAATTAAAAGCCGGGCTGCGGTTCCCTCTTGACGATTTCTTCAAGGAAGTTCTAAAATTTCACCAAGTGTGCATAGCCCAAGTTCACCCGAACTCATGGCGGATCCTAGTAGCCTTCAGAGGCCTTTGCCGAGCCAAAGGACTCAGTCCTACAGCTAAGGTGTTCGCCGAACTACATAGGTTAACTCGTCGAAAGGACGACGAGTATTGGTTCTTTCAGGCGAAGCCACATTGTGGGCTTTTTACCGATCTGCCCTCCTCCCTGAAGAATTGGAAGAATCGCTTCTTTATTCTGAGGAGCAAAATTCCGAACGGCTTTGAGGGTTTCCCGCGTAGCTGGCTGCATCAGGGCCCGTTAATTCCGAAGCGCATCACCCTGAATAGGGAAGAAGGCCTAATGGTGATGGAACTGAAAGATCAGGCGGCCCGACAGAAGTTCTCTTGTTTAGATGCAGTGACGGCCGAACTGCATCATTGGACAATGGAGTTGATTACTGGCGAAGAACGCGGGCTTCAGCTCTCTGACCTCGGCCTCGGTACTTTCTATATCTCTGATCTTTGGGCCTTAGCGATCTCACTGACCTTTTCTTTGTGCAGGTATGGCGAGCAGCGAGGCTTCCAAGGAAAGCCGAAAGCGCAAGAGAGAGGTCTCCAGAAAAGTGTGGGAGATGAAGTACGCCGAGGCCTCTCAGACGCCGAGGCACGATCCGAGTGAGGTACAGGGAGGTTCGTCCCGACCTTCAGGACCACCGATCCCTGAAGTCGAAGTGGTTCGGTCTCCTCCTCGTCAAGAAGAGCCGCCACCACCTGCTCCGGTTGCTTCAAGTGCGGAAGGGGGTCTTTCCTAACCACCTGTGAGGACCTTTTCCCGCGGCGCTCAAATCCTGATCCACTCGCTGGAGAAGAACCGGACGGCTCGAGAGAATCCGGGCTTTGCTGAGGTCTTGGGGTCTTCCATCTGCCTTCGGGAGGATCGGGATAGGCTAACCCCGAATGATCTCGATGATATCCTGACCCAGACTATGAGCTTGAGTGTGGAGAGTTTGGTGAACCAACATATTATCCGGGAGAAGGCTCACCGTATGAGACAAGAGATCGAGAAGGTGGGTCATGAAGCAACTTCCCTTCGATCCCAACTTTCATCCGCCCAAAACTATATAGCTGAAATTGAGGGACGGATGAAGTTCTACGAGGATAAGCTGACCGAGTAAGCCCATGTTCTTGAAGAGGTTCGGGCGCTCCGAGCCATCGATGTTGCTCACCTCACTGACGAACTCAAGGCAAAAGAAGAAGAGGTGGTGACAAGAGAGGTCGGTGCTTATGTGAACGCCCATGGGGATCTCTTGGCCGAGCTCAAGAAGCGCTATCCCGAAGAGGACTTTTCCTGGATGATAGACCTGGCTCCGCAAGATGAAGAAGATTGCGAGGAGGAGGCCGAAGGTGATAGAGGGGGTGAACAAAATGTAAAACAGGCTGGGGGTGATCCTCCAGCCGAATGACTTGTATAAATTTTTAATTTGAAATGAAATGAAGTTCCCCCCCTTTTTTTTTAATGACTGAATGAGATCAGAAAGTATCTAAGTTGCATGAGCGCCTGATTGTCTGAACATATTAGAACAACTTGAAAGTAATTATTAACCTATGTATGAGAGATCGGTAAAACTTTGTAAACATGAGATCGGCCTAAACCGAGAACAAACACTAAACAGAACTTAAGATTATTAAAACTGGAAACCTGATATGAACACTTAAGATCGGAAGCACCGTTAAGCGAGATTAAAACTTTAACTTTATTGAACAGCTATCCACAATATTTATGAATGGAGAATCGGATGGCATGAAGAGTTAATGTTGGTCCAATTTCATTTGACAAAAGAGATCAGAAATGTGATTAACCAGCCGAAAAGCTTGGTAATTGATTCGAGAGATTGGATAGGATTTAAATGATATGGAGACTTAGTACTAATTTGATTCCTTTTGCAGAGAGATCAGAAATGTGATTAACTAGCAAAGAGAGGCTTGGTGCTGGGGATAGGTTTCAAAGTTTATTGATTCCGGGGATCGGTCAAAATATGGTGTCAACAGCTGCCCCTCTTTACATAATTCCTACTGAAGGGAAAAATTTTCCCGTGTAGGGATTATGTAAAGATTCAGACCCATATTTTGGGCGATTGGATATTGAAATGTTGAGGTTAGTAACAGGAATTTAAATGCTGAAAAATTAAAGTCAACTTAGATCAAGGAACCAGAGATTGATTAACAAGAAATTTAAATGCTGAAAATTAAAAGCAACTTAGATCAAGGAACCAGAGGTTGATTAACAGGAAATTTAAATGCTGAAAATTAAAATCAACTTAGATCAAGGAACCAGAGGTTAATTAACAGGAAATTTAAATGCTGAAAATTAAAATCAACTTATATCAAGGAACCAGAGGTTGATTAATAGGAAATTTAAATGCTGAAAATTAAAATCAACTTATATCAAGGAACCAGAGGTTGATTAACAGGAAATTTAAATGCTGGAAATTAAAATCAATTTAGATCAAGGAACCAGAGGTTGATTAATAAGAAATTTAAATGCTGGAAATTAAAATCAACTTAGATCAAGGAACCAGAGGTTGATTAACAAGAAATTTAAATGCTGGAAATTAAAATCAACTTAGATCAAGGAACCAGAGGTTGATTAACAGGAAATTTAAATGTTGAAAATTAAAATCAACTTAGATCAAGGAGCCAGAGGTTGATTAATAGGAAATTTAAATGCTGAAAATTAAAATCAACTTAGATCAAGGAACCAGAGGTTGATTAACAGGAAATTTAAATGCTGAAAATTAAAATCAACTTACAAAGCAAGTCTAACTCGACACGAGAAGTTCCTCCGCGACAAAGTGTACTTAACAGGATTGCGAAGATAGACGATTAATGGAGGATGAGTTGCAAAACTTAACCCATCGTCCTTGGTTACTTACTTACTTCCCACAGTTCCCTTTCTGCCCTTGACTTCCTTATTTTGCGAAAAGTGCCCTTGCGGGTTTTCACTTTCCCTTTTGCCCATCTGGCTAGAAGCGCCCTTCCAGGTTTTCACTTCTAGTTTTTTTTTTTTTTTTTTTTTTGGGGGCCATTCCCTGCAAATCTCATAGTAAAATACATGAGGTTATCAATATTCAAATCCTAATCTTATGACAAAACTTTAATAGATTAATAGCATAGAGAAAACAGCATTAGAGTGTGAGTATATGAGAAAGATAAAGCGAAAAAGACAAATTAAAATGTGAAAAAGATGGATTGAAGTGAAAGGATGACTTTATTAAGGCTTTAAGAAACAAAGGTACAGTTTCAAAGAAAAAGGGTACAAGGATAGATCTCACATATTTCTTGTAGTTAGCTTTGAAGTCTCTTAACTGCCATTATTTCAAGTATTCTGTTAACGAAGATTCATGCCATAACGGTTTATTTTCATCCTTGGTTCCATGCCCCCTTCCTTATTTCTCCTTTTTCTGGTTCTTGGGATGCCCTTTCGGGTTTTCACCCCTAGATTTTTTTTTTTTTTTTGGCTCGCTCTTTCAGGACACCCTTTCGGGTTTTCATCCCTCACTCATTTTACAAAAAGCACCCTTCTAGGGTTTTCGCCTTCTTTCGCACATTTTACTAAGAGCGCCCTTTCGGGTTTTCACCCCTACTCTCCTCTTTTTTTTTTTTTTTAGGCATAGTATCTTTTGACGGTGTCGGCATTCACAGGTCTTGGAAATTCTTCACCGCCATGTGGGTCAAGATCAAGGCCCCATCAGAAAATGCTTTTTTAACCACATAGGGTCCCTCATAGGTTGGTGACCATTTACCCTGGGAATCGTTTTGATTTGGAAGCACCTTCTTTAGGACTAGGTCCCCTGGTTGAAATTCACATGGGCGAACACCTTTGTTAAATGCCCTGGCCATTCTTCTTTGGTATAACTGCCCATGACATGCCACCGCTAGCCTTTTCTCAACTAGCAAATTTAATTGGTCCAACCTTGACTGGATCCATTTCGACTCATTAATCCCTGATTCTTTCAGAATTCTTAGAGAAGGAATTTCTACCTCAATAGGTAGTACAGCTTCCATCCCGTAAACCAGTGAGTATGGGGTTGCCCCAGTTGATGTCCGTACAGAAGTCCGGTATGCGTGAAGGGCATAGGGAAGAATATCATGCCAATCCTTATAAGTGACTGTCATTTTCCGGATTATTCTCTTGAGATTTTTGTTTGCAGCTTCCACTGCTCCATTCATCTGGGGACGGTATGGTGAGGAATTGAGATGTCGGATTTTGTATTGATCACACAATCTCTGAATCTTTGGACCACTCAAATTCTTGGCGTTGTCAGTGACGATTTCATTTGGGAGGCCATGCCGGCAGATGATATTATTTCTGAGGAATTTTAGGAACGTGTTCTGCATAATGTGAGCATATGATGTTGCTTCGACCCATTTAGAAAAATAATCGACAGCCACTAGGATAAATCTATGCCCATTGGACACCTTAGGGTTGATGGGACCAATCACATTGATGCCCCACATTGCGAAAGGCCATGGTGAGATGAGGTTGAACAATTGGTGAGGCGGAACATTTATCAGATCCGCGTAGATTTGACACTTATGGCAGTTTCGGAAGTACTCAACGCAATCCTTTTCCATAGTAGTCCAAAAATATCCCTGTCTCATGATTTACTTAGCCATCATATGCCCATTGGCATGGGTTGCACAATTTCCGTCATGAGTCTCGAAAAGGATCCTCTTCGCTTCTTTTGTATCCACACATCTCAATAATTTGCCATTGGAGCTCCTTTTGTATAGAATTTCTCTACTGGGGAAGTATCCCAATGCTAATCTCGGAATCATCCTCTTTTCATTTTTGCTCGCCCCTGAGGGGAATTCTCTGGTTCTGATGTAAAGCAGGATGTCATGATACTAAGGTTTACCATTGTCGACACCATATTTTGGCCGATCCCCAGAATCAATAAACCTTGAAACCGATCCCCAGCACTAAATTTTCCTTTACCAGCCAACTACATTTCCGACCTCTCTTTGCCATATTACCGATCTCTCTTCACAGAGAATTGAATCAATGCTAAGCCCTCGTATCATCTAAAGTCTTGCCACGTCGCTCACCGATCTCTCAAGCCAATGGTCAAATTTCCTGACCGGTCGATTACATTCCCGATCTCTCCTGTCAAACAAAATTGAATCAATACTAGATCTTTATGTTACTGGTCTTATTGCCGATCTCTCATTTTAAGTTTAGGAATAATTAAGATTCCGATCCGATGTAATGATGATCTTGATTTTAAGTGGGTTCACCAAATTTCCAATTTTAATCAAGTCCCGATTAACGTTAATTCCCTATCGATCTCATGCTCATTATGTTTTCCGATC